>NC_143500.1:34096785-34776071 GCF_051622355.1 Phaseolus vulgaris | reverse complement strand
TTTTGCTTCTAATTCTTGATCTAGAATCTTAAACTTGACTGAAAAGTATTTTTAGGATTCTAACCTAAACAATAATACTTAACATATTTAAGTGTTAGGAATAGACTTGAAATGTTAATTGCTATCAACGTCTAATCTTAAAAGATAAGTTATTTTTTATAAATATGCGAGAAATCGATATTTAGGAATCATCATCTTAAAAATTTTATAGGCGAGGAATCGATATAAATGATTTTTATACGGGCATCAATATCAATTAAAGGGCACAATATTGTCATGCTAATCAAAATACAAAACAGTGAGAAAAATGAAACTCAATCCCTATTTTTCCATTTGAAGCAACAAACTCTTTGACTTGTTTTCTTATTAATCATCGCCAACACAACTACTTTCAACACACTTTTAATTGTTTTGTTTCATATTTAGTGAGTATTGTACTTGATAATTTAATTGTTCCTTGTGGGATCGATATTCATCATCAAGGACAAATTATTACTTCTGAAAACACGGTGCACTTCCCGTAAAAAGTCATCAATACCATGGAGGAAACTCGCACTTGGAGTAGCATTCCTCTACTGTGTGGTTCAATCTGTGGCAATATGTTCATTGTTTACCATTGTTTTCATACCAAATTTTTTTCCTCTTCCTTGAGTTCTACCACTTCCATTGTGAAACGTCCTCCAATATCCTTGATTATCTGAAGAGTTAAACAAAGCTTTGGTTTTCATCATCACATTACCTGCCAACTATTGTTCTTTTTGAATGATAAGGGAAAAAATACGATTTATATTGGGTAAAGGTTCCATTAGAAGGATCTGTGTCTTAAAAATAATATAAGTGTCGTTTATACCTTTTTACAAATACAAAGCGTACTCAGATTCTTTATACATTTGTATGCGTGCTTAGTTAATGCACAGTTGCACTTGATCTTACACTCATAATCAGGAGTTGGTCTCAATGCTTCAAGTTCTTCCCATAAAGTCTTCAAATCAGTGTAGAATTTACTTATTGTTTGTTCACCTTGCCTTGTGGAATGTATTTCTTGTAGAAGATATGAAATTATGAAAAGATATTTCTTTGAAAAATGTTCACATAAATCGTTCCAGAGTTTCCTCGCATCTTCTATGTAAACCATGTTTTGCGCAATTTGTTCACTAAGAGTCTGTGTTACCCATGATATTACCATCATACTCCACCTTTTCCATGTTTCACGAAGTGGAGTACCTAGTTTTGGAGCAAGGATAGTGCCATCAATGAACTTGTGTTTATTCTTTGAAAAAAGTGCATGTTTATTCTTTGAAAGAAGTGCAGGACGCATAGCCCTACTCCATGCATGATCATTGTTGTCGTCAAGCTGAAGGTTGATTAAAATTGTTCCTGGATTTTCTCTAAGGTGTAGATAGTAAGAAATGTTTGGATTCTGAGTGGGATCTTGACTACTGCTATTGTTAGTTTCCATTAAAATATTATAAGAAGAAAAAAATGTAAAGAAAACACAAGAAACTAGAAACAAGAGCAAAAGGTACATCGGAAGCAAAGCGAGACTTAACCCGCTTTGATACCACATTGGATTCTGGTATCCATGAGCAACATCGCAATGCAAAGCACTATCTCCTTGTGTGTGTTAGACTCTGAGATAGATAACAATGTTATATCATACTCTGAGACAGATGGCAACATCCCCATACTGATGGAGGAGGGCCAAGCACATCTAGCCATGAAAGCCAAAGCCCAACACTAGACCATGAAGAGCATCTAGACCATGATGAGCGTCTAGCTAGAAGGAAGGAGCGTCTAGGACGTGAAGAGGAAAGGCTACCCATGGAGCGTCTAGGAGGAGACCTAGACCGTCTAGGGCCTATCACAAGGTCAATGGCTAAAAATATTCAAGCCCAATTGAATGAAGCCACGGATGGAAGAGAGAAAGCTTTGTACATGTTGCATAAAGGCCCATTAGGGGTGCTTAGTAATTAGAGTAGTGTAGAAAGCATATTTGAGTGAAACATTCTAGAAACTCTCTAGGTTTGGCCGATCATGAGCACATGGCACATGTTCTTTGTGAATTGCATTTAATTTGGCTTTCATTTCATTAGACATTAGCTTAAGACTTACGGCCATTTAGCTTTTAAATAGGAAGGCCTACACCTTGTATTTGCAAGTTTATTGTGAGTAAAGTTATGCTGCCATTTTGTGCCAAGCTTTGCTTCTCCCTAGAACTCTAGGCTCTAAACTTCACATCCTTCACCTTTCCTTGGGCTGGCCGAACCTCCCAATGTTCATACCTATCATGCACCTTCAAGATCAACATCACTCTTAGGAGGATCTTGCACACACACCTTCATAGCTTTCGCACCACTTTCTTACATGATTCAAGAAGACCTTCATGAAAATGCCATCATTTGGTATCATGAGCTTGGGTTCTTCAAGATGAGTTGCTTTTGGTCTTTTCATTTCTAGTTCTTCTTTTATTTCATGTTGTTTATCTTTTCCATAATTGTCTTGCTGTTTTTTGCATTTTAATTTTGTTTTGGTGTGCTTTGTGGAAGATCCAACCGAAGCACTTTTTGTTCAATTGATCTTGAACAAGTTCTTGTGCAAATTGTGATAGGATTCCATACACCTTTGAGTTGCTATTTTCTTTTAGGCTTTTGAGTCTTTATTGCTTTCTTATTTGGTTCATATTATGCTTTTGAGTCTTTAATTTCTGAATCTTATATGTTTTGTCAAGTCATGTTCATCCACAATGTCAACAATTCTTAGTAGTCCTTTATTTGGCTTGATTGTTTCTTGATTTTGGGTATCTTTAATTGCTTTGAATCTGCTGTTCTTTGATCTTTTGGTGCCTTTTTAATTTTAGTTTGAGTTCATATTGTGTTTAGATCCTACACAATTCTATTTCACAAATTTCCATTGTGTTTAAATTTTGGTATCTTGCTGTTTTTATTTCCAGTTTCCAGAATCCCCTGTTTCAAATTTTCTGTGCTGGCTGTTTTGATCCAGAAAAATATTTTCACTCATAGGAAAATTTTGATTCTCTTGAATTTGCAAATTTAAAGTGTTATAGAAAGGACAAAAAAATAATTAGTCCAAAAGAATCAACAGAAAAAAAATGATAAATCTTTTAAAATCAGTGTGCAAATCTGAGGCGCTACAGCTGGCGTAACTGAACACCAAAATTGCAAAATTTATTAAAACATATTGGTGCATGCGTTTTGAGTGATTCCAAAGCCAGAATTTAGCTAAGATCTTGAATATCTTGCATATCAAATTTCAGAATCATATCTTAAAAACACAGCTCAGCATAAATTGGGGAAAAACACGTTTCTGGCCCACAACATTTTCCAGTGGTGCTGTTTTTTTTTATTTGGTCATCTAATTCTAGTGCCATTCTTAGGATTCTTTTGTGTGCCTACCTTTATTTTGGTACCTTTTATTTGCTTGCTTAATATTTCTTGGACCTCTTTCTAGTTTTCATAATCTAACTCCTTTTGGTGGTACTGTTTTATTCAATTAAATTGTTTCTTGCTTTTGTTCTTTGACCTCTAATTTGGTGCTGGAATTTATTTCTCCTTTGGTGCTTAATTGAATGGAAACTTGACTTGGGTAAGGTCTAGTCTTTTGATAGGTGCTGGAATTGGAGAATTAAAACCTTCATTCTAAGGGGAAACAAAGCCAAGGCCGAAACAAGCATTCTTGAAAAACACTACAAACACTTGGAGGATCAACAAGCAAAGACAACAAGGAAGTGCACTTAGCAAAAAGAGGATCAACAAAGGGAGTTTTTCTTAATTTCTTTGCAACTTAGTTTGTGTTAATTACCTTTTAATTACGATTTAGACAGTGAGTGTGTCTTCAAGGGCTCAAAGTGTCCAAGAAGCCTCACCTAGGGCCGACTAGTATAGAATTCTTAATTAGCAATTGTTAATTGTTTGTAATTGTCTTTTCTTTTGCTTAGTAGTGACGCTTTGCATGCTTATTTTTGTGTTAAACCGACTAGCTTTGTTAAATTAGTAGCATACATTTGTTTTCTTATTGCATTTGTTTTCTCAACTTACTTGTGTTCTAAGTGCTTTACTAAGAGAAAGTTTTGTGTAAAGACATTGGGGGATAGTTTTTGGCAAGGAAAAGGCTTGGTACTTAAGTAGTCCTTTGTGACTCACCTCCCTTACCTGGAAAACTACCTTCTTTAACTTTCCTAAACTTTCTCAAGGTCAAACACCTATATACACAAAGTTTTAGCCATGTCTTCTTCTTCTCACTCTCCAAAGTCTATTGAAAGTGAAGTAAAATCTTTGAAAACTCTTTTGAAAGAAGTATCACAAGTGGTACAATTAATTTCTTTTAGACAATTGGAGAATGAGAACAAAATCAATGAGATGGCTAAAGCTCAAGAAGAGAAATCACAAAAATCAAAAAAAAAAAAAAGACTCATACTCATGCATCTAGGAGTAATGAGTCTCTAGGGGAGGGAAGCCTTAGAATTAATGACTACTACCAACCACCCCCTAGAAGGAATAGGCAAAGGGAGCAAGAGGTGCCAAGGGAAACTAGAGTAGACCTACCTCATTTTCATGGGAAGGAAAATGTAGAAATTTATCTAGATTGGGAGATGAAGGTAGAACAACTCTTTGCTTGCCATAGGGTAAGTGAGGAACGTAAAGTACCCTTAGCCGCCCTTAGCTTCCAAGGGAACGCCATGTATTGGTGGACCTCTCTCGAAAGAGAAAGGCGTCTTCATAGGGAACCTCCCATTACATATTGGAATGACCTTAGGGGAGCCCTAAGACGCCGACACATACCTTCCTACTACCATAGGGAGTTGATGGACAAGCTCCAAAGACTCCAACAAAAAAACATGAGTGTGGAAGAGTATAGACAAAAAATGGAGCTCTACATGATGAGAGCCTCCATTAGAGAAGAGGAGGATACCACAATAGCTAGGTTCCTTAGTGGCCTATCACTTGAGATAAGAGATAGAGTGGAGCTCTTACCTTACCAAGACTTGAATGATTTGGTTCAACTTTGCAATAAAGTTGAGCAACAAATTTTACGCAAAACATCAAGTCAAAAGGTGAGTCCTTACTCTAACTTTTATCCCAAGAAAGAGTTTAGAAGGGAGGGTAGTACATCAAAAGAAAAACCAAAAGAACCTACCAAACCTTTTACCAAAGAAACCTCCACCCCACCCATCCGAGCTAGAGATGTCAAGTGTTTCAAGTGCTATGGTAGAGGGCATGTGCAAGCACAATGTCCAAACCAAAGGACTTTGTTTCTTAAGGGTGTAGACGAGTACACTAGTGGCGAGGATGAGCCTAGTGAGAAAGAGGAGGGGGGAGAGGATGAGAGGGTAGCTCCACTAGAGGGAGAATTGCTTATGATTAGGAGAACCCTCAACAATCACCCTAACACATCCATTGAAACACAAAGAGAGAACATATTTCATACAAGATGCAATGTTTTAGAAAACATATGCTCTCTCATTGTGGATAGTGGATCTAGTTGCAATTGTTGTAGTGCTAGGATGGTGGAGAAGCTTAAGCTACAAGTAGTTCCTCACCCAAAACCTTATAAACTTCAATGGCTTAATGAAAATGGGGAACTACATGTAGACAAGCAAGTGGAAATCAAGTTTTCCATAGGGAACTACAAAGATAAGGTTTTATGTGATGTAGTACCTATGGAAGCTTGTCATATTTTATTAGGGAGACCATGGCAATTTGATAAGAAAACCCTGCATGATGGTTTCACTAACGAAATTTCCTTCACCCACAAGTATAAAAAGTTTGTACTTAGTCCTTTACCACACTCTCAAGTGATAAAAGACCAAATACAAATGAAGCAAAAGAGGGATGAGGAAAAAAAAAAAAAAAAAGAGCGCTAGAAAAAGAGAAAATCCTTAGGGATAGGAAGGCGTGGGAGAAGAGTGTTCCTTCCCACAAGGTTGGTCAACAAGAAAGGCCTCTTGAAAACGTTTTTGAAAATTTGCTTCTTGTTGAACAACCAAGCCTTATCTTTTGTAAAGGAGCACTTACATGCATTGCCACAAGTAGTGAACTTATGAATTTACCTCCTCAAATAGAAAACCTTTTAAATGAATTTGAAGATCTATTCTCCCATGAGGGGCCCATTGGGCTTCCTCCTCTTAGGGGGATAGAACATCAAATTGACTTCATTCCGGGGGCAAGGCTACCAAATAGGCCTGCTTATAGAACCAACCCCGAGGAAACAAAGGAGATAGAATCACAAGTTCAAGACTTGTTGGAGAAGGGTTGGGTTCAAAAGAGCCTAAGCCCTTGTGTTGTACCTGTCTTGTTGGTGCCCAAAAAGGATGAAAAATGGAGCATGTGTTGTGATTGTCGAGCAATCAACAACATCACCATCAAGTATAGGCATCCAATCCCAAGGCTTGACGATATGCTTGATGAATTGCATGGGTCAACTCTATTCTCCAAAATTGACCTTAAAAGTGGATATCACCAAATTCGAATCAAGGAGGGTGATGAGTGGAAAACTGCTTTTAAGACCAAATTTGGATTATATGAGTGGTTGGTGATGCCCTTTGGGCTTACTAATGCCCCAAGTACATTCATGAGGCTTATGAATCACACCTTGAGGGATTGTATAGGTAAATATGTAGTAGTTTATTTTGATGATATCTTAGTATATAGTAAAACCCTAGAAGACCATCTAAGTCACCTTAGGGAAGTTCTTCTAGTGCTTAGGAAAAATAGTCTTTTTGCAAATAGGGATAAGTGTACCTTTTGTGTAGATAGTGTAGTTTTCTTAGGCTTCATAGTAAACAAAAAGGGGGTGCATGTAGATCCCGAGAAAATCAAAGCCATCCGCGAGTGGCCAACTCCACAAAATGTAAGTGATGTAAGAAGTTTTCATGAGTTAGCTAGCTTCTATAGAAGGTTTGTGCCTAATTTTTCTAGTCTAGCTTCTCCTTTGAATGAACTTGTTAAAAAAGATGTTTCATTTTGTTGGAATGAAAAGCATGAGCAAGCCTTTCAAAGGCTAAAAGCTCAACTCACCAATGCACCCATTCTATCTCTCCCAAATTTTTCCAAAACTTTTGAGATAGAGTGTGATGCATCGGGGGTAGGCATAGGTGCGGTTTTGTTGCAAGGTGGACACCCCATTGCTTATTTTAGTGAAAAACTCCATGGTGCCACCCTCAACTACCCCACCTATGACAAAGAGCTCTATGCTCTTGTGCGAGCCCTAAAGACTTGGGAACACTACCTTGTGTCCAAAGAATTTGTCATCCATAGTAATCACGAGTCTTTAAAATATTTAAAGGGCCAACACAAGCTCAACAAGAGACATGCTAAATGGATGGAATTTCTTGAACAATCTCCTTATGTAATCAAATACAAGAAAGGAAGCACCAATATAGTGGCCGATGCTCTTTCAAGACGGCATACACTCTTTTCAAAATTGGGTGCCCAAATTCTTGGATTTGACCACATAAGAGAGCTTTACCAAGAAGATCAAGAACTCTCATCCATCTATGCCCAATGTCTACATAGAGCGCAAGGAGGTTACTATGTGTCCGAGGGATATCTTTTTAAAGAGGGAAAACTTTGCGTTCCCCAAGGAACACATAGGAAACTCCTTGTCAAAGAATCACATGAGGGGGGACTCATGGGCCATTTTGGAGTTGATAAGACTCTAGATCTTTTAAAAGCAAAATTTTGTTGGCCACACATGAGGAAAGATGTCCAACGACATTGTTCTAGATGCATCTCATGTTTAAAAGCAAAGTCTAGAACAATGCCGCATGGACTCTACACCCCTTTGCCGATTGCAAATGCTCCTTGGGAAGACATTAGCATGGATTTCATTTTAGGACTTCCTAGGACTGCAAGAGGCCATGACTCTATCTTTGTGGTAGTGGACCGTTTTAGCAAAATGTCCCATTTTATTCCATGCCACAAGGTAGATGATGCTCAAAATATTTCTAAACTCTTCTTTAGAGAAGTGGTGAGACTCCATGGTCTCCCTAGAAGTATAGTGTCCGATAGAGATCCCAAGTTTATAAGCCACTTTTGGAAAACTCTTTGGGGTAAACTTGGAACAAGACTACAATTTTCAACTTCTTGTCATCCTCAAACGGATGGGCAAACCGAAGTAGTCAATAGATCTCTTGGAACTATGCTTAGGGCTATCATGAAGGGCAGCCACAAATCTTGGGATGAGTATCTTCCCCACATTGAATTTGCTTACAATCGAGTAGTTCATAAGACTACTAATGCTTCTCCTTTTGAAGTAGTATATGGTTTTAATCCTCTCACACCCATGGATTTGATACCTCTTCCTAATCCACAAGATTTTGTGCATAAGGAAGGAGTAATCAAAGCTGAATTTGTAAAGAAAATGCATGAGAAGATTAAACTCCAAATACAACAACAAAATGAGAAGTACACAAAATACAACAATAAAGGGAAGAGAGAAATAATTTTTGAGGAAGGAGACTTAGTTTGGCTTCACCTTCGCAAAGATAGATTTCCAACTCAAAGGAAGTCCAAACTAAGTCCCCGAGGTGATGGACCCTTTCAAGTCCTCAAGCGAGTCAATAACAATGCATATAAATTGGACCTACCTCTTGAATATGGAGTATATGACACTTTTAATGTGATTGACCTTTCTCCATTTGTAGGTACCAATGACGATGACGAGCTGGATTTGAGGACAAATCCTTTCCAAGGGGGAGAGGATGATGGAGGAGGGCCAAGCACATCTAGCCATGAAAGCCAAAGCCCAACACTAGACCATGAAGAACGTCTAGACCATGATGAGCGTCTAGCTAGAAGGAAGGAGCGTCTAGGACGTGAAGAGGAAAGGCTACCCATGGAGCGTCTAGGAGGAGACCTAGACCGTCTAGGGCCTATCACAAGGTCAATGGCTAAGCATATTCAAGCCCAATTGAATGAAGCCATGGATGGAAGAGAGAAAGCTTTGTACATGTTGCATAAAGGCCCATTAGGGGTGCTTAGTAATTAGAGTAGTGTAGAAAGCATATTTGAGTGAAACATTCTAGAAACTCTCTAGGTTTGGCCGGTCATGAGCACATGGCACATGTGCTTTGTGAATTGCATTTAATTTGGCTTTCATTTCATTAGACATTAGCTTAAGACTTACGGCCATTTAGCTTATAAATAGGAAGGCCTACACCTTGTATTTGCAAGTTTATTGTGAATAAAGTTATGCTGTCATTTTGTGCCAAGCTTTGCTTCTCCCTAGAACTCTAGGCTCTAAACTTCACTTCCTTCACCTTTCCTTGGGCTGGCCGAACCTCCCAATGTTCATACCTATCATGCACCTTCAAGATCAACATCACTCTTAGGAGGATCATGCACACACCTTCATAGCTTCCGCACCACTTTCTTACATGATTCAAGAAGACCTTCATGAAAATGCCATCACATACATTATTCATGCATTAGATGATAAAGTGGAAAGTGAGAGAGTGAAGAAGAAGAAAAAAAGTATTTTTATTATTATGTTTGAAAAATGAGAAGAGAATGCAATATATATAAAAGTTGTGGTAACTTTATAAATAAAACTAACTTTCATAATATAAAATAAATTTATCCACTTATATATTATTTATATATTATGAAATAAATTTTTTAATATAAAATTTGTGTAAGGCATTATAATAGTCATGTTGATATTCCAAATACATGTATCTATTGTATTATTAATGTTTTGACATTTTTCCATTTTGGATTTCACAACTTCATCTCCTAATTTTTATGGAGATAAGTTAGTATTCTACCTGCATAAGTGGGTGGTGTGGGTGAGTATCCCAAAAAATGAAGATTTCATTCTCCATGAATATTCACAAGGTGGGTATTAGTTATATGTTAAACGTTGAATAATTTTATAAGTAAATTTTAAATAAACTCTCTAATATAATTAGTTAGTTTACATTACTTTTATACATTAAAAATTTGTTTAGTTGTATGAAGTACGATGTACATCCTATTATCTTTTAATATATATAGAGCAAGAAATACATTAAATATCAATTAAATTTAGAGACAACAAGTAATTAGACTAAATTATATACTATTTTAAAAAATAAAAATTGATAGGTATCTAAAATGATTTCTATTATTATAAAAATTTATAAAATAGTTTATAAATTAACTAACAAAAATTTAGCTTTTTAAATACTAAATTAGTCTTTAAAAACTTAAACAAGACTAATTTAGAATATAAAGTTATTAGTAGTTAAAACTTTATAGCTAATGATTAGATAGATATCTAGAAACTTTATAAATTTTTATTAATAATAGAAACTAGTTTAAATATCAATAATATTTTTAGTTTATAAAATTATCTCTAATTTAATAAAGTAACTAATTATTTTGGTATCTAAAATTAATTTTTATTTAATGATATTATTATTTATATATATATATATATTATTTAGAAATCATTTAAACAAAAAATTTAAAAAACTATTCAAAATTTATACCACGTATTATATTCTTTCATTTTTGGGCAAAGAATATAAATGAATTAAAAAGGAGACACATAGGAGTGTCTAATTTTTATACAAATACCACTGTTTCTAATTAGAGCAGAAAAATCCAAATTCAGATTACACGGTATTCATACCAGAAAGAAAAAATCACAGTTAAAATGTCTAACAAAGCCAAACCTACTCAAAGATTTAAACAATACAATTTACAGCATAGCACGATGAAATCCTAGATCAAACACAAATCATATTTGGGCTCCAACCACCTTAAAAAAATCTTTACTCCAAAAGAAACTTTGAATCAACACCACCAATTCTTTCAAAGATACCTAAAAAAGGATGCTCTAAAGTGCCATGATAAGGCCACTACCGCACTTAAAAACTGCAAACATATGAATGGTACTTGCTCCCAACAATTTCATCCCACTCCCACGCACCAAAACTTCCAATAACCACCACCACTGCTCCCCCTTATGTCATCTTATATTCAATATTTAATTATTTAACAAATAATCAAGATACAATAAATCTTATATAAAAATATAAAACTTCGTTAAAATACTAAAATATATTAAAACTTTTTACTAAAATATCAACTTTCACAATTTCCTTTATAAAGAACAATGATCCTGATTTTTCATTGGAAATGAAAATAAGTAGGAATTTGTTAATCCTTCTCGAGAGTAAATAGAATACTTTCATAAGTATTTTCTTTTAAAAATAATTAATTAAAGAATTAATCTGCACATTTAATTAAAAATAAATATCTTAAAACCATGTTATAGTATGTTAATATCTTTCTTACACTCAATCGAATTTTGAACTTAACTTTTTTAAAGTTTTTTTATAATTTTCCTTAATGAAATATGGTCAGGAGAACTCTTTCTTTTTCTAAATATTCTTTTCATTTTATTATGATGATATCGGTCGTGACACTGTGGATCTATAGAATAAATCAAATAGCTTAATAACTTTCTAAGCAAGTTTAAGTAGAAATATCATTCAATCCCATAAATAAAGTTTTAAGATAAATTTTATTTCAAGTTTTTTATTACATTTTCAAAAACTAATCTCATAATAATACTATAATTATTATAAATGTTATTCTTAGATAATATATCTAAACATGTGTTTGATTCCTTTTAATACTTTTAAGATACATTTTAAATTTAAAGTAATTAAATTAAAAAATATAAGATACCGTGAAAGCTGGAAAATAACTCTACACATTTATACTCTTTAATGCGAACATAAAAGTTATGTAAGACTATAATACATTTTTTTAAATAAAAGATATAAAAAATATTTTCTATAATTTTAAATGAAAACGAAAAACAATCATATAATTTTATATAACTAATTTACAACTATTTTTATTATTTTTGTGGAATAATTTAATTTATATTTTAATTAAACATTTCATCATTTAAAGTAGTTGTAATGCGATTATAAATTATAAGATAACAAAATACTTTTTTACATAAAAATTATTTTTTCACATGCGATTATTTAACAAATTTTAAGAGTATTTTAAAATTATATCAAAAAAGTAAAATAGTGAATAATGTATGAATTAAATTGAGTGCTGATATATTAACCCTCTCAATAGTAAAACATACATTTCATACTTCTATAAATTTATTATTATTATTATTATTATTATTATAATTTAAAAATATTATTGTATTATTATAAACCGTATTAAATGTGTTTCTTTTACTGTTAACAGTTTGAACATTCTTCATGGGGGAATAAATGACTGAGATGGTGCAGTCAAAATAGAAAATACAGAAACCTGATTTACTTTTGATCACTTTTGAGGAAAATAAAAGTATTCGTATTCGATTTTGTAAGTAATTTGAACATGTGTTAACCGACCACAAAGAAAATACTAATCACGTGGAAGTCAAAACGCGTGAAAGCTATGTAGAACATGTTTTACTAGTATATATGTAGTACCAACTTCATCTTTGGTTTGCACCTTTATTCATCATTTCAAAACCTCCACCACCTTTATCTCTTTCTCTTCTTTCAACAATGGCAGATAACCCCACCCTTTTTTCTCCTTACAATATGGCTAAATTCAACCTCTCTCACAGGTCACTCACACTTTTCATCACCCTTCTTCTTAAATCTATGAATTGAAGAAGCAATTGTCTGACTTAGGTTTGGTGCAGGGTGGTGTTGGCTCCCATGACAAGATGCAGAGCGTTGCAGGGGATTCCAAACGCCGCGCATGCAGAGTACTACGCTCAGAGATCAACTCCAGGTGGATTTCTCATCACTGAAGGCACTTCCATTTCTCCCACTTCTTCTGGGTACATTCTTCTAATCTCTTCCCATTATTATTATCTTTCTACTGTTGTTTAATTCAGTGATAAACAATACCCCTCATTTCTCTGATGTCATATCAATTTTCTTCACACTATTCCATTGGGGCTCATAAATCAGGTAGTATTTTTAAGGAGAGGTTTCTACAGAATTCCATTGGTTAACCCTAAATCAGATTCAAATCATTGTTTTCAAATTTTCTGGCTTTCATTTATTTGTTTTATATTTTTTCTGTTGAGTTACACTTACCATGATTTGTATGATTAATTTGAATAGTTGATCAACACCCTAATTTTTTTTATTAACAAATAAAAAATAAAAGTATTTAAAGATACTTTAATCCTTATAAAAAAAATAAATATAGTTTATTGAAAAACAGATTCCATTACATATAATTCACATATGGACCTAATTTAAAATTTCACAATTTCAAAAGAAAAAACAGATCCAATCAAACTAATATAAGCTAAAGTAAATACCAACTAAAACTATAAAGAAAAAATATGCATCTGTTAAGAAAAAAAATAACACCCTAGTCATCAGTTTTGACATTGATTATCTTTTTATCTATTGATTTGTTGTTAGAGATAAACTCTCTTATATCTCTCATTTGCTATATATTAACTTCCTCACCCTGCCTACTGTAAAGGAATTGAGGTTTCATAACAATCATGAGTTGCAAATGTATTTGCAAAATAGGAACATTTCTCACAATTAAAAATAAATTAAGTAATAGAAGTTAAATAACAAACAGAGTGAATATATGCATCTCACCAACACCATCATCTAATGTTTGCAAAATTTTTACTACGTGATAACTGAAACCATAATCCATCTTTTTTTATACTTAAATCCAATTAAGTAACCTCTATTCTATGGGTAATAATTAAGCAATTAATTAATACAAATTTCTGTTTATTTTTTGTTTTGTAAAAGATATTTTGATAATATTAAACATTATATATTCAACAAAAAATATTTTTATTTTTTAATCGCTATTCTCCAAAACTGATTAATATAACCGTAAAAGAATTGATGTTTTTTAGTCCCTACTATTCTTTGTTATTGCAATTAATTTTTCATGTAGTATTTTTTACTGAGTTTATGATTGATTATAGTTTGATGCACGATCTGAGCAGTGAGTAGTAAGTAAAATATATGTAAGTGGTGGTGTTGATGCGCAGGTTTCCTAACGTTCCCGGAATATACTCTGATGAACAAGTGGAAGCATGGAGAAATGTTGTCGATGCCGTGCATGCCAAAGGCAGCATCATCTTCTGTCAACTTTGGCATGTTGGTCGTGCATCAAATCCAGGTAACATGCATATGCTTCTTTAGTGTTCATATTCTGGGTTCTTTACTCAATTAATTCATCGATTTTAACAGGTTATAACAACAATAATTTCATAGATTTTGCATTGAAACGTATATGCACGCGTATGAAAGAATGATTATGTGCATCATGATCAATTCCATCCCATCCTTAATTATGCTTTTTTATATGACATTGACTTTTGTTGAGCTTTTCACTCATTTAGCACCTTGAGTTCATATGAAACAGTGTATCAGCCTGGTGGGGCTGCACCTATTTCGTCCACCAGCAAACCCATATCAGAAAAGTGGAAGATTCTCCTACCAGATGGGTCCCATGGCGTGTTCTCAGAGCCTCACGCACTTACCACTGCTGAAATATCTGAAGTAGTGCAGCATTATCGCCAATCAGCAATTAATGCAATTCGAGCAGGTTAATTAAGTTGTACTTTGTTTCACTAGCACAGTAATTAACATCAACCTTTTCAATATCAAGGCATGCATATAGATACATATATATATGATGATGAAATGTGACATATTATACATACTAGCACAGGTTTTGATGGAATCGAGATTCACGGGGCTCATGGGTATCTCATTGATCAATTCCTGAAGGATGGAATCAATGATCGAACAGATGAATATGGTGGATCAGTAGAAAACAGGTGCAGGTTCCTGATGGAGGTGGTTGAAGGTGTTGTTTCTGGCATTGGGGCAGAAAGAGTTGGTGTGAGAATTTCACCGGCAATTGATCACATGGATGCCTTTGACTCTGACCCACTTGGGTTAGGCTTAGCAGTGATAGAGAGACTGAACAAAATCCAGAGAGAAAAGGGGAGAAAACTGAGTTACCTTCATGTTACTCAGCCTCGATTCAGCCTTCTTGAGAAAACTAGCTTGGGAGAGAGTGAAGAGGAAAGTGTTAATTTGATGGAGGAGTGGAGAAAGGGTTATGAAGGAACATTGATGTGCAGTGGTGGCTTTAGCAGGGACTCTGGAATGGAAGCTGTGGCTAAAGGCCATGCTGACTTGGTTTCCTTTGGTCGTCTTTTCATCTCCAATCCTGACTTGGTTTCAAAGCTCAAGCTCAATGCACCTCTCACCAACTACAACAGGAACACCTTTTACACCTCACACCCTGTCATAGGTTACACGGATTATCCTTTCCTGCATACAAATTAACTACCAAATTAAACTTAATCTTTTTATTTCTGTAATTTTTAAAAAATTGTTTCAATGAATTATATGCACTTTACATTCTTAATATTCGACATGTATTTTTCTTTCATATACTATACTCAAAAAAGAAAGAAATTGCAAAATATATTTCTCCTGCACAATGCATTTTTTTAAACATGTTTTGAGGAGAAAATAAAAAGGAAACGTCGCCTGAGAGATTCGAACTCTCGCGGGGAAACCCCATGTACTTAGCAGGCACACGCCTTAACCACTCGGCCAAAGCGACTTGTTGATATGTTACAACTGTAGTCAATAAATAATCTACTCTGTTAATCATGGGCCTGTCTTATAGAAACATGAAAGCCTTTTTATATTTGCACGCCCTCATTGCTACTCAATCACCCGATTTATATATATAACTTGTTGATTACAATAAAAGATAGAACATAAACAATACTTCAAATTGCAATAGTGTAAAACATCGTTCTCATAAAATCGTGTTAGTAAAAATATTGGTTATTATTACGAATTAAACGTGGTATATAGTAAGATTAATTACCGTTAAAATCTGTTTTTTTTTTCATTTTAAATAATGCAACAGAAATTAATTGGTAAAATTATTTTTCATTCTTATGTTTTGATAAAATTATTTCATCCCAAAAATCCTTTGGTTCATCCTGCAAACTTATGAGATTTTCGAACAAGTTCTACAAATATTTTAAAAAATTAATAATTATAATCGTATTTTACTGGTTTAATGTATATAATTAATATTTTATGCATCACATAAAATGATTTTGTAATTTTAAAACATATTGACTATCCTTTCTTTAATCATGTTTGTCTTATTTACATTTTTAAAAAGATACTTCTAATAAATTATTAAAGATACAATAAAAAAAAAATGTTTCTTTGATTTCATTTTGGCATACAAAGGAATGATAATAATCAATATTTAATAATTTAATCAAAACTGAATAATTATTAAAAAAATATTTTAATAATATGAAAATTGTTGATTTTATTGCAAGGACCCATAGCTAGAGAGTATCATGTGACCCTCTCTTGTCCGCTGATGCTGACTCCAACATTCAGTGTGTGAAAAACACTCGTGACTTTGATCGGAAGATTTGTTCTTTTTATTGGCCCATTCTATCATTTTATTCCTTAACAATTCTTATTTTTTAAAAATTCTAAAATGAGCTCCATATATTAATACAAATTATTTTTTATATAAATTAATTTTAACTAATAAACAAATTTACTTCAGTCTCTCTCCCTATTTTATTATTGAGTATACTTTTTCTATTTTATTCTTAGTGCCAAATTTTTAAAGTACTTTAATTTTAATTGTCATTTTTAAAATCTAAAACATTATTAAATTCTCTTTCGTCAATTATATTTTACAATGCCTAATTTTAAATATTTTACTTGTCATGTAGAAATATAAATAAAATAAAACAAAAAAATCTCAACGTTAAATATAGGGACCGCCAGAGTAGAAGATAAGTCTTCAAAGATTTAAGTATCTTTTAGTAAACATCTTCCAAAAGACTTTTAATAAAATAAGAAAAAAAAATGAAGTAATTTTTTTCATAAAAATTAATTTACTTATGAGTTAAAAAAACATAAACATTTAGTTAAAACCTAAACTTTCATAAACTGATTTATGTATAAATAATTTTAACTTTCTGGGAAAAACTTAGAATCATTACAAAATATTTAACTCAGTGGATTTGAAAAAATGAAAGACATGGGTAAGGTAAGTGCATGGCAGCTCATCAGTAATTTGTACACATATGAGCAACGTTCACCTTTTTTTTCAGACGTCCATTTTGGATTCAAATATCTCTGAAAGTGTAGCTTGTCCTGCAATGGTTGTCTTGGCAACATCTCACAGACACAATCGACAAGGACATTCAAGTTATGACAGTGAAAGTGATATCAGTACACTTTTTCTTGAATTTGGTATGGAGTCTCTTTGAAAATCTATAAACTAAGTTCAATTTATAATATAACGAAATACAAATCTCACTTTATCTCATTAAAAATTTGTTGATTATATGATCTCCATCTGTTATAAGTTTCTAATCTTAAAAGTGACTTTGAATCTCTACTTACAAGTTCATTTTGTAAGTCAAAATTAATCTTCTTAAAAGGAGTGATTGTTGATTTCTCAATGACATGCTTATTCTTATCAGTAATTTTGGGTACCCAACAAACATTGCATCTCTATAGCAGATTTGCAATATGGTAGAGAAGGGAGCATTGAACAAAAGAATGGTAATTGCTAAGATGATTAAATTAAATGAAGATCTTTATTCATTCTTAGTTGCAGGTCAGGGGAACACCAAGTTGACTTTTTGCCGGGTTCCCTAGAAGATGGGGAATGTAAGGCAACCTCACATTCATGTCCTTGCTTAATATCCATGCTGACACACAAACAAGACTTGCAGAAAGGGTAGCTGTCAAAATGTCTTTTTATGCCTTAATCTCTTTCTTTTGCCATGTTGCTGAGGACCACAAGTTCTTCATTTTCAGATTTTCTTATTCTTTCTGGGAATGAACGTTACATTTACACTCTGAAGTTCTATAAGTAGAAAAGTAAAGAATGACTGTCTATTTGATAACCTAAAATAGTAAGTGTACAGAAACTGCGTCACTCTTGCAGATCATGATTGAGAGTATGCGAAAAGATAAAATGTTGTTCAGTCTCCAAATGTTTCTATTTAGATAGTAAAAGCTAATTGTGGCATGTGCAGCGGTTGTTTCTAATAGTAAGATAAATTGAATGAGTTCACTCAAAATCCTAAAGCAAACGCTAAATTCAAGAATTCCCTGATTATTGCTAATCAAGTGGCTAAATGATAGTTTTGATAGACACTATCAATTTAGTCCTTGACAAGTTTTACACTTTGATGCCTTAAATCCATATCCACCATTTCAAGGGTCACAAGAAAAAAAATCTTCATGCATCTGAGTAGGATCCATATTTACAGTTTCTTGAAAACACTCAATAGAGTCCAAGAATCGACATTGCTCTAACTTACCATGTTATAATGTTGATTCTGACATATTTAGCGTTGGAAGCATCACTAAAGTATGTCTCGAGCACTAAAATTGAACAATTAACAAAAAAAAAATCTATATATCTATGTTGGAGACTTTAATTCCATTAGACGACAGGAGGAGAGGAAGAGTTTGATCTCGGTGTCAGATTATTCTAGAGAAATAAATGGCTTTAACGATTTATTGAAAAATCAGAATTGGTTGATATTCCGTTGGTAGGAAGGAAGTTCACTTGGTATAAGCCTAATGGTATGGTGAAGAGCAGAATTGACAGGGTTCTTGTATCAAAGGAATGGCTCGAAGCTTGGCCTAGTTGCCAACAATTTGTCCTTAACAGATCTATCTCTGACCATTGTGCAGTTGTCCTTAAGGAAGTGGTTGTCGACTGGGGACCAAGACCTTTTAGGAGTCTGGATGTATGGCAAAAAGATAGAAGATTCAAAGAATTCGTGAGTTTGAAATGGGCTAGCTATGATGTTCAAGGAGGTGGGATTTATATTTTCAAAGAAAAATTGAAAAAGCTTAAAGCTGATCTAAAAGTCTGGAACAAAGAAGTCTTCGGGGATGTTAACCTTGCTAGAGAGGAGTTATAAAAGAGGATTAACGAGTTAAACGTACGTGATGATGATAGAGGTTTAGAAGAGTCAGAAAGGGAGGAAAGAAGGTCGCTCCTTGCTGAACTTAATAAAATTTTGTTTAAGCAAGAGGCAGTCATTTTTCAAAAAGCAAGACAGAAGTGGTTGAAACAGGGTGATCTTAATTTACAAAGTTTTTTCACTCATCAGTAAAGTGGAGAAGGGCGAGGAACGAGTTACATGGGTTGTTTGTTGATGGAAGGTGGAGCGAGGATAAGGTTGAGATCAAGGACAAGGTTAGGGATTACTTTGTAGATAGGTTTGCCAGGAATGAAGCTTGTACGGTTAGATTGGACAATGTAAGGTTTAATTCTATCTCGCAAGCTGATAACGAGTTGTTGGTCGGTGACTTCTTTGAAGAAGAAATAAGGGATGCGGTTTGGAATTGTGAAAGTTCAAAGAGTCCAGGTCCTGACGGATTTAACTTTGGTTTCTTAAAGTTCTGCTGGGATATTGTAAGGTTGGATGTGGTGTCAGCTGTGAAGGATTTCGCATCTAAAAGTCATTGGCCTAGAGGTTCAAATGCTTCATTCCTCTGTCCCGTCCCGAAAGTAGAAAACCCTCAGCAACTCGGCGAGTTCAGACCTATTTCGTTAGTTGGATGCTTGTATAAAATTATCTCAAAAGTGTTGTCTCTACGCTTGAAAAAGGTAATTAGTAAAGTTATTGATTTTAGACAGTCAGCTTTTCTTGAAGGTAGGGGTTTGCTGGACAGTGTGTTAGTAGCTAATGAGGTGTTGGAGGAATATAAAAGAAAGAGGAAGAGTTGTGTGTTCTTCAAAGTCGACTATGAGAAGGCGTATGACTCGGTTAGTTGGGAATTAATTTATTATATGCTTGATCGGTTGGGTTTCTGTGCTAAATGGATTCAGTGGATAAAATGTTGCTTAGAATCTGCTTCAATTTCTGTGTTGGTGAATGGTAGTCCTACTAGGGAATTTACTCCTAGGAAGGGTCTTCGCCAAGGTGATCCACTAGCTCCGTTTCTCTTCCTTTTAGTTGCAGAAGGGTTGGCTGGAGTTTCTAGGATGGCAGAAGAGAAGAATTTGATTGATAGTTTGGAGGTTGGAAGAGCTAAAGTAAAGGTGAATATGTTGCAATATGCTGATGATACTTTATTCTTCTGTGAAGCTAATACCAAAAGTATCTTCAATATTAAGGCGATTTTGCTTTGTTTTGAGCTAGCTTCTGGGCTTAAGGTGAATTTCTTAAAAAGCAAATTGGGCGGGTTGGGGTTGGATTCGAGTTCGCTTCAGTGTTTTGCGGCTATTCTCAATTGTAATGTGATGGTAACTCCATTTGTTTACTTGGGGCTACCGGTAGGAGGGTGTCATAAGCGCAGTGCTTGTTGGAACGGGGTGTTAGAGAAAGTTCAGAATAAACTGTCTAGGTGGAAAGGCAGGTGCCTGTCAATGGCAGGGAGAATTTGTTTAATCAAGTCTGTTCTTTCTTCAATCCCGTTATTTTTTATGTCTTTATTTAAACTGCCTTCTGTAGTGGCAGACAAGTTAGTTCGGATCCAAAGGAATTTCCTTTGGGGGTGGGGCTCTGATGGAAGGAAGATCGCTTGGGCTTCTTGGGATAAGGTGTGTGAGCCTCGGGATTCTGGAGGTCTTTGAATCATTGATCTTAGGAAATTTAACTTGGCTTTATTAGGAAAGTGGATTTGGAGACTGGGTACGGATAAAGGAGGTTTGTGGAAAGAGATTCTTGATTCTAAGTATGGTGGTTGGAGAAGTTTGAGAGAAGGCAGTAAGTCTAGTAGGGGCTCTCTCTGGTGGAAAGATTTGAAGGAGGTGTGGGATTCAGAGGGTTGGGGTAGAAGTTTTGAAGATGGGTTTAAGTGGAAAGTGGGGGATGGTAAGGAGATTTCTTTCTAGGAGGACAGTTGGTTGAGCTGTGGTACTTTGAAGGGAGTTTTTCCGAGACTTTTCTCTCTAAGCTCGGCTAAAAACGCAAAAATGGCTGAGCTTGGGTATTGGTATAATGGTGATTGGGTGTGGAATTTGGACTGGCGTAGATCCTTTTTCGACTGGGAGAAGTCTTTGGTTGAACAGCTGTTTCGTTTCAAAGTTTGCAAGAGGTGAAGTTGGTTTTTGGGGAGGCGGACAGTTGGATCTGGAAGATTGGGGAGAGTCAAACTTTCTCAGTCAACTCTGTCTATGTTCAGGTAAGGCGGGTTAGAGGAGGGGAGTATTCTCCTGTGTATAGTAAGTTGTGGAGGTGCAAAGCCTTGCCATCTACTTTGTTCACTGCTAGGAGGGTGTTGGAGAATAGGATTGCCTCTAGGGTTAACTTGGTAAGGCGCGGAGTGGCGGTAGAAAATCTCTTGTGTTGTTTGTGTGGGGAGGAGGAGGAGTCATCTTGTCACTTGTTCTTTGTTTGCAGGTTTGCTTGGCGTGTCTGGTGTCTGTGCTTTAAGTGGCTTGGTGTGTCGTCTGTAATTCACAAGGATCCTAAGTCAAATTTTTCACAATTCAGGATGAGTCAGGCTTCTATTTCGGTTAACGAAGTTTGGGGTACAATTTGGGTTGGCATTGTGAGCGAAATCTGGAAACATAGGAACTCGGTCATCTTCAATAGAGGTGTGGCAGATGTGTCTGAAGTGTTCGCTTCGGTGCAAGTAAAGGTATGGTCTTGGATTTATGCAAAGTCTCGTTCTGCTTATTTTCCTTATTCTAGTTGGGTTTTAAATCCTTTGGCTTGTATGAGGTTGATTCATTAACATTGGTTAGTGTTGGTATGGTTATCCCTTTGCTAATTTGGTAGGCGTTCTAATAGGAGACTGATGTCAAGTATTTCTGTATAAGGGTTGGACCACCCCTGAAGTGGTCCCTATTTATTTATTTATTTTATTGCTGATAAAAAAAAACTATGCTTCAATCAAATGGAGCAATGAAACCCATTGGATATGGATGATATATACTCATACAACACTGAAAACATCAAATATCTTCCTAAATCACACAATTAAAGTCTTCTTCATGACACTTACCCGCATATGAGGTAATAAATTATTATACTTACACTGATTGTGATTTCATCTGTGTGGTCACCTCATCCAGACACAAGTTGAGACGAGGAAACATTACTCAATGGAACTCTTGTTGATGAAATAGATTGCAGAGATTAATGACACAAAAACAATCTATTGGTTGAGTAGTTGATAATGTTAAGGTTGGGAAAATGAAAATACATTGGATACATAACACAGTTGACGAAAAATTAACAATGCATTTTTGTTGTGTCCAAATACTACATTATCATTTTACACTAAACCCCAGTGCTTTCTTTTACTGTCATTCCTGTTCCTTCGTAAACTAAATTCTGCATAATATCAATATCACCATGAGCATGGTAGTTTAATGTTCACTTAAGACAGATTGGACCAGAATTAAAAAGAACCACATTACCAGAAAGTGATCTTAGTTTAGGTGATTACCAATAATCACGCATGCAAAACAGAGCACTTGAAATATCTTTCACAGTAAAAGAAGATACTCGAAAGATGCCTGTGTTCCTTTTACATTCAAACAAAAAGTAGGTCCTTGTTATCTACGAAAACAATTGACATTCACATGCAGCAATTCAAGCTCAAATTATGTCGTTTATGGCCATAGGTGAGAAAAATCTATCCATATTGAAACAATTCAATGGCCATGCTAAAAAGAGGTCCATACCCTCTCCTCAAATTATATATAATTTAACCAACCAAACACTTATAAATACTGCATCCGAGTTAAGGTAAGAACATTCCAATCCACAATAAGCGATGATTCTCATTATCTGCCTCGTTTTCTCTCTTTTCTCCTTCTCCCATGCTTCTGTCCTAGATTTCTGCGTGGCGGATCATGCAGGTCCTATTGGTCCTGCAGGATACTCCTGCAAGAAGCCTTCAAAGGTCACAGCAGATGATTTTGCTTACAGTGGCCTTGGCATTGCTGGTAACACCTCAAACATTATCAAAGCTGCAGTGACCCCTGCATTTGATGCTCAGTTTGCTGGTGTCAATGGCCTTGGTATATCCGCAGCCCGCTTGGACTTAGCAGCAGGTGGAGTTATACCACTCCATACTCATCCTGGAGCTTCAGAATTACTTGTTGTGATACAAGGAAGCATCCTGGCGGGATTCATTTCATCTGACAACACTGTCTACCTCAAAACTCTTAAGAAGGGGGATGTTATGGTATTCCCTCAAGGCTTGCTGCACTTCCAAATCAATGCAGGTGGTTCTTCAGCCCTGGCTATTGTTAGCTTCAGTAGCTCCAATCCTGGTCTGCAAATTCTGGACTTTGCTTTGTTCAAAAGTAATTTCCCCACACCACTGATAGTGGAAACCACTTTCCTTGATGCTGCTCTGGTGAAGAAGCTTAAGGCTGTTCTTGGAGGTTCAGGCTAAACCATGGATAGTTATCCATGGAAGAGACTGAACTCAAGCACGTTGTATCTCATGTTTAAGTTTATTTATATCGCCTTGGTCTACATTTGGATTTAGCATGCATGTTTAGGTAGGACTCTTCTTTCAGCAAGCTTTGTAGTTGAGAATAAAACTTGAGATGGTTTGGTGGTTGTTGTCATTTTTATCGTTATCAAGTTTCAGTTGAAGGCAGATGATTTCGTACTTGAGAAAATTGATCTGGGATGAATTTATTATGTGGCCTTTTCTCGTGTATATTTTTATGAATAATGATTGTAAAACTTCGACTTGCCGTTGCAATCCCACAACTTGGCCTTTTCAAAAAATTAATGAAGCCAACTTCTAACTAAGTACAGTAGGTCTTCTATTTTATACAATAATAAGGAATGTTTTGTTACCATACTTCTGCAATATTAATTAAAACTTACTAAAATCTTAGTATTATTTAAATAAAACACATGCTCTGTCAACTCCCTAGGAAAAAAGAAATTCAATAAGTTTTTTTTAACGTATTTTATAGATTCTAATGAAGTTTTTTGACACCCCTTTTATTATTTAGCGAAAAGGTCTCCGACTCACCTTTTCAAGATGCACTTCTATCCTAAAATAATAGTCATTCCACTTTTTTGTTATTTTTGTTTCAAAATAATAGTTTTTTTTAAACCTTTTTAAGTCACATAATTAAAAGTAATAAATACTGCACCACCTAGAGACACACAAGGAGCTGAAAGCTGAAGATTTTTATTACTAAGTTTATTTTATAATGGAGAGATATTATTTGATAAAATTTACATAGAGTTCAGCTTCATTTAGTGAACTCCACGAGTTTCTCACAATAATAAACAATTTATTAAAAGAAATATATTAAAAGAGTACATTCCTGGTACTACTTTTCTAAAGAAACTTGTTTAAAAAATCAATGAAACTATAGATTTCTATTTTTTAATCTTATTGTACAACAAGAATACAACTTATTCAGTCCCAACCCCCTTATCTTGCTATTAGTACAAGCAATGAATAAAATATAATCTAGAAAGAAAGAAAAAACCATTCATAAGTGTGGTTAGAGATGAGGTTGGCTTAAAAAGGTATGGTGTTTAATTTCTATTGCATGTATTGACAGTGGTACTCTGGCCTGCTCGTGCTTAATCCTTAAATTTAATACTGCTGCAAGGAATCTCAGTTTCTTATCCCCCCACCTTGGCTATTTGTAATCTTATCCCAACAGCCAGGAAATCAATAGCACCTTACCAGACAGCCCAGCACATTGCTATCTCCGCAAGACAGAAGTATGGAAAATATCAGACAGCCAGTGTCATTTGATTGCAGCTCTGCCATGCCATCATAAGACAGACAACCCTGAGGGGAGTCTCTACTGCTATCTTGTTTCACAAATACATCCTGGCAGAGGATTTGCATAAAAACTTTCCTCCAGCTTTGGAAATTCTCCAGGTTCCCTTGGATATGGGGCACCAATTCGGTCTGAATGCAGTTTTTTTACCTTGGAGCTAAACTTTTTCCATGAAATTCTTCCTTCATCCAACTTATCAACAAGACTAACAAAATTCATCCTGCATCAACCAATGAAATAAATTGGTGAGAATGATGAAGAAGAATCAGTTAACAGAGATCTAAAATGCATATCACCAAATCATCATGCTTGACCAAATAAAGAAGAAATAGGTTAGGAATATATTACTTGTCTGGATTGATGGTCTTCTTGAAGTTTTCAAAGCGCCTGTGACCTTGTACGGCCTTTGCCATATTTCCATCGTAAGTGTAAAGAAAAACATCGCTCTTTAGGGCCACAACATAGTCTATACCAGCCAACATGTTCTGATGATTCTTGAAAGGATTCAACTCTTCTTCAGAGGACAGAGAGGAATGAGAGAAAATGTTGGGGAAATCATCCTTGAGATATTTCATACTCCCTCTTCCAAATGCTTCTCCAGCTACCAGATAAATCCTGGTGTGTGATGGAAAACCCAATGCTTTAAGCAAAAGGGAGGTTTCCCTTGGAGTTAATGGACAACCTCCTAGCAATCTCCTCTCAGTCCCATTAATCTCCTTCTCCTTCCAGTGACTGACTTCATATCGCATCTGTCTCAGTTCTTCGTCTTCTTCTGCAGTCAAATTGTGACTGCATCCTGTAAATGCAAGCATATCCTTCTCATATCTATAACAAATTGCAATAGCGTAAGGTTAGAAGCATAATATTTATTTAAGCTTCTTGACAGGAATACAAATATCTTTTGAGTTGAGATCATCAACTGAGTCCAAAACTAGGGTAATGCTTCCGACTCTTATTCCATGAGACAACTCATGGTATCTGACTCAATGTAACGGTTAATTAAACTCTAAGCCTCTAAGTGCATATCGAAAAATGTGGAAGCAGTTCTAACATCTGATTCAGTTTTAAACGGAAATTGATGACAATGTAATCAAACAGGCAATAACTGTAGGGTCCAAATCTTTGACTTTCATTAAAAAATAAATTCAATATGGAAGCAGTTCTAAACTTGTACAAAATCTGGCCAAGTCCAAAATTTTCATGATCAAAATGAGGAAACTTTCATATCAATGGGTCCTTCACCAAGAAGCATGCTATTTTACATTGATCTTATTATAAATCCATGTAGATTCAAATGAGATCACTTTTCAAGGAAATAATCATTCACCATTTCTTCTTCCAACTAAAACAACCCTGGGAAAATCACACAACAGAAGCCCGCCTTCGCAATTTGAGACCCCAGGCCTTGGAAACTGCACACTAGATTTACTTCATACCTCCAGTGTGGGACTCAAGTCAATACCCAGCAATAGGATCCTAATAACCTATCTACCAATCTATATAACTATATATATTGTTAATATTGAGTGCTACCTGTATTAAACATTAGCTTATTTTTTAATATATAATAAATTTTCCATTAAAAGATTGACATATTTTATTGATCTTTGTTATCTATATATTGCTTATGCAATAAGTTATAAAATATTTTAGGACAAACTACATTTTGTATGCCTTGTAAAGTTCTTGAAATATTAAATACATATTTTAAATACACTTAAAAAATTCATATTAACATTTTTCAATTAATAGATAATTATCTAGTGTTGATATAACTATTAAGTATTATATTGATAAAGTTAAAAATAACTAAATAAAAATCTTCATAAAAGCAAATTAATTAAGTTATAAATGACTAAACAAGCTAAGCCCAAGCTTTGTTTTTTTCACAAGTTCAAGTTTCAATTAGGCTTATTTAAATAAATGAACCACATTTATTTATTTTTTCACAAGTCAAACCCATGCTTCAAGGGGGGTTCGGCTTGGCTGTTTACACCCATAACGCCAACCATCCCTTTGCATCTAAGAGATATGGTGAAAAGGTCTAAACAGCAATTGATAAGCAACTTGGAAGAACCATACAACAAAAGCTAATCTATGCAGTTAGAGAACCCAGGGCCTTATAAATCTCATACTTCCATTGAGACACTCAAATTCCATGCCTTCCAATTAGATCCTAACCCCTACCCCCAACCCTTCATATGAATGCATAACAACAAAAAATGGGAGAATGCATAACAACCCCAGCCTATATTTGTACCAAAATATTAACTTGTAACTTGCCTCAAATGAAGGGCAAGATACGAACTTCCATTCTGTTGCATTCTGGATACTAGCGTGTTTCCAAATTCCTCAATTGGAGCAGAATATTTCAATGCTCTGTAATTTACACGGCATCTTAGTTTCTGTATGGAATGTGGAATGTCATTATTGGCAAGCCTGGAATCAGTATGAGTGAAATAGATCACTTTGTGCTGCTTTAGGAGGGGAAGAACCTCAGTCTTATAATAAGGAACCTGTAGATAAACATTATTTATATATTTAATGATGGTTATTAGAAATACAATGAAAAAGGGACACAATGATATTGTGTGAATAAAATTCAAACATTATGATACAATGCAATTCATAATGACATTTGATAGTGATGTTTTCATGTTCTTAAAAAACTGAACTGGCTACCAAAAAGACCAGGCGGACGGATGACCAACTTCAACAAAATTCAATTAATCAGACATACTATTCCAGATTTGAAAAGGAAGTAACTTGAGTTGAAAGTTTTGTGGACCTTGGACCAAGATATTGGAGTTTTTGGAAAAGGCTCAATTCCAGCATAGGCAGGAGGTAATTTCTCAACTATGTGAACATCATCCTTCAGCATATGAATAAAATGCTTCCAATCAAACAAATCCTTGAAGCCACTGCAAATATATTAAACAAATTAAGTTGTAGACACAGAAAGTATTCAACAGGAGAATGGAAACCCATCACTTAACTACGGTGATAATTTGAAAAACTACAGCGAAAGGGGGAATATTGAATGAGAGATTAGGAAAACCAGTTTAGATCTTTCGGCCAACAACACCCTTCCATTAAAGAAAAACTTGTGATAATTCTCTTGAAAGAGATGTTGATTGTATGATAGCAATTGATTGCATACTTCTAAAAAAGTGTTGCGAAAGTACTTAAGGAATAAAGCTATATTTCCCCATCTCTTGGACATAATATCCTCAGTTCTAAGCTGCAGCATGATTTGAACAAGAATAACGCACCATAAAGGGGGTGTCAGTGATCTGGGTTGAGTTGACTTTAGTCGATTTTTTTTCCCATCCGAATTAAATTTGATTGGGTTCTCAGATCAATCATAATTGAGTATGGTTGAGTTGATCATCAAGTTGAGTAATTAAAAAAAAAAACACATTTTACACAAAAAAACAAGAATTAAATATTTTCAACACTTCTTAATATTATTAGGAAACACAATACTTATAACACATACATAAATAATATCCATACCATAAAACATAAAAAAATTATAATAAAATAGTTACACAATTAATATTTTTATTATATATTTATTAAGTTCTTGGGTTGGGTTGGGTTTAAAACTTAGGGACCCGTCATCCAAACCAATTCTAATTGGCTGCACTACAAAAATACTCAACTCAATGCACAAAAATGTAAATGAGGTTGGGTTGGGTGGGTTTGGGGTTAACTTGCTTATACCCATAGCTCAGAATCTTATATCAATTCATAGAAATAATCAGCATTGATTGAAACTGAATATTGCTTTAGGAGTGCAAGAAACAAGGACGTATCTAAATGCCTAGTAGGAAAAGAAAAGAAAAAAACCTATCATCAGCCCAGTAGGATGTGTGATCTAGAGAAGGAAGAACAAGCGTTGCCTTCATAATCTTAGCAACAGCAACCATATCACATATCTGCAATCAAATGTATATTGAGAAATCAGGTTATTGCAGCCTAACTTTCTATCATGTACCATCAGAAATCAACTCAGCCAGACCCCAAATCTCATCTGATTCAGACCACCATTTGCATTTACTACAATGTAACCATTGATCTTTGCATCTAGCTCTGGCAAAAGAGAACGTTGAAAGTGAGAAGAGAAAAATCTCCATAATAAGAGAAAGGAATATACTTGATAATATAACTTCATACTTTTACGATTACTTGGCAGATCTATGCATTGGGTGAAATTGTCACTGTTGGGCTTAGACCAGGTCCCTGAATCCTAAATAAACGAAAAGGCAAAGATATGTTTAGCCCTATAAATTACCCTTTTTTTCATTTCAAGTACTTCCTTTAAGAACCAAACAAAATTGTCAATAAACTTGAGTTACAGATTTGATACTTACTTCAGCCATGGCAGTATGGCTGTCACCTACTCCCGTTGCTAATGTTTTCAATGTTCGTTCAACATCACTTGCTCCCCCCCTATATGCATAACCAAGGGAGCTTTTGTCCATTAGATTTAGACTAGCAATGGAGTCAGGCAGTTCCTGATAAAATGGTAAAATAATTTACTATGTAAGATAAGAAATGCAAACACCGCCAACACCCCACAAATAATAACATAGTGACACAAAAGGATACAAGCACCTAGTTGGAAATTGGATCATGATATATCTACCAACTTCTTAATCTCTACATAGATTATTTTCACAATGCGGTACAATAAGGGTAGCTGTCTTTGGTTAACAGCCATAAATTCACAACCCAGTACACAAGACGAGTCTCCCACAAAGTGGATAAACTGCAGCGCATAAAAAATTAAAACTAAACTGAATTGAGTTCTCCACTCCAGTTTAAGTGTTAAAATGAGTGAGATAAATGATAAAATATTATGTAACAGTTAAGAAAGTGGGGCTCCCGCTGCTATTCCAAACAACCCAGTAGCTCACATAAAATCAGATACTTCCAAACACAAAAATAAATAACTAGTATTCACAAAAGGACGAGAAAAGAAAAAAGCACAATTGCCCAGTTTTAGAACAAGTTGCAAATGAAAAAGCTGAATAAGAAATCCAGATTTTTTAGGAAATTATACTTTTTGCGCCTCAAAAAACAAGGTTTCTTATAAATCACACCAAAATTTCAAAAACAAAAATATCGACCTGATTTCTAGATCGGATGAAAGAAAATCTAATTTAAGAGACGAGTCTCCAACCTTCTGCAGCAACAAAAACGGATCCACAATAAGCATAATAAATAAACAAAGTCTCTACTCAAAGACAAACTAAATAAACACTATAAAACTCAGCTCCTTCCAAAGTTAAATTTTTGACACCAGTCTTCGTAAAACTTGATGAACCTTCATTACACTAAGAAATTAACAATAACACGATCAAAGAATGTTGATTGACAGGAGGCAGTAGCAGAGTAAGATATGATGCTAACTAACCAACCTTATCCGATTGAGCTCTTTCAATGGCAGATCCAAGCCAGCCAGTGGCACATATCTTGAGAACACCAATGAAGATGCACACCCCACAGAACACCAAGAACATCAAGTGCCCAATTTTCTTCCTTTCCCTAAACCCCAAATCCTCAACGATGGAAGCAAGGGGCTTCTTCAGCAGGCTCCTCACATGCACTCTCTGGGTCACGTGATTGTGATTGTGACTGTGCCTCCCCACTGGAATACCCTCCAAAGCCTCTTCCGATCTGGGCGAGTTGATTTGGAGCTCAACCTCACCGGAGCCGCCATTGGAGTTGGTGCCGTCAGTATTGCGCTTGAAGGAGTGGGCGCGACGAGTCATTGGGCCGGAGAAACGCGGGCTGTTGACTCGCTGGGACACCCCATCGGAAGTGTTGTGATGGTGATTCGATTCGGGGAATATCGCCATTAGAGTTACACCCAAGCTTTTTCTGCACTTGTATTTGTACTTCTAGTTCTTGTATTATACTTCTAATAATAATAATAATAATAATAATAATGGTAATGATTAGTTAATTTGGTTATTATTTATTATTAAAATATCATCTTAAAGACTGATTTAGTAATAAATCAAGAACTATTTTATTATAAAGTTATAATATTAAAAATGAATTAAAATTATAAACTAACTGAGATTTACTACTATTTCCGCCACTATATTTGCATTGTCTCACACGTCGACATATTAAATTGTTTATTTACATTAATAATGATTTTAATTTTCTCTCTCTCCTTTATTACGCGTCCTAAACTCGGGACATATGCACTGCTTCTGAGGTTGTTCCTAGTCCTTTCTTTTTTCCTTGGAAAAGAAAATTTAAAAAAAAAGTCTCAATGCAAAGAGAGTAATCATTCATGTTCCTAATCATTGACATGACTGCTTCTATATTTAAGGAAAGGTGGTCGTTGTTTTCTGCGTCTCTTTTTAATTCTACTTAATTAAGAATCACCTAATAATAATTTCAGTTATTTTAATTTGTAAAAAATATTCAATTTCTAATGATTACATATCTATAACTATTTCCTGGACTCAGTAAAAAAAAACTACTTCCTCTGTGTTCCTTTCAACTAATTTTAACGTGGGAAAAATAGTTTATTTAGTTATTCACGTTAAATTTTTTTATACTTTATTGTGTTTTTTATATTTAAAAATTAACCATTAGAGAGAATAACCTACTTTTGTCCAATTTCTCTGATCATGGAAAAAATTTATGTAATTAGTTTTTATATTTATTACTTTTATATAAAATTGTTAATTGAGTAATAATGATATAATAGGAAAGGATAACTAATGCACTAAAAAAACTTAATGTTATAAAGAAGGGAAAATATTTTTTTTCTGAAAACAATTCTTATATATAGAAACAGAAGAGTATTTTGAAAGTATTATTTAAAATTTAAAATTTGTCTTAATTAAGATAAACTCCGAACTCAACCGTTTATAACTTGTTTTTAAAATAAGATAAATAAACTTACGCTGAGATGTTCACATAGTAGAGGTTTATGATATGAAAAAAGTCACAATATAAATACAGTGAGTGTTGATATTTAATCATGTTTAAAGCTTGAAACGAAATTCTAATCTGTTTAATTAAGGTCGTTAAATCTTACAGTGTGAAAGGAAATTGGAGATATTTGGTCAATTAAAGTGATATAATCATAGATTATTGACATGTGTTTTTTTAATTTTGGTATGTTTATTTTGTAGAGAAGATGAGCATTTAATATTGTCGGTGAAGAATGAATATTGAATAATATAAAAGATTAAGTGAAACCAACAGCGTATAATTGCAGCCTGTAATTGACAACCATTAATGCATTTTTAATTTCATTCTGATATTATGTGTGCGGTGTTGTTAGCTGGATAAAGCTTTCATACACGCAAACAGGATTCACATTGGAAACAAATATTCACTAAATTAGGTCATCTCATTCAAATTTCATAACCAATTTTTATTTTTATTATTAATTTACAAAATAAATTTTAAGACTAATTTAACTTTACAATGTTAGAACTATATATTATTTATGAACAGTACCTGATAAGTTTAATAATTATTGTTAAGATTATAACTTTGAGTCTAATCAATGCACTTATGCGTTATAAAATCTTGAAAATAGTATCAGTTGGTTTTAAATTTTAGTTTTGATTCATACAAGAGTATAATCGTGCGATGAGCCAGATTCCAAAAGGAATTTTCGCATAGATTATTTAAATATTGAACCACCTCATCACTTTTCATATTCAGTAAAAGAATGGCAAGTTTATCAAACCTTGTCAGTGAACAACATCCATCATTCACGTTCGCATGGGACAAATCATAAGTGCCCTACCAAACTCTTTCTCGACCAAGCACTTTAGCTTATTTAATATAAAACGTGAGATCAATTCACCAACAAACTTTTTATACCATCTACATATTTAATCATATACATCATTATGGTATTTATATGCGGTTTAGGTTCCTAATGTTTATATGATTAAAATAATATATATTTATATGTATATCGCTCCGACTCGGATGATTAAAGATCGGGTCAAATTCGAAATATTCGGGTAAATATCTTAAGGTAACGATAAACTAAAAGATATACTCTCATGATTTTGATTTCAGGAAACCACTACACATATTATGATCAACTGATTATCCAGCCCACAAAGGTAAAGGGATCCATAAGTCAACCTATAAATATAACTCTAGAAAGGGGAGAAAAGGTACGTTTTCATATCCTACTAGAACACCAGAAATATTAGTAGTAACTTGAGCGTCGGAGTGCAATCGCAGGTACCTCAACCAGTGAAGCACACGCAACGATAGGAAGAACTTCAAAGAACGAGAAGATCACCGACACATCAGCAAATTGTGTACCCAATAGACAGATACCGTCTGGACCCAATTGTGTACAGGTACAATATATTTATTTATTTATTTTAGGCTTGGTATTTTTTATTTACAAATACATGCCTTTATTATTCCCATTAGATATATAGAATAAGTCACAATAGATTCTAAATATGACTAAATTATTTTAGAGAAATAAGCTTATCTGTATTATAATTTCCTTTAAAACAATTGCATTTTTGCCCGCCTTTTGGAAAGGACTATATTTTTGTTAAAAAAAAAAAATCAGTTTAAATTGAAACCTGGATATAACAAGCTTAATTAATAAAGAAAATGGTGTTAAGTTTGTAATTAGGGATATATCAGTATATGACCAATTCTTTCGTAATAGTTTTTTCAATATGCTACCTTCATGGATAGTGAACTTTTATGGATACTTTAAACATGTATTTATTAATTGCAGGTGTGAGTTTTTTTTTGCCTGTTTGTTAAGTGTATGGATGCAAGTGTTTCTTTTAATTTTAAATTTTGTTTTACTTTCATTACTTCTGGTCATTACATTAAGAAGTGAGCTCTTAACTCATTTGGATTATAATTTGGGATTTTTTTTATACTTATATAATGTAAATTCATCTCATCTAATGTATAATTGACATATATATTAGTAGAAACACCGATACATACACCTTAAGCACGAGACTAAACATTTGTAAAGAATTTAATATTAATTAATAACGAATAACACGATATATCAAATAAACCTCCTTGTTATAATAGACTTTTATATTATATTACGAAATGAATTTAGGGTTATAATCGTAAATATGATTTCAAGAAATTAACTCTATATGTATTATTTTATACTTTATTTTCCATTTAGAATTTTTGTGGTTTTAAAATGCATATGAATCTTGTTCGGCTGATTTTAGATTCACTCATCTCATCAAAGATGACTGTGCTCGTAATTCATAGGTTGTTCTTTATAACTCAATTTCCTCTTATTTTGCTTTCAATCAACCATACTAATATTAATAAATAAATTTTAAAATTTACATTACATGAAACTTGTTTGTCAGATTTATTAACTGATCACCCAAGTTTATCTAATAGTATATGTTAAATTGCACATACTCGCTAAGTTAAGTTAATTATAACTTACAAAATATTTTTAATTTTAGAATTTGTTGAAAATTATGTGATAATTTTATCATACATATATCAAAAAATATTTTCAAAAATTATCCACCTATATCCAGAAATACTCACATGTAAAAAAATTGGATTAGTAATCTGTGTTGAGCTAAAATAATAAGTAAATATTAATGTATTTATTTATCGGCAAATATTAATATGTGTAAAGTTATGTACAGCAATACTATAATAGTATATGCAAAGTTATGTATTATTATTTTTGTCTTTCATTTTTTTTATTTGTATTCACGTAATTAGTTGCTCATCTTTTAAATGTTCCATTTTGCTTTGTATATATTTTTAAAGTAAATATGATTTTTCCATTAGTTTAAAACTAATTTAGTTAACAATTTAAATGTTGGAGGTTTAAAACTGTCTCAGTTTTTAAGATATTTTCATTACACCTGTAGTGACACCTAAAAGTTGTCACTATAATAAAAAAATAGTAATAATACATTTCTTTTTAAAAGCACTTATCATATAATTCTTTTTATCTTTCTTATCTTATCGTATTATATATTCTATAAACTTGTCATTTTTCCTTTTTTTTTCTATAGGTGTCAGAAATCACCGTTTCTAATGTTCATGAAATATTTTTCAATTAATTTTTTTTTCTCCTTCTTTATCTCTTTTTCTCCAATTAGTCTACAAATATTTCCAGTTAAGATTTGTAAGGAATATACGACATATATCTTCAATACATGAAGAGGTAATGAATACAAGTATTTAAGAAATGGATGGATACAATGAGTAGAAATATTTAAATTATTTGTTTATTAATAAGACGATTATCATCTTAAAGAAATAATTCATCAAATATGTTTTAATATCAATAAACTTGTTATAAATGATTAAATACGTAAAACACTATTACAAAATTTTGTTGTGCTCCTTAAAAGATAACTTTGATTGAATACACTATACTTATATATTTATATCATTGAATAATGTAGATTTTTTTATTATATAAAAACAGATTTATTTATTTTAAATCTTAGTCTAATAGAGTGCATTACGTATATGTTTTATTCTCATGAGTTATAACAAATATGCATTTATATTATTGTGTAAGCCATATAATTATATAATATTTCATATGTTAATACAAATTTGAATTTGTGTAGTAAATATTTTATAATTAATAGTTTCAGGAAAGTCTTTAACAAGATTCAGTATCTATTTCTTTTTCAATTTTAAATATTATATTAAAACATTACATACAACTTGTAGAGAATCTTGGAGAATGAAAGGGGAGCAAGGAGAAAAGGTGGGCAACTTGACAATGGTATTCTAGCAAAGCCTCCCAATGGAATTGGAAAAAGTGGTGTAAGAAGAATGTCCTTCAAGGAAAATATAATTGGTTAGAGTATAGGAACCACATGGTGAGAAGACAACTTCCATATATAAGGAGAAATTTATTTGTGACTATTTTTCTTATTATAAAAGGAGTATAGTATTCTTTAATAAAATATACTAAAATCACTTTCTTTTCTTTTATACTATTTTAGTGTTTGGGAGTAAAATTAAGGGAGAAAAATAGTTTTTTTTTAAAGTTATTTTAGTACCCCATAATTTACATATAACTATTACAATACCGGTTCTACATATTTCTATACAAGCTTACAGTTTTTCAAAACATTCCTAATACGTGATTAGGACATATAGAAATACAAATATTTACAATATAAGTTTCAAAATCAACGCCTTACAACTCTTCTGATCCTCAAACACCTGTAAGATCATCTGCTCGTGTACATAGTACCGTCATCGCAGTTCAAACACAACAAGAAAAACAAGGGTAAGCTAAAAGTCGGGTTGTCTAATAGTAATTACGGTTTTCCTTTATATAATAAGACACATAAATTTTAATCCCACTAAAAACATTTTATATATGTTTTCAAATATAAATAGTTGTTAAATCAAATTGGAGTTAGAAATGTTAAAAACATGAAGTTAAAAAAATACTTAAACCAAGAACTAAAGTTAAATATGTTGAATATCAAACAAAGATAAAACATTTGACCAATGATAAAACATTTGACCATGTAAGTTGACCACGAGAAAGTGAATACCAATTATATTTTATTTGAATAAAAAATACAAGATAAAATAAAATTTGTAATATTCCAAAATTAATTAGTTTTGTCATGGTTCAAGTTATGTTTAAGCTTAATTATATATTATGAGCCTAAGTTATTTGCATTTCATCACTATGGATATTCTATGCTATAAATATAGAGAAACATAACATGTAAAATAATATAGATATACTACATATGGAAAGTTTAGTATGAAGAAAACTCATTAATTGTATAGTAACTGTTTACAACGTTTGTCCAATCTATTATTTATAAGAAAATTATGTTTCTGAACATGTTTTCAGCTTTTCTTTATAAAATCATTAGAAGTAATTTTTTAAAAATTTGTTTTAAAAAGTGTCATGATTTTAATTGATTATCATAATTTTATTTTTTAAACTGCTCATTGATAATTCTATTAAAAAGTATAATAATTTTAATTTTTTTAAAATAATTGTAGTTTTTAATTTTGTTAGTGTTCCGGTGTAAAATGGAGTGAGAGATTTATCAATTAGTTAGTGGGCATTCCTCCTGGTACTTCTAGAACTAGTTTATCTTACTTTTCCTTTTTTTTCTTTCACTTCTTCACTTTAGTCAATATCTCATTTCTTTTTAGACTTTTGGCTCTCAATTAGGAAGACACTTTTAAAAGGTATATGTTCAAATAATTAATACCGATGTTTGTGTAATTAATGTGCAATTAATAACTCATATATGATTATTATGAGTCTTTTATTATTGGGTCAGATCAACCAACGTTTAAATGTATTACCTTTTCGTACGGAGTTGTTGTTAATTTTCTCTTTATCTTAATTCATTTTGAACGTTTCAGTTGGTCAAAATCAGATATTGAGACTTCTAATTCTCATTTGATTCTGATAGGCAGATATGGTTAGAATATTTTTCTTTTTATTTATTTTATAAAGATACATTTATAATTTTAAATAACTCTTTTGTATTGTTCACTATATCTAATGACTTGATCTCATCTTACAAAATTCTTGCTTCTCCAAAACCTATTTCATATTAGATTTTTGGCTAAGTACAATGCATGTTCTACCTTTTATAAAAAGTATATACTAAAATACAATTTAAACAAACCCACAAAGTGTCTCATATCAATTTTGCTTTAGAAAGAGAGATTATTTTGGGCCGACACGGCTTACTGATTGATCTAAGCCTATTCATTGTGATTGACTGCTTGACTTCATGAAATTTAGATTTATAAAAGGTTTATGAAATCCTAAAATATTAGTAAAATTGATTGAATTTGTAGAGAAATGAAAGAGGGATTTGGTAGGGTTGAGTTTATAGGGTGGTGAGTGTGAGTGTGAGTGTGTGGAAGAGAAAAGGTGTGGCGGGAAAGGAAGGAAAGGATGGAGAAGTAGAAGAAGTTTGTATTCTCTCTTTTCTTTGTTATTGTTTGTGAACAATTTGATGCAGAGGAAAGGCCCACCAACCAACCCTTTATATTCATTCCCCACCCTTTCACTCTTTCTTTCTCTTTCTTTCCATTCACCAATGCTACCATTCAACCTAACTCCAAAACCCTCAATCCCATTCCCTCACCCAACCATCACCACCACCTTCTTCTTCCTTCTCCTGAACCATGACCAACACCAATCCAATTCCAGATTCTAATCCTTCAAGCCTCTATGGTGATTCCGATTCCGACCTTGACGTCCTCATCAATGCTCTTTTCGAACCTAATCCCCAATTCCCATTTTTCGATCACCTCCAAGGATCCACCTCCGACTCCAAAGAATCATCCCTCAAGAGAGGATTAGACACCGCCGATGATTCTTCTCACACAGTAATTCCCCTCAAACGCGGTCGTATTGACAATGTCATCCCTCACCGCGCTGATCTCCATGCGCCCGTTCAAATTCAAAACCCTATTCCTCCTCCTCCTCCTCTTCCTCTCTCCCAGCCTCCGCCACATGCTGCTACCAATGGAGACCCTCACGCTGTGGAAGGGCAGAGGAAGCGCCCGGTGTTTGACTCCGATTTTCTGTCCAGGGCTCTCCGTGAAGCTGAATCGTTCTTTCCGCAGAATTCAGGCGATAACGACTTTAACTTTGACGTAGAACCTGGAGATTTTAGTGCACCTTATCTATCGCTGAATGATTATCGGAGGATTCGGAACATGGAACGTTTCCGACAGATAGCGAAGGAAAGCGCTACTCACTATGCTCGATTCACCTCGGAGGAGACCACAGAAGAAAGACCGTCGTCTTCTGCTGCGCCTCAGGGAATCGAGGATTCCACCTCTCCGTTTTCGATCTCGATGAAGGCGATCAAAGAGGGAGCGGCTAAAAAGAAGGGGCGTGATGCATGGGTTGCGAAGAATCAAAAAAGGGAGAAGAGGGTCTGTGTTCCCTCTTTGCAAGAACAGTGTCTCAAAATTCTTGCGGACAATGCTGATGCCATGGTTTCTCTTGAGGGTGTTCCGGATGAGTTGAGGCACAAGCTTTGCAAACTGCTCTGTGACTCGAGAAAGATGAATAATCACTTCCTTGAGCTTCTACTCAGTGGGTCTCCTACGGAGATTCGCCTGAGGGATTGCTCGTGGTTGACGGCGGAACAGTTCGCCGAATGTTTTCATTCTTGTGACACTGGAAGACTGGAGGTGTGTTGGTTGCTCAAATCAACTTGACATGCATGTCACTTTTAAGTTAGAATGTTGAATTTCATTTTGCATGTCAGTCTTTTTAACTGGGTGATTTATATTTTGTGTATTGATTTTTATGTGTATATAATTTTTAAGGTTTTCTGTTTTTTTTTTTAAATTTTCATTTGCATGCTTTGCCTGATTTTTGTGTATTTGACGAGCAACCTCTGCCATCGGTATCTGACTTCTGTTTATATATCTACTTGTTGAGTAGGTGCTGCAACTTGACCAGTGTGGAAGGTGTATACCTGATTATGCATTATTGGGTCCTCTGAGACAGTCGCCATGGCGGTTGCCGAGACTAGTTAGTCTGTCCCTCAGTGGTGCATGCCGTCTTTCAGACAAGGGGTTGCATGTTCTAGTTTCTTCTGCCCCATCACTAAGATCAATCAATTTAAGCCAGTGCTCCCTTCTCTCGTCTGTCAGTGTCAATATTTTGGCCCATTCGTTGGGATCCCTACTGAAAGAGTTATATCTTGATGATTGCCTAACCATTGATGCTGCACAAATTGTGCCGGCATTGAGGAAACTCGAACATTTAGAAGTGTTATCACTGGCTGGAATTCAAACAGTCTCTGATGAATTTATAGGGGATTACATCACTGCACGTGGTCACAACATGAAGGAGCTTGTTTTAAAGGACTGTAGGTAAGTGCTGCGTGAACTCTTTACTGAAGATGCTGAGTTTGTGCTTGAATCAGTTGAAGTTTGATAACCATTCACCACTCATTGAGCATTGATTAATCATTATTTCTGATTTTGGTTAACTGTTAGTCACTCTTTGAGAATGACAACCATTATTTATAAATTTGTTAGTTCTTTCTAACTTGGAATTATGTTTGCTAGGAAATCTCAAATTCTGATCTCCTTGTTATCTTTCGTTACCAAATATTATTTTTCACTCTCTTGTTATTTATGTTTCTTAATGTGCAGAAAATTAACCAATGCATCAATAAAAGTCATTGCTGAGCACTGTCCTGGGTTGTGTGCACTCGATCTTATGTATTTGGACAACTTGACGGATTTATCCATGGGATATCTTACAAATAGCTGTCGAGTACTCCATACATTGAAGCTCTGCCGTAATCAATTCAGGTGCTTTTTTGTTTTCTGCTATTTTCTCTATCTCTTTATACATTTGCACATTACTTTTGCTAGTTTCTGATATTTTCTGTCTCATTTTAAGTTTGTTGTAATCTGTCTTATCTTTGCAAGATGGATTCTTTTGTAGGAGGTTACAGCTTTTAAATAAGACGATTATCTATGTAGGAGTGGTTAATTAATAATTATAATTTCAAATTTGTTTTGGATATTGCTCTGATGACTTTCTCAACTTGAGTTAGATTTCAGAAGTGTTTTTAAACACTTTAATCACATGAATTGATAATGGTTTTGTAGCATTTGATATGTCAGGAGTATTTTCTATTATGGGTCTGATCGACACGCTCCTTGTCACCGAGAGATTTGAGAAAATTCTTCTATGCATCTGTTATTATCACCATTTTTGCATATGATACAATTGGTGTTTACTGGGATGCTGATAAAGAGATCTCTTGTTAATTCTTGTCGGTGAATAAATTTAACACAATTTTTTCTCCACTAGTGATGAAGCAATTGCTGCATTTTTGGAGATTGCTGGAGAGTCCTTAAAAGAACTTGCACTTAATAATGTTAAGAAGGTGAGTGGCTATATTTCCTTGTTGACTTTCCCTCGATTGGCTCATATCTTACACACTTTAAAAACCGGCCCCCCTGAATCAGTGACATGATGAAAATCTTCTATGTGCCCGTAAAATGATTAATTACATTATTATTATTATCAGTTTAACCTAAAAAAATTAGGCAGTTATGTGTTCAGAATGCAACTGCATCTATTCTTTGATTGGTCACAATTGTACTCAAGCAGACATTTCAACATGCAATGGATACTTCAAATTATTGTCTTCAAAAATTAATTTTATAACTAGCAGCTTATATGATATTATTTAAACAAAATATGAAAGTTCCTTGACGTGAAATGATCGTGCCTATTATATTTCTGGTTTATGGCATAATATGAAACAACCTCTCCCTATTGGAGGAAGACAACGTGTAATCAACTGACTCTTGAATATTACTTAATGAATTAAGGTCGTTGTTAATGTTTATTCTATTTGGTTTTCAATTAGCATTTTGGCTGTGTTGACGAACAAAATCTTATTTATAATGTTTTATTTTCTGACTGTATGACACATTTGGTTTAATTCAGGTTGGGCACCATACAGCCTTATCACTTGCTAGTCATTCGAAAAATTTGCATACTCTAGATCTGTCTTGGTGCAGAAAGTTGACAGACAATGAGTTGGGTTTGATTGTAGATAGCTGCTTCTCACTGAGGTTGCTTAAACTTTTTGGATGCTCACTGGTAAATATGTTTTCATTTAACTGAACTTAAAGGCATTTCTGTGATGAATCCCTACTGGTCATAGAAAAATATATAACACTGTCGTATTAAAAGTCTTTATATGAAGAAATAAGATGATTTTGTAGGACTACATTTAAAAGTTACATATTATTTTGTAGGTAACAGATGTTTTTCTCAATGGGCACTCAAACCCAGATATTCAGATCCTTGGATTGAAGATGTCTTCTTTATTGCAAAATGTCACAGTGCCTGATGCCTGTGAAGGTCCTTTGCGTTATTCATCAGTTCGGTAGATTTGGTATATAAAAGACACAATTAAAAATGGAACATATGGTTATTTCTAGTAAAAGCAGACATAACTTTCTGCCAACATGATAACCAGAGTCAAGAAAACAGTGTTGCCCGATGTACTTTTAGTTTTGTTGATGTCATAGTTGTTGCAAGGATTCAAACCCAAACATACAGACAATTCATATTCATTATGTACAGTGGATATGTAAATTTGACTGAGACAGGTAATAATATTTTTTCCTGAAAGGAAGAAAACTTCTACCCAGTTTGTCTTGCACCATAAAGTTTTTTACGAAAGAGATTAAAGATTTCGGTACGGGATCAAAATTTTGCAGTCATGTGACAAATTCATCGCTTTATTTAACTTTGCAATCATTTAAATTGAACAAAAATCAGGATTAGCAAAAAAAGTTGGAAATGCGTAATTTGAGTGCACCAGTGAAGAGTTATTTTTATTCTGCAAAACATTTTAGATCTGGATTTTGATTTTCCATATTGAATTGAGATTAAAGAAATTTTAAGTATAAATAAGTTTAAAATGAATTTCGCTAAATTGACGTAAACTGAGTTGGATAATCTTTCAATTATATTTTCTTCACTTTTCTTTGCAATGGATTCCTTTAGATGAACTTGAGATCTAATTACATTTTATCAAAATTATTGGATACTAATTTAGTATTAAAAACAGTTCATTAATTAAATAATCTTTTAACTATTTATGTATTAAGTAATATTTTCACTTTTAAAAAATTAATTTAAAAATATAACCAAAAAAATCTTTGAAATTTTAGTATTTTTTTTTCACACCCTTAGACTTAATCAAATACCCTAGAAAGAAAAATTGTTGAAAAACTTTAGATTATGAAATATAATCTATGTACACCCTGCCTTGAAGTTGAACATGATTTGATTAATCTTCCACATTGGAAAACAAAATTTTAGATACAATAAAATAAATTGTATTTAAAATTTAGTTTATTTGGAATTTTTTAATTTTGACATGTTCGGGCCTTGGCTTAATCACCTCGATTTTGCCCCTAACTGATTCAGATCAACTTGGATTTAGGCTGACTCAGCTTGACCTTGACCACGCCAACTCGACTTTACCTTGGTTTGAACCGACTTAACTTGATCTAGGCGGCCTGACTCAACTCAACTTAGTCCATACCGACTTTGCTCCACTTGGCTTGAGGCAATTCTAATCGACTTGGGTTCATTTCGAATCAACTTGATATAGTTAGGGTTGACTCGATTCCACTCGGGCCGACTCAACTTGACTAGGGTTAGATCTAGGCCCATGACGACTCATCTCTATTTGGGTCGCAACGAATTGGGCTCGAACTGGGTCGCGATCGGCTACCCGACTTGCGATCGACACCGCTTGACCTTGGTTTGAGCCAAATTAGTTTGACCTAGGCATGGAAAGACTCGGGTTGACCTGGGCCGACTAAGCTTGTTCTCGGCACGTGCTGACCCGACTCCCCTGGCCGAGTCGACTTAGCTTGACCTGGGAACGGTCCAATTCATCTCTACCTGGGTTCAAGCCAATTCAGCTTGACCTGGTTCAGACCGACTTGGCCTGACATGGGTCCGAGTCAACTCGACTCAATACGGGCTTGGGTATACTCATCTCGATATGCGTTTGTGTTGACTCAGCTCGACTTGGTCCTGTGTCAACTTCGCTCGACCTGATCCGTGTCAACTTCTCTCGACCTGATCTCGTGTTGACTTCGCTAGACCTAATCATGTGTCGACTTCGCTCGACCTGGTCATGTGTCGACTTCGTTCGACCTAGTCTCTTGTCGACTTCGCTCAACCTGATCCCATATTATATGGGCTCGACTTAGGCCTAAGCTAACTTGACTCACCTTGGTCTGGACCGACTTTGCTCGACATGACTTGGTCAGACTCTACTCGACATGACTTGGCCAGACTCTACTCGACTTGACTCAGCTAGACTCGACTCAACTTGACTAAGGCTAACTTGGCTCAACCTAGCCCAACTCATCTCAACCTGCGCCTGAGTCAACTCGGCTCAACCTCAACTCAAGATGACACAATACAACATGGACTAGCTTGACTCGACTCCACCTGGGTCTGGGCCGACTTGGCTAGATCTAGACTCAGGCCGACTAAGCTCAACCTGAGCCAGGCCAACTCAACTCGACCTCAATTCGGGTAAACTCAGTACAACCTAGGCTAGGGCCAATTCGGGTCCACCTAGACCTGGGCGGACTATGTTGGACCTGATCCGACTCAGTTTAACCTGGGTTTGAGCGGACTCGATTCGACTTAAGCCTGAGTCGAATTGGCTAAATTTAGGTTTGGGTCGACTTGGCTTAGCTTCGACTTGACCCGGGTTGAATCTGCTCGGGCTGACTCTAAACCCTAAACCCAGGCCAACTTTGTTTGACCTTAACTCGGGCTGACTCGACTCGCCCTAGGTCCATGCTAACACAATTAAAGTTGGTCTCAGAGTGAGTCTATTTGATTGGGGTTTGGGCCGAATCAACTTGGGGTCCAAGCTGACTCGGCTCGACTGAGACCTAGGTTGACTCGACTTGACATTGGCCTTGACCGAGTCGTGTCGACCTGGGTCCACACTAACTCGCTTCTACTTGGGCCTGAACTGACTTGGCTCGATCATGGTCCAACCTAACTCGACATGGTACAGATCGACTCGGCTCGACCTATGTCTGGGATGACTTGACTTAACTTGGACCCGTGTTAACTCGGCTTGACCTTGGCCCAGGCTGAGTTGGCTCTACTTGCGACTTGATCTGAGACCATACTAACTCGGCTTGACTCTACTTGACCTTGGCCCAGGCTGAATCGATTAAACTCCACTTGGGCTTGGGTCGACAACTCAGCTTGGACCCATGATGACTCTACTTGACCTTGGCTTGAGTCGACTTAGCTCGACCTAGACCTAGGCCAACACGACTAAACTTGGGCTCATGTCGATTATGTTTGACCTGGGCCCGGGCATAATGTACTCGAGTCTCGGGCCGACTCGGCCTGACTTGGCTCAACTCTCTTTGCCTAGGTTGACTCGACTTGACCCATGTTGGACCTCAACACGCGTTGACTCGAATCCATCTGGGCTTGGTCGACCTAGGCATAGGCCGAATCGTCTCTACTTGGGCACATGCCGACTCGTCTTTACCTGGATTCCGTCCGACATAGCTCGTCATGGGCCCGAGTCAACTCAACTCGATTTGGGTTCTGGTCGACTCAGCTTGACCTGCCCTTGTGTTGACTTGGGGGCCAGGTCGATTCGAGTTGACCTAGGCTAGCGTCGATTTGGCTTGACTTGAGCTCAGGCCAATTTAGCTTGACTTGGGCCCGAGTTGACACGACTCAACCTGAGCCCGAGTTGACTCAACTCTACCTAGGCCCAAGTCAACTCAGCTCGATCGAGGCTGATATGATTGTACTTGGGTAGGGACTGACTCGATTCAACCTAGATTCGGGTTGAGTTGACTCAACCTAGTCCAAGGTCAACTCGACTTGACCTAGACTTGGGTCAACTTAACCTAAGCTTGGATGAACTCAACTCTACATGGACCTAGGTCATCTAAGCTCAAGCAAGGCTAATGCGACTGTACTTGGGTTGGGACTAACTCAATTCAACCTAGGTTCAAGCTAAGTTGACTCAACCTAGTCCAAGGTCGACTTGACCTAGACTTGGGTCAACTTGACCTAGACTTAGATAAGCTTGACCTAGGCTTGGATGAACTCACTCAACTAGACCTAAGCCTAAGACAACTTGACTCGAGTATGGATTAAGACAACTCAACTTGACCTAGGCCCAGGCCAAAACTACTTGATATGGGTTAAACTTAAAATCCAACCCAAAATCCATTTTGGATAATCCAAAAACGTATCTAATATATCTAATCCAAATCTAATTAAATGGATACTTAAAATCTCAAAATATAGATTTGAATTTGAGATAACTTCATTTAAATGGGCCTAAAAATAATATAAATTTAAATAATTATAAATTAAATTTGACAATTTTCCCAACTTAAAAAAGTAAACCCCAATTATTTCTAGTAATTTTTTTAAATGGAATTAAAAATAATATAGATTTAAATAATTATAAATTAGATTTCCCAATTTTCCCAACTTAAAAAGTAAACCCCAATGATTTTCTAGTAACTTTTTGTATAGGGTCAAAATTATACTGAGTTTTGTTAATAATTTTCGTTTTCAAACGTTATTTCATTAAACTAGTTTCCTACAAAGTTAATTTTATCGACCCTCATTTAAACACACTATGGAAGGCAAGAGAAGTTCGTTGTTTTTTCTTTCTCAGATAACACTCTTAAAGACAATAATGTTATTGGATTATTTAAACCTAAATAGAGGAGACGGGCGGCTACAAAGGACAATATTTCTACAGAAAAGGAAATGTGAGGAAAAACAGAACAGAGAACATTGGTATAGCAATGACATGTACATGTATTTACATCAACTACACTGTCAGTTTGAATCTTCTAGAGAGATGTATTTCACACTTACAGATTTATGATTGTTGAATGAAAAATAATTGTTGTTGAAACTGTGAATGCAAGTTTTTAACAAAGAACAAAATTGTAAAATATCCAATCGAAGCACAGCAAAATATCTTTCGTCCTTTACATCTGTAAGCGAAGCAAGTCATAAGGACTTTTTATCAACAAGGGGTTTTCAACTACCTGAAAAAAAGTGACAAGTCGAGGAAATTGTCTTATCATGCATTTTATGAAGAACTGTACTAAATCCATTATAGAGCGCTTAAAAACATGAACAAATAGTCGCATTACCTCAAACCCCAACTTTTGGTACAATGCCACTGCAGGGTCATTGTTTGCGTCCACATGCACATAAAGACGTTCCACACCTACATGCATAACGAATTCGGAAGCCTTCTTACTTTAACATGCTATCTAATATCAGACAATTGTTGTAAAAGTTACTCTCACATCAATCTTCATATTACCTCTAGATTTTGCATATTCCACAGTAAAAGACACCATGTTGCTTGCAATAGCCTTGCGGCGATATGGTTTGGAAACACATAAGTTTGCAATATAACCATATCTGCTTGTTGGTGTTCGGTTGACTTTAGAAAAACGTGGAGCATCAACCAGTTCCTGCACAAATTGTTAGTTATTGAAGGATTAAAACCATCAAAGAAAAAGAGACAAAAAAAAAACGATAGGCATAATAGCTTACCCCAGGAAAGGTCTCCCCTAGCAGCAAATATCGGATATTCAGATCAAGGGTTCCTACAACACTTCTTATTACTATGCGTTTTTTACCTTTCTCCGGTTTCATCTCCTGATAAACTTGACACCAGACACCTTAAGGGAAAGAAAAAAAAGGAACTAAACAGATAGATGCTTCATCAAATAATCCAAGAACAAGAATGCTTTTACCGTGATGATGCATGTGTAGCTGTGGCCGTGTTGTGGCTCCTTGCACCGCTTCTTTATCTTAGCAAACTCCTTTCAATAGGAATTCTTGTTAAAATTTTCATTAAGGGACACTCCAATGCATACAGAACACAGAGTAAATAGCATAAACTCTAACCTTTCTAGCATAGATCTTCTTTCTGTAATGGGCAAATCTGGATAAAAAAATAAAGAGAATTATAGCAGCATGCAACTTTTCATCCATTTATCTGGTTAATAGCTTGCTACTATTAAAAAAAGAGGAAGAAGACTCTCAAATGTCGATTCAATTACAATAAACATGCACACTCCAAAATATTTCACCCTCATTTTCTTGAATCTCTATCACTATAGTGAATCAAGTTATTATCATTAATGATCTCCGATAAAGAAAAAAAGCCACTAAACTAACGCACTCGGTGTCAGTGTGATAGCGTTCTGTTCGATCTTCCCACTCATTTTCTGCCCTTAGCCACGCTGCTATCTGCATTAGTACTAACAAAAGTAAATACTCATAAACAGTGTAAAATATCATAACCTAAATAGAAAAGATTAAAAGACGAGAAAGAAAAAAAAAGGAAACTTACCCAATACTCTTCGTCAAGAAAGGCCTCTCGTGCAATGAAATCGCCAAACTCAAATCTGTCATGGGGTTCCATTTCATGAGGCGAAGGCTGGAAGCGCCCAAGGTTGAAATTGCAGAACCTCACAGTTTCCCGTCGGGAGACAGGTGGCTTTAGAGTTGAAAGTTGCACCGAAACTTCCTTCTTCTTCTTGGGGATCAAGAAATCAAAATCCGTAGTCCTGACAGAAAACAACACAGAGAAGTTAATGAGTAAGATCATACATTGAAGCAAAGAAAAGGATTTTGAGAATCAAGAAAAAGAAGATGACATGGGAAGAGAAAGCGCGATTCTTGGCCATTTGGAAGAACCGGAATTGTGGAAGTGTGGGACGTGAATTGTGGAAGAAATAGAAGGCATGATTGTTTGTCTGTAAAGAAGAAGAAAGTGGTTTGTGTCTTGAATTGGAAGAAGAAGAAATAGAAACCAATCTCGTTTTCTTTCCCAAATCAACCTTTCTTCTTTCTTTTTCTGCTTCTTCCTTCTCTTTATATCGTATGCTATGATAAGGATACAGTTTCAAAATAATATATACGAAACAATGTTATCTTCAATTAATACGTCATTTGATTATCAACAGAAAAGTATTAACGTATTTAAAATTGCACATTCTCAAGAAATTACATGACAAAACAGGATTTAAGTACACAATTTATTGAAGTAATTGTGCAAATGAGATTATGAATTATTATTGTACCACATTTATCTTTATATTAAGATGTGCCTTTCCTTTCAATTTATCGAGTAGACTAATTTATAGTGTATCTTTAGTTTCCATGTTTGACTCATGATGAACACATAGAGACAAAAAGGAAATATGTGATTGGAAGGGGTGGTTGTTGAGGTATTGGATTTAGCTGAATTTCACATCATTCTGAAAAGGAAGTTGGATTGTTGAATAAAATATAAATTCTGAAACATTTGTTGGTTTCCTCGTGAGAAACGGAAAACATTAGTAGTTTGTGTTCATTGATTTGCAATGAAAGGAAGAGTTTGTAGCCTTTTACCACCCTTTCTCATTCATGTTAACTGTGTGAGAAATTCTAAGACATATAATGTGAAAATATTTTTAATTCATGTTTGAGTGGAATTACTCTTTATAAATCCGTTTACCAACTTCTTCCAACAGCGATCAAACTTGACAAAAGATTTGTTGCACAAGATTAAAAAAATGTATACATGAAGAACGAAACCACACATTTATGATTTAAATTTTAATAAACTGAAGCTTGAAGTAGTTACCTTAAAGTTGATTTGATTTATATATGGTTTGGTAATTTTCTTTGTATAATTTAGTGCTAATGCAATTTTCTATTCAGTGTGATATATAAATTTTGTTGATTATTAATTTTTAATTGCATTAATTTTGTCATCAAATACATTATATTGTAGTGAATGTAGTAGTTAATAGATTGTAGTAAGCTTGACAATATGGAATAGGGGTAGTAGCTAATATGGCTTTTGTATTATTAAATTTGCTTTTAATTTTAAAATGCTTAAAAATGATTATATACATAATGTGGCATAACTCAATAATCTAATATATAAAATCTGATATATAAGAAATATTAGTTAAAATTTGAGAAAGTAAGGTTTATCTGTTATGCGTCTTTCTATAAAAGTTTATCATATGATGCGAATTCTCTACTTCATCCAAACCATTGTTAAAATTAATGAGTGAAATTAGTAGATATTATATCTTTCAATGATTTGTAATATGCTGTAAAACTTTAACTTTAACTTATTTTTATGAATATTTTATGTTCATTTGTTAAAAATGTCATTGAATGTTTTATTTATTGACCCTTTTTAAATTAATATTTATTGTGATATAAGTAACCACTTTCCTTGTGTATTTGTTAATTCTAATATTTCATATTTAGTTTATTATAAATGTGGTTCATATTTTGTAAGTGATAAATAATATCTTCTTCATCCAAAGGTAAAAGTCAGAGAGGTAAGTGTTGGGTATGAAGTCAAGACCAATTGGGTTTAGCTGACTAGATACCATGTTTAGTGAGTGAGCTTAATCATTGTACACAGTTGAAGCACAGATGAACATTGTTTCGTGGCTTCAAGTGGGAGATTGTTGGGTATGAAGTCATAACCAATTAGGTTGAGCTGACTAGACACCATGATTAGTGAGTGAGCTTAATCATTCTGTCCCTTTTATAATTTATATTTAATGAAATCATTGTACTTGTAATTGGCGTGCAATAGGACTGAATGAAAACCTAATAGTTACCCTTGTGGATGTAGGTTGCAGTTGGCAACCGAACCACGTTAAATATTGTGTCGTTTATTTTTCTGCAGTTGATTCTTGATGGTGTGTGTTGCTTCCGCTTGCGTTTTTCCCATCAAGTGGTATAAGAGCCTGGTTCGTTTACACACTAGAGATCCAATCAGCAGAAATTAATCAACTAGACGTGAAAGTTGCTGCTGCAGCGGCAGCGGCATCCTAAAGCTAGGGTTTCGCAAGGGTTGCAATAGCGTCCCAAAGTTAAGGTTTCGCAGAGTCGGCAACAGCGTCCCAAAGCTAGGGTTTCGCAGGGACTACAGCGGCATCCCAAAGTTAGGGTTTCACGGTGGCCCAAGATTCGCGACAGCCTAGACCTGTGACTTACGGCAGGTGCACGCAGTAGGCAGTGCGACGTGCAGTGGTGTGGGTCACGACAGGAGTGGTGGCGGCTCGCGACGTTGTGCAGGTGGCTTGCTCGTAGTAGGGTCGTGTCTAGGCAGTTTGGCGGAGTGCGCCAGTGCGACGACGGATCACGTTTCACTGCGACGAACAGGTGCAGGTGCTTGCGGTGAGCGAGATGACACGGAGGTGCAGTGCGATGACAGTGACGGAAGACGAAGGGTGGCGCGTGCATTTTTCTGCTGGTGCAACAGTGACGGTGCAGTGATAGACGCGGGATGTGGCTGTTTTTCGCTGCGGCACGAAATTATGACAGTTCAGTTATTGAGCATATCAATATTTGATCTTAGCCAGACTTACGTTGGTGGGCATTAAGTTCGATGATGAAGTTCAAGCTTTATTATTGTTATTGTCTTTGCCTGACAGTTGGTCCGGAACGGTTACCGCAGTTACCAGTTCACCAGGATCCGATTGATTCACTTTTGAGAAAATTCATGATCTCATTCTTGGCGAGGATGTCCGAAGGAGTTCTTGGGAATTATCTAGTGAATCGCTATATGTCATCAGAGGTAAGAGAAATATCAGAGATAGTGGGAGCAAGAATAAAAGAAGGAGTCAATCAAAGACTCGGGAGTGTTCAAGTGTAACATGTTGGAACTACAAGGAGGTGGGGCATTTCAGGAATCAATGCCCAAATGATAAATAAGTCAACATTACAGAAGACTTCACGGACGACGACCTTTTAGTCTGTTGCGCGGATAGCAGTGTGGATTCCTAGGTCATGGATAGCATTGCAGAATCTAGTTATTGGAGACTTTGGAAAGGTAAGACTAGCAGACAACACAACTCTTGATGTTACGGGCATGTGTGACATAGTGTTGAAGACACCAGTTGGTTTCTGGACTTTGAAAGATGTTAGAGTTGAACCAAGCTTGACGAAAAGTTTGATTTATGTTAGGCAGTTGGACGAACAGGGACATGAAGTGAAGTTCGGAAATCAACAGTGGAAGTTCGTCAAGGGAAATCTTGTCATGGCCCACGGAAGAAAGAAAGGTTCGTTGTATATGATCAGATTACTGTCTGAGGGAGTGACGGTCCCAGTTCAGAAGATAAACAAAGTCCAGTTCACAAAATCTCGTGGCAGAAAGAGGGTTGTCTTTACAAGAGAGAAACCCAGAGCCACAAGTCAGATTCAGGATGAACGAGCATGGAAAAGTTCAGGCAGACTAGTCAAAGGTACTTATGGCATTGGGAGCACGGGTCGTGCTTCAGTTGAGGTTCCTAGACAACAGTGGGCTAGGAGAACCAATATTCCAGCTGTTGAAACATGGGTTAGGAGAACCAGTATTCCAGTTGTTGAAACATCTCCAGAAAATTTCTTGTTGATTTTGGAGTATGTTTGTTCTCAGGCTATTCCAGGATCCGACAGTTCCTGTAAGTGGGAGTCGGTAGGAACAAAGAACAGGTCAGTGACTGACGTGTTGAAACTCAGGGGAATTTTAACGAAGTCTTCAAAATAATTGAGAAGGCTAGTGGCAACTAGAGGTGGAACATTGAGTTCCGTCGAAGTACATGTACACAGTTGAAGCGGCGCAGGTGAACATTGTTCCATGACTTCAAGTGGGAGATTGTTGGGTATGAAGTCAAGACCAATTGGGTTTGGCTGACTAGACACCATGTTTAGTGAGTGAGCTTAATCATTGTACACAGTTGAAGCGCATGTGAACATTGTTTCGTGGCTTCAAGTGGGAGATTGTTGGGTATGAGTCATGGCCAATTGGGTTGGGCTGACTAGACACCATGTTTAGTGAGTGAGTTTAATCAGTGTATCCCTTCTATAATCTCTATTTAAAGAAATCATTGTACTAGTAATTTGCGTGCAACAAGACTGAATGAAAACCTAATAGTTGCCCGTGTGGATGTAGGTTGCAGTTGACAACCGAACCACGTTAAATCTTGTGTCGTTTATTTTTCTGCAATTGATTCGTGATTGTGTGTTGCTTTCGCGTGTATTTTTCTCCAGTAAGAAAGATATACAAAAGATAATACCCTTGCACAAATTGATAGAGACTCTCCTCCTGATCTACCATTGATGAAACATATTTTAGACCACTCTCAATATTTCAAAAGGCACAATCAAATGATTAAATACTTGAAGAATTTTGCATCAAGGCAATTTTTTTATCCCAAGGGATTATAAGAATTGGATCATTCTTTCTTCAGTCTAAATTACAATTTCATTAATACCTAACATAATAGATATTAGATATTGAATCAATTTTTCTCTCAAAATTGTACATAATACAAAGATATCATCAAGATCTTTTACTCAAACTTCAAAGTAGTTTAAGTCATACATGGATTTGAACATTATAACCAGACTAGAGTTAGAGGGTTATACTGTTAAAAATATATATTTGATAAACTTCTATATAATATCTATATTCATATTTTCAGGAATAACAATTTTGCTGAATTGACACAGAAATTCATATTTATGCTTTGGACATTGAAAAATAACATTCAAATTAATTGATCATATTAGATTAGATAATGTAACACATGAGAAAATGTAAGATTAGTGTGATGTCTAGTCCATATAATAATCTTGTTATTCAAATTTTTTTAGTATCATGACGTGAACTTGATTGCAGAGGGACATACCATCTCAGTGTAGTTAAATTGGTTTAATAAAAAAAAATATAGATTTTTTAAAATCTTTTAAGTAAATATGACTTTTTCTTTTTCTTTTCAAATGTACTTTTAATTTAAATTACTCTTATTTATCTTTCTTTTTTTTTCTCGGAGGATTAAAATACACTATACATTATTTATTATTTATAATTTGAATAAATTCTTTTATTCACATGTGCAATTAAATGCATAATTTTTATTTTTATTATTTAATATAAATATAGTTATATTATTTAAAATACATGCTAAATAAATCACAATTTAAATTTCTATTCCACATGTATTATAAATAATATAATTTTATATTCTAAGTAATATAACTTTATAGTCAGTAATAAAAATTAAAATTGTGTATTTAAAAATTAATGGTATGAATATATGTTTTATTATTTATGATATAAGTATATATAAAAATTAATTAATATTTTAAATAATTAATAATTAAATTGTAGATTATTAAAAGACGCTTCTATAACTAATCATCCTTAACATTGAACATTGTGGAGAAAATACTGTATTTGCTTTTCTAGTACAATATATCAAGCATTGAATATAATCAAGAAATGATATTATAAGTTATTTAAATTAATTGTACTATTACATGATATATTAAATTAACTTATTTATTTAAATTAAACTGACTTATTTATTTTTAGTTAACTGTTATAAATGATCTATAAGAGAAATTGATTGATTTATATGGATTGAACCATTTGACATCTTAATCTATAAATAATAAGTATTTATTATTTTAAATAAAATAAATAGTCAATTTAATATAATAAATATATATATTTTGTTGCTCGTATGATAAAAAAAATTAAAATTATTTTTTTAATTCTATTATTATATTAAACTGACTTGTTTATTTTTAGTTTAACCGTTATGAATTATCTATCTAGAACGGATTGATTAATTTGATATTTTAATCCATAAACCGTAAATATTTATAATTTTTTTATTTAGGTAAATAATTAGTTCAGTATAAGTATTGACATATTATATTTTTAGTATAATAAAAAAGATTACCATCTTAATTCAAAAAATTTAATTCTATTAATTTTGTTTAAATTCCGGTAACAGTTAGGTATGAGGTTTTTTTACTTATTTACCCCTGTATGTATCGCAGAATGGCTTGTTATTAGTAAATATCTAACTGTAGTATCCTTCATATATCTAAATCCTTTTAATTTGGCTTTTAAGAATAAATAGACTCATCCTTTTTTAAGTTAGACTTCAACTTCTTATTACATCTTCTGATATAAAATATGATTATTTAATCAAATTTTTAATATAACATTATATTGTATGAGAAAAACAATCCATGCTAGGCACAGGTAAATACACTAGTTCAGTAAAAAAGATTACTCCTACCTTGAATGCTCACAACATTCAAATTCAATGGCCACCCTCATAGTGACCCCAAACAACCAACACCAACACCAACAAATAAAAAAACAATAATGCAAATATCTGCACTAATAGTACAAGGTAGAAGGAAGACAGAGCAAAAGGTTGAATAACCTCAGCCTCAGGGTTCAAAATCAGTCTTCACCCACTTCCCATACTTGCTTTTCATTTTATCATCCAATTCTTTAGCTTTCATTTCTGCCATCTTGGTTGCATTAGTCATGGACTCCTCTTGCACTTCAGCAATCCTTCTACTCCTCTTCCTTGCTGAGGCCTCCCTCTCTGCGTTCAGTTCCTCATAATTCTTCACCCAACAACTTTGCACTGCACAATTCAGCACCAACACCACACACTGCAACATGCACATTGCCATCAAGGCCCCACATTCCAGCCTCAACAAAAGTTTGGCTTCTTTGGGGTCCCTTGGTGATTTCAGAAGGGACATGCTTGCTTTCTCTTTTGTGAACAAGGCCAATATACTCAGCACTTGTCCTATTAAGGAGGCTAGTAGAAGTGAAATGTGGGTGAGGAAACAGAAGTGTGTGAGCTGGGAGTAGAAGCCCACAAAAGATGAGAGAAGTGAGATGCCAGAAACCATGAGGAGAGCCAGCCCAAATGAAGTTGGGGGCATCTTGAGGAGAATTGTGGGTGCAAATGAGGATGCTGAGAGGATAAAGAGAGAGAAATTCAAACAGCTAAGGACAAGGTTTGTGAAGGAACATGTCTTTCTGAGCTTGGAGGAAGCCATTTGCTTTGACTTGTTTGAATTCTTGAGACTTGTTTGTTTGCTTTGGCTTTTGAAGAGGGTGGAGGATGATTTGAATTTATAAGGGGGTGAAAGGTACCGTTAAGGATGGGTATAACGGCTAGCATAAGGGAGGTCCCACTTTTTTTTACTGATTCTTGGGCAGTGTTATATTCCCTCCACAGGCATTCAAACCTGCCTTGAATAAGAAAACTGATGATTATGAATCATTGATGGAGCTACGTTACAAAAGTAACTGGTAGTGTAGTACAATATGAATGTGACAATAACGTACACATTATTAAAAATACCCGCTGACTCGGATTAGTATCACGGAATGTACCCCTTTCAGCATTTAACAACATAAGATTGATGGTCTCGTGATACGAATTTGATAATATGCAGATGATCTTGTAAGATCTCACTATGCCACTGATGTTAACTTCAATTTTCTTAAAAATAAGGTTCTCTTGCCACAAAGAGAAAAGGGGATTTATTTGTGTGTACTACATGTATGTAGTATAGTATTCAGCTTTTACAGGTATCCGATGGAGTATTAGATTTTTATTCCACGAGTTTTCCACTAAAATTGACAGAGAAAAGAGACTAGTACTTCTGTGCCCCTGCCCTGCCACGGGATAGTGCAATTTGGTTTATATAGCTATAGGCACTTGGCCATCTTCAACAATTGAATAATTATGCACTCAAATTTCACATTCTTATTCTCTATGGTAAAACATGGATATTTGGAGGAGCAATCAAGAAATTTTGCAAAATCTTAAATCTGGGTTCGAAAGTACTAATTACAGTCACATGTACAAATTTTTGCACTGGCAAAGCAAGTAAAAATAGTCCCTTTGAAGACATGAGTAGTTTTACTCAGTAACAGACGCTCCATAGTTTTTAAATAGGGGCCATGTCACGATTTACGAAAAACGTTCCCGGCATCATCTTGACTCCACTTTTGAGACTTGTATGCAGGTAGTGCATATTTCAAAATTGGACTTACACACTGCAGAAACTATACTCGGATCAGGAAAGCTGTCAATCTCACGTAACAACTAGTGTTGAGCTAATTATCATGAAGTATTTAATTTTGCCAACATCAAAACAACCAAGTCATTTTTCATTACAAAAATATTGTTCTGTGCAATTTTTTATTACAAAAAATAATGTTATAAAGAAAAGATTACTGCAACAGCATGATCTGCAGAGACTTGGAAAAGAGGTATAATTCTTAATAACTACATATATTTCCCTTTTTCCTCTCAACTGCAATATTTAGATTCAGTGTCCACAGCATAAAATAATTTATAAAATATGCTAAAATCCAATGCACATAAAGCATCATTGTATATATTTCTGATCTTAATCTTCATAAATTGAAAGAGTAATCGAAGTGAATAAAGAAATGCTATTTTCAACTTTCAGCATACATTTATTCCTTTATCCTGTTTGCTGATGTTATTGTCTTCAACCACTACTTGGAACTTCTTTCAAAAGGGAATGGGGTCATATCATACCTCATTAACATTATCTTCTATACCCAAATCAAGCATTATCACTGTGGGTTAAGATGGCCTCAACTCTATCTAGTGAGGCTTGTAGTCGTCCCGAGTGCATGTTGAACAATGGTTCATCAGTACCCAGAGCCCTGTTAAGGTTTGAAATTTAAATTAATCAGTCATTCATGAAACAAAACATAGTAGATAGCAAGTAACTAAATGAATAAAATAAAATGTAATACAGCTTATCCCAAAATAATTTATCAGAGTATATTTTCTAAACACTGATAGATGTATTTTAGTTTCAAAGCTATTATTCTGACAAAATTACAAAACTTGCCCAGTAATTTCAGGAAGAACATAGTCCGCCCTCCATCCAAAACGTAAGTCAAAACCAGGAAACAAGCCAACTGATGTCTTATTTCGGATTCGAGATATACCATCTCCACCCAAACAAGTGGTAAGCTTCCATTTCCAACCAGTAGCGTGCATTTGAAAATTGTGTCCTATACCAACCTGCACTGTTTATGTCAGTATGAATAATTTCAAATGAAATTTTACAAGAAGGACAAGAACTTATCATGGCATAAAAAACAATGGGGTCAACATATACAAACACAAGCACATGAACACTGTTATCTAATACTATTTTCAAACATTTTCAGTAACCATCACAATAAATTGTCATGACATGAAAAATAGACACCACCAAACCTGAAGATTAAGAAATTTGGTGATGGGAATCTTTTTTGAGAGAACACGAACATCATGATGAAGGGGTTCATAAATTATCTTCCACTTCCATTCAGGTGTTAGAGGCTTCAATACAAGCTTGGCTTGATATTCATTGACTGGGGCATTGTAGAACTGCACCCAAAAAAAAGGATCTCCTGAATAAGTAGAACTAGTCATCATAAGTAAATAATTGACTAGTACACAAAAACTCCAACATTAACCTTCTAATTGACAATTGACTTGTAGTCATCATGCCTATGCATATAGACAGTTAAACTTTATAGAGCATCGTTCCTACAAATTTTAGTGTTCTTTTTTATACTTCTTGCATGTTTGCAACAGATGGTTTTTTTAACCAAGTAGACATGATAAAAACAATAGTCAACAGATGCAGAATTAAGCAACAAAGAATAATATCTTGATAGACAGACATCTAAGTGCTCCTACAAAAAAAATACAAGGTTTAGAATCATACAAAATGTAAGAATAAATCACAATAGGTTTTCCTCCCTGTGGTTTAAAAGTGACATCCCCTAAGCTTTTCTTTATTATCCTTTGCATATAAGTATATATAACCACCTGTAGGCTTTTCAGTCTAAATTATCCTTCATGAAACATGATTAATAAAAGAACTTCACAGCATCTATCTCTCCATATTACTTATACTTATGAAAAAAAAAGGTAAAGACTAACCTTACTCCTTAAAAGTGAAAGCCTTAGTATGTTAAATAAGTCCCCAAATTGCCAAATTGAACTAATTACTCTGGTTAAAATATATCTTACTATTATCTAACATAACACCCCACAAATTTAGGAATACAAAGATGACAGTTTAGTCCGAACGAAAACATAACTTACATGAAACATATGTAAAAAAAAAATGGTAAATTATAAAAAGAGAGAACTATAAATGAATGAGTTTGACAAGAATGGATAGCCATAAAAGGGAACAGAAAAGAACCTCCATATTAAGACCAACTCGAATGCCCTGAAGTTCTTTTCGGAACTTGAAGAACAACTCGGAAGGCATCAAATTGATGTTGTATAACTCATCCCACGAAGTCGGTTCCTCCCCGTTTGGCACCGATTCCATTTTTGGACAAATTTGCAAAACTCACTTCAATGTATAAATAATATCACCCACCAATAATCAATAATAATGTTGCAATTTTGATTATCCAAAAGCAGTTTACCTCCAAAACCTGCACTGCACGGAGATGGAAGAGAAGCAATTTCACAAAGGACTCTGGAACTCCCACTGCTATTTTCTTTAAGGGTTGGTAATTGGATTTGTTTTTGTTTCTACCATTTTCACTCCCTCAGACACTCACCTAATAGCTCCCAAAAACCCTTCTGCTGCTCAATTCAATCCTTGAAATTTTATACCAAACACTTAAATTTGATAGGGTAATTATATTTTGATATCTTGTTTCACTCTACTATCTATAATAAAATATTAATATTTATAAAAATAAAATAAATAAAAAAAATTATTAGTGAAAAATATAAAAAAAATGAAAAATGTTAAAATAATTTTTAAAATTAAAAAAATTAAAAAATTAATATTTGGTGAGGTGTAGGGTGGAATAATGAGTGTCAAATAATCATTTTCCAATTTCATACATGTTAATTTATTTTTTTTAAATAGGAAAATGATTTTTCGACACCCATAAACCCCAGAATACAACTTTATGACGTGACTAAGTTGATTACGTGGCTGGGGCAATTTTGTAAAATAGCAATGCAAGGAGAAATTTTAATTTGCAAAACCGGTCTTCAAGTCTCCTGTTCGTGATATTCTTTGGAAGAGAGGATCAGTGAGAAAGAGTGAAATAAAGTGGTTGCGGTGGTGTGCGAAGTGGTTACGGTGGTGTGCGAAGAGCTTGCGACCGGAGTGTGAAGAGCTTGCGGTGGTGTGCGAGGAGCTTGTGACCGGAGTGTGAAGGACTTGTGGTCGGAGTGCGAGGACCGATGAGAAGGTAAGTGAGTTTTTTTTTTGGGTCTTTTGCCATTTTAGGATTTTGAATGGGTTGTTTGTGCTTGTGGCTTTTGTGGTTTAGGGTTTATTTAGATTTTTTTGTTACGTGAGTTGTTCTCTCTGTGTTATATTCTGTTCTCTGTTTTATTTGTTTTATTAAATAAATAATTTACCTTAGTGCAATATATCTAAGTGAACAGAAAAATTCAGCAGTATATCTAAGTGAAAAAATTTTCAGGTTTATGTTTTCTTAACATTTTGGATGAAGATGAGGTTATATTCTTTTGTGTAACTAGTTATCTTTTTGTTTCTTCCCTCATGTTTCTCATCAAGAGGTATCAAAGCAAAAGATTCATTTTAGTGAAAAAAATGGAGTGGATGAATTTTAGGTTTGCATATCTTATTAAAAAAAGGATCTTTTTGACAAAGTTTCTTCAAGATTGTAAGTGTTGTTCACATATTTTTTTTTACTCATGAAAATTGATATTTTGTACTAGGATCAATTGTATATGTGAAAAGCTATAAAATGTTTAGCAGAAATGAAAGTAAAGGATTATAGGTATGGTCTAATAAATAAGAGATTTAGGTGCGTAATTGTATGGATGGAGTGGACCATAACCCCATTTCCATAATGAAAAAGTGCGTTGGAGTGGACAAATGACAATGTGGAATGTATAAAGTGAAATGCCTGCTTGGTTTGGATACTAGTCTTTCCAATCCAACATTTCTCTATAAATAGTGTATAGGTCAAAGGTAACCACGTCACTAACCGGCCGACCAAATTATCAAATACAAAATAATGCAATAAATCAAGTAATATTTTATAATTTCGGTAATTATGTGATAATTTAAGTAATACTGTCTCATTAAAGATATGTATTAGATACGGTTCATAGATGAGTTACAATTCCTTCTATTAAAGAAAAGGTAACTTTATGAGCCTAATCTTCAAGAAATGTGTTGCTTAATTTTTTTCACAGCTTGTTGAGCCATATTTAAACTGCATTATAAGATTTTTTTTGGACACAATTCTTGTATTTAGGCTTATAAAAGTTTGAAATATCCTTAACTTATCAGTTTCATTTAATATATTTATTAATTATTGATAAAAAAAAGTAACCTTATGAGCTTGCAATCTGCTTACAATCTTCTTTAGTTTACTTGAGCATGATTACAAGAAAACTATACCAGGGCCACCGTGACAGTAAAAAAATATAGCCTGGACCAAATTAAGTTCAATTGAAAAACATTATGTGCTCTTGGCATAAACTGTTACTCATATCACCACTTATTCATCTCATTTCCACTTATTATGGAAGAAAACCCAATAACCACCACATCACCCCTGACCCACTGGAAATGCAAAAAAGACATTGGGACCATCCACCCACCTCCAATAGGTCCATAAATTCATCCCGCTTTTCCCAAATACCCAGTTAAAAAATGACACAATTTGTGCATAGGGCACAAACTTATATTGTGATCACCACTTATAGAGACAGGGATCAACACATACCATGACCAATGTGAGTAAAAACACTATAGTCTATACAAAATTAAGCTCAATTGAAAAACATTATGTGCTATGTGCCAAATATGTTACTAATATCACTACTTATTCATGCACTCATTCCCACTTATTATGGAAGAAAACCCAATAACCACCACATCACCCTTGACCAACTCGGAATGCAAAAAAAAACCTTGGGACCATCCACCCACCTCCAATAGGTCTATCAATTCATCCCGCTTTTCCCAAATACCCAGTTAAAAAATTACACAATTTGTGCATGGGGCACAAACTTATATTGTGATCACCACTTATATAGACATGGATCAACACATACCATGACCAATGTGAGTAAAAACACTATAGTCTGGATAAAATTAAGCTCAATTCAAAAACATTATGTGCTATGTGCTGAAACTATAACTCATATCACCTTTTATTCATGCACTCATCCCCACTTTTTATGGAAGAAAACCCAATAACCACCACATCACCCCTGACCAATTGGGAATGCAAAAAAAACTTGAGACCATCCATCCACCTCCAATAGGTCCATTAATTCATCATGGTTCTCCCAAATACCCACTTAAAAAATGGCATAATTCGTGCATGGGGCAGAAACGTACACTGTAATCCTCACTTATATAGACAGGGATCACCACAAACCATGACCACTTCTACAGTAAAAAAACTAAAGCCTGGTCCAAATTAAGTTAAATTAAAAAACATTATCTGCTGTGTGCAAAAAGTATTACACAAATGACCACTTATCCATGCCCTCATTTCCACTTTTTGTGTGAGATAACCCAATGACAATCAGATAACCCGTCACCAACTAGGAATGGGAAAATTACACTGCGAAATCCTAAACCCACCATCAATATGTCCACCAATCCATCCTGATTCTTACAAAATACTCGATTCAAAACATGCATAATTCGTCCACTGGGCACAAACTTATGCTTTCATCACCCCTTATTTAGACAGACATCATCAATACCACTATGACAGTACAAAATTAAGTCTGGAGCAACTAAGTTAAATCCCAAACTATTACTTAAATAGAATATCCAAACTATTTAAGTATAATAGAGAAGCAGAATATCCAAACTATTACTTAAATACAAAACATTCATATTTTTGTAAGTGTTCTATCAGTATCAGTTATTTTTATTTATCTTTTACCTTTTTATGTATTATATAAATATAACAATTCTTGATTAAATATTTTAGTTAATGTTAATTTAATTTGAATCGATGTAGTTAACACTAAGGACAATATTTTTAAAAAACAAAGTTTTGGTTGTAATGCAACCATCTTCAATAAAAGGAAAAAAAAAGAAAAGAAAAAGTAAATGATGATGAAGAAAATGAATGTGAATAAAAAAAAATATTAATAAAGGAGAACAGTGTTAATGAAAAAGATGAATTTATTTCAATATAAATAAAATAATATTTTGCATAAAAACATTAGAATGGACTTCACCAAAACTATACAGCAGCACATGCATAAATTATATAACATTTATTTACGTGTTCCAATTTAAGGTTACGTGTTATCCTTTCCTTTACCTTATCCTCGAATGGCACGCTCTAAATAATCATTTAAAACATCCACCCCACCTTGCTCAAATCAAATCATTGCGTTTACCTAATCCAACAACAAAGCTAAAATGAGAACTTGCAAAGGTAAGGACACTTGCACGTAGCGGAGATGGATGAAGAAGAAATCAAAAAGCACATGCAGAGTAAGACAAACCAAATTGAAATTAAGTACAAAAAAATATTAATCAATAATTATTTTAATGAATTACGTACAATACTCTGCTACACTCAGAACACTTCACTCTCACCACTGCCTTCTCTTTTTCTCTCACTACTTTTCTTTACTCTTCTTAAAGCTCTCCTTCTCCTTCAGTGTCCTAAAACTCTGTCTCAATCTTAAACCTCTCCCTCCTCACTACCACCGTCTTGTCTTCCTCAAAGCTCAACCGCACACAGTCTTCCTTAGAGCTCAACTGCACTGCCACTGTCTTCCCCGTCTTACTTCCCCGTTTCTCTGCAAAGAGGTTGGTGCTATTTTCTTTGGTTGTAGCCTTTTTATGCATATGTGATCGTGTACCATGCACGTACCACATGAAAACATTGATTTGGAGGCTTACATGACAGTGCATAAACTTCTTCACAGGTCCCCACTTAAAAACAAAGGGGACAACACTTAGATGAAAATACTAGAATTCAAGCTACTCTTCCACTATTGAAATGCCTAACCTCCATTGAGCTCACTGGACTGCCATCTCAACCATCACAACACAAAAAAAAAAAAACACATGCAAACCTCGATTTGGAGGCTTACATGACAATGCATAAAGTTCTTCACAGGTTCCGACTTAAAAACAAAGGGGTCACCACTCATATTCACATAGCAGAATTCAAGCTACTATTACATTATTGAATTGCCTAACTTCCAATGAGCTCACTGGACTCCCATCTCAACCCTCACAATACCAAAAGAACGAGATGCAAACATTGACTTGGAGGCTTACATGACAGTGCATAAACTTCTTCATAGGTCCCCACTTAAAAACAAAGGGGTCACCACTTAGATTCACATAGCATAATTCAAGCTACTCTTGCACTATTGAATTACTTAACCTCCAATGAGCTCATTGGACTCCCATCTCAACCCTCACAACACCAAAAAAATGAGATGCAAACATTAACTTGGAGGCTTACATGACAGTGCATAAAGTTCTTCACAGGTCCCTACTTAAAAACAAAGGGATCACCACTCAGATTCACATAGCAGAATTCAAGCTACTCTTGCACTATTGAAATGCCTAATTCCAATGAGTGTACTGGACTCCCATTTCAACCCTCACAACACCAAAAAACGAGATGCAAACATTGACTTGGAGACTTACATGACACTGCATAAAGTTCTTCACATGTCCCCGCTGAAAATCAAAGGGGTCCCCACTTAGATTCACATAGCAAAATTCAAGTTACTCTTGCACTATTGAATTGCCTAACTTCCAATGAGCTCACTGGACTCCCATCTCAATCCTCACAACACCAAAAAATGGAGAGATGCAAGCATTGACTTGGAGGCTTACATGACAGTGCGTAAAGTTCTTCAAAGGTCCCCACTTAGATTCACATACCACAATTGAAGGTACTCTTCCACTACTGAATTGCCTAACTTGCAAAGAGGTCACTAGATTGCCATCTCAACTCTCAAAACACCAAAAAAACTACATGCAAACCACATGTATTGTTATATATCATATTTTAGGCAGAAATGTGTATTGGACGACAAAAATGTTAACTTGTATATTTTCATAAATAGAGTGATATTGAGTGTTGTTTTAACTGTTGATAGGAACTGATGTACTGTAAGTGAGGACCCATGTGTAAATAAGTAGGGACCCATGACAAGGTTTATGCAAGTTCATTGTTTTCATCTTGGTTTTTGGGATTCAGAACTTGGCAATGCAGGATGTGTTTCAAGGAACGTAGTTATAAGGTATGAACATCAATTGGGTGGATAAAGGCATGTTATGGTGGTCATAGGAACCCATGTACTATAAGTGGGGACCCATGTGTTAATAAGTGGGGACCCATGACTACATTTCTGCATGGTCATTTCTTCCATCTTGCTTTTTGGGATTCAGCACTTGGCAGTGCATGATGTGTTTCAAGGGACGTAGTTGTAAGGTATGAACGTCAATTGGGTGGGTAAAGGCATGTTGTGGTGGTCATAGGAACCAATGTACTGTAAGTGGGGACCCATGTATAAATAATTGGGGACCCATGACAAGGTTTCTGCATGTTCATTTTTTTGCATGTTCATTTTTGGGATTCAGAACTTGGCAGTGCAGGATGTATTTCAAGGGACGTAGTTGTAAGGTATAAACGTCAATTGGGTGGGTAAAGACATGTTGTGGTGGTCATAGGAACCCCTGTACTGTAAGTGGGGACCCATGTGTTAATAAGTGGGGACCTTTGACAAGGTTTCTGTATGGTTATTTTTTTCATGTTCCTTTTTGGGATTCAGAACTAGGCAGTGCATGATGTGTTTCAAGGGAAGTAGTTGAAAGGTATGAACGTGAATTGAGTGGGTAAAGACATGTTGTGGTGGTCACAGGACCCCTGTACTGTAAGTGGGGACCCATGTGTAAATGAGTGGAGACCCATCACAAGGTTTTTATATCATCACAAGGTAAATGACTTCATTTATTCATTGAAAGAACAAAGTTGATAATGTCAAAGTAATCCAAACTACAAGTAAATTAAAATGATAACATTAAATTGTCAAAATAACAATTGTTTCATATTTGAACATATTACAAGTCAAGTATAATATTTGTCTTGGTGCCTCCACTTCCTATAATATTTTGGTTTGTTGATAGAGCACTACTTCAATATTTAGTTCCTGGAATAAATAAAAATGTGTTAATTTTCAAGTTAAAAAACAAGTTAGAATTCATAAATTTTTTTCTAGATAAAGATGGAAGCAATGATCAATATTATGAAGCCAAAAGAGTGTAAACATCAACAACTGTACCAAAAACAGATCAACCATTTCAACTTAAAGATAGGAAAAAAAAACAATTTTAACACAATTGCAAATTTAGGAACCAAATAGCAATTTCAACATAGTTGCAAATTTTAAAACTAAATAACTATTTCAACACGTTTACAATTTAAGAACCGAATAACAGAATAATTTAAAACTAATTTAAAAAGGTACATGATGGAATCTTCACTCTAACTGGAAGGCCTGTAACATCAATGACGAAAGGCTTTTCAGGACACCAATAACTAAATTGGGGCAACAAAAGTTTATGATATTTTCAAATATTTTTCACAAGGCATGTAGAATACAAATGAGTCAAATGTAGACCAAATTTTCAGCTAACTAAACTCTCAATAAATTAGATGAAAATAAAATAACATTTTAACCAAAAATGATTCTACTAACCTCTTCTTCATCTTTGGTCGAATCCAATATAATACAATAACTATCTGATACAGAACAACATACTGGCACCAAAGAGACAAGGATGAGAATTAATTACTATTAATAGAATTAAAATATAGAAATAAACCAAGAGACAAACTAAGTGTAAATTACTAGTAAGATGCTTTGAGGAATTCCAGTCTCTACAGGTGCATCATATACTGCACATGGAAGAAGCTATATAGTCTTTTCTTTGAAATCCAAAGTACTGAATTTGGTGTCTATAGTGAGAATTTGCATTTGTTTAATCGGGTTAGATGTGGAAGAAGTTGCCAAAGCTTCCACAGTGAGGGTGTGCACATTGAAGAGTGCATACAAAAATCTTCATCCCCTTGTGATGTGAATGTAACTACAAGAACACATGATTCTTGACATTCTTAGGAACAACTTGAGCTGGATTTGAAAGGCACTTTACTTTAGAATTGGATCAATGTTCTAAATTCAAGAACTCACCAAAACTAAGCACCAACCAAGACTCATATTGAAGTCCATGTATTGTCAAATTGAATCAAAACAAAAGGAAAGAAGAACAAGAATTAAAACTGGACATAATTTAAATGATAGCTACTGAACCAAAACAGAATTAAGAACACAATGCTGGAAACACAAAAATAAACGGTAGAAAAAGAAGTAAACTCTAGGAATCAAAACTACCGAATGGAAAATTGAAGAAAAGGGAAGAAGAACACTTATAGAATAAGATGCTTGCTGGATTTTGAGAATTGGAAGAAGCCATTCACGCCACTTGGAACCTTGAACCAAGATAAGTGATGGAGTGCCACCACTTGAAGCTCACCATAGCTCACAAGATAAGGCAAAGAAGAGGAAGACTCAAAACTCACAAATTCTCTCCAAAATTGAGTATAGTCTCTCTACTATAAAATTCCAATCTGAATTGTACAAGCTAAGCACCTTTATTTATAGCCTAGAGGTGCTGAAAAATAGGTGGGAATTTTCAAATAAAACTCATTTGAAATTCCCACAAAAAACAAGTCACATGGGAGGTGTGACCTTTTTCTACTATGACACCTCCTAAAAACTACACCTACACCCCCCTACTAAGTCACATGGACAAAGTGACTCTCTCTAATACATTCACACCTATTTATTTAATATCCACACCTCCTACAAGAGTCATTCAAATGATGCTCTTTTATTTAATGCTTGGCCTTGCCCCTCATTGTTTGGACTTGGGCTTCTTGGGCTTGGGCTTGGGCTTTGGGCTTGGGCCTCATCTTTTGCAAAGACTAATAAGAAGAACTTTAAATGCTTTGGCCCTTGTCCATTTTGTCTATTGATAACATCTTTTTGATTCTCATCACCTTGCTTCATATGTGATTCTTACTTGGTGGTATGCCAATACTGAGGATATAAAGCGACTACGCACTCCTTGATGCTCATCCATCATCTTCCAGATATCCTACAACAACAACTGATACAAATTATAACGCATTACAGAAAAACCCTAAACCACCAAAACCCTAAATCACAAACATCAAACCCTAAAAATTAAAATGCCAGAAAAAGTAAAATAAAGACACTTACCTTCTCCTCCTTTCTCGCACACGATTCGCGCACCTTATGCACAACACCGAACCCTGTCACATACCCCGCACACCACCGCTCATTCGCACTACAACGTTGTCGTCGTTCGCACTACCTCGCCGCCGTCAACGTCGCACTACCTCGCCGTCGTCACCGTCCAACTACGTGTCCGTGTCTCTGCCGTCAACGTTTCGCACACCTTTGCCACTGTTGGTATGCTTGCAGTTTGAGAAATTTCAAATCGAAAGCCTTTTGGGCTGTTGCCCTTTTCAGAATCACTTGCCATGTTGCCCTTTTCAGAACTACCAATCATGTCACATAATCACTTAGTCCATGTCACCCAGATGTAATTTGGAACAACAACTTTTAGGGGTGTCAAAATATCGGTACTCTTTTAAATATATTTTTCACTTTATATAATTCTCATGTTCACTATTTTTAAAGTTAATTATCTAAATATAAGGATAGGTAACTAGGTTTATGAAAAAATAGTTTTCTTTCACAAAGTAGTAAATTATTGTTCCATTTTTTTTATATATTTAATGTTTAATCCCAATAAAATGTATTTTTTTCTTATCAAAAGTACAATACATTTTACAAAGTATGGGTGCAAAAATAATGTGATGGAATAATAATATAAAAATTATCTCGGTAAAGAAAACACTAAAACATTATTTTAAGTATGACTTTAAAATAATAATTATAAAAATAATTTAATTTTATATAATAATTTATAATTAAATAACAGCGGTTTTACCTAATGCGTTGCACTTAAATTATAATAATTTTATGTTCTGTTATCTATAACTTTTAAATTACATGATATAACAATTATTCAAAAATCACTAAAACATATTAATCTGCATCTAGTATACGCATACAGAGATATGTATAATTTTTAAAATGTAAGACACAGGAACATGAATCTATATATTATATAATTCTGAATTATACAAATTGACAATAAAAATTTATATACACAAATATGTTTTAGTTGTCAAAAATCCAACAAATATTTTTTTAATTAGACAATACCTATCATCTAATTGAGTATACAAAGATGATACCGAGAGTCAAACTCTGCGTAATAAGTATATAACAACTCAAAGAAAAATTGATATTTAAAAAAAATAGGTTTAAAAAATATTTTCTAAAAATGTTAAAATATTAACCCTGCTAAAAGAATTTTCTGAGATGTGGTGATATATTTTGAAAATTTTGGAAACTATTTTTTTCCATTATTTTTGTTGAAATAGTAGCATTTTAGAAAAAAAATATATCAACAAAAATAAAGAAAATAAATAAATAATAATAAAAATAACAATTAATTTTACTTGTCAACTAAGAGAAGTATTTTTCAGTTATTACTAATTTATTTTTTATAAATTTGTTAAAAGAAAAATTTGTTTCGAAATAAAATCCTTATCATTTAAATTAAAGGGAACTAAATAATTATAATTTTTTTTAATTGTATACATAAATTCTTTATGTTATTTACTTAGATTGTGTGTCAGTCGGTATCGGACGAGTCATCTCACTTAGTTTTGGTGATCGATCGACCGATCAAAGACATATTTAAAGCAGTTATAATACATAGTAGTTAAGGCAATTGCAAAGACTCTTTGAAAATTAAGAACACATCTCACCAAATTTGGATAACACCTCAAGAAATTATAGAACATTCCCTAAAAATCAGCTAACATTGATATATGATAGATTCGACCCATTATAACAAAGGATCTCATGACCAAACACTATCAATAAACTCTCTACAGAAGAGTAAGGTACTCTTTGATTGAGTTCTTAATATATACTATGAATATTGAGTACTTACTTGATCGTCGGAATACCTTTTGGAGGTCAATCTCGACCAAATACCAGTAAATTAAGAAAGGAGACTTAGAGTGAAGAGCAAGAGAGTGACCGAACGACCAACACCTCGACAATTGTACAACCAGGTACTATCTAGGCTCACTTTGTCTATACAAGTAGTTTGATGTAAAGTTTATCTATTGTGGTTAACTATTCCATAAAAAATTATATCTATGTGTTGCTAATGATATTTTATTTCACTTAACTATATTTTTTTTTGTAAATTAATAGTTATATATATATATATAAATTTAAATAGATTAAAAGTGGTGTTATTGTTTTAAATTAGATGTACTAGTTACCTTGAAATGAAATGTTTGATTTATTGACCTATATTAGGTGATTGAATTTTAAATTTATATATATATGGAATCATTAAAAATGCATAAATATTATATTTTGCAGAATCAATGTTATCAATTAACAAAATATTTATTAAAAAGTACATTTATACATGGTGAATTCACTTGTTCTTATAATTTTTTTTTCTTCTTGATTCTTACAAACTTAGTAAAATGATTGTGAAGGAAATAACAAATACTTTTCACACTCATAACATAACAAGATCTTTGAGTGGTGAAGTTGAAAGTACGACATGGTTTTGGTGGAAAAATATTATGTTTTCTCACAAAATTTTTATCTGATGACATTAAAGAGTATAGTTTAGGATTTTTTTTAATCATTAATAAAATAATTTAATAGAAAAATAGTAGTTAAAATAAAATATAATTATATTATATAATATAATATAATATTAATGAAAACATATACGTACATGTATATTTTTTATGATAATAAAATAAATATAAATGAAAAATAATTATTATAATAAAATTAATTAAAACTATAAAACAAATTATATTTATAATATCATAATTATTTTATTAATTTGTATAATGTTATAGTTATATAATAGGAATACTTATAAATTTCCACCAAAATAATTTTTTTTATAAAGATATATATATATATAATAATTATTATTATTATAAAATATTTTAATATCAATTTAAAAAATATTTATTATAATTATATAATAAAAATACTTCTAATTTTTATGGCTATTTTTTATAAAAATTATAAAAATAAAAAAGATAAAAGTGTACACACAAAAATATAAAATTTAATTTCATTATTAATGATTATAAATAAAAACGGATACAATTCCAGTTTTTTCAACATATTAGCTTTAATTAATAGAATTTATTTTGTTATCCGAGTTACAAGAGAGATTTTGTAAGATTTGAGAAATGTAATTGTAACGATTTGTATAAGGTACATTGGTCAATAAAATGTATTTAGGAGAATAATAAAATAATAAAAATAATTTTTTCACTGTGAGATTTTCTCATATCATTTCTTAAATTATTATTTTTAATTTCTCATAACATAGTTTTAATTTGTGCCAAAAACAATTCAAGAGATGTTAAATGTACTCTAATGAATGAATAAAATATATATAATAAGATAACTTATGTGATAAAAATATTTATTATTAGTATAATGATGATATTTTGACATTAAAAAAATATTTATTCGATAATTAATGTATTAATTATATTTTTAAATTTTTGAACTTAAAGTACTAATATATATACTGTTATATTGTTAAAAAGAATTATAGAATTGTTGTTTTTTATTTTTTTAGGAATGGATACTGTCATATTTTTCAAAGTCTAAAGTAATAAGCATGTGACATTTTTGTTTTCAGTTCTCACATAAATCCAAAAACATATCTCAGGAAAACTTACAAAACTGAAACAGGAAAAATTAAAATAACAATCACTGCATGATGAAAGCAACTTTGTCTAGGATCTTGTGATCGAGGTTTCTCCGGAAAAGTTGTTGATCGTCGTCAACATACTCCTTGTAGCAATTCGTTTTGGCACGAACTTTCGAGCCCACACATGCTTCCCATTGATGGTGAATTTGGCTTTGATTGCTCCTCTGAGAATCATGTCAATGGTTGAAGCAATGCGAAAAACAATTCGAGCAAAGAGTGCTTGTTCATTTGACTGCACTTCCTGCATGTACAGGGCCTCAATACAATCTCCATAAGCTATGGTGAAGAACTCTCTAACTTCCCACTCTTCCACGCGATACCCCTTTGAGAATGTCACAAACAAAGTTCTATCATCAGCAGGAACTTCAACCCTTGAATTTGATGGTCCAATTGAGCCAAACCACAAAGGGTTCTGGTTCTGGTTCTGGTTCTGATTCTGATTCTCTTTCTCTGAACTTGGTTTCATCACCACCTTTTGAGCTTCCACCACTCTATCATTGGAGTTCCTTATGATGGCTTGCTGCATAATGTCAGTGAAAGCCCTCACACACACATCTTGCATCACTTTGGCCACGCCTTGGAGTGCGCTGATGCGGTTTTCATACAGGAACTGAAGCGAGATTTCCTTGTCCACTAGACTCTGGAGAAGGGGGATCTCACTGTTCTCGAAAGAGGAAGGAGGTGCTGTGAAGCTACTGTTGTTAATGCAGTTCAGGCACAAAACCGTTTCGTCTGCAACCTCGTTGATCAAGATGTTGGGCAAGGCCAATACCCTCTTCACCACGTTGCGAAACCCCACCCTTTCCAACCACAGCCACAAGGCATGGACCTGCATGCACTCACCTGGTTCACGGAAGAGGATCATCACAAGGATCTTGTAGAGTTGTCTGTCTATTCTGTGGAACAGATTGAACTCCTCTTGGGTGACGAAGAAAGAAGAAGACTCCAAATCCATCAAAAACACTATGATATGTTCCTAAGTATCTCAAGAGTTTGAGTGTTTCAGTTCCTTAGCACTAAGGTGGTCAATCCCATATAAATACTGTGAATGTAAATTAGACCTCTTTGGTGGAACGAAACGGCACAACCATTGGACACATGGCACGTGTCGACATGCATGTTCAGTGAGAGGGTTTGAGAGTTATGACACTTAAAACTCGTTTCTATTTACTGTCATCAGTTTCAAGAAGAGTATATGAAGGTTGGCCAACTCAGATCCTCAACCATAGACAGTGAGAAGAATGTGAGGAACACAGAAACACTAACCAGAAATCAATGGAATCATAAAGAGGGTGACAGTAAGATAACTTTTTTAGTGTTAAACAATGAATTAAACTGTTAATGACACATGTGCAAGATCAGAAGAAAAAATGAGTTACAAAACGTTACAGTGGTTTCAAAGTTATGTTAGGAAGCACAGATTACATTATATATAGTTAATTAGATGAATGCATTGGTTAAGAACCTTTCATATATCACAGTTTTCAGTCCTGCAAGTCTTCTAGTCATTCATATCTAGCAAATTGATAAAGATAATATTAATTGTAAAAAAAATATCAAAGAAATAAAGGTAAGAATGGGATTATTTTTTGCAATCACAAAGTTACATTCTATGTATCTAAATACAAGACGTGGATAACTAATTCACTCTTATTAGTTGGTAATATTCAATTTATCTAAAATTATAACATTTTTCCAAGAGTAACATTAAATAATTAATTAATGTATGAAGAGATAATAACATTAATGAAGTTTCAACTTTCAAAAATAAACTCTTTAATTTTTTCATCTTCAAAAGAAATTATTTATGTTAACATTTATTATTTATGGACTAAAATGATTAAAGGGAGATTGGTAAAATATGATTAACATAAGTAACAATTAAGGTATAAAAAGGATAACAAATACAAAACAATAATTTCTTACAAACAGAAACAGGAAAAACATGATGGCACAGCAAATCACCAAATAATCCCCTAAATTATAAGGTTACATGAATTTAGTAAAGAAACAATGGAAATTAGATTTAAAAATACAAATTAAACTCTAATTATTTTAATTTAATGATAAAATGATATCAAATTTTAGTGTTAAATTAATCTAAAAATTATATTTTAATAATAAAATCAATTATTTCAAAAATATAACTTTTTCCATATTTAAGATTAAATTACATTTTTAAGGTTTTAGTTTATCATTTATTCAGTAATAAAATAGAGACATTCTCTAAACATCTCATTAAATTTACAGTTTATATATATTTTTTATTTTCTTCCTCAATAAGAAATGATATTTGAAATGGACTGGAGACACATTTGCCATTGAAAAGACTCAAAAATGAAATTGAAAAACACAACTTCAAAACCTTATTATGGTTTAGAACCAAACAATACATCCATGATCAGGTGATTTTCAGATTGAATACCACATTATGTGTTTTTGATAGAAATGAAAATACAAGGCAAGAAATATTCACATTTTTGGTAAGACACACAAAATATTTCTTCCTTAAAATAAGTGGTGAATGTATTGAACATAAGTTCAAATCTATTGAATATTATCCGAGTTTCTCAAAAACAACAATTGAACAAACTTTACTTATTTTTCTCCTGAACTTTAAAACAAGGGTGAATAATGTACATGAATAAAAAATAATAAGTAATTACGTGTAGTTGTCTAATGAATTAATTGATCACAGATAACTTATTATAACATATTTTCACATTATTACTTGTTCACTAATATATAACTCTTGCTTTACATAACCAATGGAGATAAACTATCCTTTTTTATATATATTTGTGAGGATTTCTTTTAATGCCTTAATATAAATATGTATTAAATTTACAAGTGATAATTAGATTAATATATGTTTAAATCTTTAATATATTTAATTATGTGTTTAAGGTATGGTTTGATGTTGTGATGTAAGAAAAGTAGTCAGGGGAGGTGTTGAGAATAAAATATATGGATTGGTCTTGTATAGCACTTTAACTGGAAAGAAAATAAGGTGGGAGGTTAGTTTACTTCACATAGGATACAAATACAACTTATAAACTTCACATATCAAACACTTCCCCACTACATTCCTTTTCTTTTCTTCTTCAAGTTTCTTTTTCTCCTTTTACACAATGATATATGCATGTGTCAAGAAACTTTCTTAAGCATAAAAAAGTGGGGAGTTATAACTTTAGGTAACTTTTCTCATCTTTCCTTTTAATCTATATATATATATATATATACATACGTGTTAGAGATAACTAGAGATAAGATCAATTTAAAATATATAAATGGAATAATTATTATCTTACAAAATCGATTTTGTGAGGATGAATTAAGATTAAACTCATTTTTTAATATTATATCATAATATATCATAACAAGGTTTGTTAGGTTTATTGTGTCGCTACAAACTATCCACAAATATCTAGTTTTATGTATAAGATGTCTATGCCTCGATGTGGAAGGGTATATTAGAAATCTAGCATTGACTAAAAATATGATCAATTTAAACTATATAAGCAGGGACAATCATCACCTTATAAACTCATTTTATGATTATGAGTTATGATTAAACTCATTTTTTAACATGTGATTATTAATAGAAATGGAATTTTGATGACTTCTAATTGGTTTTTGGTGATGATTAATGGTTAGATTTACAATTTGAGATTTAGGGTTTAGCAAATAAGGTCAACTTGGAGAGACGTGGGGTCGTGTTAGAATTTTTTTTGTTGCTTGTGTGGGACGAATGAGGAGACAACAAGTCATTTGTTCTTTGGTTGTAGAATTGTTTGGCTAGTTTGGAACCTTTGCTTCGAGTGGTTAAGGTCGAACTCGATTCATCTTGCTTCTATCTCACATATTCTGTAGTTTAATTTACATGAAGCACCTACTTCTGTTAATTTAATTTTGGAAGGTGTTTCGATCGCGATAGTAAGTGAGATTTTGAGGCATATGAATAAATACATCTTTAAAGGTGGAGTGATTGATCATTTTGAAATTTTCTCCATGAATCAATTAAAGGCATAATCCTATATAACCTCTAAAGTCCCTTAAACTTGTTTTTTCTTTTCTGACTGGTATCTTGATCCCTGGTTTGCATGTATATTCGATTAAATATAAGTGATTTATTTAGGTCGGTTAGATTTTTTTTGGATTTTGCGTGAGGGGTTTGTTTTAGTTAATTGTTTTGAGAGACATGAGGTTTTCGGTTTTTAGATACCTGTTTTTTAATAATTATTCTAGTAGGAAGTGAGTACAAGTCTATGGAGGAGGTGTTGTTCATTTCTGTACGATTTTGTACATGAGTTGAATCTCTCCTAAAGTAATTTTTATTTATTAATTTTTTATTGTTGATAAAAAAATAATTTGATGTGATTTAGTAAGTTTTTTTAGTACATTTTGCTTCACTATTTTTTTAATCTTTATATATCTTAGACTATTAAAAAACCTGTGGTAAGAAAATATATTATAATTTTTTTATGTTACTTTGAGTTATTATGCAAGTTAAGTGATGGTTATGTCTAAAGTTTTTGGACTTTGCATTTAGAATGAAAGGAGAATATTATTTATATATTAATTTGGTGGGTTCTTGAACTGTTCATAACGGATTAAGTTGAAAATTTTGAAGGAAAAATAGAAATTTAATGTTGTTAAACTATTTAAAAATCTATATGAATGATTGAACTAATTTTCTGTTCTTATGTGTGGATAAGAACTTGTTAAGTCATACAGAGAAGATGTGAATTATGATTATAACTTTGGATGCAATTCTCTTGTTATTAGATCCTAAATGGTATAAGTTTTATTTACTGATTTGTAAATACTATTGTTGAAAGTTGATGATACTTGCTACTAAATAGAGTTTTTTAGAATTTAAAACATAATTATAATTTTGAGTTAATTAAATGTGTCTGTGGTAAAATTATAATTAAATTTTTTTGGTTTTTTTCTAGATCTTTGTTACTTGAGTTTTTAGTTTTATTTTTAAAAATGTCTATCTTGCATAAATGATATATAGACTTAAGAACAATGTTTTATTTTTAAATCTCCTCAGTGTCTTACTCAAAAAGTCACTCATTATTCATAATTTGATAGTTGATTGTTGGAAATAACTTAAAGAAATATTACTTAAATGAGACTATTTAACTTAAAGAAATACTTCCTTATTCACTAAAATATGTTGTGTTTATTTTAATCCTAATCCTTAATATATTATATATTTTGAATACTTTATTTCATAAAATATTGACGATGATTATTTTATTTTATTTTATTTTTTATCAGTAAAGAATAAATAAAATAAAATGAGACACTTCATGGGTGTCTCAACCCTTATACAAAACTCCAAAAACAGATTTCCTAGAATCTTACCAACTAAAGATCCAACAAACATTGTACTACAGATCAAGCTAAAATCCCAAACAAAGGTAAATAAACCCAACAAATACAGTTATATTACCCCACCAGAGAGGTCACACCCTCAAACAAGAGCATACATCCAACAACTAAACAAGGTCTTTGCCATCAAGCTGGAGGACCTTACCCAAGAGACAAACTCAACAAACCAATACAATACACACCATCCAACAACTAAGTCATAACTATGAACCGACTAAGTTGTACCAAAAACCCTATTGCTAACAATGACAAATCGATACTTATAAGAAAGATACGTAAGCCAAAAGACCCTACAAAATACACAAAGCATCCTCCCGAACTGGCCACAGTAGTAACCAAAACACGCCACATAAGCTTTTGCCACATTCAAACACAGTAAAAAATCCAGCACCAAATCAAAAAGCATACAACAAAAACACTTCCTTTACTGCAGCACAGAACAAAGTCATCAATCTGACCCTGTAAAAAAGGAATGACCAAGACACCTGCACATCCACGCAATACCTTCCAAGCCTCAGTCCAACCTTGCCAGATAGGAGTTACCGATGAAACCTGCACAAACCTCATCACGACTACCAAGACTGAAAAAATGTTAGTTAAAAACGCAAAAAATCAGACTTTCAAATACCTCATACAACAAAGAGGTTTCAGACACCAGTCTGAGTAAGAGAAAACAACCGATTTTTCTTTTACTGTGACCTAAGACCAAGTCTTCCTTTGTACCACGGTAAAAACCTCCACAAGATCCACCCACCCATTCTCAAACACAACCCTATTCCTGTGATTCCAAAATTCACTCACAATACCTACCCAAATACCCCCCAGCACCTAGTAACTACGTGGTTCAGACCAATAGGTTTGAACATCCTAAAATGCTTTTGTGCGTCACAATGAAGCACCAAAGGGAGCCCCAGCCAAGTGAGACATAAACCCCAAATTCTCCAAGATATCTTACATTCAAAAAATAAGTGTCTTACCGACTCTTCTTCCACACCACACAGGGGGCACCGATCACTCGTCAAAGGAATGCCACGTCTCGAAAGATTGTCCTTAGTAGGAATGGCATTACGTAACACCTTCCAAGCCATAAAATGTGCCGAAGGTAAGGTCTTTAGAGTCCAAAAATTCGCAAACAAATCCTCCCCCACTACGGGCTCCTCCCCCATGAGACACTTATAGGCTGCCTTCACAGAGAAATCCGTATAATCCACGTCCCTCCAGAGCCATCTATCGAATTTAACTCCACCCTCTCTTGTTAACCTTTTGTTATCCAACAACTGCATTAGGAGATCAACCAGACTGGATTCCCACACAAAAAGATTCCTTCTCCACTGCAGCTTCCACGACCAAATATTATTATTTCAACCCCCAACTTGTGAGAGAGTACAACCAATATCTAAGGAAATTGAAAATAGCCTTGGGAATTTGTGTAGTAGAGGGATGTTTTCCAACCATTTATCCTCCCATAATCTTATTTCTTTCCCATCTCCTACTTCCCACCGACCTCTGTCTTCAAAATCATTTCCCCACCCCTCTAAGTACCATACCTTCCTAAGGTCCCTCCACCACATCGACTCCTTACAAGACTAATCTTGAGATCTTAATCCCCTCCACCCACCATACTTTGACTCTATAATATCCTTCCATAAACTACCCTCTTCAGACTTAAGTCTCCAAATCCATTTTCCTAGTAGAGTCAAGTTAAACTTTTCTATGTCAATGACCCCTAATCCGCCTTTATCTTTCGATTGACAAATCTTATCCCATGTCACCTAAGCAATTTTCCTGTTCTCTGAACCCCAATCCCAAAAAAGTTTTTTTGTATCATTTTCATTCCCTCATCACAGTTGCCGGCATACAAAATATGGAGACATAGAAGAGCGGTAAGGACGTAAGCACCGATTTGATAAGACATAATTTGTCTACCAAAGAGAGGGTTTTCCCTTTCCACGCGCTCAGTCTATTCCGTATCTTAGTGATCACACCATCCCAAAATGCACACCTCTTATAATTTCCACCTACCAACACCCCCAAGTAACTGAAATGTGCCTTCATAATATCACAATTAAGTATAGAGGAGAAAATCGACATCTGATTCATATTCACACCCACTCCACCAACCTTACTCTTGGAATAGTTCACCTTAAGACCATAAGCAAGTTCAAAACATTTCAGAATAGCTTTTAGAGTCACAACACTTTAGATTGAGGCTTTATAGAATAATAGAGTTTTATTTTATTTATTCTTTGTTGATAAAAAAAAACAGAAGAATAGAGTGTCGTCTGTGTATTGCAGCATGCTCACCTTTACTTGCTTTTCCCCGACTATTGATGATGATTATAATGAAATTTTGTAGAATTTGATGGATAAACACCTTATATTAAACTAAATGAAATTTATAATGGATATACTAGTATTCAAAAGATAATACAATCTTGTATAATATATTAAAGTATTAAATTGCGAAATATGGGGTGATATAATTAAGTTTTACTAATAACCTCAATCACATATATCATTATATTGAAAGTCATGAAAGTTCTTACTATTTATTTTGAATGAATCAATATATTGAAAAGTCATGGAAGTTTACTATCTATTTTGAATGAATGATCAGTTATTAATAATAGTTTAATATATGAGAAATTATCTTTTTACATAATTGAAATTGAAATTGTAGTACTATATAATATATGCATGTATTAGTTTTAGTCCCTTATATTAATAATATCTTCCATAATTGATCAAAGTTTATAACTATTTTAAATGATTTCTTAATGTTTTTAAGTAGTGAAAGAACATATTTAGTATACTTATTATTTATATAATTTAATTAATTATATTATCTTAGTTGTTTGGATGATTTCGTTAATTTTGATGTTATATATTAACATGTAAAGCATATAATTATACAAATTGAAAACAACCAGAATATAATTTATCATTTTTTAAAAATAAAAAATAAAGTATTTTTTCCCAATTTATTATATTATTATTTTTTTATATTAATACAAAATACTTAAAAATTACTTGAATTTTCTTATATTAATATTAAATAATGGAGAAATTAGTTTGACTACTAAATGAAACTAACTCTAATTTAACTCATTTATTTAACTAAGTTTAATTAGAAGCTTAACTTTGACTTCTTAAAAAGTAGTAAACTTAAGTTTAACTTGTTTAACTCATTTATACTTTAATTAACTTTTTAATTTAATAAAAAATATTATTTTTAACCCTCATCAATATAACATCTAAAAATTATTTTAATTTATATACTAATAAAATATGTATAAACCTTTTCTTAAAATATTCATGTCTTAACAAAACTATTAATTTATACAAATGCCACTCAATATTAGTTAATAGAACATGAACTTTAAAAATATACCAATAAAACATAAACTAATACATATCTTTTCTTTAATATATGCACATATACACATGCTCAGTGAAGTTTTTACAACTTATCATTGTGCAAGGAAAGAAACAGAAACAATCCATCAACATACAGGAATTAAGAATTAAGTATATCTCTGTCATTAATAATCAACTTAAAAAATGTTTCTATCTTCCAAAACCCTTTTTCATTTTCTAGTGTTGAGTGCTGAGAAATGTCTTGCAAAACAAATCCAATTATATGTACCCAAGAATAACAAATCCAATTATGAAATCTTGAGATTATCTCAAATTGTAATTATTCATAACCTGATAAGTAGGGTTACAGCAGGAGTGAAAATAACCAAAGGCTGAGATATAATAATATACAACACTCTAGTCAGTTGGGTATACATAGGGCATTGAGGAGTTCACAAAGTACTTTGCCATCACAAACAAACTCATCACTGGGAACCAGCTACCAACTAAAAGGTTACATCTTAGTGTCAAAAATTTAGTTTCCACTACAAATAGCCAAACCAGATATATCATGAGCCTCAGCTATGGCGTTGAGATCAGACCAAGAATAGGACCTCCAAGGAGAACTTCGTGTGGCAGAAGAAGGTTGAGGCAGTGATGACCTATTGTTGGCACGAGGATGAAGAGGAGGAAGAGGGAATGGAGGAGATATGGATGAGGAGCTGGTACCCTCTCCGCTACTGTCCAAATTGAGACAAGATGTTCTTCGACCGATGTTTGAGGGTCGCTTTGATATTCCACCAATGTTACTTGCACAACTGCGACTCCTTTCAATTGATGCATTACGAGCTATTAGATTCTTGCGTTTCTTTGCATAAGGGTCCTCTGGCTTCACTATCTCTTCCATAGAACTTGCAGCTGCAGCATCTGCTAAGCTTGTGAAGGACTTTGATTTGCCACTGTAAAACTTGGATATGCCTTTCCTGAATTACACAGAACAGAATGACAGGTTAATAAAAATGTTTTTTTTAAAAAAAAATTGCATCACTAGTTCTGTGATTTGGTTTATCTTCAACTAATGAATCGATAATATTTCTCTTTTTCAACAAAAGATAACAACAGTCACAATAGGAGCATGTGTAGTTTCATTAGTAGCTAATACAAACTGTCATTGCACTAGTGCAATATACATGCTTGCAATATAGTGCAGTAAAATTTATCATTGCACTTACATTTTCTACTCGTATTTCATTCTCATGTTTAGTTTAAATGTTCAGTTGCATAGTTTTCTACTTTTTTATTAGAATCTCTCTTTTCCACCCATGCATATATATAAATAGCCAAAATCTCGATAAAAAAAAAATCTTGACTTGATGTGAAACTAATAGCCAAAAACATGAATAAACCAAGGTAACACTTCACAATTAAGGGTTGTTCATTTTGCATTGCAACATTATATTTTTGTCAAACAATACTTTTCCTTTTGACATCTTAGAAGGGTGGCAATTCAATTGTCCAACAATGCTTTTTCAATACACACCTTCTAATACACTTTTTACTATTGACTGAGTTCATAGAAATTACAGATCATGAGTCTAGATGCATTTATTTCAGAGTTGGTACCAAACTGATGAGAGAGAGGAGTATTTGAAGAAAGAAATGTCCATATGCATACACTCTCTAGGTTACTTTTTAACTGGTGTTTAAAGTTCTTAAGTGCTGTTTAAAGTTCCTATAGAGAATCCAAAAATTGTAATAAATTATGTTGATTTTAATAAAATGATCATGAAAATTTCTAATTTACCCTTGTTCATTAAAGAGTAATTAATGTTGTTTTCAATTTTGAAAATCTCCTAAACTTTGAAAATGACAAATAAATTGAAACATTTTTTTCAAAATCCAAGAGTCAAAATAGAAATAAAGGGAGGGAGTATTTCAGAAATATGGTTGGACAAAGGAAACTTTAAATGCATCTATTTAGAAGAGAAAAGTTGTTATATAGAGTAAACAAAAATTGTAGCACTACATGACTTTTAATACGGGTATAGCATTTGAATGTGATAAATATAATATGCTCTAAATTTCATGATCTGCTCCACATTTTTTTTAAACATCAATGTTGTTTAATTTGTTTTTACAAGGAACAAGATTGTGCAATACTAATACTCGAACATCATAGAAAGATGCCCTATCTCCACTCACCAATCTTTTGGTTTTGGTGGTGGAGATCCATTATGCCAATCAATTTCAACAATCCTTTTAAGCAAAGGTCAGTAACCAGATATATTCTTTAAACCACTTACTCCAACAATAAAAGCAGATCTCTAGATTAATTAATGGATTATCTAAGTTGAAGAAAATAGTATACAACTGTATGGAATTTTCTAAAGATGCTCCTTTCCATAGTGGTTAAGTCACTCAAGATAAATAAGTGCACCCAATCATCATCACTCAGCACCAACACTGGTACCAAACCCTCAAGGGCAAAACAGTAAATTTCTAAACTGCTACAACAAAATAAAAACATGTCTTCTGCTCCTTACTTGTAATAGAAATTGAGTAAAAAGAAAACAAAGACACCAAATCAAAGCTGCTCTATTACCCACATGAAAAGATTGAAGCTTGAAGAACACCCAGTTCAGAAAACACATAAAAAAAACTTACTTGACGGGTAAATCTTCCTCTAGATCGTTCATGGTATCCAAAGGGCCTTTGAAGGAGCTCTGAACCTCAACCTCAGCGGCATCTTCATGGTCAGAGGAATCATCCGAGGAGATGCTGTTCCTCCCGATGGAGGAGTCGGAGCTGGAGTCTGAATCATCGGCCGGAAAATCCCGATCGCAGATCGCAACGCAGTGGACAAAGGAGGAGAGTCCGATGCTAACTCCTCCGTTAGTTTGCAGAGCGAACGGCATCGTTTGGGCATAAACTTGAGAAGAATGGTTGGGTGTGAAATGAAATGAAAGACAGAAAAGGCAACAGCAAAGAGAGGCGTGGGATGAGTTGTGGGGTATAAATATATAAATACCTGGTGTGTGCACATGGGTATCAGATTTTTTTTCCATAGTCCATTGCACCTAAAAGAGAACAGTGATTGATAAATCATATCATTTTTTTAAACCTAAAGTTTTCAATTTCAAATTAACTCATAAGAATTGTGTAGGAAATAAATAAAGATTAACAAAGGACTAAGGACGGTGACATCTTATCCTCATTGGTTTGAATAATAATAACAACATGCCCAACATAACAAGTCTCTTCCTACCACATCTTCAAATATATAAATATAAAATAATATTATTTATTTATAATTTCATTCCATTAACCTAATTTTTAGTGCAGAAAAGATAGAAGATTATCCTGTTGAAAAATAAAAACTTTTTAATTGAATGTTTCTGGTGAGGACAGAGAAATGGTTGACTGTGGGCGTCTGATTAGAAACTGGATATAATCTTGGAAATGGATCAGGTGGATCCCACATTTCTTACTCACCATTTCATGTTTATTCCTTCCTTTTTGCTTTACCTTTTCTTTAATATTTAATTAATAACGAATAATTATAGAATATATTCTCTTAAGCCATTTGCCCTTACTCACTGATTCTAATTATTGGCTTTTTCACAAAACCAACAAATTTTGACATATTTAAATATTAAGAAATAAAAAACTTCATCCCACTAACTTTCTATATATTCAAATCAAAGTTCTATTTCTCTTAACCCTAAGGATCCTGTAACTGACATTCTTACAACCAATTGCACAATCCATTAATCCTGCTATAAAAGTCCTTGCAAAAACATGTTTTAGTTTGTTTTTTCCTTTCAGATTCAAAAGCTATTTTATTTTTTCTGGTCCGAATAATAGTGTAATACATCTTTTGTCATTATTTATTAAATTGATAATAAATAATATTATTTATTTAAATTTTGTATACGGTGGAAACATCAACAACAAAGAGGGTAGCACGTTGCTGACAGAGAGTGGCCGGCGGGAACTTGTCCCGAGACTACAGACACAAAGATTATGCCACGTGTCTCTCAGAAATAGAGATTTAGCCACGTGTCTCAGGAACTCATTCTGGATAAGACCGCAACAACTTCATGGTCACTGATGAAGGAAGGGCCATGATACTACTCTCTCCATGGTTCTGTTATGGCGGCACAATTTGAGTGTCTCATATTTCACCTACTTTCTCCTTTTTTTTTTTCATTTTTGTGCAGTTCTTGAATTTTATAGTTTATATTTTATATATATAGAGATACATTATTTATTAACATTTTCTAATATCATTTTTTAATTAGATAATTTTATCTTTTAATAAATAAAAAAGCAACTTATTAATTCATTTAATAGAATAAATGATTCAATATTTCTTATTTTAAAAAATTTTAAAAAAATTATTATAAAATTGTATATTTTAATATAATAAAAACGATTAAAGATATAAAAAACAAATTTTTGGGTCCAGTGTCCCAAGACCACATATAAATTGTCCCTAAGACCAAAGGACATGGTGAACCCACTACCCTCTTTCTCAAGTTTGTCGATTTGCTTTTGGACTGCACCTGTTACAAAAAAAGGACAATATAATAATAATAATAATTAAAACTTAAGAAATTTAAAAAGCACCAATATAATATATAATTCAATTATAATCATATATAAATAATTTGTTCTATATAAATCCATTTGCATTAGTAGATTTGAAATTGAGAGATGTAACCGCATTATCACGGTGTCAAAGATATTAGAGAAATGTGTATGTGAATTTCAAATTGAAAAGTAAATTAAGTTAAAAAATAATAATACATTATAATTTTTAAAGTAAAACTGAATTTTAACCTGATTTTGAAAAAAATCAAATATACATAATATTTAATATTATTGAAATTTAATTTGAGTATTAAATTTGAATAAATCAAAAGTTTTTTTTCTTATACTTATTTTCTCTTCTACTTAATTTTCTGTTAATTTAAAAGACAGTTAGTTAATTACTGTTTAAGTCGTGCTTATACATGAAATAAATTGAGTATAATTATTATTTCTTTGAAGAAAATGCATAAAGTAAACTAATACAATCATTTAAAACATAATATTGCATCATTTTATATAATATTGTTGATTAGTAGTTTAGTATTTACAAAAAATAAGTAAATAATAAAAATCAAAATAACATTGTTATAATAACTTGTTAGTAACAAAAATCAAAATAAAATGTTATTAGTAATTAAGTTCATTTTAAATAATTTAATAAAATATAATTTTTAAATTTCTTTTATTATAAATCAAGTAAAGATAATGAGCTGATTATTTTTAAATATATTTTTATTTTACACACAATACACAATACACCACACACAAAATCTCAAAATGATTTTTTTTTTACAAATTTAAATGTTGGTTCATATAAACTCAGAAAACAACTTAAACTCAGATTCATATAACAATTTAACTACTTGATTCTAACTACTTATCGGTAACATCGATAAGAGAGACAACAACACCTATAAACAACACTCATATAAAGATAAACAATTATAAATTTAATATAAAAAAAAAACTTGAATACGATATTTATTGAGAAGAACTGAAAGAGTATTCCCTTGTTTTTTTAAAGGAAATTGTTTGGTTTGAAAAAAATTACTTTAAATTGAAATTGTGCAATTACTACAAACATAAATTAAAGTTTAACATCATTTAAGTTTTCATGTGTACTTGTTTTTCTTGTTCTTAAAGAACTCACGAACCCAAAGAATAAAAAACATGAGAAAAATAAAAAGTTACTTAAAAATCCAACTTAATTTATTCAAATTGTTATACTTGTTTACTAATCTTTCAACTATGACTTATTTTGAGGTAAAAATTTGAAGAATTGATGTTAGAATCTTATAAATAAATGAGATAAAAATTTAAAACAAAAAAAGTTCAGAGAGATAATAAAATTTTAGAAATAAAACTGAATAGTTAAAATTTTAGAATATATAAATATATTAAACATATTTTAGATTTTGAATATATATTTTTCAAAGAAAACATCTTTATTAAACTTAAAAAACAAGATATCACAATTATAATATAATAACGTTCGTGTTAGGAATGGTTGGAATTTTGGCCAAATTGTCAACAACTCGTGTGTTAAGCATATCAATATCTTATCATTGTGTAGTTATACTTAAAGAGTTGGGGTCCAGAACCTTTTAGGTGTTTGGATGTGTGGCAAAGAGATAGCAGGTTTAAGGAGTTTGTGAGTTTGAGTTGGTCTTCATATAAGGTCGTAGGAGGTAAGATATATATTTTCAAAGAAAAATTGAAAAGTTAAAAGTAGATTTAAAAATATGGAATAAAGAAGTCTTCGGAGATGTGAATCTTGCTAGTAAGGATTGTTGTTAGCTAAGGTCAGAAAGAGAAGAAAGAAAGGCTCTCCTTAATGAACTTAATAATGTTAAGTTTAAGTAGGAGGCGATTAAGTTTTAGAAAGCAAGGCAAAGATGGTTAAAACAAGGGGATCTTAATTCAAAGTTTTTTCACTCGTCTGTTAAATGGAAAAGGGCAAGGAATCAGTTGCATGGGGGTTTTGTTAACGGTAAATGGTGTGAGGAAAAGGACGTGATCAAGGACAAGGTTTGAGAGTTCTTTGAAGACAGGTTTGTTAGGAATGATGCTTGTCAGGTTTGGTTCATCTGGATAATGCTAGGTTTTGTTCCATTTCGGATTCAGACAATGATTTGCTGATTGGTGATTTTTCTGAAGAAGAGATTAGGGCAACGGTTTGGAGTTGTGACAGCTCAAAGAGTCCTAGCCCTGATGACTTCAACTTTGGTTTCTTAAAATTTTATTGGGATATCATTAAAAAAGATGTGATGGCGGCGGTGAAGGATTTTGTGGTTAATGGTCATTGGCCTAGAGGTACAAACGTTTCGTTTCTTTGTTTAATACCAAAAGTTGAAAACCCCAGTAGCTCGGTGAATTTAGACCCATTTGTTTAGTTGGTTGCCTGTATAAAATCATTTCTAAAGCGCTTTCTCTATGCTTGAAAAAGGTGATTAGTAAAGTTATTGACGTCAGACAGTTGGTTTTTCTTGACGGAATGGGTTTGTTGGATAGTGTGCTAGTAGCTAATGAGGTTTTGGAAGAGTATAAAAGAAAGAGAAAGAGTTGTGTTTTCTTCAAAGTTGACTATGAGAAGGCGTACGACTCGGTTAGTTGTTGGAAGTTTATTTATTATATGCTCTAGAGGTTGGATTTTTGTGAACGGTGGATTCGTTGGATAAAGGGTTGTTTAGAATTAGCGTTTGCTTCAGTTCTTGTGAATGGTAGCCCAACTAAGGAGTTTTTTCCTATGAAGGGTCTCCATAAAGGTGATACGCTAGCTCCGTTTCTCTTTCTTATTGTGGCAGAAGGGTTGGTCGGGGTGTCAAGGATGGCTGAAGAAAAGAATTTGATTGATAGTTTGGAGGTTGGCAGGGATAAAGTGAAGGTTAATATGTTACAGTACGCAGACGATACTTTGTTTTTCTGTGAAGCTAACACCAAAAGCATTTTCAATATTAAGGCGATCTTGCAATGCTTTGAGCTTTCCTCTAGGCTTAGGGTTAATTTTTTGAAAAGTAGAATTGGCAGAACAGGGTTGAGTCAACTTTCGCTTCGGTGTTTTGCAGTTATCCTTAATTGTGACGTGATGGTTTCTCCTTTTGTTTACTTAGTTTTGCCTATTGGTGGGAGCCATAAGCGTGGTGACTTTTGGAATGTGGTGATAGAGAAAGTTCAGGCTAGACTAAGCTGGTGGAAAGGTAAGTGCTTTTCGTTGGCGGGGAGGATCTGTTTGATCATGTCTATTCTTTCTTCTATCCCGTTATTCTTTATGTTCTTATTTAAATTGTCTTTTGGGGTGGTATATAAGTTGGTTAGGATCCAAATGATTTTTCTTTGGGGTGGGGCGCTGAAGGAAGGAAGATCGCTTGTGATTCTTGGAAAAAGGTTTGTAAGCCTCGTGAATTTGGGGAACTTGGTATCATTGATTTAAAGAATTTTAACCTGGCTTTGTTAGGTAAGTGGATCTGGAGGTTGGGTTCGGATAAGGGTGGTCTTTGGAAGGAGATTATTGTTTCTAAATATGGTGGTTGGAGAAGTTTGAGTGAGGAAGGAAAAAGTCGTAGGAGCTTTCTTTGGTGGAAAGACTTAAAAGAGGTGTGGACTTTGGAGGGGTGGGGTAGAAGCTTTGAAGATGGGTTCAAGTGGAAAGTTGGTGATGGAAAGGATATCTATTTCTGGGAGGACAGTTGGCTTGGTTGCGATGCGCTGAAGAGAGTATTTCCGATACTGTTTTCTCTTTGTTCGGCCAAAGATGCAAAGGTAGCAAAGCTTGGGTCTTGGTCCGATGGTGTTTGGGTTTGGCATTTAACCTAAAGTAGACCTTTTTTTTCGATTGGGAGAAACCTGGTGGATCAGTTGTGTCAGGCTTTACATGAGGTTAGGATGGATTTGGGAGAGGCGGATAGGTGGATTTGGAAGGTTGGGGGTATTCAGAAGTTTTCAGTTAACTCTGCATATTCTCTTGTTAGGAGGGATTGTGAGGTGGATTTCTCTCCGATTTTCAGTAAGTTATGGAGTTGTAAAGTCGTGTCTTCTGCATTTTTTATTGCTTGGAGGGTGTTGGAGAATAAGATTGCTACTAGGATCAATTTGGAAAGGCGAGGGGTGTTGGTTAAAAGTTCTTTGTGTTGTCTATGTGGGAATGAGGAAACGTCTTACCGCCATATGTTTTTCGATTGCAGTTTTGCTTGCACGGGTTTGGTGTTTTTGCTTTAAGTGGCTGGAAGTGTCGTTTGTGTCTCACATTGATCCTATGTCAAACTTTTCTCAGTTCAGGATGAGCTTATCTTCAGAGTCGATTAATGACGTGTGGAGCACAATCTGGGATGGGGTGGTGGGTGAAATATGGAATCACAGGAATTCTATCATTTTCAATAGGAGTGTGGTTGATGCGTCAAAAGTGTGTACAATGATGCAAGCAAATGTTTGATCTAGGATTTCTGTAAAATCTCGTTCTGTTTCGTTTCCCTTCTTCAGTTGGTGTTTGGAACTTTTGAAATGTATGAGAACTAGTATGTTGACCCGTGCAACACACGGGAGTTTTTCCAATATTTTATATATAAATATTAATATTAAAATTAATAATTTTATTTATATATATATATAAATTATAAAGTTGATCAAATGAAATTAAATATAGTGCAATAACATAAGTTTACATACTTTTTTTTGTATATTAATGAATTTAATATAACATAACATAAATAAGTAAAAAATAATGAATAAATTTATGTCATAATAAATACATTACAATACAATACAATAATTTGAACAAATACATTATATAAACAATTATCTAATACTATGTTCCCATAAGGTATTTATGGTGAAAATGAAGTCCTCTTCACCAACCTCATGCTATCTTCATGCTGTAAGTTAATCTGCAAAAAAACTCTGAGAAAAATTATTGCAATTAAAAAAATGATTCATTATATTATACCAAGTACAATTATTGCAAAAAACTATCAGTAAATGTGTGTTTCTTCCATAAACATATTGTAGACAAAATGATATTAAATTATGAAGTCACCTTTTATCATATAAATTAAATTAAAATGTAATATAATACAAATAAAACATGATGAAATATAAATAAAATGAAATACTATTTATATAAATAACTAAAGATCTTAAAAACCATACAACAATAATAAATATATATGCATCATCAGGTTTCTAGATAAAAACAACAACCATTAATACTTCAATGACTAATTAATAATAAAGAATATACAAAGAATAAAATGAATATAAGCATTCTATAATATTAACACAAAATATATAAGATAAAAAATATGATTAAAGATTTTTATGACTTTAATATACTGACAATTGTTATGTATTCACATTACAAGAAATGCATGAACAAATAAAATATAAATACTACTAAACAAAAACATATAGTTAATATAATATAAACATAAGGTTTCCAAAAAAGTTCAAGCAGACAAATAAATATGTTTGAGCTTTCTTAAGCACTGGTAACTATTATCCTAAGAGAATAATAAAAGAAATTATCCATGATAGCTTAAACTGTGAGTAGAAGTAAGTAACAAAACCCTGATATGAGAAGAAGGATTTCTCGTATCACATTCAAAGATAATCTTGTCTCCTTCACGAAAAGAATGAAGACAACATAAATTCTTTCACCCTTTGCCAAGTTTAATTCGTTTAGAAGGAAACTTCCCTTTCAACACCTTGCATCACATCCATTAATAGACCATGCAGAGTATTGAATCTCCCTTGTCAAATATATTGTGAAAATGGAGCAGGAAGATCCTACAACAATATCGAAATAATAAGTAAATAGAAATGAAGTATAATATAATACAGGGCATTTTTAAATAAATGAATGGTATACTAACCAGATAACTAAGTTTGATACTTAATCGAGACAACTTTATGGAAAAATGGTCAAAGGGACCAATTCTTGAGGTTCCTTCCCTTCAATTTCGTCCAAATAACGACCAATGCTTAATGTTTAAGGGTTGATTGATGTAGTTTAGGTTTTCTAGTACAGTGCTTTTGTTTATTAGTTTGGTAGCTTTAGTTAAGTTGGTTATTGTATCTTTTGTATAAGAGTTGAACCATTCCTGAGATGGTTCGCATTTATTTATTTAATTATTATTGTTGATAAAAGAAACAATTATAATAACGTATATAACTGAGAAAAAATACTTATTTTTCTGATAATAAATATTTAAAACATTCAATTATTTTAAGATAAAAAAACTACTCCAATTTTACACTTTTTAAGTCCAGAAATTCTTAATAACAATCCGAACGCAAGTATGAAATGAAATCGAAGGTGACATAATCTAAGCTTTTTATTAGTCTTTAATCACTTATGGTAATAAAACATAACTAATTTCAGTAAAAACAATAATCAGATAACTCAATATACATTTTAGAACGACTGGCATTACAAATTTTCTGACACTAAAATTAGGTTTAAAGAAAATATGATACATAAATATTTATTTCACTTACAACTCTTAATATATATATATATATATATATATATATATCACAAATCAACTTAGATAAGATGAATACAAAAACAGTTTATAATTCTTTTGTTATTCATTAACTACGGGACAATTTTTTCCTAAATACAAAATACTTAAAAAAAATAAAACAAAAATACTTTATTTTATTTATTAAATAAAATTTATCCTCATAATATTCATTACCATTTATAATGGTAATCACGTTTGAACTTGTTCTTATCCTCATAATATTATAACCACTTTTGTCACATTAGAAAGTAATTAAAATAATTAATATTATAATAATTTTATGTGTTAATTTTGTTTTATAAACAATAAATAAATAAATATATATATATATATAATAAAATATCGTCTTATTATTTTAGTATTTTATAAGTATATATGAATACTTAGTTTCTACAGAAGTTATACAATCACCTTTTTTAATTTATGTTTATTTTCTTTTTTTCTAAACTATCTTTTATACTGTTCAATCTACATTTAAATTAAAAAAAAATCACTTAAAAATGTTTGATTTAAAATTAAATTAATTTGTATCCATAATGGGGTTTCCTGAGCAAACCCCTAAGCCTTTCTAAGTATTGCCATCAAACACAGTATACACACAGCATAAAAGATAGATTCTTTCTTCAATTTTGGGAAAATGGGTGTTTTGATTTTGTAGAATATCTTTGTACTTCTGATTTTCGACAACAGTCAAGTTCTTCTTCATGTCATGAATATATCCTACAAGCAATACTTCCATTAGGTTAGAGAAATGTTTGTATTCCACATGACATACCCAGACTTATGAGAACACATTTTTGTCTAGAAACCTTCACCTTCAACATTTTAATGTCTGGTTTATGCTGGAGAAGTTGATGAAGCTTTTAGACTTCTCAGTTGTATGAGAAGTTTTAATCTTTTCACTATTTTGGTTTCACCACTTAAATTACATACTTCTCATGTTTATCTTCCATGTGTACCTCCAGTGGCAGGTGTCATGCTTCACAATTCTATATTAAAATTTAGTTTTAGTTTATCATATATTATAATTAATAGCATCACATTTCAATAATTTTCTAAATGTAATAATATAATAAAAATAATTATCGATATTTTTTATTACAGTAAAATAGTATGCCAATAAAAAGTAGTTACCGAAGTATATTTTAATCTTGAATTTTAAGGAAAAGGTAAAAAATGACAAGTGAGACTGGTACCCAATTGTCTAAACAGTCAGTTTTAGACTAACTTTTTCTATTACATCAATTTCTTGAGGCACTTTTCATTTATTTTAAAATAGTTTGTTTTGTAATTTATATTCTACACTTTGAGAAATTTATTCAGAGTGGGAGGTTACCAAGAAATTAACAGGTTGCAGATAAGAATAACTTCCGTTCTTTGTTACACCCTTCCAATAATTTACTTACATCCACAATCCACTTTAATAATATAATAATTATATTAAAAATTTAAATTTAAATTAAAAATAAAATAAATATTATTATTTTAAATTATTGAATTAATGTTTAGTGTTTGGTGGACACCCTTTTTAGATAAGTACTTGAATTTTTCAGTATATAATCAACCGTGCTAGTAATAAAATACATCCATTTAATACCTTAAAAAATTATTATTTTAATTATATTTATTTTAACTTTTAATTAAAAATATTATTATATTATTATATTATTATAATTGGTTTTCAAAGACATTTATTTACTATTTGAATGTCAAAATAAACTTTTCCTGAAGCGAAAGAAAGAGTAGGTAAAGTTTCAGAGAGAAAGTGTCACTGCATTATTATAATAGAGAAATCTTATATTATAAAAAAAACAAATTTTTTAGTTAGAACTACTACATTCGTTATGGATAATAGAGAAATCTTATTATATTATAAAAAACAATTTTTAAAAAAAAATGTATATTCGAGTTTTAATTTATAAACGTATTTGAAATATATGATTTATTTTTAAATTTAATTTTTAAGAATATTTTTGGATTGTACGATATTGTAATTAAAATCTTCTTTTTAATACATGATGTTTACATAAATAATATTCTACAGAACTCATATTTGCTAAATACAATTTTTGTGTAATTTTTACAAACGTGTACAGATGATAAACGATTTTTTTTAAATTAAATCGTATTTAGTATATAAATTCTAAGATTAAAAAAATTTGTCCATTTACAAAAGTTTAACTTTAAATTGCACTAATTTAAGAAAGAAATCAAATAACAAGATTTAAAAATATTAATCATTATTTTTCTCATTGATTGATTCAGATCTAATCTCAACACTTGTAATGGTTTTATTCTTTTATATATAGCTGTGTTGATCCTGTCATCATGACATGCCACATAAAATTTGGTGTGGTTTGTCATAATCTAGTGACCTCATAACTCAGCTCATTCTCAGCAGTGGTGATCCATATAATGGATTAGAAATACGTTTTGGGTTGAAACAAGATGGAGAAACAAAACAGATGATAAGTTGGTGAACCAAGATTTCACACAATAAGATTTTGTTATGTGATTCAGCTCAATGAGAATGGAAATCCAAATCCAAACTTATTTTACAAATGAAGATCAACATATCCTACACATTATCATCACAGTCCAAAGAAGCACATTCACCTTGATGGAAAATAGGAAGCATGAGGTGAAAGTGCAGTTACACAGGCTGGGCAACGCATTTTTCCACTTACAATTTAAGCCACAACAGGATACGATGCACAAGTTGCAACACCTGAAATGAAATCAAAGAGGTTATAAAAACTAACAGTGAAAAATGACTGATCTCAGATATTATACCCTCAATATCAACAACTCTAGGAATGTGAAATTTTCTCCGAGTCATAAAAGGGTTTGAAATTTTTATAGTTGCTCTCCATATCACATCTAAAAGCCTTTGTCACATTTCCCCAATCACTTAGAAAAGGACTTTGCGGGTCACTTCTGTTTAAAAACTTAGAAAAAATGTTGGTTGTCTATGTCTGATCTGATTCATTAACTCGGGATTTAACAGAAAGAACAATCTCAGATATATAGAAAACAGATGAAGAGAAAATATGTGTAAGAGTGAGAATAGTACTTCAGAAAATGTACTGTTCTATTACAATAGATAAGGTTTGATAAAGTAAAAACTCATTGTGCAAAAAATGACACTATATTTTCTGATTGAGAAAAAGTTTGCTACTCCTAGTTTAATTATTGTAAGACTAGTGTCCTTCAAACTTGTGAAATGCATGAATTTTAAACTATTCTTTAAGAACTTGGTTCCGGTGGATCCTTACCGCACATATTCTTTCCAAACTCCATCTTGAAGTAGCCATTGTCACCCCAGCTGCTTCCCCACGAGTTTTTAATTATCCAATATGGAACCCCATCCTCAACTCCATACCCAACAGCAAGAACGGCATGATTTACATCCTGCCACCAAAATTCATATTTTATTAATGTCCAATGAATGGCTGTTTTAGTTATAAACAAGTGTCACAGCAGATGCCAACAGTTATAAACATGCATCAGAACAAACAACTATGCATTGAACTTGTATCTAAACATTTTGTTCTTAAAATTGCATTACACATTAGATTTGAAAGGATGAGGTATACTCTTTGCATAACACTCACCATTGGCGTGCTGCCACAACTGTTGCTAGTGTAAACTCCTTTATTGTAGAATCGAAAGTCGTCCACCACCTCAAATGCCACACTAACTGGCCGAGCGAAAGCAACTGCATGTTTCAATTCATCCTCAGCACCCTACATCCCAGACAAAACTAAAATCAGTTAAATATAGCACGTAAAAGTAGTTGAAGTAGGAATTATCCACACACATCAAGCAGAAACCTATCTATCAGTTTAATTACCAAAGTGATATTAACAGAGTCAATGACTCGAACAGCAACGTTTTCAGCTGAAAATTTACAGACACCATCTTCTGCGGTGTAGGGATATGCTTCCTCGGTGTCAAGGCCACCATTGTATTTAATATATTCAAATGCTTGAGACGGCAACCCACCTCCACAGCCAAAGTTGTTGAAAGCGCCGGCACAATCCACTAGCTGCTGCTCAGAGAGACTGATATTCTTCCCAAAGGCCTGTGCGTAAGCTGCCTCCAAGGAACCAGTTGTGCTGCATATTACAAGTTTTGCGGTTACAAGAGTGATAAATTAGAATATTTAACTCATTCCAAACAGTTTTTGGCTCACAATGCAACCTGAATGTCCAGCAAGATCCGCAGTGACCTTGATCTTTAACTTGGCTGACTATACCTTCTTTTCTCCAGTCTTTCTGCATGCACACATAGGATCTTCGGAATCAGACGCAAATATTTTTCAAGAAAAAAGCAAATCAAGGACATTGACCAAGTTGCAGTCAGATCGGGAAAATGTAAACTAGACTCGAAGTATCTAATACTATATTAATAGTTTCTTTTAACTCATGCTATGCAACACACGTGAAAAATAACATAAAAGTAAAAAAAAAAAAAATGGAAAAACAAACAAATATTGACGACTATACTAATGGCAAAAAAAATTAAAAACAAACTTTCAAGAATAAATTAATTAACTACATTAGGAGTTTAATAGAAAAAACAAAATCAAACAAAAAAACATTTTCTTCCCAATCACAAGGAAGAGAAATGATTGAATACCAATAAAATAATTATGTAAGAAAAATACCCCCATGAATTTGTGTTCGAAGAGGATATTTATATCACTCAATCTGAAACATGTATAGTTCTAGGTAAAGATGAAAAAATGTGAATCTCTATATGGATTGAAACAAGCACCAAAACAATGGTATGAAAAACTTGATAATGCTTTACTTTGTGAATGTTTTTCTACCAATGATGTTGATAAATATATGTATTTTCGATCTAAAAATAGTGAATACGTCATTATATATTTATATGTGGATGACATGCTAATTTTTGGTACATGCGATGATATTGTTTTTAAAATAAAACTTTTTCTTGGAACTAAGTTTGAGATGAAAGACATGGGTGAAACAAGTGTGATTCTAAGAATTAAAATCATAAGGGAGATAGTGTATTACTATCCCAAGAACAATACTGAGAAAATTCTTAAGAAGTTTGGTTACTATATATGACTTTATATCAGTGAGTACCCCTTATGATTTAACTCTAGATTAAAGAAGAAGAAAGGATAATTTATTTCTCAAACTCAATATAGTGAACCTTGTGGCCAATATGAGTAAATGGGTGGTAGACTCTAGGCTACCAAATACATTTATGCAAACATAAACGTGTTTACCTCCTACACAAGTGCGGGGATGGAGAAGAACAACTTTATCTTGGTGATTCCAGGAAAACTCTTGTCTTAAAAAGAGGAAAGGTTCTTCTAAAACTCACATAACGTAAAACTCTGCCTTTAAGTGATGTGCTACATGGGCCATCGATTAGAGTGAATTTAATTTTTGTAGCATTGCTAGGCATATGATTAGGGTTAAAGTGTCATTTGAATTTGACAAGATTGTTATGACAAAAAATAATATTTTTGTGGAGAAGGGATATTGTGATCAAGGTCTTTTTGTATTAAACATTTATGAAATTATTAATGAAACTGGATCTTTTGATTATATTGTTGATTCGTATGATGTGTGGCATACTAGATTAGGACATGTGAATGCATCACAAACAAAGTAATAAACGTGATATATGTGTAGAATCTAAAATAACGAAGAAAACATGTCATTCTTTTGAACGTCAAACTAAACTTCTTGGTTTAATTCATACTGATTCCGTTGATTTAAAACAGACCATGTCCAAAGGTGGTAAAAATTATTTTGTAACATTTATAGATGATTTTTTTTATACACCAAAGTGTATTTAATTAAACATAAAGATGAAGCTTTTGATATGTTATTAATTTATAAGGCGGAAGTACAAAATCAATTGAATAAGAAAATTAAAAGAATTATGTCAGATAAAGGTGGTAAATATGTTTTGTTTAATGATTTTTGTGTTAAAGAAGACATTATTCATGAAGTAACCCCACCATATTCACTTGAATCTAATGGAGTAGTTGAAAGGAAAAATAAAACTCTAAAAGAAATTATGAATGTCAAACTTATTAGTTCTAATGCTCCTAATAACCTTTTGGGTGAATATATGCTTACCGTATATTTTTTGCAAAATAGGATACCACATAAGAAAACTGGTAAAACACCATATGAGTGTTGGAAAGGTTATCAACCTAATCTGAAATACCTAAGAGTGTGGGGGTGCTTAGCTAAAGTGATGTTAGTTGGTCCTAAGAAAAAGAAAATAGGTTCTAAAACATCTAACTATATGTTCTTAGGCTATGCAAAACATAATGTTGCCTATAGGTTCTTATTCTTAATAGTGATATAATTGAGCGTAACACTACAGTAGAGATGAAAAATATTGAATTCTTAGAACATATCTTTTCTTTAAAGAGTAGTGGTACATCTAAACAACATATAGATAGTGTTAGTGATGACATAAGCAAGGATGTTAGGAGAAGTAAAAGACAAAGAAATGAAACCTCGTTTGGAGATGATTTTTACACTTATCTAGTTGAAAATGATCCAATAAGTTTTTCAGAAGTTACTAGTGTTCTTGATGCTAAATTTTGGGATAAGGCCATTAGAATTGAGATTGATTCAATTAACAAAAACAATACTTGGACCTTAGTAGATATGCCTAAAGGAGCCAAACTCATTGGTTGTAAGTGGATCTTTAAGAACAAGTATCATCATGGTGGATCCAAAGAGAAATATAAGGAAAGATTAGTAGCGAAAGATTTTACTCAAAAACCTAACATAGATTACTTTTATACATTTGCCTTACTTACTAGGATTTCCTCTATCCGAGTGTTGCAAGCCCTAACATATATCCATAAGCAAGTCATTCACCAAATGGATGTTAAAATAACTTTTTTAAATGGTGAACTAGAAGAAGAAATTTATATGACTAAACCTGAAGAAAAAGTGTGCAAATTTTTAAGATCTTTGTATGGATTGAAACAAGAACCAAAATAATGGCATGGAAAATTTGATAATGTTTTACTTTGTGAAGGTTTTTCTACCAATGATATTGATAAATGTGTGTATTCTAGATCTAAAAATGGTGAATATGTCATTATATATTTATATGTGGATGACATGCTAATCTTTTGTACATGTGATAATATTATTTTTAAAACAAAACTTTTTCTTGGATCTAAGTTTGAGATGAAAGACATGGGTGAAACAAGTGTGTTTCTAGGAATTAAAATTATAAGGAAAGGTGATAGTATATTACTATGCCAAGAACAATACACTGAAAAACTTCTTAAGAAGTTTGACTACTATGACCTTAAGTTAGTGAACACCCCTTATGATGCTAACTCTAAATTAAAGAAGATAAGTGGGAGCTTATTGCATTTAATGAACTTTTCTAGACCAGATATTACTTATGCAATAGGTAGACTGAGTAGGAACACTCAATGTCCTAGTCAAAATCATTAAGGTGTGCTTGCGAGACTCATGAAATACTAAAGAGGTACAATGGATTATGCCATTGAATATAGTAAATTTCTCATTGTGCTAGAAGGGTACAATCAATGTTGTCAAACTCATAACTCGTTCGACGATCGAGAAGGAGATAAAAGATCATAAATCGAGGATTGTAACTCGACTCTTAATAGTTACTCACATATGCAAATAATATTCAATACATAACACAAGTGGAAACATGTTCATAAATAATAAATTGTTCATACGAGAAAACAACTAAGTTCACAAATATTTAATACAATTAAACTATTCAAGGAAATCATTCATATTAATTGAAGGATAATCATCACCCTCTTCTACAATATCTTCATTTTCATTAATGTTATCTATGTCATGACCTTCATCATCCTCCACATCATGAAGTTGGAGGAACCTCCAAATCATCCATAAGTTCAACTTCTCCAACTTCAACCAAATCATCCATAGGTTCAATATCATTTGCATCATTATCTTCCATAGTCCATTCATCATGAAAGGCAAGATCATCAATGTTGTAGTCTTTTGTTTTCCTAACATCCTTCTTCTTCATCAATCTTGAATTAGTCATCACAAAGACTACATCATTCATGGTCTTCTGGTGTAAATAATTTCTTTTTTTGGTGTGGACCTAACTAATTATAAAATTAATTATAACATCATATTAGCCTCTAATTATAAAATGAGCTCATAAATTTAAATGATTATCCTTTCAAACACACTCCAATTGTGCGCACAACCAAATGAACTACAAGTCAAACCAATGTTGTCAAGATTGCAAGTTAGATCGATGACCTTTTGATCTTGTGATCTTTTTAGAAGAAAACGGGTTGGTTATGATGTGGGATCAGATTCTCTCCAGATCAGAGCGATTCGGCGATCCAAGGGTTGGACCGGACGATCCTTGAGCCTCCACAATCCATGACGTGACCCAAAAAAAATCCCTAAACCCAATAAAACCTAGAAACCCTAATTTGAATACCCAAAAACCCTAATATGAGAACCTAACCATAATTTGAATAACATGTGCCTTTGTTGTGTCATTTCATCGTCGTTCGTGCTAGCCGTTTCGTCACCGCCACCAGCACTACGTGTCGTCGCCGCTAGCACTGCGTTTCCCCTTTACCTTGCCTCCACGACTACGCACCACCGCCGCACTGCCTCTGCCATTACACACAACCGCCACACCACCTTCGCCACTGCTCGAGCGATTCACTCCGCTCCACCACTGCTCACGCATGCTGCTCGTGCTCCGCTCAGCCACTGCTCCACTTCATTTGGGTGATAATTGCGCGGAAAGTGGAAGAATTGATCTTGTGTGGAAGCATTGTGTGTTTGTTGATGGAAAAACAAGGTACTTAAGATGTAAATATTGTGAGAAAGTATTGCCATAAGGGGTATACAGATTAAAACACCATTTAGTAGGGACTTCAAAGGACGTGGGAGCATGTATATCAGTGCTGGAAGATGTTAAGAAATCAATGTTGAATACTGTTGTTACTCCGCAGTAAAATTTGTTAAGGAAATCGATCTCTAGAGAAGAGAGTAGTGTGGGACACACTATGGGTTATTCAGAAAGTGCTAGAAAAAATACCAAATGAAGAAGAGATTGAGGACTCATCAACTATTTTCAAAAGAGGGGGAACTCAAAGTACTATTATTGTCATTTTCAAGAAAAGTGATAAAGAGGATGCATGTCAAAGAGATTGCTCAATTTTTCTACAATAGTGTTATTCCTTTTAATGTAGTAAAGAGTGAGGAATTTAAGAGGATGGTTAAATTAATTGGTAGTCATGGTCCCGAATTAAAACTACAATCATATCATGAAACAAGAGTGAAATATTTTGAAGCAAGAGGTTGAGAAGACAAATCTGATTCTAGAACAGCATAAAGTTTTTTGGAAAAAATTATATGTACAATAATGACAGATGGATTGACCGATAGGAAGAGGAGGACTATACTTATTTTTTTGGTAAATTGTCAAAGGGGAACTGTCTTTTTTAAGTCTATTGATGCATCTAATATATGCAAGACAACTGAAAAAACTGTCTTGGGACTGGTTCATATAGCTTGCTATATTAGTTTTGACACATTATATCTTATATGAACCCAATATTTTCTTTCTTTTTTCCTTTTATTTTCTATCTTTTGCAATATGTGGGGATTGTTGTAAATTTGTGAGTATTGCCAACGATATTGTTGAAAATGAAAACAGAGATCGTGGACCTTGAAGAGGTTAGCGCCTTTTTTTGTTTGTGGATTTTTCATTTCGCTTCTTCTTGAACTCCTGATCTATCGAAAGAGATCTTGGAACACTGAAGAATGTTGCGGAAGGTTACAAAACGTTGTAGAAGTCTCGGTCTCACTAGCAATGGACTTTCTCCATAAGTCTAAGATGGTTGACTCTTCTTTTCCCATAGGTACTTCTCCTTCTCCAGCGGTTTGTTCCAATTCCGACAGCCAAATCCATGGAGCGGTGCCACTGAAATAAGGTTCTGAAGTTGCGGCAATTTTGACTTTTCTCCCTCTATAAAGATTCTTACACAACTTCAAATTAGACTCACGGCTACTCCTCCCTTCCTCTCCTTTCTCTTTTCCCTTTATAATATTTTCAGTATACTAGGTTCTTATTCTTTTAATAGTTTCTTGTTAGTTTTAATATTTTCGATATTATTTGAGAAGCTCTTGTATGTTGTGAGACTTCTACAATACATCACGTATAAGTCATTACTGACAATAATCATCACGTCTCAGAATAAACTTTATTCATGTTTTTATCAGCTTGAATAAACAACAAAAAATAAATAAATAAAGAATCAAGAAAAGAACATTTTCTTTCCAATCATACACAAAGAAGAGGAATGATTCAATAATTATGTAAAAGAAATCCCTGATAATCACACACCATAAATATAACGTAAATTTCTTTATAAATTAAATTTAACTTTTATATACTTTAATGGCATTATCTCTCTCCTAATTTCTCTAACTGTTTTTTTTTAATTTGTATATAAACTAATTTGTTCATGAAAAAGTTAAAAAAAATTATTGTTATTCATTTTCTATATAACTTTACCATTGGTTTAAACATGTTCTAAACTCTTACTTTTAATTGATATATAAATTAATTTTAACTTATATTTTATTTTCTTATTCAATAACTTTATTAAAATCTTATCTCAGAAAAACATTATCTAGTTTTTTTATTTGCTATATTTATTTCTTTTACTAATGTCGGATACTTTTCTTTCAAAAGTACTTAAAGTTAAAAGAAGTATAAACATAAGTTTAATTTCTTTTATAAATTAAATATTATTTTTTATACAATTTAATTAATGGTTTTTGAAGTTAAATAAAATGTTTTCACAAGTTAATTTATAAATAAACTTATAAAAAATAATTTATTTTAATATTTTTATTTACTTGTCTTATAAATACTTTAAAAAAAAGTTTACACAAATGTACCAATTACCATGAATAAATTTATCCAAAGATTAAGAGTGAAGTGAAATTTTAAATAATGAAAGTGGTAGGTTAATCATACTTTTTTTTCCTTATCAGAATGATGGTAGTTTGTTTTAATCTCATATTAATTGATATAATAAAGTATTGAATTTTTAATATATTTTAAAAAATACATTACTATTTATATTTGTAACAAAGAAAATGATTTATTTATTTAGAATAATGATTGTTGTAAAAAAGTTTGAAATAAATGAAATATTTAATATTAATATAATTAACGTGAATATTCCTTAAAAAACAATTAATGTAAATAACAGGAACCTTTTAGTTGTTTACGGAATAAACTTGTGTATAAATCTTGGTGAAAGGGTGTCACTTGTTACTTTTTATGGAAGAAAGTAGAAAGTTTGAAATTTGAAAAAAAAAAGTAATGTGTGAGATTTTTAATGTAAATGTAAAATGAAATTTGTTAAAATTTAAATAACATAATATAACTTATTATGTTGTTTTTATTATATATTTCGTTAAATCATTTCACAATTAAAGTTATATAATAGATTATGAGATTATATAATTAATTATCTGATTAATTTGTATCTTTTAATATAATAATAATACATAAATAATAAAATATCAAATAAAAAATATTTTTCTTATCTCTTATAATTTTTTAAATAACTCTTAGTTTTACGAACATATTATCAATTTTCTCTTCTTTTATTTCCCACTTCTTTCTCTTTTCCTAATTTTTCATCATACCCTCCGATTCCAAATAAAACATCAATCAAGGCAACAAATTCTTAGGTTAAACTATGCCACATTCTCCTCTGTACACAGTCTCTGTGTACGCAGATGCTCGCATGATTTAGTAGGCACTATATTAATTTCATATGATGATTAACTCGTTAATTAATTTCACGAAATGAAGTTAAAAATCAGCAACAGTTACAGTTGGCGAAACTACCTCTTCAGGAGGAGCAGCATCCGTAAGCCTGTGGTTGCCTTTGAGTGTGGCGGAGCAGTTCTGAGCAGCGCCGAGTCTGTGTCTAGTGAACTCCTCCCAAGTCCAGTCAGCAAAATCTGCGAGTTCAGAATTTACAATCTCGCTTCAAGTTGTAATCGAGGAGAGAAAAGGAGGAAAGAGAAGAGAGTGAAATAGTGAATCAGTTAGCAACATACGATTTACGCCGAGCGTATAAGTGAGAGGCCTCTTGTTGGTGGATCTGATGAGTCGGATATTATCGGAGAAGATCTGAAACCGGTGCCGGATCTCGTCGGCGGAGTGGTAGTTCTTGCCGTGGCGTCGAGCGAAGCGCGCGAAGGAGAGAGCGTTGCGGCTCTGTCCGATTACGTCGAGCACGCGCGAGTTCAAGTCCGACGCCAGCCGGATAATGTTTGACTCGTCGAAGGTGGAGCCTGCGACGGCGATGACAACGGCGCAGAACGCGAAAACCAGTAGCAACAACCGCGCCATCTCTGAGTATGGTTTTTTTTTTCTTTTTTTGCTGTCGCTATTGGCTGGTTTTAAAGAAATGAGGGATTGGCTGTTTGGCGAAATGACCAAGATGTCCCTCCGCTTACTTTACATCCTTCCCTATCTCACATATTTTTCGCGTGAGATATTTTAATTGTACTCGAGATCAATGCGTAATTATTAAAAAGGATTCACTAATATTTAATGGTGAAGAAGAGTGGAGTTTGATTGTGTAAACTAAGGAGAAATGTAAAGAAATTGTGAGGAGATATGTGCTCAAATTTTCTCTCACAATCTATGTGTTAATTCAATAAATAATATATTAAAATATAGTAAGTGTGAGGACAACTGATCCACCAGGTAGTGTATAACTTAAATTATATGATTCAATATATTATTTAATGTATAGTTTATATTACATGTATAAAACAAATTTTATAAAATGTATGAAAAATGTAACATAATGATTTTATAAATCGAATACTAAAGCCTAAATTTAAGTAAAGAGAGACTCTTGTTAATATCTAAGTAGTAAAGATTCACTGTGAAATAAGTATATGTAAGTATATGTGAGTGAAGAAAAATATTTACTTTTTTTCATTCACATTTACTTACACTTTTCTTAAGTTTCCCACCAAATTTATACTTATGGAAAATGTTATACTATGAGTTATAAAAATGTACTCATTTTGTATGTAAATGCTTGTTCCTATGAAAAATGAAATCACTTTTTTTTTTAAACATGGAGGGTTTTTAACATGTGACTTGCTCACTTCATATATTCATCTATAAATATTAAGTATTTATGAACAAAAATTTGTGTTAGGTGATAGTTAGATTTTTTTATAATATATAGATTTATAACACTAATTATAAATTATCTTAAAAATCATTGTCTACATAATAATTACGTTCATAATTACAATTAAAATCATAACTCATTCAGAAACCAAACAAAGGTAATATACTTTAAGCGATTCAATCTAACATATTGTTTATACACCACAACATGTGAATTACACTATTATATTATTAAGATAAATGTATCCATCAATAACAACTTAAACGAAACATCATGAATAAGATGTCAAAATCCTTAGTCACATTTCCAATGTACAACATACACATGTATGTATATATATATGTATATATATATATGTATATATATATATGTATATATATATATGTATATATATATATGTATATATATATGTATATATATATATGTATATATATATATATGTATATATATATATATTTCAAATATAAATAATTAATCCATCAATTTATATACAACATACTCGACAATAATTAATATTATAACACATGCATAACAACAATATATATGCATTTTCACTGTATTACATCACTTAAGTGAGTTCTTCTCACTTGCGCAATCTCACATCTCATATTAGGAATAAGTCATCTTCTTTAAGTGATCACTCATAGCTACAACGAGATACAACCAGAGAGTAGAGTTTAAGGTTGTACTCTCCTCACTATAACACTTAACTCACCACTTTAGTGTCCATCATTTGAAAGTCATGTTAATGTTTGAGCAATGTACACATGGTGTCATACTTCTAATATATTATAAAGTTTTTCCATGTGTTTCACAAGTGCTTAAGTGATAGAACATTTCATGAACACCTAAAAAAGGTTGCATGGTTCTCCAAGCATTTAAAACCCATGCATATCGCCAAATTTCTCGCTTAAGCATTCAACACAATTCTTGAGAATCATGCAAATTGCTTGAGCGTTCAACTTAATACTTGATTGATATGCTCCTAGAGGAAAGAGAGTTGTGACTGCCTCTTCCTCGCTCAGACTACAAGCTACAACTTGAGTGATACGCTCTATCGTTTGAGCACTCACAATGTCGCTTTAGTGATGATAAGTAGTGATTGTAATGATTACACACCACACGAGTCTCACTTACGTGACAACATGTCATTCGAAAATATTCAAACTTAAAGCACCCCAAAATAGAAAACACAAAGAGATTTCCAATATGACTTTATTGATATACTCCATTGTTTGAGCACTCACAATGTCACTCGAGCAATGATAATTAGTGGGTGTAATTATTACACACACATTGGGTCTTACTTAAACGATAATAATGTATTCATTCAACTTGACAACAATCCAAAATAGAAAACACAAATGTATTTCCAACTTTTTACAATTTAAAAACATGTTTCCAAATTGTTTCATACATTAACACATCATTATCTTGTCTCACTTACAATACCAATCTTAGTTGTTGTTTACTCCTATTCCAACTTATAGGTATAAATATGTATATATTCAAATGTATGTCGAATAATATTTAGTTGTATAGTAAATTTTATATATTTCTATTTTAAAAATATTAAATGTGTTTATTTTATAAATTACTAAAAAATTAATATAAATATATCTTTTCTCTTTAAAATAGCTATCAACAAACAATCATACTAATGTTTAAACTTAAATATAATTTTCTTCCTACACTTCCATAGTTCTTTTGTCACCCATGGACAAGCGAAAAGACAATTTAATCCTAAAAACTACATTTCAAACTGTAAAATCTGAAAAGTATTTATAAATTCAAAAATAGCTTATAAATTCTATAATTCGTAATATATTTTTTAAGAAACATATTTTAAATTATAGAATCTAGAAAATACCTTCCAAATTCTATATAATTGCGTTGTAAGATGGGATATTGCTCTTGAGAAGAGAAAAATGGAAAGGAACTTTCAAAAGAGAAAGACTGGTCGTGGCGAGGAAGAAGAAGATGTTGGGAGGAAGAAGAAGATGTGCGGCTATGAGGAAGATAGGTGTGAGATTACTTTAATTTTTTCCATTAAAGGTATAATGGTCATTTAGTTGAATCTATCAAGGTGCAGGGAAGAAGTATGGAGTTGCATGAAGAATTGGCCTGAACTGATTGGTTTAACATAATTTTAATCTGCTTTTTGTAAATTTGGGCCGAAGTTTTGTTTTTAGGTTGCTTTTGTCTTTCAAATATATTTTTGTATCTTTGGGTCATAAGTATGCACCCTATCCATTTTAAACTTATGATATTAATGTTATTACACAATGTTTAAATAAATTCATTATTATTAAATATATATATATATATATATATATATTTAGTATAAAATATACTTATGTAAGGTTCTTGACCTTCTTAGGAATCACCTTGAGTTGGACATTATAGAGGCACTTTTCTTAGAGTTGGATCATTGTTCTAAGACAAGAACTCACCAAAAACTAGTACCAAATCCCAAACTCATTTGGATGAACCAATTGTAGTCAAATTGAACCGAACAAATGAGCAAGAAAAGCAAAGGAACAAGATGAATGGACAGAAATATAAAACTGCCGAACCAAAAACTCATAAAAACAGCAAGAACATCTAACCAAAACTCAAGAACACAAGCTAACACAAACAATAGAAAGAGGAGAAAGGAAGGAGAGAAGAAATGCTCATGAAGATGGAAGGAGGATGGATGATCTCGCCACTAGAAGTTTGGAATGCTCCTAGATGAGAGTGATGCCGCCACTTGAGGACTCCATTGATCCATCAAGATAAGACTAGAGAAGAAGGCTCAAAGCTCTCCAAAGTTCACTCAAAATTTGAGTAGAGTTTTCTTAGATTAATTCCAATCTGAATTTTACAAAGGAAGCACCTCTATTTATAGCCTAAGGTGCTGAAAAATAGGTGGGAAATTTCAAATAAACTCATTTGAAATTCCCACAAAAAACAAGTCACATGGGAGGTGTGACCTTTTTCTACTATGACACCTCCCAAAAACTACACCTACACCACTCTCCTAAGTCACATGGGTAATGTGACTTTATTTTACATTTTCACCCTCCTTTATTTAATAACCACACCTCCTAAAACTATACAAGAGTATTTCAAAGCTTGGCCTTGCCCCTCATGGGATGGACTTGGGCTCTTTGGGCTTTGGCCTTCTTGGGCTTGGGCTTGGGCTTGGGCTTTGGGCTTGGGCCTCATCTATATTTTATGTCTTCTTTTAATTTTGAGAAGACTAGAAGGAAGAACTTCAAATGTGAGGGTGGATGTCCTCTTCCTCCATTAATAAAAGCCTCCTTTATTTGATTCTCATCATACTCCTCGAGTTGGAGAGAATTCGTCCACGAATTCTGAATCCCTGCATATATCAAAGTCAGTTTAGTTTTACAATTAAAAGTGGAAGAAAAATGTAAACATGACTTAGCATTTGTAAATAATGGGATTTCAGAAAAGGAGGTTCTATAAATCGACCAAGTTGGAAAAATTTGTTTGGGAATGATGTGATGTTTTGGAAAAAGACCTCTTAAATGGTGACAACCATTAGGAGGTATGAACAAATTATCCCTAACAGTTTTTAACCAAGATGGTGGTGAAATAGGAACCTTGGGTAAGGAAAAAGATAAGGAAGGAAAACACCTTGGAGGTGAAAGGATTAGATCCATGTCAACTTGGCCTTCTTTGTCTTTTTCTTTTTTACTTGTGGTAGGTGGGTGAGGTAGGTCTTGTTTTACCTTTTTCATCATTAAGATTTGCTTTTGTGGACAATGAAGAGCTATGTGCCCAAAACCTAAACATTTAAAACATTTGATATTTGAAGGTTGGGTAGGTGACTTAGGATTAGAAGGATTTGTAGTAGAAACTTTCTTTGGAAACATGGTTTGTTTGGAAAAATTGGAAGGACAATTTTGAGTAGACATTTTGTTGGCATCCTTCCTAGAAGAGTTGTAGAAATTATAATCATGAGTATTTTTGAAAGTTGTTTTCAAAAGATAGGATTCTACCTTGATGGCTTGGCGAAACACTTTCTTTAAAGAAGAGTACTCATTTAATTCTACAATTTCTCTAATATCTCTTCTCAAACCACGTACAAACCATTTTAGCTTTGACTCTTCATTAGCATGCATATTCATTTTAGTCAAAGTTGTTTCAAAATCTTTAATGTATTCTTCTACCATCCTATGTCCTTGAGGAAGCCTTTGGAACTTCAACAAGTGTTCCTTCCTAGAAGGAGGAACAAACCTCGCGCGCATACACTCTTTCAAAGCATTCCAAGAAACCACGGGAGGTTTCTTGCGATATATAATGTCCATTACAATTTTATGCCACCATTCTTTGGCATAGCCCAAAAAGGATGAAGAAACTATCCTAAGTTTATCGTCATCTTGGACCCTATACACATGAAAATAATGGTCAACCTTAGTCTCCCAATCTAAATACACATTAGCATCACTATCACCATTAAAACTAGGGACTTTTTTACAAGCAATGTTGAACACTTGGTGATATCTTTGGTCACGGTTATAGCTCTCTTCATGAGAATGATGGTGATGCCTCCTTCTTCTATGTTCTTCTTCACCAAGGACTGAAGCTTTGGAAGGAGAATGCTGTTTGTAAGATGCACCACTTGAATAGACAGCCATTTTGCAAATAAAAAACAGCAAACACACAAAAACAGCAAACAAGTTAAGAAACAAAATTAGCAAAAACAGTGAGCTTGGCAATGAAATTGCCGAAGTGAATGGAGGCAGAAAAAAGAGGTCACTCTCAAAGAAATAATGTCCTTGCACCAATCTGATCTTGAGGCCTTGGAATCCTCAAATGAAAGATGTCAAAGCAAGCACACCAATCTCAAAAGCAACCACCACAAAACCAATGAAACAATAAAGACAAACAAGAAAAGGTATAAGCAAGGAAAGGGAATTGCAAAAGGAAAACTATATGTAAGACAAACTCAAAAAGTAAGAATGAAAGACAAGCAAGAAAATAAAGAACTCAATGAGAAAGTAGGCACACAAAAGAATACTTAAGGAAAAGCACTAGAGTAGATGAAGAAAACAAAAAAATTAGCTACTGGAATTTTTTTTTTTAAAAATGCAAACTGTGCTTGATATTCACCGATTTAACTGGAATGATGTAGAGCGAACTGGATTATGAAATTTAAACCACAGAAACTTCAAGATGTTAACTCAAAAATGGCACTGGAACGAAGTAAAAACAGTAAGCCAATTGAGAGAAATAAATTTTTAAAAATCGCTGCCAGATTACCGTATTCTTTTCGGCAGAATTGTACACTTTTTTTATTTTATTTATCATTTTTTGTGTACTTTGAATTTTTGAATGATTCTTTTTTCTATTCTTTTCTAACACTTTGAATATCTCAAATCCAGAATTTCAGAATTTTCCAGTAAGTAAATCAATTGCAATAAGGAAAAACAGTAAGCACTTTTTTCAGAAACAGAGGAATCCTAATAGGAATAAAAAACAGGATTATGAACTAGCAAAGACATAATAGAAAATGATGTATTGGAACTTGTATAGGTCTAGAATACAAGTATGAACTCAAATCTAAAAAGAAAATGCACAAAGGATCAATATCAATTCAGAAAATTATATGACACTAAAGCAAGAAACAATCAAAACAAGAAAAGTACTACTAGAAGTAATGACAATTATGGAATAACATGACTAAGACAAAACTTGACATGATTACAAAATTAAAAGACACTTCACAAATTTTAACAACAAGTGAAAGGAAGTTTAAGGTAAACTCTAGGAAGGAGAATGTCATTCCAAAAGAGCAACCATACTCATATGAATAATGAGTGCCATAAACCTTTTCACAAGCACTTGGTGTAACAAAAGAAAAACAGCAAGAAAACTCAATTAACACCTAAAACAGAAACTTAAATTGCAAGAAAATTAAAGAGCTCTTGAAATTAAAGTGCACACAACTCAACAATTAAACAAGAAGAACCTAAGACTCATGATACCACATGATGTGATTCCACTAGCCATATAGAGAAAGGTTCTTGACCTTTTTAGGAATCACCTTGAGTTGGACATTATAGAGGCACTTTTCTTAGAGTTGGATCATTGTTCTAAGACAAGAACTCACCAAAAACTAGTACCAAATCCCAAACTCATTTGGATGAACCAATTGTAGTCAAATTGAACCGAACAAATGAGCAAGAAAAGCAAAGGAACAAGATGAATGGACAGAAATATAAAACTGCCGAACCAAAAACTCATAAAAACAGCAAGAACATCTAACCAAAACTCAAGAACACAAGCTAACACAAACAATAGAAAGAGGAGAAAGGAAGGAGAGAAGAAATGCTCATGAAGATGGAAGGAGGATGAATGATCTCGCCACTAGAAGTTTGGAATGCTCCTAGATGAGAGTGATGCCGCCACTTGAGGACTCCATTGATCCATCAAGATAAGACTAGAGAAGAAGGCTCAAAGCTCTCCAAAGTTCACTCAAAATTTGAGTAGAGTTTTCTTAGATTAATTCCAATCTGAATTTTACAAAGGAAGCACCTCTATTTATAGCCTAAGGTGCTGAAAAATAGGTGGGAAATTTCAAATAAACTCATTTGAAATTCCCACAAAAAACAAGTCACATGGGAGGTGTGACCTTTTTCTACTATGACACCTCCCAAAAACTACACCTACACCACTCTCCTAAGTCACATGGGTAATATGACTTTATTTTACATTTTCACCCTCCTTTATTTAATAACCACACCTCCTAAAACTATACAAGAGTATTTCAAAGCTTGGCCTTGCCCCTCATGGGATGGACTTGGGCTCTTTGGGCTTTGGCCTTCTTGGGCTTGGGCTTGGGCTTTGGGCTTGGGCCTCATCTATATTTTATGTCTTCTTTTAATTTTGAGAAGACTAGAAGGAAGAACTTCAAATGTGAGGGTGGATGTCCTCTTCCTCCATTAATAAAAGCCTCCTTTATTTGATTCTCATCAGTAACTGTATTTATGGACAAAAAAATAATGAGACTTATAAATACTTATTACTTATAAATTGGAAAACGTAAAAAATCTGGAAACAAAATTCAAAAAGCTGAAACATAAAAAATGGCTGGAAAAAAATTTAGAAACGAAGGAAGGTATAAATAAGACAGGTGAATGAATGTTAAAAAAAATAAAAAATTATATATATATATATAATATAATATAAATGTCTTAATTTATGATTAAAAATTCTTGGCTCACTCAATAATTGAGTAGTTTGCTAATAAGATTAATAATTTTTATAAATAATTATAAATTGAATATCTTAATTCTACTTTAATTTAGTGGAGCTTTATCTTTGACTTTTGTAACAAACTATTATCAATGTATAAATAATGTTAAATCTTTATATTTGATCAATGTTGTGGAATCAATAAAATTAGTGTAAGAAAAAACCTTATTTTTTGGTTTATAAATACTAGTTTTTGTTAGGCTATTATCTTATATATGCCTAATAAGTTTTTCTTTTATGTCATAATTTTGGAAACTTTTAAAGTTTTATAATAAGAGACTAAAAATCCAGATATTTATTTAATTTTAAGATTATTTATTGTCTTTTATTCGTCTACCCACTTAAAATGATAACTTTGCTCTTATTAAATATGAATTTATAGTATTTGCTCAAATATTGTCCTTAATTATTGTTATTAGATTAAATCAATACAAATTAATGAGTTATTGGTTAGATTAATTAAGTGAGCTTGATGGGTCGGTCGAAATAATCTGTATAAGAGTACAATTTTCTAAAAAATCATACTTTATATATTGAATCGTATTGGGTTATTCCTTTTTTAAATGAATATAATTAAATTATTAAAAATAGTATTATTTCATTAAAATGGTATTATTTTATTAAAATAAGTATCTTTTTATGGACAAATGTTAATCTTATTTGACTTTTTTTAACTATAAAATGTTAATAATCTCCTTCGAAAAAAAGAAAACCAGTTCAACATACATTATATTGCCCAGTGACTTTAGACTTTACAAAAATTAAGGACAATAATGGAACTACCTAGAAATAAAAAAAGTCAGAGTAAACTATAAAATAAACGACAAAAACACTTTTCTTTTCAAATTAGTAAATTATTTGCTTCTAGAACGCCCTTTCCCTTTGATTATAATTTTTCTGACGTATATTTACGTTATGTTGAGCAAAATTAATTTGTAATTCATAAATTAGCGAGTAATTGATAAATAAGATGACAAAATATTTTTTTGGATAGATAATAAGTTGGTAGTGAATGAACTTTTGATTATAAATTTTGAATTGATAAATTAATTTATTTGATTAGTCACAATAAACATATTCTTAAGTGATATAAGCTAGTATTTATTTTATTAGTCACAATAAACATACTCTTAATTTGAATAAAAATAATATCGATATACATTTTATACATATAGATAATAGATAACATATTAATGAAAGTACACATAAATTATCATATGCCTTATTTCTTCTCTACTCTTTTTTTCACCTATACTTTATCTTTTCTCTAAAAAAATAAATAAATGAAGAAAATAAAATAAAATGAAGTAAAAATATATTATTTTTCATAATTTATTCAAGAGAAAATAAAGAAATATATTCTCTTACTAAATCTCATTTATATAAAAGATTTCACTAACATAGTGACATGAAATTGAAAAGACAAAATATAGTGTTATCTTAATTTTTTTAAATTAAGTATTTTAAAAATAAAAACAATGAATGATATTTACGATAAGAAAAAAAATACCATAAAAAATTTCATTCTCAATTAATATACAATTTATTTTTTTATTTTCACTCACTCTTCCATTCATATATACAAGCAAATAAAATGTTTTCATTTTTTTTAATATTCATTTAAGTTTTACGTATTTTTAATTTATTATTTTTTCTACCATTTCTATATCCTCTTTTTAATTTTTCTCTCTCTTTATGTCACTTCTAATATTGAGAATTGAAGATAGTCAATGATCTAGATGCACCAGTGCACACAAGAGTCATTTTTTTCATAAATATTATTCGTACTTAGATAGAGACTCTATCTCAATTAATTAAACGCTTTAGAAATTTATATTTGACTCCAAAAACTAACCATCTGGAAATGATTAACCAAGTCAGCGTGTGAATATTTGGCAAAATCAAATTCCACTTTGGAATAGAAGGAATTTTTTTATAGATTTTATTTAATTTATGAAGATATACAAATAGGTTGAAATCATGACAATACTATAAAGAAAGTGTATAGTAGACACTTCCATACTATGTATCTGGAGAGGGATATTAGAAACAACTTTCTTCCCTTTTTAATTATATGTTCACACTCACCTTGAACCCTTAATTTTTAATTTCTCAATGAGAAGCTGGAAACAATCTTCTTGAGTTGCAGGATTTTTTACATGTTAGCTATATTCATGAATCATATAAGATTGCATTGCGATCTTATATGAAATAAGAATGAAATAAGAATGAAGTTGAGTAATAGAGATGAAATTTCAGTGTCAGATGAACCAGTGATTAGAATATCATCAACATAGACTAATAAAAAAAGAGAAAAAATAGGAGTGTATTTTACAAAGAGAGATATATCACTCTTGGTGGATTTAAAACCAAAATTGATCCTGCCTGTTTACCAGAACGCAAGAGCCTCACCTCGTTGAAGGTGTTCTTCCTCTGGATCGGCTTTGCACCACTCAAGCTTCCACCCTTCACCTCGATTCACCTCAAGAACCTGCAAAAGACAGAATGGCGCCGCTGCGGCCGATCGCGCTCCGACGTCCAAGTCAGCGACTAAACCACCGAAATACTAAGAGGAAAACTAAGAACTTCAGGAACTGTGCAATGTTCTCTCTCAGCGTGCTCAAGTTCTCACAAGCGTAAAGAAGTATTCTAAACGCGCGTACCTCAGAAGTTCGTTAGAATCCCTTATATACCTGTGCACCTTCTCTCTCCTGACAGTTACACATCTGAACACGTGGCTCGCATCCAGCTGTACACGTGTCACCATCTGGAGAATCCTCTGCTTGAGCGTCACTTCTTACTCCTCAGGCTGTTTGACTAAGTTACCCATGCAGGAAGTAACTCGATGTATAGCTGCCTTGGAGCGCGATCTCTTCTGTGTGGCGAGTACGAGTGTCATCACACACACCTTCCCTGTGGTCTCGCCGGCCGCCATCATGATCTGCTTCACTTGCTTTATTGCGCATGTCCTGACAAACTGTCCCCTGGCCTCAACCTCTGGCTAGGGAATGATCTTCTAATAACTTCATTCTTCGTACTCATGCCCCTCGAAAGCCTTGAACAAGCTTTCCTGATCTTTCGGCGATGTCCTCCTCTCGGCGATCTCTGATCACTTGGTCGCCTAGGTTCGCATCCGGCGACAATGACACGAACTTGGTGACCGCCGGTTTAGGTATGCTAGGGATCGGGGCACGCCAACATAACGATCGGCGACTACACGAGCCCCCCGACTTCCTTCCCTTCTGCCAGCCAGGTGTCCCGTTCAACACGCCTATATTACAGCTCGATGCCACGTCATCACTTCCGACTACCTGGGCGGTACACAAGCCCCCCAGTCTTAAGCGAAGACTTGTCCAGCGAAAAGACTAAGAGGTCACATCACTGCCGATCTACTTGGCGCTGGCACGAAATTCCAAACATTCGTACCCTCTGCTTTTTTGACGCTCCACCAAACCCCTTTTTCCAATCGCTCGACACGTGGCTTCATCAACGGTCATCTTCAGCTGCCGTTTGCGCTTCCAAAAATGTTTGAAAAACCCTTAAACCCTTTCATTTTCACTGTTTCATCATCTCTCTGCATTCTCAAACGCTATGAGTTTTTTCTGCGAACCCACGACGCTCCTCAACTCTCTCAATCTCCAACTCCCTTCAACGCTCATCTGATCATCAAAAGGTACCTCTTTTACTTCTTCTGTTGATATTTGCTGCATTTTAACCGATTCGCATCATCCATTATCTGTCTGGTGCATACGTTGTGGGTTGTTTTCTCCTTTTCTTCCCTCGCGTAACTTAGGGCTTCGTCTTCCATTGTGTTCGTCCCAACGAACTCCCGTTCGTTCGCTTTCCTTTCTTCGTCCTCAATCGAGTCGTTCTTTGTAACCTTTGTTCATCCTTTTTCCTTTTTCCTTTGCAGTTCCTGCGATGGCTCATACAAAGTCCACCGCGAACCCCCCTTCTTCATCGCGAAACCCTCCACCCCAAGCGCGCAGGGTTGCTCCGGGGGCAAATCCTCTACTGACGCGTGACCCAACACGAGCATCTGGCGCCCCTTCTTCCCAGGCTGAGAGGCCCGCAACTTCTCACGCGAACCCTGCTCAGGCAACTCCGCCAGTCACCGGAGGTGCTTCCCTACCTCCAAAAGACTACAAAAAACTCTACCCTTGGGCTACCTCAGCTTTGTTGAAAGAAACTTCTTCCATAAACACGGAGTTGGGCGTTCACTGACTGAGGAAAGGGGACCAATCTGAGCTCTCATTCCATAAGGAGCATGATAACAAAATGGCCGTGCTGCCTTGCCTCCCCGGTGAGCCGATCTGCGCCGACGATAAAGCGAACAACGGCGAGCTGTTCTGCTTCCTCTACGCGACATTCTTCAAGAAGGTGAAACTCCGACTTCCCTTCACTCGCTTCGAGAGGGAGTTGTTAACCGAGCTCGATATCGCCCTCGCCCAGCTTCATCCCAACAGCTGGGCGTTCTTAAGGGCGTTCTTAAGGGCGTTCCAGATCATGTGCGCACACTTGGGACTGCCAGCTGCGGTTGACATTTTCCTCTTCCTCTTCGAAGCTAAGAATCCAGGAGACCGCCTCTGGATTAGCCTAAACGGGATTGCTGGGAGGTTAATCCTCTCGATCTTCCAGCAATCTTACAAAGATTGGAAGGGAAAATTTGTGAAGGTGTGCGCCAACGATCAAGATCCTTCTCTGCTTGACGGCTTCCCCTTGTACTGGGTACACAAGGGGAACAAAGATGCCAAAGAGAGCTTTAGGAGGCCCCGAAGTCCTGACACCATGGGTGAGCTAAACAAAGATTTATGCCTTTTCTGGAAGAAAGTAGCAGCCGCCAACATTACCTTCCCCACCTCCTCAATAATCTCCTTCGAGTTCTTCGAGGGCCAACTTGAAGCTCATATAGGTTAGCCTTCACCTCGACACTTAGGTTTTCGTTTTGTGTTGGGATTGATTTCGCATTTCTGTCATCTATCGTTGGGCGTCTTGTTTATTGCGTACTGGTCTTGGTTTTTTAAGTTATGTGCCACTTGTTTGCATTATTCGTGCATATACTCGTACATTTTGCTTTGTGCTTACTCATCTATCTTTTACCCTGTGCAGACCTTATGTTGGGCAAAGGCAAGCTAGCTGAACTGAGGGTGATCGCCCGAATCCATAAGTTGGCGACAGGTTCCCAAACCGTGCCTAACTCGGTGGTGGAGATCGCCGCTGCTTAGGGCAGATCTCCTCCCCAAGGTCCAACTCCTTCGGAAACACTGCCGGCCCCTAACGAAAAAAGCTCGTCTTGAGAAAGCCAAAGAGGAAAAGCCCTCAAGTGGTTCAAGAGGATGAGGATGAGGATGACGAGGCGACTGAGGACGGCCTTGTCACCAAAAGAAAAAGGGTGGCACCTTTTTCACCACCCGCTCTCCCAACACCAACACCGCCCTCTCCTCCAGCTCCAACACCGCCAATCCAAGCAACACCCTTGGCGGTCACGCTCCCTGTGGTTGAAGGCAGCGAGCCCAATTTCATAGAGAACCCTCCAAGCGCCTCTACGCCGTTTGTATCTGCTGGAGAGGGTCCTCCTTCAACCTCCTCTATTCTGGGGTCGCGCCAGGTAGAGATGAAGGTGCCCACAACTCACCAATTCTCATAACCGAATCTCCCACTTCACCACCACGCCAAGAAGCCCCCCTCGCTCTACCAATTCAAGAGGGTGCTGGTGAAAGTCAGCACCAGGCTCCTTCAGCACCTTCACCAACAACAGCTGCAAGCCTTCCCCCCCCCCCCGATCGAAGAGTTCTGGTGGCCCTTCACAGCTAAACTAAGATGATGGCCGAGGACCTCCCGTCGATCATAACAAAGGTTGTGAAGTGCTCAAGCATGAGGCTTCAGGACGAGATCTCAACGCTCCAGGAGGAGAATTGCCTGAGAAGGATTGAGGCAGAAAAACTGTCTTGCAATCTGATGATGGCAGAAATCGATCACTCAAGGGTGGAGGACGCCATGAGTGCTGAGCTAAGGGTTGCACGCAAGGAGGCCTCCGATCTACGCCAGAAACTGCACCTCCTAGCTCAAGAGAAAATCGAGCTGGAGAGTAAGCTGGTTCCCTACAGGCTCAAGGTGGCCAACTTGGAGGCATCAATCAAAGAGGATGCAGCCAAGGTGGAGAACCTTGAAAAAAGGTCGGCTGATCGGGAGGTCCTCCTCGGAAAGGTCGAGAAGGAGAGGGACGATGCCGTGGCTGAGTTCGCCAAGGCTCGAGAGGAAAACAAGAAAACTGCTGCAGAGCTGGCCCAGGCGCGGGACGAAGGCAAAAAGGTTGCTGAAAGTCTTGCTCAAGCTCGTGGAGAAACTGAAGAAACGAGCTGACGAGCTGAAGCAACAAACCGAGGAGCTCAAGCAACAAACCGAAGAGCTCGAGCAAAGCTCCGCCCAAGTCCTTGCCGCCGGGTTCGACGCCGCCCTGCAACAAGTCGCTTGCCAGTACCCCGAGCTCGACCTCTCCATGGTGTCAATATGCAACGAATTGGTGGATGGGAAGATCGTGCCTTCTGAAGATTAATCGCTTCCCTCCATCACTTATTTCCTGAGATTTAGCGCCTATTTCTTTTTGCACGATCTTTACTTGTAATTTTCTTTCCTTTGCATTCGAACTGGTACCGCTTCTATTATAACTTCTTCTGCTTTTGCACCTCGTCTTTCTGTTTACTCTGCATTCTTCAACCTTCATATGCCTTCTTGCTCGCACTTTGAACTTCAGCAAACCATCAACCTCATAACAGCTCATCAAACTGTTAACTCGTAGTAAAGCTTGAACAACTTATCAACTCTCAAACGATGACATTTTAATAACTCGTGAACTTAAGGTAAGGACTTCAGCGTGAAACTACTTACTAAACAACAAGTTTCAAACCAAACTGATATTTAAGATACAGTTCACCTGATCCGCTTCATTGAAGTGGGCCCTTACTCCTGTCATCGCCTGTGGTTCTTCTGATCGTCGTTGTATTCTGGCGGTGTGGCCCCTCTCATCTTCGTAACTTGATCATTGTTCCCTCATCTGGAGGTAGAGACGCCTTTCGGATCCTTCTCTACCTCCTTGAGTTTCAGAACAATGATCTGGTCTTACTGGATCAATATTGATGTTTCGCTTAAAGGGGAAAAGGCATTTCCTTCCTTTCCCACCACTTAAGGTCATAAACACCCCTGACTTTTCAGCTCATCTTGCCTGAACTCGCTCAACGGCGAGAAGGACTTTATCTAGTGCCTCTACTTTGCCCAAGGTTTACATCTCCTCTTCCCCGGATGCACTGAGGACTTTTAATCTTGCCTCTATCTGCGGGTGCAGAGAGGTCTTTTTAATCTGATCTCGCCTGCGCTCGCACAAAGTCGAGGAGGTCTTTACCTGGTGCCTCTACTTTGCCCAGGGATTACATCTCCTTTTCCCTGGATGCACTGAGGACTTTTAATCTGTTCTCGCCTGCACTCGCACTAAGTCGAGGAGGTCTTTTATCTCTTTCTCGCCTCAAGACGTGCGAGGGCGTTGAGGTCTTTAATCATTGTTGGTGCCTCCGATTGCCGAAAGACGATGAGGACTTTAAAACTTTAACTGAGAGCATGCACTTTCCTTCAAGCTTTCAACACAAACATGCATGCAAACTCAAAAACTTAAGCTTGAAAACTCTTCTTTTATTGGGTGGCCTCATTAAAAACCCTCCTTAGGGAAAAAATAGTGCCCCCTTTAAATTGTTTTAACAGAAAGCTTGCAAATCCTTTCATGTTCGTTTCTACTTACAAAGCTTTAACTGTAATATAACTTGAGGTGTGTGGCATTCCAAGTGCGAGGAATCGCCCCTCCTTCCAATGTCTCTAGGCGGTAGGCGCCGTTCCTGAGCGCCTCGGTTATTCTGAACGGTCCTGCCCACTTAGGCGATAACTTGTTTTCCATCTCGTACTGGTGGGCCTTCCTCATCACCAGGTCGCCCTCTTTAAACTGCCTTGGCATCACCTTCGAGTTGTATCTTCGTTCGATCCTCCTTTTCACTGCCTCGACTTTTACTCTCGCCTCCTCCCTGACCTCATCTAGCAAATCCAGATTCAACTTTCTTTCTTCATTCGAGTTTTCCGCTACAAAGTTCTAAAATCTCGGCGAGCTCTCCTGGATTTCCACTGGAATCATTGCATCACATCCATAGACCAAGCTGAACGGGGTCTCATGGGTTCCCGACTGCTCGGTGGTGTGGTACGCCCAAACTATGCGGGGTACCTCCTCAGCCCACGATCCCTTGGCTTTTTCTAGCCTTCTCTTCAAGCCTCTTAGCAACACCCGATTGGCGGACTCTACTTGGCCGTTTGTCTGAGGCTGCTCGACGGATGCAAACACCTGCTGAATTCCCACCTCTTCGCACAGTTTCTTCAGCAGGTGACTTGCAAACTGAGTCCCGTTGTCTGACACCAGGCGCTTAGGCACACCAAACCGGCACACGATGTTCTTCCATACAAAACTCTCGATCTTGTGTGCGGTGATCTGGGCTACTGGTTCTGCTTCGATCCACTTGGTGAAATATTCAATCGCCACCACCAAGTACTTCATCTGCCTGATCGCCAATGGGAAAGGTCCAGGATGTCAATTCCCCACGTATGAAACGGCCAAAGGCTGTAAACAGACTTCAACTCTTCGGGAGGCGCTTTGTGCCAATCGGCGTGCTGCTGACATTGTATGCAACACTGTGCATACTTCTTGCAGTCCTCCCTCATTGTTGGCCAGTAGTACCCTGCACGGAGAGTTCTTGCAGCCAAGGCTCAACCCCCGACTTGACTTCCACATATCCCTTCATGGAGCTCGGCCATAATTCTTGTACATTTTTCCCCGTGCATACATTCCAGGAGTGAGTGTGTGAACCCAAACCTATACAACTCGCCATCAATCATCGTGAACTTGCTGGAGTTCTTCTTTATCTTCCTAGCTTCCGTCGGATCCAGCGGGAGAAGGCCATCTGCCAGGCAGCGCTGGTACTAGGTTATCCATGTGTCTGGCTCATGCGTGGCACAGACTTGCGTCATGTTCACCCTCTCCCCCCGACATGCTCTTATTCTCGGCGATCTCAAGGTCTCCTGAGTCAAGGACCTGTGACTCTTCGCCGCTTTCTCCGTCGACTTGCTTATCTGAAGAACCAGGTGGTCTGCCACAAATGCTCTAGGCGTCTTCAGAGTTTCTTGGATCACCGTCCTCTGCCTACCCCCCTTGCCCGAACTGGCGAGCTTAGCTAGCAAGTCTGCTCGGGCATTCTGCTCTCTGGGCACATGCACCACTTCAAACGAGACAAAGGAACCCTTCAACTCATGCACATACTCAAGGTAAGCCGCCATTTGTGGATCCTTGACCTGGAACTCGCCTGTTACTTGTCCCGTGACTAATAACGAGTCACTCTTAGCCATCAGCACCCTAGCCCCCATCTCCTTGGCCAACAAGATTCCGGCGATCAACGCCTCGTACTCTGCTTGATTGTTGCTGGCTTTGAAGGCAAACCTCAGGTACTGTTCTATCAGCATGCCGTTGGGCCCTTCCAGAATGACTCCAGCACCGCTACCCTACTGGTTCGACGATCCGTCCACCGAGAGCACCCAACGAAAATCATCCCCTTCAACTCGTGCTGCTTCTGACGAGAGTTCGACCACAAAATCGGCGAAAATCTGCCCCTTGATCGGACCTCGGGGCTCATACTTGATGTCGAACTCCGACAGTTCCACCGCCCATTTCACCATCCTCCCAGCTACATCAGGCTTCTTCAGAACTTTCTGGATGGGCAGGTTGGTCATCACCAGTACTGTAAAACTGTGAAAATAGTGGTGCAACCTCCTCGCCGAAAATACCACAGCCAGTGCAGCTTTCTCCAAAGCCTGATACCTCACCTCTGGGCCTTGCAACACCTTGCTGACGAAATAAATAGGCTTCTGATCCTAGTCTTGGTCTTGGGTGAGCACCGCACTCACCGCCCTCTCAGTCACAGCAAAATACAACTTGAGAGGGGTTCCTGCCAGGGGTTTGCACAAAACCGGCGGGCTCGCCAGGTACTCTTTAAGCTTGACGAAGGCCTCTTCGCACTTCTTCGTCCAGGTAAACTTATTGTTTCGCCTTAAACACTGGAAGTACGGATGGCCTTTCTCTCCGCTAGCTGATACGAAACGAGACAGGGCGACCATCCGACCTGTAAGTTGCTGCACCTCCTTCACAGTAGTCGGGCTCCTCATCGCCAAAATGGCAGCGCACTTATCAGGATTTGCCTCTATTCCTCTTTCAGTTAAGAGGAATCCCAAGAACTTCCCTACCTCCAAGCCAAAAATGCACTTCTCGGGGTTCAGCTTTAACTTGATTTTGGCGATTGTGGTGAACAACTCCTCCAGGTCCGCAACGTGCTTGCTCTTTTCCGGCGAGGTCACGACCATATCATCCACGTATTCTTGCACATTCCTTCCCAGCATTGGTGCAAGTACCCTATCCATCAATCTTTGGTACGTGGCGCCCGCGTTCTTCTGCCCAAAGGGCATCACCTTGTAGCAGTAGCACGATCTCTCGGTCATGAAGGCGGTCTTCTCTTCATCCATGGGATGCATCTTTATCTGGTTGTACTCCGAGAAGGCGTCCAGAAAACTCAGCAACTTACACCCTGTAGCGCTGTCGACCAAGGCGTCTATGCTTGGCAAAGGATACGAGTCCTTCGGGCAAGCCTTGTTCAGGTTAGTGAAGTCAACGCACATGCGCCACTTCCCATTGCTTTTCTTCACCAGCACGACATTGGCCAACCATTCAGGGTACTAGACTTCCCTGATATGGCCTGTGGCGAGGAGCTTCTGTGTTTCATCCCTGATCGCCTGCCTCCTCTCCTCGTTAAACTTCCTTCTTCTCTGTCGCACTTATTTGACCTGGTTGTCCATTGCTAGATGATGGCGTAAGAAGTCGGGGTCAATTCCCGGCATGTCTGAAGCAGACCATGCAAAAGCATCCAGATGCCGCTCTATCACCTTGGCGATCTGGTCTTGGAGCTCAGCCTCCAAAAATCTTCCCAGCTTGAAGACCTTTCTCCCGATCTCCCTTTTGAGCCACTCCTCGACGGGTTTAGATCTGGTTTCCCTGGCGATCACCGCCCTGGCGATTCCCAGTTCCCTCGCTTCCTCTGGACGGTTCCTCGCCTCTTCTTCCCGATCGATGTTCTCTCCCCTTGCTTCAGCATCTACCATGGCGACATCGCTGCTGGCGGTCGCCTCCATCGCCGTCGACCTGGGCTTCACACCGGGAGGCGGGGTGGTCGTGATGTAACTTACTGACCTCTTATTCTTCAAGCTATTCTCATAGCACTTCTTTGCTTCCTTCTGGTCAGATTTGATGGTGATCACCACCCCCTCCATAGACGGCAACTTCACCTTCATGTGCCTGGTCGAGGGCACAACTCCTATTCTGTTGAGTGTTGGTCTTCCCAACAGAATGTTATATGCTGAGGGGGCATTCACGACGAGGTACTTGATTTTCTCCGTCCTCGAGCCCGCTTCATCCGTGAATGTAGTTCTTACCTCGATATACCCCCTAACCTCCACCTGATCGCCAGCAAACCCATACAAGCACCCTCCATAGGGCCTCAGCTGGTCAAAGGGTAATTGCAGTTGTGTGAAAGTCGGCCAGAACATCACATCTGTAGAGCTTCCTTGGTCCACCAGTACCCGGTGAACCTTCCTTCCCGCCGTGACAAGCGAGATAACTATGGGATCGTTGTCGTGAGGCACAACGTCTCTGAGATCTTCTTTCGTGAACATGATGTCCACATCTGGCGAGTGGTCCTCGAACATGTCCACCGTCATCACAGACCTTGCATATTTCTTCCTCTGTCCACCACCCGACAAGCCTCCAGCGATGGTGTGGATCTCTCCATGCGTGGGCATCTCATGCTGCTGAGCCTCACCACCCGTCGGCTAGGAGCTCGACGCGCCCCCCGTCCTCCTGTCCAGTAGGTAATCATTCAAGAAACCGCTCTTGACTAGGTCGTCGAGCTGGTACCCCAGTGCCAAACACGAATCAACGGTGTGATCAAAACTCTGGTGGAACTCGCACCAGGCGTCTGGTTTTGGTCCTAACACCTTGTCGCCCACTTTTTTAGGTGCAATAAGCCTGGCTGCTATGTTGGGAATGACGATCAGATCCGCCAACCGCATGACAAACTTATGCTTTGGCGGGCGATTGTACTCCCTGGGGCGTCCTGGGCCCCTTCCCTTGTTTTTTCTTAGATCATAAGAATGGCGAGTCCTTTGATCCCTCTTGGCCGCCGCCGTCTCCAACACCCTCTGTGGCTGGATTCTGGTCTGGGCACGTGGCCTAGCAGGGGCCACGCTTCCTCTCTTCTCGACGACTTCGCTCTCGTCGGCGATGTGGGCCACCGCGAGTCGCCTAGCCTCAGCAAACGTGGCGGGGTGAGCCCTAATTAGCGCCTCACAGAAAGGACCCGGCAGCACGCCCTTTTTGAAGGCGTATACCAGCATCTCCTCGCCTTTCGCAGGCGAGCGGACCATCTGTGCTCCAAAACGATTCAAATAGTCCCTGAGGGACTCTCCCTGGTATTGCCTTATGTCGAACAGGTCATAAGACACCCTGGGCGGCGCCTTGTTCACAATGTACTGCTCGACGAAAAGCTTCGAAAACTTCTGGAAATTGGTTATGTGACCTGTAGGCAAGCTCACAAACCATTTCAGCGCTGTTCCCTGGAGCGTGCTCACAAACATTTTGCAATATACAGCATCCGAGCCTCCCGATAGCATCATCTACGTGTGGTACATGGTGAGATGTGCCTCAGGGTCCTCCACGCCGGTGAAAGTAGCCTTCACAGGTACTACGCTCGCAGGGATAGGCGTGTCTGTGATCGCCTGAGCAAACGGCATAGGGAAAACGTGAGGTGGCGACGACGGTGCGACCTCTTTAGCGACCGGGCGTCCTCTCTGCTCCTGAAGAGCTTGACGCAACTCCTCAGTCACTTTGCTGAGCTCTTCATTCCTGGCCTGAGAGGCGACCAGGTCCTCATGCATCTTTGCCTGCTCTATGCGCGAGGCCTCCACATTCGCCTGCAGCGCACGCATGATCTCCGTCATCTGTGCTATGGTCATGGTGCCTTCTGCAGCAACTGGCACAACGGGACTTGAACGGTTGCTTCTCATTTTTCTCATGAAAACTTAGAGAAACGAAATTCAACGGACAAAACCTCCTCCAGCAACGATCGATCCAGCAATCAACCGGTTAGAAACTCTCAAACTCCCAAGAACCTCTGCAAAAGCAATTGCAACAGCCCGCCGATAGATTCGAACGTCGAAACCTTCACAGAAACCTGCAACTTCACCATGAAACTACCGCTTCTCCAGCAAGCTCCCGATGCACTGACCAGAAACGCAATCGAACGGGAAAAGCACCGAACAACCGATTGAAAACCACGCGAACAGCAAGAAACTCCAAGAAAACCGATCGAAAACTTCAACGAACGGTGGAAAACCTCACTCTACCGATTAAAACCCAAACGAACGGTAGAAACCTCGAACGAACGGTGGAAAACACAAATTCACCGAACAAAAGCTTGAATGAACGGCGGAAAATGATTGCACCAGCACACAACCACACAGAGACTACAGAAACTCCAAGACCTCACGCTGTGGATGGGGACAGGTTTTTCACGGCCCCACGGTGGGCGCCTGATGATCCTGCCTGTTGACCAGAACGCAAGAGCCTCACCTCGTCGAAGGTGTTCTTCCTCTGAATCGACTTTGCACCACGCAAGCTTTCGTCCTTCACCTCGATTCACCTCAAGAACCTGCAAAAGACAGAATGGCGCCGCTGCGGCCGATCGCGCTCCGACGCCCAAGTCAGCGACTGAACCACCGAAATACTAAGAGGAAAACTAAGAACTTCAGGAACCGTGCAATGTTCTCTCTCAGCGTGCTCAAGTTCTCACAAGCGTAAAGAAGTATTCTAAACGCGCGTACCTCAGAAGTTCGTTAGAATCCCTTATATACCTGTGCACCTTCTCTCTCCTGGCAGTTACACATCTGAACACGTGGCTCGCATCCAGCTGTACACGTGTCACCATCTAGAGCATCCTCTGCTTGAGCGTCACTTCTTACTCCTCAGGCTGTTTGACTAAGTTACCCATGCAGGAAGTAACTCGATGTATAGCTGCCTTGGAGCGCGATCTCTTCTGTGTGGCGAGTACGGGTGTCATCACACACACCTTCCCTATGGTCTCGCCGGCCGCCATCATGATCTGCTTCACTTGCTTTATTGCGCATGTCCTGACAAACTGTCCCCTGGCCTCAACCTCTGGCTAGGGAATGATCTTCTAATAACTTCATTCTTCGTACTCATGCCCCTCGAAAGCCTTGAACAAGCTTTCCTGATCTTTCGGCGATGTCCTCCTCTCGGCGATCTCTGATCACTTGGTCGCCTAGGTTTGCATCCGGCGACAATGACACGAACTTGGTGACCGCCGGTTTAGGTATGCTAGGGATCGGGGCACGCCAACTTAACGATCGGCGACTACACGAGCCCCCCGACTTCCTTCCCTTCTGCCAGCCAGGTGTCCCGTTCAACACGCCTATATTACAGCTCGATGCCACGTCATCATTTCCGACTACCTGGGCGGTACACAAGCCCCCCAGTCTTAAGCGAAGACTTGTCCAGCGAAAAGACTAAGAGGTCACATCACTGTCGATCTACGTGGCGCTGGCCACTTTCGACTACCTGGGCGGTACAAAAATAAAGGAGAGTAGTACTTAACTTAAGAAACCAAGATCGAAGCGCTTGTTTCAACCCATAAATGGCTTTGTTAAGTCGATAGACAAGGTGAGGTGCAACAATGTTGAAACCTAGCGGTTGTTGCATGAAGACACATTCTTGGAGGTCACCATTTAGAAAGGCATTATTGAATTCAATATGGTGAATAGACCATCGAGAGGACACAACATGCGCTAGAATAAGCCGAATTGTGGTGTGACGAACAACCAGACTGAATGTTTCTGCATAATCAACTCCAGATGTTTGATTGGATCCCTTGGAAACTAGGCGAGCATTGGACCGTTGTAGAAAACCATCTGCATTAAGCTTTGTTTTAAAAATCCATTTACAACCAATAAGAGGTGATCCTGATGGAAGATAGGTTAAGGTCAATGTCTTGTTTAAAAGAAGAGCATTGTATTCTTCACGCATAAATTTGAGCCAAACAGGAGATAAAGGAGCATCTTTAACTGAAGTGGGTATAAGGGGAATAGAATCAACTGAAGCATGATACACTTTGGGTTTATGGGTACCTACTTTGGCACAAGTGATCATAGGATGAGAATTAGTTGTATGAGGAATCATAGGAAGAGAAGGTTCAGGTGTAGTGTTAGTGGGAGTTGTAGAAGGTTCAGAAGAAAGGATAGTGGATGAGTTACAGGACAACAAAGAAGAAGTAATGGAGGGAGCATGAGGGATAAAAGCAGGATTGTTAAGAGATAAACTATTAGCAGTATTTGGTGAATGAATAAGAGTAACAGTGGGAGTAAAATTGGTGTGTACCTTAGCATTACCTGATGGAACAAAAAAATTATCCGTATGATCTTTGTAGGGAAAAGATTTTTCATTAATCACAACATGACGGGAGACAATTGTCTTTCCTTCTTGAGTAAGACAGATGTAACCTGTATGACGAATACTATATCCAAGAAACATGCAACATGCAGAGCGAAAAGTAAATTTACACTGATTATATGGACACAAGTTAGGATAACATACACAACCAAAAACCTTTAATTGTTTGTAGTCAGGTTTGCATTTAAACAACATATTATACGGGTTGTCACCTTTAAGAACATCTGTAGGAAGAACACTGATGGTATGGACAACAACAACAAAGGCTTCAACCCAAAATTTAAGAGGAAGAAAGGTTGTGGTGAGTAAGGTGATCCCCATATCGATAATATGACAGTGTTTCCTTTCTATTAAACCATTCTACTCATGTGTATATGGACATGAGAGACGATGTTGAATACCACATTCTTGAAGATAAGAGGTTAAAGAGAGATATTCTTTTGCATTGTCAGATTGTACAACATTAATCTTGTATCCAATTTGATTTTCAAGAAGGTTTTTAAAAAATTTAAAAACATTTTTAACTTGAGACTTATGATGTATAAGATATATCCAAGTAATTTTGGTATAAACATCAACAAACGAGATATAATAACGAGCTCCATTGAAAACCATGTTAAAAAGTATGGCTTTAAACTAGAGGGGGGTGAATGGTTTAAAGAGTTTTTTCGCAAACTTTTAAGCCAAGAATGAAATTACTTCGAGAAACACTTGAATCAGAATTCAGTTTGCCAAAACACAAAGCAAATAAGCACAACACCAGAAAAACAATCGGTTGTTTCGCAGAAACAATCGGTTGTTTATACCAGTTCACAAATATAAAAACTGAATTTAAAGAGATTAATGATAGAGAGAATGCACACAGAGATTTATACTAGTTCACTCTTAACCCAGATCTACATTCGGTCTTCCCAGAAACCACTGGGGAATCCACTAAGCAATCAACCCTAGATTACTTACAACACAACCAAAGAAGTGACCTTGATCCCCTCAAGACACACACTTCCTTTGGTCTAGCACAATACCACTAAGAATGCTGATCTTGATCCCCTCAAGAACACACAACACTTCTCAGCTATACACACAGAGTTTCTTTCAAAGTACAAAGGATTACACTTGTTACAGAAAAGATCTGAAATTAATACAAAATGAAAATCCTATCTCACACTCTTTGATCAATGCAATCTCTAAGCAATTCTCAACTTTTTCAAATGCTCAAAATCTATTGAAAAACTCAAATCTGTTTTTCTGTATTAAAACAAATTTGTTTGTTGCATAATCTTAACAAACTATTAATTGCATTTAAAGATTGGTCAAAGCATTAAAAACTGGAGAGTAAATAGTAGTAAAATCATTTAATGCTCAATCAAAGCACAAAACAGTTTTATGTTATGGTCCCAAAACAAACAATCGGTTGTTTCCACGAATCAATCGGTTGTTTTGGTTTGACAGCAAGTCAACCATCAAAAACAGTTTTCAACCTTTTTAAAAACACCTAAGTATAAAACAATCGGTTGTTTCGACAAAACAACAGGTTTTTTTTCACTTAGTTTGAAAAACACTTTTCAATTAAAAGGTTTGAGAATGCTTATGCTTTGGATTCAATCAAGAGTGGATATATACAATTAATCTACCCCAGATCCTATCCAAAGACAGCTCAGCAACAGCAAGCACATCCTGCCTTTCATCAACCTTCAAAGGGATTGGATTCTTCAAAGCTTGAACACACTTGATTCAACAAGCCAAAACAGAAGAAAGAGCCTACACATCAGTGTAAACTAATTCTAAGGGACGAGAATAGGTATGCTCAAAACTATAAAAGGGAAGTTCACCACACACACAGGCAGAGCAAAACACAATATTATTATTTGAAGTAGGTATATCACAGGATGTAAGAATCTTTTTTGAGAACTTTAAAACTACAATGTCCAAATCGTTCATGCCATTGATTTATAGTATCGTGTGCAATAGTTAAAGACATTGAATGAACAAAACAAGAAGGCAAGGTATGAAGATCAGGAAAAAATATACAATCCATCTTTAAGGCAACCTTGTAGAACAATATGTTTCGTTTCTTGATCAAGAACATAACAATTGTTAGAAGAAAATTCAAAAAAGAACATTGTTATCACGACAGAACTTTGACACGCTAAGAAGATTCTTTGTAACATTCTTAATTTTTACCCATATATAATAAAATAAAAGTAAAACAAGCAATATCTAATTAACATGAATATATAGTGTTAGAATTGTTAGGCCTAAAACAAGATTTGGGGGGGGGGGGAGCCAATGAAGAATCAAAGCCAAGGGAATGAAAGTGCTCAAGTTACAAATTTGTTTTAGTTGATTTCCAGGAAATCAATCGGTTGTTTATGCGATTCAACCGATTGTTTTTATTAGCAGTTTATGAAAACAACTTAAAAGAAATATAATTGAGATTAGGGAAAGAGAGAATCACACAAACAAATTTATACTGGTTCACTCTTACACCAAGAGCTACATCTAGTCCCTATAAACCACTGGGTATTCCACTATGTAATCAACCACAAATTATAACCACACGCACACCAAAGAAGTGATCTTGAACCCTTCAAGAACACTCACTTCATTTGGCAATACAACACACCGTAGATCAGAACAACCTTTGACTCTGTGAAACATAGTTCTTTACAAAAATACAAATCAAGAGAGAATAAGAAAAGATCACACCTGATACAGATTAAATCACAAAAGATTACATAGCAGTCCTATTCCACTCTTAGCAATTTCAAACAAAGCTTGATGTAAATCTTGAAGGAAACTATTTTCAAAAGATTAATCTCAGATCCTCTTAGCCAAGAGCGTTAAAACACTATATTTAAACTCCAAAAGGCAGTTAAAAGCATTTAATGAAGGAGCCAAAACAGTTTTGAATTAATTAAAACAGATTTAACCAACTTAACAGATTTTGTTAAGAGTTTTCAAAAACAATCGGTTGAATTATCGAAACAACATATTGAATTGTCTTGACAACAAAGTCAACTAATTTAAGCTTTGTCAATCCTGTTTCAAAAACACTAAGTGTCAAACAATCGATTAAAACGATAAAACAATTGGTTATTTTTCCACTTCTTTGTAAAACACTCTTTTTCAAAAGGATTTGATTTAAACCAACTTTGAATCCAACTAACAGTGAACTTACAATTCAAACTAATCAGAACACACACAAGCTACATCCAGCCTTCAAACAATCCATAGAGATTTGTGGACATGCCTTGTTCAACATATACAACTATCTCATAATTGTATCTCAAAAAGATATCCCTCTTCATAGGGATTTTAATATATACACAAAAGTTTAAAAAAAACAAAATAAAGCATTCAAATTAATGCTCTCTCATCCTCCAGCTACTCACTAAGGAGCTCTATTACCTGCAACCTCATCTACTCTCGTGTAAAACATTATCATCACATATAAAGAAACAAACTCAAACAAAGAACATGGTAAGCTAACTATATAAAAATTTCAATATAATTCCAATTTCAAATTAATAAACATAATTCATCAAGTCTCATATAATTTCTCAAAGCATTAAGTGTCTATTAAAAAAATCATAATTCATCTTTAACATGTCAAACTTCTACTGACTCACAACAGATAGACACTTGACTTTACTTCCAGAAGACTCGTGCGTTGACTTGGACTCAGAGATCTGCACCTGTCATACTATCTTACTGTGAAATCCACACAACTATGCGCATAAATAATCTCAATATCATCTCTCCTAGTATGGCAAGGTTAATTTCATATAACAGGCCAAATTAGTTATCTTTCAAACAACTTACCCATTCATGTGAACCTCCTTCGACTTTCACCACTTGAATAACTTCATCTATATGATTCCATTCTCAGTAGAGTCAGAATATCTCCTTCTAGACAAAACCCTAGTCAATACACATCCTAAAAAATCTTAACATGGTATTTTCTTTCCTAAAAATACTATGTCTTGATTAAATTCATATTCTAAATCTCACAATATCCAAAATCACACAATCATACCAAAGCGTAAAATTTTAAATCACTCAAAATTTCATTCAAGAATCACATAAATATCTAATTAAAAGATTTTCAATTAAATATAAATAAAATAAAAGTCTACATAATTTATAAGATGAAATTATACAAAAAGAAATAAACCAACCTTTTAAAAGCAAATATAAAAAAAAATCAGTAATTTTTTTTACAAAGAGTCTAGCTTGAGTGAGAATTTGCTCACTTGAACGAGAATGGGTCACGCTCAAGCAAAAATTTTCTCGCTTGAGTGTGAATCAACCCAAGAGCACCCAAAATTTCATCCCAGGCCTCGCTTGAGCTAGATTTCTTCTCGTTTGAGTGAAAATGAACCCGAGAGTACCTCCTTTTTCATTTTATTCTCGCTTCTCGCCTGAGAGAGATATGCAGAAATTTTTTGCATAAACCTATTATACCTGTTAGATTCTAAACCAAAATTTCATTCAATTCTTAAATTTATAAATCTACACATTACATTAACAGTTCCTGCTCAGAGTTATACAAGCACTCTCGTTGAGTCATTGAGCTATTATATATATATATATATATGATTTCTAAATCAAAATCATTTAAAATCAAACAACCAATTCTCATCAAACATTTTATTTAACTTGATTCAATAAACTATTCAAATACATTCATTAACTATTCAATTCCAAACTCATATACATTCTAAAACATCTACTATATCTACAATTTCACATTTCAATTTCAATCAATTTCCAATAAACTCAGAACAAGAAATCCTGCAAATAAAAATTTGGAACTGGTGACCACGTCACCCCCACATCCAGATCTTCTAGCCTAGGTTTCTATTGAGAATTTAAACTAGCTCCCCTTACCTTTACTTGAGAAGATGCTCACTAAGAGCTCCAAACCTGCCAAAAGCTTCAATAGTAGCTTAACCTGCACCACAAAGTCAAAATAAAAAAATCTAACTATATCACTAGGACTATGAGCTAACAAAGACAAATCCTAAAGCTAAAAGAGTCACATGCATAAACTTAGATCGAGACAGACGTACAAGTTCAAAATTTAACTAAAATAGAAAAGTAAAGTTGAACTTACTCTATTAGAGATTCTGATTGAACAGTCTTGTAGTCTTCGCTGTCAAGAGTATAATGACGGACTCTGATTGTCAAACTGATGAGCGAGAAGGTTAGAATCTTTGAAAGAAGGGAGATGAAAGGAAAATGAAACTTCTAGAGAGACGATCATTCTTTTGAAATGAAACCTGAATAACTGAATTTTATATTTATATGCTATTTTCATTTTAATAATAAAATATTCATGTGTCATTTAAAATATACCACTTCTACTCTAAGGTTTATTTCTAGATCCTTATATTCTTTGTGATTGTTGGAACATGAAGAAGATGAGTTAATAATAAATATTTTTTAGAAGTAGAAGAACGAAAATTCGTAAAACCTATGTGAGATATTAACAAACCTTTGCCATTACCCATGAAAGGGCTCCCAAAAGAGAGGCAGTGTCATGAATGGGTAGTTGAGAGAAGTTGGCGTGAGACTTGGAGGAGCAGGTTGTTCATACCTGTGTCAGCAATGTACGACAAAGTGGCCAGGTTTCTTACAGATTTGGAAAAGTAGGACAAGTAGTGGTCCAAGCATTCCAAGGTTGAGTGGGAGTAGATCGAAAAGATGAAGAAGACCGCGAACCTGTGGAGGAAGATGGACGATAATGACCACGACCACCACGTGAGGAAAGGAAACTATTATTTCTTGTTTCTTGAATGCGATGGATCCAAGAAGTTACAACAACAACAGTGGAATAGGTAAGCGGATCCACAAAACAATGTTTTTCCAATCTTTCTTCTTGAGCTAGCAACAACGCCTCTATTTCATTTATGGTGTAGGGTTCCGATATTGACATAATGGAGGCAACAAAAGGATCGTAATCCTCCGAAAGACCATTAAGAATGACCTCTACCTGGTCGCAATGTACACATGAGCACCAATTGCGGCAAGAGAATCGACCATCTTATTGATGTCGAGAAGGTAAGTTCTGATGGAGCGATCTTCCTTCGAAGTCTTGAGACGCAAACAAAATTTCTTGATTTGAGACAACAATTGAGGCCCACCATTTTTGTCAAGAATGGATCGATGTCAACATCCAAGCAACGATCAAATTATAATTATCTTGTTGCTGGTAGAGAAGAAAATCTGGGTTGATTTGAGGAGGATTGTCATCGATGGTGAGGAGGAAGTGGGGTGGAATCTGAGAGTCATCCAAAAATTTGGATAATGAAAGGCCATCAATGGTTGCAAGAACCTGTTTTCACAACAAATAAGCTTTAAGAAAATGGGAGTTGCAAAGTGATGTAGGGAAACATTTGTTTGTGTGCTTATAGTGATAGAGGAGACACTCGTAATGGACGTGGCAGAGCGACAACTAAAAAGAAAAACTCTGGATATCATATTATGAATCACAGACACTCATTTAAAAAACAGAAAAAATATTATTGTATATCTCAAAAGTATGTATTTACATAAAAGTCTACAAAAATATAAAGATATATAAGCGGTAATAAAACAATTTACCTATCCGTTTGCCTAACAATAAGAGACACTTTCAAGTGCAATCTTGTGTAGACGTGTATACTTCTATTTTTTAAAATATAAAAAATATATCATATTAATGAGAGTAAGTCTTATCTATCATAACTGTAACTTTTTTTATTTAATCTCTTTTTATATAAATTGAAAGAATTTTCATTATATTTATAATTGTTATAAATAAGTAATGCTGTCTATTTATTATACTAAATAACAATCATATCTCTTGTAATTCTAGGATAGTTATTTAGTCCTTTCATTTTTAATAAAATAATATTTATATTTTTAAATTTTTTTAATAAATATGCTTTTTATTTTAATAATAACACTTAAAAAAATTATTTTTAATAAAAATTATATTTAATATTTTTGACAATTTTAAACTAATTAAATACGTTACTCACATTTTTTTTTTCTAAAAGTCCAACATCACTAATCAATTATCTACTATCTTTATAGACATTGAACACTGAAAGTCAATTACTTTCTGACATCTTTTCTAAAACTCCATTAATCCTCATTTATTTACAATTTTTTTTTTTGAGAAAATTTCTCAAAAAATTTTATTTAAATTTTAGTTAATATATAATATTTTAAAAAAATGAATATTAATCTATTGTACCTGTATGGATATTGGGGACTGAGTAATGTTGATCCATGTTGATACATGATGCTTACTTCACTCTTGGTTGTCCTATTCTTCAAGTCTCCTTTTCTCTACGCATGCCTCGGTCGGCCGGCGGGTACTTGCGATTGTGCTCCGACGCTCAAGTCAGCGAAAATATTCAGTGAGAATTCTTTGGTAATATGAAAAACATACCTTTTTCCCATCTCAGAAGTCCCTTTAGTAGGTTGACTTGGGCCTTGGCCCTGTGGGTCAAGCAACTGACTGCTAGAGACACCCTTAGTGGTCTCTGGGTCATGCTTGGTGGTTTCTTGAAATCCAGGGAGTGCTCCAGAGCACGTGCTTGACTTGTTCAACAGAAGTTGTAACTGCTCGTTTCGCGTGTAACCACGTTCTTTATTTAATTAAGTTATTCAATGAAGACCCTTCGATCGTACAGTGCCGACTGGTACATCTATTAAAAATATATGAAAGATAATTCTAAATACACAAAAAAAAAATTCTATTTAAAAATTAGAAGAAAAAAACCACCTTCTTCCCTTCTTATAGTTGAGAAGTCTAAAAAAAAATTCCTTTCAACAATCCAATCATAATTTTCATATCTTTAATTTGTCTGATGATGACAACATTGACAATTGTTAATTATTTTATTAAAGATATAACATGAATAATGTTTTATTAAACATCTGTAGCCAATAAGGTTCCCACTAAATATGATATCACGATGAACAATACTGCACGTATATGTAAAAGAGAAAACACAAGTATGAATCGAGTGAGATAGTATTCTCAAAACTAAATTTATGTTTCTCAAAAGACTAATAAATTTATGCACTATTGTTGACAAAAACTAGTACAACATGGAGCTATATCTTAAAATATATAAAAAAAATCAGCTAAAAAATGTGTTTGAAATGAAGTTAGATGCTTACCAACACCAACCTATGTCGATAATAAAAAAAAACAACACCAACATATATTTGGCAGGAAGGGTTTGCATACTTATGAGTAAGTGGTCAACCTTGTCCACTTATTTGGTTTACATCCAATCAATTAGAGTTGAGAAGATTGGGTTGACCATAATGCTGGTGGATCCCATTTTGCCAAGAGGAAAATAAAAAAATGTTGGTGTTAAAGTTTCATAACACCCAGAGGCAAAGTTTATGCATAATTTTAAAATATGTAACTCCGTTGAATGGTGATTTGGTCATAGGAATTGGGTATTAATGTATTCATGATCTATGGGTATGTGTGGTCCAAGAAAGACAACTCCAATGGCATTGGTGTTCCCATTGCATGGAGGAGGACGTTGACGTTGACGCGATCCAGTTGGTTTACCTTGTTTTGATCAAATCAATTCATCAAATGGTTAGTGTGTTACAGACATCTCACCACGCGCAATAACGCATCTACCATCCAATGCAACTCCCAACAATTACTTTTATACTCTGGTTTCTCGATTAATGCTACACTGAAGTGACAGGACACACTATTTTACTTGTATAAACTTTTTTACTCTGTTTAGGTTTTTGGTATATGAATTTGTATAAATTAAAAGGGTGTAAATAGTATTTGAAATTAAGACTGATAATAATAGTTGTCTTTCATTTTTCATGGTCGTTACATTTTATTTTTTTTATTTTGTTGTTTTCTTTTGTCCTCTTATGTTTCTCAATATTTCAATTCTTTGATCTGAAGTTAACATGTAAAAGGTTAGATCAAGTAAATACTTTGGATTGAAGTTAACATGTAAAAGGTTAGATCAAGTAAATACTTTGAATTAAGGATTTATGATGTAATTGATAAAAGTGTATTTTAGTCATGTATAGAAGGTTTATCTATAGTGTTTAGTTGTGAGTTATTTCATTCATGAGTTATATGTAGCACGTATCTTTAATAAAACACTACTAGCTGATTTATCTTATATTTTCTGAATTTATCAGGATACTGTCCGAATTTATAGGGTTGTTATCTTGATTTGTAGGATGTTATCATACTTGTCAAATATTTTTTGTTCTTTAATGTAATTAATCATCTAGTTAGTCGGTCTCCGATACTAAATAATGTGAGTTGTTCAGCTTCAACCACTATGTAATAATGTTTTCTCAAATATTCAATTATAACTTACCTTTTTTTAGAAAGTATCTTATCTTCCAAATTTATATTATATTTATAAGTGATTTAAGTAAAATGAAATATAAATAGTTTATTATTTAATTTAAAAAATTATAAATAAAAATTTTAATTAATTAAATTTTATTTAACATTTTTTTTTCCTAAAATTTCTGAATTCACATTTCATCTTTCTCCATATTAATTATTTGTCTTAGTCACATACTAGAAAATATTCTTTCAATTATAATTTGATGTGAAATAAGTTTATTTTTATTTATTTTTCTTAAATCGTTTGCACGTGCGTGATATAAGTCTAATATGTGTTTGTATGTGGAAATTTATTGATAAAAAGAATTTTTGCTAATATAAGATTTATTGAAATCTTTGGGTTGATATTTTAGAATTTTTTTTAGCATATTTGCCATGTATAAAAAAACATGATGTTTGAGAGTTTTATTTTAGAATAACTATAAAATTTTGATAGCATTTTAAATTGCATGGATGTAACTTGGTCACATTATGTAAATAATATTTTTACATTTTCATTGTGAATTGATATAGTGAAAATTGTCTTGAAAGGTGGAGTGAATGTGGTCATAATTTTGACTGATGTAAGAATGAATCATGTGGTTGGCAAGAGTAATTTTTTCATAGAGTTTGAAAATTAAGAAATGATTGTTGATTTTAGTTATATTGCCTTCAAATAAATGTTTGATTTCAATAGTTGATTAAATTAAGTATGTATTAGACTTTGTTGATCAAATTAGGTTGAAATAATTGGAGTATAAATATAAAATAATTAAGTCTATTTACATTTAAATTAGTATATATGAATTAATATGTAATTGATGTGAAAGTAATACTAAAGATAAGGCTTGATATATATTAAAAGCATAAATCACTACAAACAACAATAAACTTAATATATATGAAAACTGGGCATGTATTAAATTTTTTTCTAAACTGTGGGGGTAGTATCAATTAAATTTCTGAAAATAAAAAAATTATGGAAATATCATTAAAATAAAATAAAAAAATATCAATTTGATTATACAATTATTTGATTTATTAAAATTAATATTTATATTTCTATAATTTGTTTAAGTGATAATTGACCTTTGTATATAACTATCACAGGTTAAGTCTAATAAGTCAGTTTAACGTAAAGTTTGATATTGTTTTTATTTTACAATAGTTCATATCACTGTAAAATTGGCAATAGCTAGTGCTTCTGTGTTATAACATAAAAATTATGAAAAAAAAAATATAACATAAAAGAATAATTTGATCAACCTATTAGTTTACATTTTAGTTTGACCTTAATTCACATGGGTTAAATGAATTAGATTAAAAATAACTTATTTTTATTTAGGTTACTATTTTTTAAGGGCCTAACCTGAATAACCTGAATAATAGGCCACATGACTAACCTATTGGGTGGGTGCAATCCATTTTCATAGTCTTAAGGATCACAACAATATAAATCAATAAAGTGAACTAATGTTTTTATTAAATATATGAATAATTTCAACAATCATTAATCACAAATTTCATGAAGCATTCACATCAAATAAATTAAGACTCATTGCTTTCGATTGACTAATATAAAATCAATAATTTTTTTATTATACTAAACAAGAAATATATCAACAAATTATTTAAATTATTTTTACTCATAAACTCGGGTAGTATAAATGTATTAATTTTGTTTATGGTTTACTTTATTTAGCTGTACTTTTTTTTATAGCAAACGAATGTGATTCTGTGGGGACTGTACAATTCACCCTCACATGTTTGTTTCAGAGTTTTTGATAAATAAAACGCGTTGTTTGTCTTTTGTATCCAGCTGGATAGATATGTAAGTGTTATAAGAAAATTATTATTTATTTTCCAAATACTTATTCATCAAATATTTATTCAAACACTGGTCTTTTAAAACAAGAGAGATATCCACCATGACTTCACAGGCACAACTTTTTTTTTTTAATTATTTTACTTTTTATAAAAACCAGTTTTGTAATTTATAATTAATTCTGTTATAACAATATTTGCTTAAACAGTTAACTACTCTGGGGTTGAGAGTCTGTTAGAATTATTATTTTAGGTTAAAATTTATGGTTATAATAATGCATTTTGAGTATAAAAAAATGTTTGATACTTTTCTTCAAATATTCAGATTAAACATTTAAATATTATTCAAAAGTAAAATATAGTAATAGATATAATTTTGAGGAAACTAATATATTTTTTTTATGGAAATGTCATAATTAAGACACTTTCATATAAATAGATCCTTTTTTTAATCTAAATAAGTGTGTTCCTACTTATGTTTTCAAAAATAGTTTTCCTGTTTGCGCATATTTTGGAAGAAGGGAGGAAAATCCAATTACCCTGTAAAAAAGGACTTTTTTTTTTTTTATCAATTCTAGATAAGTAATTATCACAATTTTTTAGGTCTTTATGTTAGTGAAAGTGTAGTGAATTTTTTTACACAATTTAATTTCAATATAGTATCATGCAGTATAATTAAAATTGACAAACCAAATCAGCAGTTAAATATTATTGATATGCAATCTTTGTCCAAGTGAAATAAAATTGTACCCCTGCCCTTATCTTTTGGTTTTTGTTTTTTTTTTTTAATTCTCTGAGATTGACATGCATTGACTTTTATAAAGAGAGTGAAGAAAACGACAACGTTAATCCGTCCCCTGAAATCCAAATACCTACTCTCTCGCTCAAGACACTTTTTTTTGTAAAGCTTTGCACCACAAAATAATTGTTTTCCCATATTATTAATACAGTAGTTATGTTGTTTTTATGGATAGTTTTCTTTTTCTTGGCTGTGAAACTTCAATTTATCTTTATTCTTCAACTTGAAAATAATTAGTTTGAAACTGATTTTTTTTAAGAGTAAAGAAATTTATGGTTTCAACCACCAACATTAATGTTAGAATGTTAATAAAGTTATTAATGATAAGAGATATTAAAGTTTTATCAACTTTCAGATTACTTAAATAGGATTTTAGTATTTTGATTAGAGAAATTCATAGAAGTTCTTATATGAATGAGTAATTGTAAAGAACTAATAATGCAAGAACGTCATTGGAGTTTTCCATTTTCTTTAATTGAGGATCTGTTGTTAGCAGAAAATGAAGGATGCAATCTGGAAGGCACGAAGGTGCTTAAAGCATTCCAAATTTATCAGCACATAATGGTGCAAAGTCAAGGAGGGGTAGCCGCGTCATTTGCCTTAGCCCACCTTAGACTTCCACACTACTACTCGCTTCCCATTATTGATCAAATCTTTGGCCTTTTCATCATCGCCAAACACCAACCACCGTTTTTTCTCAGTTTAAATCTAAACAAAAGTAGAAAATTTCCATTTATTAAAGAAACTAGACAACTACTAATAAAAAAAAGCCGAGGAAAATCAACACGGCTAGAAAAGTAGCTCCTCCAACACCCACAGCTCAAGATTTTAAATCCATGTTATCCCTCTACCTTCCCTTTAAAATCTTCAACCTTTTTGCATTTCTGCCACACCATCCCTATCTATCTTCTTCAAACACATATCTCTCTTCCCAGAGAAACATAACTTTTGCAGCATAAGACTCATCAGATTGAAGGTAATTCACACACACCCCAGATAAAAACACAAGGGTAACTGACATGACAATCGCATGGGGATCCATCTTCTCCATTTGTTTCAAGAGTGATTCTGTCTCTCTTTCTCCCAAGCCCACCAAAGAGGTGGCTACAAAGGGTTCTTCTTCCAACAGGGTCTCCATAATGGACTTGAGTTTTCCCGGCTCAACGCTGTCGGAGGATCTCTCCGTTTCTTTAGTGGGGTCAAACCTCCATGTTTTTTCACTCGCCGAGCTCAAGATCATCACGCAGAGTTTCTCTTCGAGTAACTTTCTGGGAGAAGGAGGTTTTGGACCTGTGCATAAGGGCTTCATTGATGACAAGCTTAGGCCTGGCCTCGAGGCTCAACCGGTGGCCGTCAAGCTCTTGGACTTGGACGGTTCTCAGGGGCACCGAGAGTGGTTGGTGAGTACCCCTTTCCACCTGATGCAAATGCCATGAGAAAATAAGAGTGGATAATTTTGTTTTATAAAATACTTTTTTACCTTTTTAAAAAACTTATAATATCCTCAGAACACTTTTAACAGCTTAGACTATTATTAATAATGTGGTACTACCATGGTTTAATTTTTCATTTATTGCTTATGATTTGCTTGATTAATATTTATTAGTACCACATAGTTCTGACTTGTGACCTTTCCCTCTGGTTTTCTGATGACAGACTGAAGTTGTGTTTCTGGGTCAACTAAGGCATCAACATCTGGTGAAGTTGATTGGATATTGCTGTGAAGAAGAACACAGGCTTCTGGTGTATGAATATCTACCACGAGGCAGCTTAGAGAATCAACTATTTAGAAGTAAGATTTCTATGACAATAACATAGTTCTTAAGAACACTTTTTTTTTCTATTATTATATTCACTTTGCATAGTGTTGAAGGACTAAACCTTAATTTTTTTCGGCTTACAGGATTTACGGCGTCGTTAACATGGTCAACAAGAATGAAAATTGCTGCTGGAGCAGCAAAGGGTCTAGCCTTTCTACATGAAGCAAAAAAACCAGTCATCTATAGAGATTTCAAAGCTTCAAACATATTGTTAGACTCTGTAAGTAATGAATTGATCACTTTCTCTGTCATACATACTCTAGTGTTGCGTCTGAACAATTGAACCCCTTAATTGTTTATTAACTCACTCTGGCCATTCATTCTTTCAGGATTATGATGCAAAGCTTTCTGATTTTGGCTTGGCAAAAGATGGTCCCGAAGGAGATGACACACACGTTTCAACTAGAGTGATGGGCACACAAGGGTACGCGGCCCCAGAATACATCATGACAGGTAAAAATAATTTCACTAAAAGTAAAACACAATGAGCATGGTTCACTTGAACAGCAATCAATGAATTAATTGGTCACTCAATTATTCTTACACGTACAATGTTTTTTTCTTCCATATAGGACACTTGACAGCAATGAGTGATGTATACAGTTTTGGAGTTGTTCTCTTGGAGATTCTAACAGGAAGAAGATCAGTTGACAAAGGGCGCCCGCCAAGAGAACAAAATCTGGTGGAATGGGCCAGGCCTGTTTTGAATGATCCCCGGAAACTTAGCCGAATAATGGATCCAAGACTCGAGGGACAGTATTCTGAGGAAGGGGCAAGAAAAGCAGCTGCATTGGCTTACCAATGTCTCAGCCACAGGCCAAGAAATAGACCCTTGATGAGCACTGTGGTTAGTGTTCTTGAGCCTCTTAAGGACTTTGATGATGTTCCAATTGGACCCTTTGTTTACACTGTTCCCACTGATCACAATGAAATGGCAAAAGAGGTTGAAACACCCAAGGAGAGAAAGAGGGAAAATGGTCATCATCATCACAGGAATCATCATCACAATAGTCATAAACATCATGATCACGATGAGGCCAATAAAGATGCAAATGGTCACCACCACAACCACCGAAATCGTCGCCACAATGGGCATAGGCCTCATCCACTTAAATCGCCCAAGACACCAATTTCATCATCGGAGTCACAGAGCAATGAACACCGAAATGGTAGAAGAAGTGGGTCAAACTCACCTGACACCTCCATTGCATCAGAAACACAAGGAAGCATGGGTTAGTAGACACACATAGATCATACTGTAAATACTTATTAGAGGTAATACATACTAGTACTAGTACTAGTAGCAGGCTAAGTGCAACGAGCCTTGAAGCAAATAAAAGACAGAAAAGGATGCAAAGGAAAAGTAGAAAAGAGTGACATTGTAATGGTCCTTGCATTGGAAAACAGGATTGAGTTTTTTCTTCTTTTTTGTTTACAATTTATTTATTTGTCCAGTTTCCTGAGGAAGTTGATTTTTTTGAATTGTGTATACAATGATGAATTTTTTTCCCTTATGAATCAAAAGACTAGTTCAATCCAACTACATGTTTAAAAAAGATCTGCAACAAAAGAGAGTACAGCTAAGTAGTTTGACCAAATGACACGTAAATAAATCCATATGATAGTAATTTATTTGGTCAGAGTGCAAGACAGCAGGAAGGAACGCCGCCCCCATCATTATTTTTTTAGTTTACGCCACATAAGATTCATTTTACTTTCGTTCTTAATTTTTATGATGACGATTATAAAATAAGTAACAATTAAGCAACTATAACCGAAGTTTTATCGTCATAGAAACCTTAATTAACACAAAACTTCTTATTATATCGTGATTAAGCTTCCATAGTGTGAACACAATTTCTCTACCACTGAAAGAAGATTGTTGTGGAAATATGTGGCCCTGACATGTAAAGACAGGGAATATCAATTATTAAACAAGATGACATGCATGACAGAATGTCACCAACTTCACCATAGTGCTCTAGAGGCAAAATCAAAGAAGTGTGATGGCAGATACCACTGCTCTGAATGCAAATTTTAGCCATAAAATTATTATATTATAGTTGTCATTATTCGAAAAAATGTACTCATGATAGAAACAATAGCCCTGAAATCCACTCCACAAGAAACCAAACAGCAAAACTATGTCCATAAATTCTGTAAAAGACAAATTGAAATAATGCAGAAAAAAATATATATAATATATGACAAATTGACAATAAGGGCTGCTTCTGCAAATTATATATGTAGGTTTTAAAACTTGCATGACACAGTATATGTATACAATTTATATTCGTTATTAATTAATATAAGAAACAGTTGAGTTCTATGATTTGCGCAAAAAATTCAACATTAGGTGCTGATAATTGTCAAAATATTAGGGGTTTAGCCTTAACTTGTAGTACTTTTAAATGATTATTATTAAAAGAGAGCAAGAGGTTATAAAAATGAAATTAATGAAGACATTCTATTAAGGAAAAATTAATCAAAGATACGTGTTTTTAAAAAAGAGGGGACAAAAGGTAGAGCTCATTTGTTCTTTGTTGATAATATAGCAGTTAATATTGGTCAGCAATATCTGCTACACAGTGGTTCCCTTCCAAGGTTAATTAAATAAGTTGGGCGTATGAATAAGTATGCAGTCATTTATTCCATCTGCTATTACATACCTACTAATAGAGCTTTTAAGAATGAGTCATTTGATCTTAAATGTTGAATTTTATTAAAATAAGGTATTGGACATGGCTTTTTTCTTAATTAGTTAGGTAGTTTTTTTCTTTGGAGTAATAGTCCTGTAATTGTTTTATAAATAAATAAATAAAAGTGTTGTAATTGGATGAAGCATGCAGTTAAATGACATACTTCACATTAATTTTTTGGTTCTAATTGTGTTCCTTTCTTTACTTTAGTTTTGGCTTATCCAAAAACTACAAGTTTTCTTTTAAATTAAACTACGAAGTCCTCTATCCTCTCCAAAACCGTAGAGTTAATGCGTATTCATTAAGAAAACATTCATTATGATATTTATAAACTAAAATACTTCTATTTAATCTAACAGTTTTGTAAAACGTTGTTTAAATTTTGTAAAATAATCATAGTTTTGGAATGGAGTAGCTTTTGAATTTTAAACAACATACTTTGTCTTTTTCATAGAGAAAGTTTACTTTCTTGGATGGAAGATTTTCTCAGATTTAAAGAAACTTAGGTTGTCTGTTAAGCCGATTCAAGAAGTCTTGGTGGCTAGAAAATGTTGAAAACTGGTTATCTTATGGCTGTTTTTGGCTGTATAATCAATACTCTCTTCCTACACAAACTTGTCACGTTAAGTAATTTCAATTTTCAGATGCTTTATTTAGCCATTAATAGATAGTCCTTGGTTTCTCTACAAGATCAGATTCCCACATGGTCGAATTTAGCAAAGTGAAATTAATGTGTATGCTTGCTTAGCTGGAGAGGAGATAATTCCTTATTTAACACATAAAAACCATATTTAGATGAAAAATTTATGTAATTAAATACATGGAGGATGCAATGTGTTATTTTTAAATAGATCACTCTAGATTGTATTTGTTTTTATATGGATTAGGATGTGCTGTCCTTACTCCTTTGAATACTTTTTTTTCATTGATAACACGTAGACTTTGGTCTTTGGCGAATGAGGGTGGAGTATTTGTGAAAGCTACTCTGATTCCTAAGTTAACATTCGGTATATGGTAGGTGAATGTAATAAATATTGTTCAGCGTATCTTTGTCTTGGTTGGTGTGCATATTTATAGGATTATAGTAGGTCTCCGATACTGGGTCTAGATTAAGGTGAGTCATCAGGTTAATCTTGAAGTTAAGGTAATATTTTGTACCATGATTATGTTAATTATATTGTACAAAAAGATACATATTAGATCCTGAGAACTAGTCTTGACCAGGTCATCCATGAGTATTCGACCAAAGTACAAATGGCACGGTGTTTTATAAAATTGATTTTGGGTACTTTCTAATTAGTTTTGGGTTCAAATCCTACTTGAAGCAAAATAATAATATTATTTTATTTTAATACTTCAAACAAAAATTACTTTCTTTCTTCCTTTGTTAGCTTGCTTAGAATAACCTTCAACTTTTTTTTTCAATTTGTGCTTTGACCTGCTCATGTAGCTTTCTCACATAGTTAGCCTTAGCTTGTACATCTTTATGCTTTAAAACAGAAACGTTAGGCATAGGTAACAAGTCTAATGGAGTTAAAGGATTTAATCCATACACAATTTCAAATGGAGAACAATTTGTTGTGCTATGAACAATCCTATTGTAAGCAAACTCAATATGAGGTAAACATTATTCTCAAGCTTTCAATTTTTTTTTCAAAATACTTCTAAGTAAGGTACCCAAAGTTCTATTCACTACCTCTGTTTGTCCATTTGTTTGGGGATGACAAGTAGTTGAAAACAAAATGTTGGTACCTAACTTACCCCATAATGTCCTCCAAAAGTGATTTAGGAATTTTGTATCCCTATCACTCACAATACTTCTTGGTAGTTCATGAAGTCTTACTACCTCCCTAAAAAAAAGTCAGCTACATGACAAGCATCATCAATTTTTTTACAAGGAATAAAATGAGCCATTTTGAAAAATCTGTCAACAACCACAAAAATAGAATCATCCAATGCATACTTTCTGTTTGTTCAAAGTCCTAAATTTCAAGTGTCCTGTCTACATTTTTTTTTGCTTTATATATTGAAATTGTCTTGCTTGTTTGTTGGTAGTGAATTTTTTTTTCACTATTTTTTTTTCATTGATGTTAAATATAAATATTTTATTTTAAGCTTGTGATTGCTACTTTTGAAAGTGATTTTTGATTATTGATTGCTTATTCTTGTAAGAACCTTTAAAGAACGAGTGGTAAAAGACAATGTGACATTAAAAAAAAGCCTTATTGTGTGAAACACGAATGTTGAGTGTAAACACGTGAGAAAGTGGTGTGATACCCAAACTTATTGTTATTTTTAATTTGTTTACTTGAGCATGGCAGGGGAAATGTCAGATAGCGGACTTTCGCAAATACAAATGCAAGCCTTAACACAACATTTGGAGAGACTAATGAAACAACAAATTGATGGACTCCATGAGAGGTTGGATCAAATGAAGCAAGCACAACAAGAAAATCAAGAAAATAAAGGGGGAGATAGGAGGAGAAGAGAGAATGAGGGAGAATAAAGACAACTGAGATTTGATGGGATAAAATTAAATATTCCCACATTCAAAGGGAAAAGTGATCTTGATGCTTACTTGGAGTGGGAAATTAAAGTAGAGCATGTGTTTACTTGCAATGAGTATAATGAGGAGCAAAGATGAAGTTGACAGTAGCTAAATTCTCAAATTATGCCTTAACTTGGTGGAATAGATACCAAAGGGAGAGAATTAGATATGGGGAACCCATGGTGGACTCTTGGACAGAAATGAAAAGGATTAAGAGAAAGAGATATATTCCAGCAAGCTACAATAGGGATTTACAACTCAAAATTCAAAGAATGACTCAAGGGAATAGAAGTGTGGCAGAGTACTTTAAAGAGATGAAGGTAACCATGATTAAAGCTAGAATGAATGAAGAAAACGAAGCAACCATGGCTAGGTTTTTGAATGGATTGAACCATGGTATTAGGGATGTTGTGGAGTTGCAAGAGTATGTTGACATGGAGGACTTGTTGCACAAGGCTAACTAAGTAGAACAACAACTCAAGAGGAAAGGGATCATGAGCAGGAATTCTAACAATAATAATAATTCCAACTTGAAGGATAAGGTTATGAAGGATAAAAGAGTTCCCTCAAGATCAACCACATCTTCAAGTGGAAAGTCCCCTAATAGATATAATAATTCACCACTTAAAAGGAAGACAAGTGAGGTAAAATGTTTCAAATGCTTGGGAATAGGACATTGTGCTGGAGAATGTCCAATAAAAAAGAATATGTCATGTTATCAAATGGAAAAATAGACAGTGAACCTTCAACTGAAGAAAAGAAGGAAGATGTAGAGGTGGAGTTGGATGCATCGAAGGGTGATTTGTTAATGATTCAAAGGCTTATGGGAAGCAAAATGCAAGCTTTGGACCAAACCCAAAGGGAAAATATTTTCCATACTAGATGTTCCATCCAAGGGAAAATATGTTCACTCATAGTTGATGGAGGAAGTTGAACCAATGTAGCTAGCTCAAGACTAGTTAACAAACTAAATTTGGAGACAAAACCCTACCCAAGGCCACACAAACTTCAATGGCTTAGTGAAGATGAAGAGTTGACAGTGAGCAAGCAAGTGGAGGTGAACCTGTCCATAGAACAATATAATGACAATATCTTGTGTGATGTGGTTACAATGGAGGCAACTCTCATTTTGTTAGGGAGGTCATGGCAGTTTGACACCAAAGCTATTTATGATGATATCACCAATAAAATCTCTTTCATGCAGAATAACAAGAAGATCATTCTGAAACTCTTATCTCCTAGAGAGGTGTGTGAGGATCAAATGAAATTGAGAGAAAAAAGACTCCAAGAGAAAAGAGAGATGCACCTAAAAAGAGAGAGAAACACATGAGAGAAAAATAAGTGGATCACTGAAGTGAATGAAGTGAAGAAGTTGTTACTTTCTAGCAAACCTCTTTATTTACTTTATTGCAAAAACAACACTTTGGTTGTTGACCATTCTAATCAAATTAATTTTCTTCCTTGACAAACACTTTGGAACAGTGATGACCAATACCGTGAACAGTGATAAAAAAAAACAGGATGCACAAATGTATTATCACTCAAATCTTTGCTTTGATACTAAATGATATGAATCCAAATAGATCTGACAACGAAAATAGAAATTTAGGATTACGGAACAGAATCAATTAAAAATAGTAACAATGAAAAACCTGGATTGAGGAAGGTGTCACAAACAAAGTTTGATAAGCCTAAGGATGATCGCCACAATAATTGGTGGATTCTTGAGAAGATCACAAGATGCATGGAAAAACCCTAACAGAGAAATATTCTTTCTTAAATTACCAAAATATTCGTCCTCATTTTGAATTCCAAGAGTGTATAAATACAAATTTAGTTATAAGTCTTTTCTCGTTTGTAAGTAAATAAAATGCAAATACAATCCCTATTTCAATAAGGATCATTTGTCTCACTGGTTAAGTTGATACTTTCTAACTGATTCTAGATTCAAATCCTTCTTGAAGCAAAATAATAATATTACTTTATTTTTAATACTTCAAACATGTTTTACCCTTTCTCTTTTGGATATCTATATTTGCAACATAAATAAGACAGTTCCAGACATGCAAATCCAGAACTGAGATGTGCCTTCCGAATATGACCATCCACAACACAGGAAAGCCTTCTACATGCTAAAATCTAGAAGCTTTTTTTTTTTCATTCCGGATGCAAAAATGTGGAAAAGCTGACAAGGGAACTTTGAGATTTTAAAACAATGATGGGTGCAGATCACAATTGATCTAGTGTAGGAAGAATTAGCCTATGTTGCAATGTTTCTTTGACCCTTCTAAGCCTTCTTCTTATCATGGGTCCACCTAAGTCTGAAATGTCTTGGTCAAGTTCCTGTTCACCATGCCCCTTGGATTTGGATGTACTCATCAAAAACCCTATACAAGAGGTAGTGTCCTCATTGTATTGTTTATTAACGTTAGATATTCTGTTTTATATAATTATAAATTTTAACCACTACAAAAAAAAAATATTATTAGAATGGGCCAAAAACGGACGCTAAGTATGAAAGACCTACGCAAAATGGTATTTAGCGTGGGCATATCATTAATGGCACTTTTGAAGCTAAAGTACTCGACATAAAAAATACTGGGGGGTGCGGCGGTGCTTTTTGCGTAGGTCTAGCATGGGCTCAGCCTACAAGGGTTCACAAATTCATAAAAAACCGTGGGTTTGACTTACGTTTTACCCACACAAAAATATTACTAGCGTGGGCTTAGCCTTCAAAGTGTGCACACTTTTTAAATTAGCGTGAGTTTAGCCTACGTAGATGCCACATAATAGCGTGGGCTAAGCCTTAGTCTGTTGCCCACTGATAGTTGTCGTTTTGCTATCAAATTAATATGATTCTAGCGTATACTTGTCTAACACTAGAGAGATGATAGTATAATTGTGGATAAATGTCCCTAAGTCGTCTCCCAACAAATCCAATAGTAAAATCAGTTGATCAGGGTTTAAAATCTATCTGCAAGCAATAAAAGTTAGCAATAACAATAAAGATAAAAAGGGGGTTTGAGATAGTTGTGCAGAAAATATAAAAGAGATTAAAATAGAAAATAAAAAGCGGTTGATCCCAAGTTCTTCTACCATTGAATTCTTCACAGGTTCTCTAAAGATTAATCTTTTCTCAATCCTCCAACAGGCTAAACCAGATTGAACATGCGGCGATCTGATTCAACTGAAACTCACCAGTAAAACATGCGTCTACTGGTTTAATCCATACCCACTTTGTTCCATGCGTATACTCCATGGGAATGCTTACCTCCTCTCTCTTGAATCATGCGCCCAAGAAATTAATTAGAACAATGCGAACTAACTAAGAAACCAAAGTTTAAGACAAGGAAGACTCTCAATCATGCGTTCAAGTATAACCTCTCACAAAAACCAGTTTTCCAGGAGATTAGACTATTAAAACAACTGCTATAGAGAATTAAAAATCGAAACTTTTATTGAACAAAACCTCAGAACTCAATGGGAAATTACAAAGGAATCAACCAAAAAGGTTTAGCCTTCCATGCGGAGGCAAAACAAAAGAATTAAAAAGAAGAAAATAAACTAAGAAAACCCTATGAAGCTCTCCCTTTTCTCCTTGATGCTTGTGTCCTTTTATAGGTTTTTCTGCTCCATGGATCTTGGGAAAATATTGCAGTTTAGATTTTGTAAACAGTTTCCACTTTCCATAATTCCTTTTATTTTGCAGAAGATTGGCTTCCAATTCTGTTTTTGGAATCTTGTAGCTTTTATTTTCTCTTTCTTCTCCTCAGAATTTGTTTTCTGTTTTGATTCAAAGAAGCAACTTGGACTTTTGCATGTTTGGCCCATTTACAAAGGTCGATGCTTCAAATAATTTACCTTAAAAACACAAAATTACCAAAGATAATACTTAAGGCCCGAATAAATCCAATTATATGAATATTAATTAAAACAATGGATTTATTTATTATTATATGATTAAGACTATTGTGTGTGAATAAATATATATGCTCATCACCCACAAAAACCACAAATAAACGTAGGCTAGGTGACCATAAATTAGCGTGGGTTTGACCTTCAAGATGTCCACACAAAGTAGGTGAGTTTAAATAAGTGTGGGCTAAGCCTTCTCTTGTCCACGAATATTATTTATTTGAAGAAGTGTATGCTTAGCCTAGCACACAAAGAAGGGGTGCAATTTTTTTTATTGAAAAATATTTTAAATTTATTTGATTATAATTAAAAAAGAAATATTGTTTTATTAAAATAAATCAATTTTAAAATTACATTAACTAATGTGAAATTCAAAATTACTCTATTTCTCTCTTTCTTATTGCATTTATCCGACCTTTTTCATTTTTTTTAATAATTAATTATTAAAGATACAATTATTTTTAGGAATAATATGATGAAGAAATGTTTTTCTTAATAAAAAAGTTTTATTTATAAATTTTCTTTATACTTTTTACTTGGAAATTCATTAGAATTCATATTTAACTTACTTTAGGTTACACACTACACTATTATAGAAATAACATTTTTTCTCTAAAAAAAATATAATAGGATTTATTAATAAACACTATTGATACTTATTGTGATTCCTAACATAAATTTTAACAATAAAAAACACTATTGATATCTTTTATTTAGAAATACAAATAATTTATTAAAAATAGTCCATTTAAAAAATATTTATTAACAGTTTCATTAACAACTAACGATATATAATTATTTCACTATTAAAAGCATTAGTTACCAGTTAATAAATACATATATTAAATAAAATTATAATTTTGTAAACATACTTTATTAATATATACAAAGGGTCAATTTCTATAAATAAAATGTGTAATGATATGACATATGTTACTAACTTTTGATAATAAATAATTTTTGTTTATACAACTTCTCTTATAAAACACAAGTATCGAGGCATAGATTTGAAAGTGTAGAAAGGTTGAAAACAATACTGCATATTTCATTTAAATACTTACTTTTGTTATACTTAATTAGTGCTTGTATACGCAAATGAGAAAAGATAAATTTTAACAAAAATAGATGACTTCCATAAAGCAAGCCAACAACTGAACTATAAAAAGAAACAAGAAGACTACTATTGTAACTACATAACAAAAAAGAAATGAACATAACATGAAGATGATGATGGTTCAAGAGATGTCTCAAATATCCGAATCCTAATGAATACTAAGCATGTCATGTAAATAAGTATTTGCTACTATCTAATCACCCACCAAAGGAAAATAAACTTTTTGATCATTTTATAACATCAATCACTAATGTTTCAGCCACATCTAAACTTCATTCAAATTAAATCATCCATCCTCAAAGAGTTACAACATAAATCTCTGAAAAATCGACTTATTTCAGCTATCGCATTCCAAACAAATTCTGGTAATGAACGAAATGTAATTGGTAGTAAACACTCCATGAAGACATGACAATCATGACTTTTCATACTATGCATACTCCCTTTATCAATGTTTGCACACCTGGCAATGTTAGAGGCATATCCATCAGCCATTTTTAATTCCGTAATCCATTTATAAATTGATTTTGCATCTTTTTTTGTGAAAGTGTAGTTTGCCTTTGGCTTTCCTAACTTCCCATTTTGTAATTGAACCAATTCCAAGTCACCACGTCCACAAAATTAAGCAACATCCATTCTTGCCTTGTGATTGTCCTTTGTTTTATCCTTGACATCCATCACAGTATTGAAGACATTATCAAAAAAGTTATTTTCAATGTGCATGACATCAAGATTGTGTCTTATCAAATTGTGTTTCCAATATGGCAGATCCCAAAAGATTGATCTTTTTGTCCAATTATGATATTGTCCATACCCTAATAAGGTATCAAATGGACCATCAGTCACCTTTGGAAAGTCTCGAATAAATTCCCACAATTGCTCTCCATTTAGGAAATTAGGAGGCCCATCCAACTCAATCCTGTTTTTCGTAAATCTACTCTTGCTTCTCCTAAATAGATGATCGGTAGACAAGAATCGACGATGATAGTCAAACCAACTACTTTTACCACCATGTGGTAATGTAAAAGCTTTTGTGTCCTCCATATAATGAGGACATGCTAATTTCCCTTTAGTCTCCCATCCTGACAACATGCCATAAGCTGAAAAATCATTGATTGTCCACATCAAGCAAGCTCGCATGACAAAGTTTTCTCTTGTAGAGATGTCATATGTCATTACACCTTCATTCCACAATTGGTTAAGATCATCAATAAGAGGTTGCAAGTAGACATCTATTTTTTTAGTTGGGTTACTTGGGCCATATATGAGACAAGTTTGAAACATGTATGGTTTGGTCATACACATTTCAGGGGGCAAATTATAAGGAGTAAGAAATACAGGCCAACAAGAATATGGGGATGTTGAAGCTTGGACATAAGGAGTGAACCCATCGGAACATAAATCAAGTCTCACATGTCGTGGGTCAATAGCAAAATTCGGATATATCTTATCAAAGTTCTTCCAAGCTTCCCCATCACATGGATGTCGCGGTATGCCATCTTTTTTTTTTCTTTTCAAAATGCCATCTCATTTGCTTAGCAGATTCTACTGATGCATACAGTCTTTGTAATCTTTAGATGATTGGCGAATAAACATTCTCTTCCTTGGAATTTGTTTGTATCTTCCCTTGTCACCCTTAGGAGGAAAATATCGAGGAAGATGACAAAATTTGCATTCAGTTAAATGGTTGTCATCCTTGTAATATAACATGCATCCAACTTCACAACAATCAATTTTTTGGGCTTTCAATCCAAGACTTGACACAATTTTTTTAGCTTCATAATAGTATTTTGGTATGCAATTATCTTTGGGAGCTACATCAACTAACAATTTTATGAAATGGTCTAAACATTTTTCAGGTGTATGCCAATTCGTTCTAGCTGCTAGTAGTCTGATGGGTATTGATAATTTTGACTCAGTGGCACCATCATAAATCGGTTCATTTGCAGTTGCTAACATATCATAAAACCTTTGGGCTTCCGCATTAGGTGACTCTTCTACATATTCATCTTCGTTGTCCATGTGACCATAATGACTTGTTATGTTTGTTTCTTGCATGTATGCATCATACACCATATTGGTCATTGAACCAATGTTATCAACAGGTTTCATTCTTCCATGGCCACTGGATGCATAACCAGCATTGTCTTCACTTGACATCTCTTCTCCATGTTGAACCCAAACTTTGTAGTTAGGTTTGAAACCATATTGTAGCAAATGAGCCCTCACATGAGATGGTGGAAGAATTTTCTCACAGACACACTTAATGCAAGGAGACCTTATCTTTCCTTCTAAAGTATAAAAAGTTTGATCCATTGCCTTTGAAACAAATTCACTCACTCCAATAATGAATTGTTTGCAAAGTCTTCTTGAAGGATCAAGTCGTTCACACATCCAACTTCGATCCATTTTTCTACATGGAATATATGTATATAGTAGAGAAGAAATTATTAGCCAATATAACACTGCTCTATGAGTAGTGGTATATAAGAATTATCAAACAAAACTATCATACCATATCACAATGGTGTGAAATCAGTTTTGATTTGTAAAGTGATTTTCAACTCAAAATATTAGTCAAAAAGTGGTTGTAAACCAGTTTTTTTTAATTGGACGGTCTTGTGAAACCACATGATTTGTATGTTTGCTTCAATAATATATTAGATGGAATAAACAAAACCTAAATACTTATCTCAACAGAAAAAAAAAATACAAAATTGACCTGAAGGGCTTACCACTGGAGGAATCTTTTAAGTGATTTTTGAAGGAGTTGAAGTCCTTATGTGTTTAAGAGAGTCGACGGTCACTTCAAATTTGCACCAGCTAACCTGTAAGCATAAACAAGATATATAAAATTCATTTTGCATTCCTCTAAAAACTAGTAGTTAGATCTGATCAACAACCATGTGTTAGTTGTGCAATAACCATGCATTTGTTTACATGCATCAAATTCTTTGGGAAAGTTGAAGGAGGAGAAATAATGGTACCTGAGAGCAACCTCAACATCACACATAACTGATAGCTCAAAAGCCTTCTTCAACAACCCCTATCCTAATTTGATCACAAAAAAGAAAGTGGAAACAATTTAATTATGTATATTTCAGATCTTCTAGATGACACTTTTATGTATAAAGTGGAATCAAGATTACTTTGGGTTCCTTTGTAACATGACAACAATACCAAATGCTTTTGTTGTCTCCCCTAATTACCATATTCTCTTTCTGCTCACCTTCGCATTTATATTTTGTTTACTCTAAATTCACTTTGAAAATCACATTAATTGTTGTTAACTTGGTTGTTTTGTTGACCTCCATTTGGAAATCTCAACAGTTTAAAGATTGCATTTACTAAAATTTAAATTTTATGCAAATTGTATGGAAGTCACTCTTTCACTAGACTCTGGATGGATCATATATCACTGGCGATAACTTTAGTTTCAATATAAGAAAATAAATAAGACAGAACTAACAATTTAGCAATTGAAGAGATCAAAATTTAGTAATATTTTATAATTTATTTACAGTTCATTGTGGCCTATTTTTCAGAATGTTCAATCATGTATATTTATTCATTTGCGTTTTTATCAGTTCATTTTGTGCTTTAGCTCCTTCGTTAATAGCAAATTAATGAAACAGGAAGTATTTTAACCTTCACACCGAGACCAAGACTCAGAATTAAATTTTGGATCTCTTCATTTTTGTACATTACTACTTCATCCCTCCTTTCAATATTCAGAATCTTACCCCTCAGAGGGAGAATGGTCTGCATCAAATATGCTCTGATAAATAGATGTACTTAAATAACTCCAAATAATTCTTTTATACACAATGAATACCAATCTAACAAAATGTTCCACATATCAGTAAACATAATTAAAGTGATTAGATACAACAATTAAAAAAATAAGCATTAGTATTATGAAAACCACATTCATATTTGAAAACTCCTCAATTTTATATTTCCATTAATCATAGCATTACATTTGTTATAATGTTTTCTTACATTCAAAGGGTAACATAAAGCTTTAATGACCACAACAAAAGCCTTATTATACTATGTGAACTTGGCTACATAAATCACATGATGTCATCGGCTTAGTTAAGGACCAAACTCTAATGAATGTTATGCACCATGAGATCTCTTTTAAATTTTAACAATTTTCTCTAATATCCCTGGTCCTCCTCTATCCCTTTTCAGAAGACTGAATATATGATGTATTCTCTCCCCACTAGTGACCTTATGCACATGTCCGAATCATTTTAACGTTTTGTCAATGATTTTGTCCTCAATTGGAGTCACACGACTAACTCCACAATATATACATTCATTTTGTATCCCATCCTTTCTTGTATACACATTTGTCTTAACATTCTCATTTCTCCTACATCTACACTTAGCAATTCACTACCAAAGAGTATTGTTAAACATATAGCAATACAATCAAACTTTCCTTTGATCTAAGTAGGTACTTTCCAATCACAAATAACCATTCAACCTGTATCTTGAGTGTGATAAGTTCAATTCCTCATCAATGGAATATTGATCCTAGAATATAAAACGTCCTGTCATATGACATCTCCCATTTTGTAAGTTAAAGTTCTAATGAAAATTAACAAAATTATATTGTATCATTCAAAAAGAAATTCAAAGAAAAAAATGCTACTTGTACAATTTATTGATGATAAAACCTTTATCATTTTATTAACATAATTATTAATATTCAAAGTTTAAAATAGAAAAATATTGCACATTGCAAAAAAATATTGCAGATTGAATAGGATCAAATGTAGGTAGAGGGCAAGATTTTTGAACTAATGAGTCCATAACATGAAGGCTGCTACATTGCAGCAGGCTCCATATAGCTTTTAGTTTGGTTGTATCTGCATTTCATATTCCATTGCAGTAGGGTCCATTTCAATAATACATAACGTATATATGTTGTTATGGAACGCCTCACTGTTCAATTGCTATACAATTATAAGGTTTGGAAAAACAAACAAGCATTAGTCGTGGCAATCAGAGGCTGATGCAACTAACAGGGGTGCAAATCACACTTTTGACTAGCCATACATTTAAGTTGCAGAGAATCCAGCAGCACATACAAATCCATGAAATATCAACAAATATAACCAAAAAAACTCAACTTAGTTCCAGTTCACAAAAGGTACTGATGGGAAAAATACATGCGGAAGCAACACACACAATCACAAATCAACTGCAGAAAATAAACAACACATGATTTAACGTGGTTCGGTCGCCAACTGCAACCTACATCCACACGAGCAACTATTAGGTTTTCATTCTATCCTGTTGCACACCAATTATAAGTACAATGATCTCTTTAAATATAGATAAATAAAGATAATAAAGGGACATAATGATTAAGCCCACTCACTAAAACATGGTGTCTACTCAGCCCAACCCAATTGGTCCTAGCTTCATACCCAACAATCTCTCACTTGAAGTCACGGAACAATGTTCACCTGCGCTTCAACTGTGTACATGGTGTCTTGTCAGCCCAACCCAATTGGTCTTGACTTCATACCCAACAATCTCCCACTTGAAGTCACAGAACAATGTTCACCTGCGCTTCAACTGTGTACATGTACTTCTATAATATGTCGACGAAACTCAATGTTCCACCTCTAGTTGCCACCAGTCTTCTTAATCATTTTGAAGACTTCGTTAAAACTCCCCTGAGTTTCAACACGTCAATCACTGAACCGTTCTCTATTCCTACCGACTCCCACTTACAGGAACTACCGGATCCTGTAACAACCTGAGAACAAACACTCTCCATATTCAACAAGAAATTTTATGGAGAAGTTTCAACCGCTGGAATACTGGTTCTCCTAACCCACTATCGTCTAGGAACCTTAGCTGAAGCACAACCCGTGTTCCCACTGCCACAAGTACCTCTGACTGGTCTACCTGAACCTTTCTATGCTCGCTAATCCTGAATCTGACCTGTGGCTCTGGGTTTCTCTCTTGTAAAGATAACTCTCTTCTGCCCAAGAGATTCTGTGAACCAGACTTTGTTTATCTTCTGAACTGGGATGGTCACTCCCTCAGACGCGGTAATCTGACCATATACAACTAACATCTCTTTCTTCCGCAGGCCATGACAAGATTTCCCTTGACAACCTTCCACTGTTGATTTCCGAACTTCACTTCATGTCCCTGTTCGTCCAACTGCCTAACAGAAATCAAACTTTTCCTCAAGCTTGGACAACTCTGACATCCTTCAAAGTCCATAAACCAACTGGTGTCTTCAACACTATGTCACCCATGCCTGTAACATCAAGATTTTTGTAGTCCGCTAGTCTTACCTTTCCAAAGTCTCCAATAACTAGATTCTGCAATGCTTCAGAATCCATGACCCAGGAATCCACACTGCTATCCATGCAACAGATTAAAAGGTCCTCGTCCGCGGAGTCTTCTGTAATGTTGACTTGTTTATCATTTGGGCATTGATTCCTGAAATGCCCCACCTCCTTGCAGTTCCAACATGTTACACTTGAGCAATCCCGAGTCTTTGACTGACTCTTTCTTTTGTTCTTGCTCCCACTATCTCTGGTATTTTTCTTACCTCTGATGACATATAGCGATTCACTAGATAAGTCCCCAAAACTTCTTCTTCTGACGTCCTCGCCAAGAACGAGATCACGAATCTTCTCAAAAGTAAATCCATCAGATCCCGCTAAACTGGTAACTACTGTAATCGTTCCGGACCAACTGTCAGCCAAAGACAATAGCAGTAGTAAAGCTTGAAATTCATCATTGAACTTAATGCCCACTGACGTAAGTCTGGCTAAGATCATATTGATGTGCTCAGTAACTGAACTCGCAAATCCTCAATTTTCATTTTCCACCAACTGAAATTTGTACCATCGAATTTTCAATTCGGAACTTCCCATTTTCTACCATCTCAAACAACTAGTCGAGATACTCGGTACAACTAATTTCAGATCTTGGCAATTTTTTTTTTAAATCAAGACCACAAAAATTGCACCACCCAAAATCAGTCACCAACAAACCTGGTCGTAGTCTCTAATGCACTGGCGCTTCGCCGCACTAGACCGCAACTTCCAGGACGCGCACCGCTGCTATTCGCTCTCCGCACCACCACCGTCGTTGGTCACCGCCGTCGCACTACACTTCGTGCCGTCTCAGACCAGCACACCTGCAGAGCGACATGCAACCCTAACTTTGGGATGTCATTGTCGCCTCTGTGAAACCCTAGCTTTGGATGTCGCTAAAGCCCCTGCAAAACCCTAGCTTTGGGAAGCTGTTGTTGCTTCTGCAAAACCCTAGCTTTGGGACGCTATTGCAGCCGCAATTTTCACGTCTCGTCGATTAATTTGTGCTGATCGGATCTCTGGTGTGTAAACGAACCAAGGCTCTTGATACCACTTGATGGAAAAAATGCACGCAGAAGCAACACACACAATCACAAATCAACTGGAGAAAATAAACAACACATAATTTAATGTGGTTCGGTCGCCAACTACAACCTACATCCATACGGGCAACTATTAGGTTTTCATTTTATCCTGTTGCACACCAATTACAAGTACAATGATCTCTTTAAATAGAGATAAATAAAGATAATAAAGGGACACAGTGATTAAGTTCACTCACTAAAACATGGTGTCTACTCAGCCCAACCCAATTGGTCCTGGCTTCTTACCCAACAGGTACCTCATGCAATAATTACCTCAGTAGAGGAGCAAAGCTTGAGCTCTTCAATCTACACCCAGAATAAGAAAACATAAACTTCTAATTGAGTAACTTTTCAACAAAAAGTCAACATGCCACTAACTACGTGCCTCTATGTTTTAAAATTGGGTAGAAATTATTCAATAAAATATATTTGAACAATTGATGTGTATCTCTAAACTGGTTTTAATGGAATTCTTTGAACCATCTAAAAAATATTTATTTCTTCTAAGCTAATAAATTAAATATAATGCATAATATTATGAGCTATCCCAATTCCAAGCATCAGATTAATACAATGTCTGAAAACGCAGATCATACAATGTCTAAAAACTCAAACATAGTATATTTTGTTGTACTCTATTTTATACCAGTTAGTACATAGAAGTTCAACCACTTCGAAGCAAACTATATGCTGAATGTAACCATGCAGTTTATCTTATAGGAAGAGTGCCTCATAGATGTGAATTTGTTCAATATTTTAGCAAATGAGGATTGTTGACATAAAAAATTTCAAAGTCTCATGTGAATGCAAGGATGTTCTTCTGGTCATAAAAATGTTCTCAGTGAGAAAGGTGACATGTGAAACTTGAATGAACCAAGCAAACAAAATCACATTTTTCTTAAAACTAAGCAAACAAAATTTATATAAATAGTTCTCTTCAATGTGTTCTGATATATCATCACGAAGTTATCTTCTATAGAATTGGCAGAGTAGGAATGAAAAAAATAATAAGACAAGGCACAATGCTACACAAGTCACGATGTTATAGTCTTAAAATAACAAGCCACTCACAAGTCACGATGCTACACAGCTTGGTTTTTCAACCTTTATCAATGAATTAACAAAGACCCATTAACATCCATATAGACCCCTTAACATCTAATTAAGTCACTATTAGGGTTTTAGAAATCACAATCCAACACAATCCGAAAGAACTTCAAAAACATAGAAAGGAAGAAAGAAATCAAGAACGAAACTCACTGTGACACGGTCAATCGCCCAATCGCTCATTCGCTCAATCGCTCACGTTCAAATTGCTCAAGCTCAATCGTTCACATTCAAATCGCTCAAGCTCAAGCTCAATAGTTCACGTTCCACTGCTCAGTGCTCACATTATGAGTTTACGCCCAAAAATGAAACCCAAAAAATGAAACGTACTTTGACTTTCATTTTAAATTTAATTTTAAAATGAAATGCATAGCGGAGGATTAACCTTCAAAATTTAAAGTAGTCATAGCGTGGCTTAACCTTCAAATTTAAGTAGAAATAGCATGGGTTTAACCTTCAAAAAAATTAAAATTTTATTATTATTATTATTTAAATTTGTGTGAGTATAATCCACGTTTTCTCCCACTTTATTTTATTTTCTTTAATTGTGAAGGCTTAGCTGACACTATTTAGTCCCACAAGTGGACAACCACTTTTTTTTTTTGCTTCTTGTAGTGAACTAAAAAAGTTAATTTTAAATAATAGCTGTGGTTTCAACTTGCAAGTTACGCGTTTATGTTGATCCATGCTGAAGGTTTATGTTTACAGAAATTGGATTCAATTGAAACATTTGTGCAGACTAGTTTGACCAAGCTTAAGCAAAACATAAAATTGTAACCAGATGTGTCTTCAAAGGTTATTAATTAAGAATGTACACACAGCATGTTCATTCCTTTTATTACTACTCAGAATGTGACTACGATGATTTTCGATTTCTACTATGAGTTAACTTATGACGTTATCTAGCTAGCAAACTAATATAAAGCCAAATTCAATAAATTTTGTTGCCTAAATTAATGAGTGGTTGCAAAAGCTTTATACAAATACAAACACTCTTATTTGTTGATGAGGAAAGAAAATGGACACAAAATTCACCGACACCACCTACTAACCCTAAGTCAATGTGTAACAGTGCGTATTTAAGATAACGTTCACATAATTCATTCTGTAAAATTAATTTTTAAGTAATTATGGTGATGGATCTTTTGTAAAAGTAGCACCAACACTAAAATTTGATATGGATATTTATTAAACTAAAGTTACATAAAGCTTATTCAGTTTAAAACTAATTCTAAATTTTGTAATATATAAACAATTGAATGTATAATTTTATAAGTTTTGTACACCTATAAGTACATTGTTTATAGAGCTAAACTACAAGAGAATAAGTCTTGATTTAGTTATGTTTAATTTTTGAGATATGATGAGTTTATTGTAACATACATTGTTTCTAAATCTATATTAATGTTCTACATGTAGGTATTTTGGAAAAAACCATTCAACGTATCTATAATATTATTACTAATCTTCTTATGAAAAGAAGTTGTATTTTTATACTTAGTCACATTGATACTAAAATCAATAAATATAAATATTTTTTTCTTGTCCTTTTTATCATTTGTTTCATTTTCTTATTTAAAAATCATATAAATATTTATCTTAAACAATATAAATTAATTTTCAACCTGATTCATGATTCTAGCGAAATATTTAACATGCATGCACTTAATTAGATATCTTCAATTATGAGATATAAGTCACAACTCAGCCTTTCAATTAGACTTTTATATATGTGGGACATTGATTTTGTACGTGGGAGAGTTTATATACTTAACTTTAAAATTTATTGTCTTTTCAAAATTTGATTTTAGTTTAAGATTTTTAAATAAATTTATATTTAAAACTTTTATTAAAACTTCATAGTCAAATTTACCTTATGAATTTCAAGATAATACAAATTAATTACTTGTGAACTTTTAGTTCAATATATTTAACTGGTTGTAAATTTCATATTGTAAAAACAGTTAAACTTTGGATTCATTACGAGTTCTGGGTTCATTAAAAAAAAGATTGTTGCGTCTTTTTAAGAGAACAATTTGATGTACTAGAAAAAAAAAATTGATGTGGTTGATATTGTATCTTTCCCCATATATTTGTAAAGACTTTAAGAATTTGATATTTTATTTATTAATGAGAGCCTTAAATATAGAGCATAAGGAAAATTTATTACCGTTATAACTTCACATATGAAAACACCTTCAGTGTGGTATTTTTTTTTTTATCAGCAATAAAAAATCAATAAATGAGAATCACTTCAGGGGTGGTCCAACCCTTTTACAAATACACATACAATTTAACTCCTAACTCGACACCCAAAACCGCCGGTCAAAAGATCAACCAAACCAAGCGCTAACTAGCTTTACCGAATCAGCCGTATACAAACCAAAGGATCCAGAACCCAACAGGAATAGGAAAAATAAACTTCGCGGGACTTTGCAGCAATCCAATACCACACTATGCTTGTGAACATTTTAATAACGATGTGAAGAAATAGTTCATTGTTAAAGGGTTTGTGTCTTTGACTGCAAATCGATATTTAAATTTAACAATGGACACTAAAAGCTTGATCATTTCATATTCAAAACAAGGTATCTTTCCTTTCTCATCATCCAATTAAGACCATTAGCCAAAAACAAACAAAAGCAATATAATGTGTTTTTCATTTTTTTTTTACTAATTGAGCATATTAGTCTGTGTTTTCTGTATAAAATTATTTTCTCTACATTTATGGTGTGACCAGATATTTTATTTATGAGTTGGGTATCCTAAAATATATTTTTTATTTAATTTATTTATTGGCATAAAAAAGAATTAATGTGCAATACTTGAAGAAGGTATATAGTTTGCAATTACATGCATAAAATATTGGCATGCAACACAATTTACAACATGTTGAAGTCATTCTTCTTGCAAGTAATAGTAAAAATTAATTAAACAATGATCTATGACAAAACTTGTTATATCGATAAAAGAATAATCATAATATACGATTAAAAAAATTGTAGATAATAAAAAAAAATCATTCTTGATATTTATTGATAAAATAAATTACTATAATTTTAAATTTGTATTTTTTAAGTGAAATTTAAAATTATAGAAATTTATGCGATTTAATTATTCTAATAAAATTCTAAAATTTCAATTTTTTAAAAATAATTACCTAAATAACATTTTTTATCATAAAATATCACAAACTCTTTAAAAAAATAATTAACCAGCAAAGCTAAAAGAAGCTCAAGGTCACGAAACCAAAACATTACGTAAAGAAGTAAAAGGTTTAAGGAGTATTTTTCCTTGAATTTGCATAACACCCTATTCTTTTTTCTCTAATACAGAAGCTATTTTATATATATATATATATATATATATATATATATATATATATATATATATTTATTTATTTATAGGCTAATAGGTAACTCTTTGCAGCATTGTTAATTTTCTAGTTCTCTTAGTTCTTATGTGCCTGAGATTAAAAACTTAGTAATGATTTATCTTAGAATTTAAGTTTAAACCTAACTAAAACTCAGTGAGATTAGAAACTTAGTAATGATTTATGGATTTCCCATGATATAGTCGATTGTAAAGAATTTGACCATACGTACATTGGTTAAGTCATTCCTTTAATATATTTTTTTAAAAAAAATTCGTCAATAAAAAATATAATTCAATTAAGTATAGCGTTTTTTTTCTGGTCGGCAATGTTAATGCATTTTACCATCACTAATTTTTATAATAAGATTGTTATGCTCTAGTCCATTAATAGTCTAAATTAATGTGTTTCTTCTCAGCAATTAGTTATGTCATGTCGTATTATTAAGTAGATGTAAAGCAATTTCTAATAGATTCAACCCAATCTGGCACTGCTTGAACCTCTAAGTAAGTAAGATAAATCAATACAATTCATTTTTAAAAATACATCAAGATATTAACATTACACAAAAACCCATTTATTGAGAGTAAAATTAATTTTCATGGAACAATTTATTTTTGGTAAAAGTTCAACTTTTAATATATAGTACATTATTTTCTTTATCCAAATTTCGGTAATGAAAGTGGAACTGCATTTTTTTTCGGTATATTATTTTTATTAATACATATAATTTTTGGATATTTTACAATTTTCCCTATTTCACTATTTCATAGTTTATCTCATCCATTTTTCGACTTTTTTAGATTTTAGTATTCTAGATTTAGACTAAATATTTTATCTTAATATTCTTTAATCTCTACATATTTTACGATCACGTTTGTAAAATATGACATAATAATGCTCAATTTTACTATCTCATTTGATTAAATGCTCATAATTCTGTAATCTATTAATTTTTTTTATACTTTCTTGATTTAAATCTTTCATTAGAAATTAAAAAATTAACTTAAATTAACAGTGAAAAAAAAAGGATCTTAATTAAGTAGGGTGCTTGGAGAATTGAAGTTTTTTTATTTTGAAATATTGAGATGGTATTTTGAGAAGAAATAAAACTGTTTTAAAATGTACAAAAAAAAGGAACAAAAACAATTTGGTTTTCTCGTCCTGTGGTATATTTATTGTTAAGTATGTTTTACTATTAAAAAAATGTCACAAAATTAAAACAAAAAAGAATAAACGTCGCCTGAGAGATTCGAACTCTCGCGGGGAAACCCCATGTACTTAGCAGGCACACGCCTTAACCACTCGGCCAAAGCGACTTGTTGATGTGTTACAACTGTAGTCAATAAAGAATCTAGTTTATTAATCATGGGCCTGTCTTATAGAAACATAAAAGCCTTTTTATATTTGCACGCCCTCATTGCTATTCAAGCACCCGATTTATATATATAGCGAGATAAATTAATCTCACATTTTAACAAGTTAATTACGTATTTATATTTAGAACTTAAATTATAAAGATTTAAGTTTAATTATATTTTATAATCATTAATTATTTTTCAACCATTATAACTTTAAGAACTAACTATTATAATTCTAGTAATCAATTTGTTTATTCTAGATAAATTTTCTATTTCACTATTCTTTACAATTTTACGGACACAAATAATTGATCATGTGTAATTTTAGAACATATTTATTATTTCAAATAACTAATTTGATAAAATTATTACCAAATTTAATATTAAATTGACTATTTACTCTTAAATAAAACTACTATTTAAAACTTGTGAAATTTAATTTTAAGATAAAGATAAGTATTTTTTAATAGTTGATATAAATATTGTACAGAAATATTATATAGATCGTGTGTGAAGTGTACTATTAAAAGAAGATTATTTTTTTACAAAATCACAAAGTGAGAAAAATGAAAATATCATAAAATAATGGATTCTAATTATGGCGAAAATTGTATTATTTTAATAATTGACTACATATAATTAGTTATTATTATATACTGAACTGAAAGAGAAAAAACTATATTGAAAAATAAATTTATTAAAAATGTTCCTTCAAAGTCTTTTTTTCAAATTTTTTTAATAAATTTAAGTTGATGTTCCAAACTTCCAACTAATTTTTCATATAAAAAAGTTTTAATTGAGAAAATAAATTTACCCATACTCTCGAATTAGGTATACTTAGGTGATTTTTTTTATAAATATTTATAGAAAATTTAGAAAAATATAAAATATTTTTCTTATAAATTTATACATAAATTTAAAATACATTTTAGAAAAATAAATTTAAATAAATTTCAGATTATAAAGTATCGCCAAATTATTTGAAAGTAAACTATTACAACAAATCAAAATAGTACAAAATTATTTATAAATAAACAATCATTACATCATACAAAATAGTATGAAGTCATTTGAAATTAAATCACTATCTCACTAATTCAAAGTTATCTCAAAATAAACAATCATCACATCGGATCAATACAATCCAACAAAATGGTCATCTCAAATTAATTCAAAATATCATCAAATCAAAATAATATAATGAATACTTGTGGAAAACATTGAGTTGAATTGAAATGTCATTATCACTAATCGATGTGGGATCTCCAACACCCTCTCCTCCACGTTGGGACTGTCAACTTGTGTGTGAGACTATATATTTATGGGTGGTCTGATAGCGATCCGAAAACGAGTGACCTGATAAGCCCAACAAACTATCGCTATAATAGGTTCTAAATAACTCTGATACCATATTAAGAAATTACTTTAAGTCTAACTCAACCTTATAAAACTGACTTGTAAGATGAAGTTTGCACCCATTTATATACTATGAAATATCCTTACTTATAGTCAATGTGATATCTCCAACATAAAAAAAAATTAATATTTGGTTTAAGTATATCTAAATAAGAGAAATCACATTATTAAAGGATAGAATGTTTCTCAAATATTATTAAATGAGAATATTTCACTTTAGTTTTTATAGTTGTAATATATTCACTACAAAAGTTGATATGTTTTCGCTCATGCTAATGATATTTGAAAATAATCATAGCATGTTTATTTTTCAGGTTTGAAATTGATGGAGCAAATGTATAATAGGTTATTTATTTCATTAGGGAAGTGTTTGTAATATGAGAAAGTTTAGTTCAACAAACACATAGTACAATGTATCTTACAAATTTAAATTAAGTTAAATAGTCTTATGGAAAAGTAATAAATACTAGAAATATTATATTTGTTTAATCGACAAAAAAATAAAATAAATTAAAGAGAAATGTTTTAACATTTATATAAAAAAGAATTTCTAGGATAATCATGAAATCCAAAAATGAAAAAAATAAAACATATCAAACATCCTTCAAACTGAAACACATCGAGGTAAAAAGACAATATGAAAACAATAATAAACATCAAATTTCTACAATCTACTGGAAGAGCCTTCGAATAACCTCCAAACCTACTCATCTACCAATTCATTCCTTAAAATAAAAGGGTATTAGTATATAAAGAGGGGAAAAAACCTTTGCTTTTCAAATGTGCTCAATCTGTAAATTTGTTTTAAAGGTGTATTTTAAAAAACAACAACAACCATGTGGAATGCAACCTTTGTCGTTCTTCACTAATCTGAAAGTGTCCCAAGTAATCCAACAGACTTCCCATGAAGAACTTATCCTGCAAAGAATAATATCTAGACAAATTTGTTTGATGGAATGTTATGGAAAAATTATCCTTACCAAGTATAATTGTACACAATCATAAAAGACAATAAATGAGTCAGAAGAACAAAAAATAACATCACATTCAGATAGAGGTACCTGGATGAAATAACTTAGAGGGAATACTTTAAAATATAACTGACAAAATTGTATCCAGATCTGATGGAAAGATAAGTATTTTTACTTTGTTGTCAATTTATAGGGCAAGATCCAATCTGAGTAAGAAAAACTTACTTGAGGAACCTTGCGTTTCATCCAAGCCCAAATCTATAATTGTGTCAAAGTTAGTATTTCCTCTGCATCAACCTTGATTAAAGATAATATTTTTTTTTCTCTACTTCCATATACACCAAATGATATATACCCACATACTTTTCCATAACTTATATTTCTCTCCTTGTTAAAGCATAGACGGTAGAATTGGTTAAAGTGTTCCCTAAGAGAGTTTTGATGAACCGAGGTAATTCCAAGTCAAGAGTTACAATATTTCAAACTCTATTTGTAGTTTGTCAAGTAATAAATAGACGTAATGTGAATATATGGTAATAATTTTAATTTTCACTAAATGTTAAATGATTTTGGGTTGTTAATCATCCTCCTTGGACTAGTCAATTTTTTTTAATATGATTTTACAAAGAAAATCCTATCCAAAATCAAGTACTTTTTTTATCCTTATGTAGGGTTTGTTGTTCCAAACATGTTATAAATTCCATGTGATTTTTTCCATTCAAACCACTATCTTTTCTAATTCACTTCTCACACTCAATCTGTGTTTGACCAACTTCCAAACATATTTTAGAGATTTTTCAATAATAAAGGAATTCTTATATAACCTAAGGATCTAGTAGTAAACAGGAAATTTCCTAACTTAGAAATATTAGATGAGATTGAGAATGTTTTGGTACAATATTTAAGTAAGTAATCAAATCATATTACATATCTAAACCTAATAATCATGCTCAGATAGCAACTAAATTAAAATTAAGAATGATATGAGTCACAGAGAATACATGTAAAGAAAAATTCATTAAGAATAATATAAAAATAGACAATTACGTTCAGGTATTTATTATTTATTATTTATTATTGATACTATTACTCATTTATTATTATATTAACTTTGATTCATGAACACCCACTTAATTAACTCTGAAAGTGTCTTCCAAGACACATTATTCCTCTAAAAGAAATACCAATGTATATTGAAGAAGCCAAAGAATTTCAGGCGTCCTAATACTTTCTATATACATATCTTTTGGTATATTTTTTATGTTATATTATATTTATTAACTAATTTATTAGTTACTTAACTAAATTCTTTTAATCAAATAAATTAATATATTAGCTTAGAATTTATAAATTAAAAACTTATTGATTAGAAGTTAACTTATCACTTATAATTAACTTATTATCTTGTTTTAAGAGTTAGATCCATCTAAGACAATTACAACTTTGGTTAATTCATATAAACAACCCGTGACTATGTGTCAGACAAAAAGATGTCAATGAATAATTGTACAAGCTAGGGGACAAGAACATAACATTGAATGAAAATGTTAATGATATACTTGATTTTTAAACTGTTATTATTTTTATCTGTATCTGTTAAACATGTAAGATTCAAATTATGCATCTGTGTAAAATACAGAGCTGGTCACAGTACACGTGAATAGAAGCATGCATAAGAATGACACAATTGGCATAATCCTGTGTCTTATTAGAGATTTGATATTAGGTCTGTGCTTATACAAGAAATGAGTATCAAAATGATATAACAGGCTTCCACCTTTGGTATTGGACTTAGTCTGTGCATAATATAAAATATTATTTATTATTTAGGTGGTGGTGATGTTACAAGAATGTTGTGATGATTGTTGTCTTTCTATTACAGTTGTGTTGATAAAGTGAAAAGAGAGTTATGTGGATGAAAAGAAAGTAACTGGAATAATAGCATGTGCATGTGGAAGATGAAACACAGAAGTAGCTAACAGCAACAAGGCATGCAGACACGCAAACTTTGTGATTGGTACTTCTATCTGGCTCCCTCGGTTAAGCACTGTCCATGAAACACCCTCTTCTTTTGTTCCATTCACAATCTTTGGGGAACACACTCTCTCATATATCACCTCATAAGAAGAAGGGAATCAAAAAGGATAGTTTAGTCTCCTACCTTTTTCTTTCACTAACCATTCATTATTAAGTGATTCTCCTATTAATCATCACAATCAAATAGAAGCATTCAAACTTCTAATTAATTGAGACTATCTTCTTATACCTTATTCAATATGAGATGACAGACCAACTGAATTCATATCTGCTTGTTACAGAGAGTTAGTATGCTAACATATATTCAGCTAAGGATGTTTAATGGTGTTAGTATTGATCAGGAAGGGTTAAATACACCTTTATTTTTTGATGTATTTATAAATGGTTATGTTATTTATGTTTTACTAATGGTGGAATTCAGACTCAAATTTACTAATTCTGCTTAAAATTATGACTATTTAAAATAGGTTTGTATTGGATCATACCCTTATTATAAAATAGTTTTTGTGTATTTTTTTAATAGTTTTATTTTTTAATTCACTGAAACAAACCTTTAAATCTTTGTTTGTTTTTGTATGAGTACTAAGTTAGCACACAGAAAAGTGTAGATGATGAGTATTTGTATCCGTTCATTTATTTATTATAAGATTTGTGAGAGATGTTTTTCCCCGACATCCACAACTATGAGAGAAACCAGACAAAAATTCATTGGACATTTTGGTTTTGCGTTTTTATCTTTGGTTTTATTATTCTGCTCTATTGTCCACTGCAAAATCACGGGATGTTATTCCTTTTCTGTGCATGACAAAAACACTGGCTCATGTTGATGATGGCAAACTAATAAAACCATTGGAGGTTGACATTAAAAAGTAGTAAATCCTTGTTTTTCCTTTCACACTTGCATTGATTCCTTCTTCCTTGTCTCTTTACTTTGAAATTGCTTTTCTCACTCTCAGTATTGCAGTTTCCTTTCCTTTAAGATTAGTTGTTTCCTTTAGTAATGGTTTAATTGGACTAAGAAGATGGTTTAATGTGAACTCACAAATACATGCATGTTGATTCTTGGTTTACATGCATGTGTTTTTGATTAATGATTGTATGGCAGAAACATATTATGTTTTCTTACAATATTGTGGTTAAATAATGAACATTTTTGTACATGTGTTTATGTTATATAAATTGGATGACAATCATTTGATTAAAAGGTATATGTTATTATATATGTGAAAGATTGATGAAAAAAAGTCACATAATTTATTAATATAATTTATTAAAGTCTTTGTCATAATTTGATGATGTGATATTTCTTTAAAGATAATATATTATATTTACTTTATAATTAATATATGTATTTTTTTTTCGTACAGTATGATAAGGTTATAGTCATAATTGATTATATATTATAGTTCTAATCATAATTGATTATATATTATGAATGTGATATTTTTTAAGTCTGTATGTAATTCATTTACATATGGTATAATTGTAATTTTATTTATGTTATATAAATTAATGATAAAAAATTAAAAAAGGATTAATAACAATAAATTATTACATTATTGTGTAAGTTTTAATTATAAATCAAATATGGAAATTAGGGTTTAAATTTAATTAATTTATATTTCAGATATTTAATTTATACATTATTATTTGTATGTCTGGAATCTAGAATGGTAGTGGTAGATGATAGGATAAATTATGTTATTATATGTATACATATGAATGTGTAAAAAAAAATTAGTTTGTAATGAGTTATTTAAATTACATATTTAATAATGAAATTTGGACTGATTTATTGAAGTTGTGATTTAATAATTTTATAGTACAAATTATTAAGTTAAAATTATGGATTAAATTGTTTGAAAACATGAATGAATTGTAATTTTAAGTTATGGTTAAATTAATTAATTTTAATGCACTATCTTAAATTAAGAATTAATAATTTTTAAGTATGGAAATTGAATTAAATTGTGTATCAGATTTTTAATTAGGAATTAAATATTATAAAATTTTGTATATGTAGAAGGAATTTTGACATGAGAGGAAAAAACTAGATTATTAATTTAAAAGAAAAAGATATGGATAACTTAAATTTAATTTCATAACCACAGCAACATTTAAAAAATGTGTACGCACAATTATAATATTTGTGTGGATAACTCATGAATTACGTATGTTTAATAATATTAGAAAATTTGTTTCTTTAGATAATCATGTATGTGAGAGTTTATTTCGTACCTCTTTTATATTGAACATGAACAATGTTAATGTTATGATATTATTTGCATGAGATCAGATACTTTCATTAACCTAGGTGAACACTTAAGGGTATTCGATGTGGTGAAATATGTGTTTAGATCAACAGTTAAAGAAAAGTGACTAAATTTTTGTATATAATAAGACATAAAGTAATTGTATCATTTGTTTCCATCAATGAGGAGAAATAATTAGTTGACACTTACATAATGTGTTGAATGGATGGGATAATTATGTTAGAGGGAAAAATTTTAGTTCAATCATAGGACAAGATGTGCAATCACATATCCTTAACAACAATAGATTTTACCCATGTTTTAAGGTAATATCATGACAACCTCTTGTGTTAATTGACATACATATATTGTGTAAAGAATGATTATAACAAATAACTATCATTTTGTTACGATTTAGGATTGTTTACGGGTCATAAATGGAACTCATGTATGAGTTAAGGTCCTCATTGTAGATTTTTCTTGCTTTCATGGAAGAAAATGTTATCCAATGCAAAATGTTTTCTAGTTTGTGATTTCGACGTGAAAATCATGTATGTTTTAGCTTAATGAGAATGGATAACATTTGATTTGAGAATATTGATAGATGTCATTATTACAAATAATCAATTAATACTTGAAGGTAAGTTTATCTCAATTTGATATATGTCATGACTTTTGACATAATTATGAAATTCTAATCAATATAACTTCAATATATGTAGGAAAATACTACATTGGAGATGTTAGATTTATGTTAAAGAATTACATTGTATCACGATGTTGAATACGACTATAAAGAGTATTCACAAAAAGATTCACAAAACCTACAAGAATTGTTTAATCATCATCATTCATTACTACTTATTACAAATGTCATAACATTTGGTGTGTTGAAAAAATATTTCTCATTATAACTAGTAGAATTGAATCTTATTATAGTTTTGAGATAATGAGAAATATAGTTTCAACAAGTTATATATTATTTACAAATTTCTTTAGAAGGTGGACCGTGATCTATCGTTAATAGATGAAATGGATAAAAATTGATGGAACAAGATGTTGAAGTTAAAGAGAATGATTATAGCAAGATTTAAACTTGAAAAATATCATAGCTAATCAAACTTGAAGAAAATCAATTAAGATTTTGTAATAAATTGTATCACTAATAAAATAAATTCACTGTATGAGTTAACCCTCTAATTTATAATTCAAATCAAGGTAGTCTTTTCAAAATAATATCCTAAATAAAAGTAGATTTTTTTAGCATAACTTGTTTGATTTGATGGCCACATGGGATAAGTTCAAGTTAGCTAGTAGACTAATAGACTAATCCGTTTATTATTTTATGTTACATATTTTTCTTAATTCTTGTAATTTTTCTCATTGGACATTCAAATATATAAGTGCTATATTTCATAGTTATAATATCTAATTTAAATTAAAACTTAATGTCATTTTTAATTATTAACAATTTTTTAAAACTATTGCAATCCATATTGGACATAAAATAAGTTATAATTTAAAATTATTGAAAAATAGTGTAATAATAATATATAAAATACATTATCAGATAAGATAATAAAGTGATTATTATGTTAGAAAATATTTTTTTTCTTCAAAAATATATATCCTAATTTAATTTAAAATATAGGAGTATAGATAAAATAACAATAATAATAATAATATAATAGTAATAATAATAATAATTTATACCTATATATAAAGATGATTTTTTTATCAGCAGTAAACAATAAATAAATGAGAACTAGGGGTGGTTCAACTCTTATACAAAATTACACAATAACCAACTTCTAACTATAATTTGTCTATCTAACTAACAAAAGTACTAGCCAAACAAACAATCTAAAAACATCAATAAACCATCCTCATGCACGCCAAAGATTCCAAACACCAATCAGAATAGGAAAACGAAGCAGAACGAGATTTTGTAGGCAGAAATCCAAGACCAAACCTTTACTTGCACCATTGCAAACATTTCTGACACATCAGCCACACCCCTTTTGAAAATGATAAAATTCCTGTGATTCCAGATTTCACTCACAACCCTCACCCAAATTGTACTCCACACAATGTTAACCGAGTCTGAAGACTGGTTCATCCTGAATTGAGCAAAGTTGGACATAGGATCAATGTGAGACACAAACGACACTCCAAGCCACTTATAGCAAAAACACCAAACACGCCAAGCAAAACTGCAATCGAAAAACAAATGACGGTAAGACTCTTCCTCCTTCCCACACAGACAACACAAAGCATTTTCAACCATCACCCCTCGCCTTTCCAGATTGACCCTAGTAGTGATCTTATTCTCCATAACCCTCCAAGCAGGAAATAAAGCAGAAGGCACGACTTTACACCTCCACAACTTACTGAAAATCGGAGAACCTTTCACCTCACTATCCCTTCTAACATGAGTATAAGCAGAATTAACTGAAAACGTCTGAACTCCACCGACCTTCCAAATCCAATTATCCGCCTCTCCCAAAACCAATCTAACATCTTGCAAAACCTGCAAAACCTGCAAAAACTGATCCACCAAAGGCTTCTCCCATTCGAAAAAAGGTCTTGGATTTTCTCCTTTTTAACTGCTTCTTTGGTGTTTATCAATTTTATTCTTATATTAATATTTATTTTATTGTTTTATGTTGGACATTTTAGTCATTTCAATATTATTTTAAGCATTTAATAAATAACTAATTATTCTTATAATTAATTAAAACTGTTTTTATTTTTTATTTTTAAAACTAATATTCTATCATTTTGTAAAAAATAATTACCAATTTTAAATTTTAAATGTGGACCAGTTTATTAAACGTTTTGTACGAAGAAAAATTGTTTTCTCATGTCTTCATCTCTCTTAAAAATCATAGTTGTTATCCTTCTTATCATCTGGTTTCTTATTCTATTTTTACAAAAAATATGAATGAATGGCAGCAGCGGTTTCTTCACCGATGACTCAATATGTGAACGTGACCTCCGTCAACACCTATTCTTCTCATTACAAATGACGCGATCTTTCTAACACGAGGCAGGGAAGATGTTCACTGCATTATGGAGAAACGACTATTATGGAAGATTGTATCTTTGTAACTTGGATTTGCAATGGTAACCTGTTGTTTGTCCTGCCTTTTGCAGCCAGACCTTTAAAGTCATTGTTTGGGGCGGTGTGCACACCCTCTTCTTGACAGGTTCGCTTTTTATTCCTCTTTTATCAAATTGATCATTTTTTTCATTTCCTTTCATTTATTGAGTAAATTCTCTATCTAGCACCATTTACAATTTTATTTCCCCATCTAGCACCGTTTTGTTTTTATTTCCCTATATAACACCGTTTTGTTTTTATTTCCCTATCTAACACCCTTTTATTTTTTATTTCCCTATCTAGCATCATTTCAAAAATAAATAAATAAATAATAAATTAAAAAAAATTGATAATTTTAATTTTGAATGTATTAAAAAATAAATATTTTTAATGTTTAAAATAGTTAGAAATATAATTAATGAATAAAGAAATGAGTTTTTACAAAATAAAAATAAAAAAGTAATAAATTTAAAATGTTTAGTTTAAAAATTATTTTTTTTAAGAATGAAGAAAATAAAAAATTTAACTCTACAACAACATAAAATTTGAATCTATAAACATAAATTAATATTTATTTTTATTATTATTAATGATGTAATCATGTTAATTTCAAGTAAAAAATACAGGACATAATTATAAAAAAAAAATTGAATAAAGACTGATATGGACATAAGAGAACAACGAACAAAAAAAATGTTCATATTGTCAAACACAGGGACACACATAAAAAACTCGTCCCAACATTACTGGATTGTGCACTTCTTGTCATTAATTATGTTTCATTTTGCACAAAGTATTTAATGTACCATTGAAGAAAATATTAAATGAATGATCATCCTTCATTTATTTTCCTTTTTATGATCAACATATACTTATTTAGTATTTTCTTATATCTCTTATATTTATCTTATTTGGATTTTTTGATATCTTTTATTTTTATCTTATTTTGTTTTGCCTTTATTTTTTATCTTTTATATTTTTAGTTATTATTTTTTTTCTGCCATTCTTTATTTATTTCTGTTATTTGTTTTTATTTTATTGTTGCTGTTTTTAGTTTCTAGACTTATTTATTTTTGCATTTTTTCTTCTCATTTTTAAACATTAAGTGTAACATTTGCATTAGTTTTTTTTTAGGATTTTGCATTTAAGGTAGACACTTCAATATTATTTGTGTGTCCACTATTAATTAATACTAATTGACTTTGGTTTTTTTTATAATTATGTCATGTACTTTTACTTGAAATTAACATGATTATATCATCAATAATAATAAAAATAAATACTAATTTATGTTTATAGATTCAACTTTTATGTTGTTGTAGGGTTTAATTTTTTATTTTATTCATTTTAAAAAAAATAATTTTAAACTAAACATTTTAAATTTATTACTTTTTTTTTGTAAAAACTCATTTCTTTATTCATTAATTATATTTCTAAGTATTTTAAACATTAAAAATATTTATTTTTTAATGCATTCAAAATTAAAGTTATAAAAAAAATTATTATTTATTTATTTTTGAAATGGTGCTAGATATGAAAATAAAAAACAAAAGAGTGCTAGATAGGGAAATAAAATCAAAAGGGTGCTAGATAGAGAAATAAAAACAAAAGGGTGCTAGTTGGGGAAATAAAAGTGTAAATGGTGTTAGATAGGAAATTGAGCCTCATTTATTTGTTCCATTAAATTGAGAATTATTAATAAATATAAAATATTGAATCATTCTTTTCTTTATTAATAATATTATAGCTTCGGAAATGTTAATGATAAAAATAAAAAATGCAGACACACAACGCATGAGCGTATGTGTTTTCGCTAATAATAATAATAATAATAATATAATAATATAATATAATATAATAATATAATATAATAATAAAATAATAATAATATATTATTATTATTATATACTCAGATTCCATTGTTAAGGAGAAACTAATGAGGTGGAGAAATGTAGATGAATTGTAGTTTGTACAATCTTGTTTTGTTTAGTGGATTTAGAGTTTAGAATTTAGAGTTTAGGGTGAGACGACGAAGAGTTGTTTTTTCATGTCTTCATATAGTGTAAAATTCCTATTAAATGAGAAGGGGCATTTTCTGATAATTTATTTTTAAGGTAATTTTTACTTATAGTTAATTATTAATTGTAGAAAAACAATTATTTAGTGAGTATTAGTCAAGTAGATAATATATCTAAAAAGATTAATAATATAGATTTGATACATTTTGATTTTGATTTTTTATGTATGTTAAGTAGACATTTTAACTTATTGAATGTTATCTTCTGTGCAGTAAACAAATGTTGAAGTATTCAAAATATACCTTATTGTTGAATATTGATTTAGAATTTTTAACAATGATATATCATGAATTTATACTTTGGTATAGATAGATTGTAATATTCTTTCTTTTCTCTTGTAAATTAGTCTGTTAAAAGTTTATTTAAATGGACTCTATATTTTTTAGAGCTATGTTTTTTTTATATATTATAAACTGAATAATTATTGTTTGTAAACTAGTTTTTATATTAACTAATTTAAATATTATTTTATAAATTAAAAAATTATTGGTTTATAAAATAATTTTTATTATTAATAAAAATTTATAAATTATCTTTTAAATTAATATCTATTATTAGTTTTCAAGATTTTAGTTATTAACTATTTTATATTTTAAATTAATTATCAAATTATAATTAAATACTAATTTAAAATATAAATTAATTAGTAGTTAAAATCTTAATAGTTAATGTTAGATACAAATTTAGAAATTACTTTATAAATTTTTATTAATAATAAAAATTATCTCAAATACTAATAATTTTTTTAGTTAATAATATAGTAACTTAGTGTATTAAGGAAATAATAATTATCAAATTATATGCAATTATTGTATGCAATATTTGATGATATTGTACCCAATTATATGCAATTAATTTAATAATTATAGAATCTCATAATTAGTATCCTACCTAATTATATTGTAATTTGGGGAGAGAAACTCACTATATAATATTTCCTATACATGAAGTGATGTAATATACACATAAGAAAATAAGAAACATCTCTTTTTCTTACCATTTTTTATCATTTTCTTATATGGTATCAGAGCACCAATCTTTGTGCCCTGACAGCCTCTCCATTTTTATCCCCTAAATAAAAAATCATGTCTGGCAAAGAAGGCACCAGTAACGAGTCCGATAGAAACCTCGTACAACGCTTCAGTGCCGAGCAAATTCAGCAATTGGCAAGGGCTATTTACTCGCTCAACAATAACGGTAAAAGTGACACGTTTGTTAGCTCTGCAGGTCTGCTTGCCCATAACTCCTCTTCTAATTATGCTTTTACGAAACCATGGATTTTGAATAGCAGAGCAACCCATCACATTGCATCTGATTCACAATTTTTCACACACATTTCATCATCATTTATTTCAAATGTTAATCTGCCCACAGGCTCAACTGCGCCCATATCATCTACAGGCACAATTAAATTCAATGACAAAATCACTCTCAAAGAAAGATGTTCTCTGTGTTCCTTCTTTTAATTTAAATCTCATGTCTATTAGTAAGATAACCAGTTCACTAAATTGTTGTGTCGTTTTTACTCCACATGGTTGCGTTTTACAGGACTTGGCTACGGGGAGGATGATTGGCTCGAGTAAACAACACGCACGCTTATACTACATGTCCCCTCTTCCAAACCAAGCCCACACATCTCAAATATCGACCGATCCTGATTTATGGCACAAGCGCCTTAGACATCCTTCTCCGGCGTGTCTACAACTTGTATCTTCCTTACTACCTATCCCTATCAGTAAAAATCTCATTCCCATTCATAATCATTGTAGTATTTGTCCCAAAGTTAAACAGACAAGGCTACCCTTTCCTTTGAGCACAATAAAATCTCATTCTCCATTTAATCTATTGCATTGTGACATTTGGGGTCCTCATAAAACCCCAACTCATTTTGGAAAACGTTTTTTTCTCACTATAGTCGATGACTACACTAGATGTACTTGGCTATTTCTTATGAATCACAAATCTGAAACCCAACATCTCTTAGAGTCATTCATTACATTTGCACAAAATCAATTTCAGGCATCTATTAAAACCATCCGCGTTAACAACGGACTGGAATTTATTTCAATGTATGATTTTTTTCTCAAAAAAGTATTGAATGTCAACGCACTTGCGTTTACACTCCTCAACAAAATGGAGTAGTAGAACGCAAACATAGACATGTTTTAAACACAGCACGAGCCCTCCTATTTCAGTCCAATTTACCATTAGAATTTTGGGGAGAATGCGTTTTAACCACCACATATATCATTAATCGCTTGTCATCACCTTTACTAAAAAATAAATCACCTTTTGAGCTACTATATAATCAACCACCTTCACTTTCTCACCTAAAAACTTTTGGTTGTCTCTGTTACGCAACTGTTGTTTCACCTAAGCAAAAATTTGATCCGCGTGCCCGACAATGCATCTTCATTGGTTATCCTCAGAGTCAAAAAGCATACAAATTATTTGATATAGATGCAGACACTTTTTTTACAAGTCGGGATGTCATCTTCCATGAAAGTGTTTTCCCATTCTGCCAACAGTCACAGACACAATCATCACCTCCATTACAAGGTATTTTGCCCAGTATTGACATTGACTTACCCACTCCTGTCCAACATTCACTCGATCAACCTTCTTCTCTTACCCATCACAATGCACCTAAACCTCCATCAAACCAACATTCTTCTCCTACTCGTCACAATACACTTGAACCTCCATCAAACCAACTCTCTTCTTCTACTCGTCACAATGCATCTGAACCTCCATCAAACCAACCTTCTTCTCCTACTCGTCATAATACACCTGAACCTTCAGTAGACCAACCTTCTTCTCCCATGCCAAGAAGTTTAGCACCCATTACCAAACCTTCTCCAATCGACCTTCCTGTTCGACGATCCAGTTGCACATCAACCCAACCTTCCTGGCTTCAAGACTACGTAACGGGATCCCAAGTCAATCATTCGACCACTGCCCAAGACCGACCGAATGGAACCAAGTATCCTATGCATCATTTTCTTTCTAATTCACGATTTTCTTCTACACATAGTGCATATCTTGCTAACATCACAGCCACCAAAGAACCTCACACTTATGCTCAAGCTATCCTTGATCCAAATTGGCAAAAAGCAATGGACGAAGAGCTTTCCGCCTTGCAGCTAAATCAAACGTAGACCTTGACACCGTTACCCGCTGGGCAGAAACCCATCGGATGCAAATGGGTCTATAAAAAAAAGTACAACTCAGATGGTAGCGTCGACAGATATAAGGCGCGCCTTATCGCAAAGGGGTACACTCAGATTGAAGGTGTCGACTATTCTGAAACTTTTTCACCAATAGCAAAATTAACAACTTTGAGGTGTCTCCTCACCATTGCAGCAGCCAGAAATTGGTTTACTCACCAGCTAGATGTGCAAAATGCCTTCTTACATGGCACATTGCATGAAATTATTTACATGGACTTGCCACCCGGCATCATCGACAGGGGGAGAACATTGTATGTCGACTCAACAAATCCCTTTATGGTATCAAACAAGCATCTCGAACATGGTTTTCAACATTTTCTCATGTGATTAAATCTGTAGGATTTCAACCGTCCAAGACAGATTACTCTCTATTCACAAGACAGAATAACTCATCATTTACTGCCCTTTTGATTTATGTGGATGATATTCTTTTGACAGGAAATGATTTGACAAAAATTCAGCGTGTTAAAGATTGTTTATTACAACAATTTCGCATTAAAGATCTTGGAGACCTAAAATATTTTCTAGGGATTGAATTTTCCCGTTCCAAAGCTAGTATTTACATGTCCCAAAGAAAATATGCGCTTGATATTTTGCAGGATACGGGACTCACAGGTGCTCGTCCAGACAAATTTCCAATGGAACAATACCTAAAACTCACACCAGACGATGGAGAGCTATTAAAGGATCCAGTCAAATACAGGCGACTCGTGGGACGACTGATATACCTCACGGTTACTCGGCCTGACATAGCATTTTCGGTTCGGACCCTAAGTCAATATATACAGGATCCACGGAAACCTCATTGGGATGCCGCAATTCGAGTCCTAAAGTATATCAAAGGATCACCAGGACAAGGATTGCTATTGCCATCCGAAAACAATCTGACATTGACAGCTTATTGCGACTCAGACTGGGGAGGTTGTCAGACAACTCGGAGATCAGTATCTGGATATTGCATTTTTCTTGGTTCCTCTATTATCTCATGGAAGTCAAAAAAACAGACAAACGTATCAAGATCATCAGCAGAATACCGCGCAATGGCCAATACTTGTTTGGAGATAGTTTGGTTGCGATATCTGTTGCAGGATTTAAAGGTGTCATGTAACTTGCCAGCTCCACTTTTCTGTGACAATCAAGCGGCATTACATATAGCAGCAAACCCAATATTTCATGAACGCACAGAACACATTGAGATAGACTGCCACATTGTGCGAGAAAAATTACAAGCTGGGATAATCAGTCCTTCATATGTACCGACACAGTATCAGCTCGCAGATATTTTTACGAAGGCATTGGGCAAGGAACGATTTTTGACGCTACGACACAAGTTGGGGATTCTTGATCTTCACCTACCAAATTGAGGGGGAGTATTAAGAAAATAATATTTATCAAATTATATGCAATTATTGTATGCAATATTTGACGATATTGTACCCAATTATATGCAATTAATTTAATAATTATAGAATCTCATGATTAGTATCCTACCTAATTATATTGTAATTTGGGGAGAGAAACTCCCTATATATATCCTATACATGAAGTGATGACATAAGAGAATAAGAAACATCTCTTCCTCTTACCATTTTTTATCATTTTCTTATCTAGTGAATGATTAATTTTTTTTTTCTAGATTTGTTGCTATTTAATGATTTTTTTATAATGCATGTTTTATGTGTGTTGAAATTTTGTAGTTTTGAAGTTTTAATATTTTGCTAGAATTTTAAACATTATTTTTAGGTTATTTATAATTTACATTATATAAGGCATGAGGTAGAGTGAGAGATTATACATAATATCCATGTGAATTATCAAGTGAGGGAATAAAGTAAATTATATATCAATATAGTATATCATTATATGAATTTTAATAAAAATATTTTTTAAATTAATTATTTAAAAAATATATTTCATAATTAAATATTTGGTATGCGTAGTAATCCTCAATTAAGTAGCGTAGTAATCCTCAATTAAGTAGCCTAAAATTTTCATCAACTCTCTCCACTTGACATTTTTATTTATATAACTCAATGTGTATCCCTATAGCCTAAATATCTTGTTGAATTCTCTAATTTCATACTCCCTATAATATATTCACGTAGTAGAACCTCATCGATTACTACTAAAATCTCATATCATATATTACTAAATCAACACATTTTAAAATATAGGAAAATAAATAAATAAAACATTAGGTTAAATTAACCAACCGAAAATAATTAATTTAAAACGACACAAAAAAAATACTCACATAGAAATGAAGTTTGAGCAAAGCTTTATTGTTTGAGTGTCATCCTTCTAGAAAATAAATAAAGCTTTAGTTTATTTCTTGCTAAAATTTTGAGTATGTCGTTTCAGTGACAGTCCTTGTTACATGAGCAAAAAGACTAACACTTGAACAATATACTCCTAATGGAAAGAGAATAACACTAAACAACGTCACCCAAATGCTCAACCAACGTTTGAAGAATTTGACTTCTTGATTAAATCACAAACTTCTAAAAAGTTACTGAATTTTCATTGTTTGAATGATCACTTATCGCTTGAGCAATCAAAATTCAACGAGATAATTGTTTTGACATCTCCCTTACACAAACTTCAAGTCATAACTTGTTATTGCTTAAGTGACTAACTAAACACTTAACTTTTAATATTTTTGTAACTACAATAAACACACGGCTTGAGCATCACTCAAGCTAGTAGCTCAACTATGCAAAATTAGCAAATTGGAAAATTTCATGTAAAAAAAATCATTTAAAAATAAACTAGTTCTAATCATTCTAACTAGTTTTGAGTATCAAATGAAGGCTGATATGTACATAATTACTTTGGAGTGTTAGTCCATTCCAACTATCCTTATTCAAATCTAAAATAAGTCAAAATAACATAAATGGTTTTAAAAAAATCATATTTAGTTATTCATTGTTTTCTAATCAAAATTATTGGATATAATTCTTACTATTAGGTCAAAAGTTATAACTAATGGTTAGAGTACCATTCTTCCTCCTTAAGAACCTAATAGTCCAAACGTCATACTTTAGTTTTGAAAATGAACTCACCTTACCTTTTATCATGAGAGAATTGATATCATTGGCAATAATCTTCCATAACAATTATTCTGTTAAAAATCAAACTTTATATAAAAATAGTTGGATTGATAATTTATTTTCAAAAATCTCAACTATATTCAACTATGTCATTCAATACATCTATGATACTTGTTCGGTTAGAAATCAAACTTTATATAAAAATAGTTGGATTGATAATTTACTCTCAAGAGTCTCCACCCATATTTAACTACGTTATTCAATACATCTAAAATTCAGTTTTCAAAAATATTCAATTTAGTTTCCAATATCAATAAGTTGATAAAGACTTATAAAATATCACCTAACACATCAAATCATTAATAAGAATTTAATTAATTGATATACTAATTTGTTTTAACTTATTAAAACTATGAAAGCACAAAACACTCACAAGCATAGCTACAAGGATAAAATAAAAATGTCTTTTAAAATAAAAAAATTACTTCAAAAGACTAGAAAAAGAGTTAAAAAGATAAAAAAATTCTAAAATATAATAGCTTAAAAAATAAATAACAAATTATTAAATTTCTTAATTATATTCTTTCATATACAATTTAAATTTGAATATTTATCACTAAAAATCACATTTTTTTTTTATAAAAAAAAACAGGTTGCTAAAAGTCCTAAATTCATTTTAATCATACACTTGACTTATCCGTTCAGCAAATTAGTTCATCCTGATTCCCTTGAACTTTCCAGCATAATCAACAACAAAATCAATCAATCAATCACATTACTGTTGTCTCAATTATGAGGCAATCTCCTTTCTCTCCCTTAATCCTTCTTCCTTCTTTTCTATACTTTAAAATCCAAATTAAATCGGTATAATTATAATATTATTTACACAACATAAACACAAGTAAAACGTATATAATTAGTTAAATGTTTATAACAAATCGTCAAATTAATACATATGATATGTTAACTTTTGGGAAATATTTCATATCTCACTTTTTCCAAAAATTAAAGTACACAGCTCAATTTTAAGCCTATAAAAAAATTGTTTTTTTTTATCTCCTTGTTTGTTTTGTCGTGAATACTTGTGAAAGGAATATTGAACTTGAATCCAGCACCAGTACACTGTAGAACACGTGAGTGGGATGTCCACTGTCTAACAAGGAACTTGTTACTGGAACAGATTAATAATATGCACACACATCATTGATCATCCTTGTCGTAGTGCCATTTTTTGTTTTGTTTCCATTTTATAATTTTTTTTGTTATATTGCTGTTTTCTATTACCAAGTCCGTGAATGGATAGGACAAAAGAAGAGAAAAAACAGAAAAACATGGGAGTCTTTTATTAAATATTACTCATCAGTTTGGAATGAAATGTAAAATCATACATTTAAAAACAAATGAAAAAAAAATATTCAACCCTACATCCAATATTTTTTCATTAAAATTTCAACATTAAAGTCAATTAGAAATATGAGTGCAATAGAGTAGTATTTTGGATATAATATTTATTATTTTGTTATAAGGGGATTTATCTAATTGTGGATTGGGCTTACTGTTGTACGAAATTATGCACACATAATTCAATAAAGTTTAATTATCTTTTGATTGAGATTTTCACATTATTATCGTGTAATAATTGTCAAATGACATGTTAATTTTGTAAGGTGTATTAAAAAATGTATTTTAATTCTAATTTAACCTCAAATTCTTTTACGTCGAGATTTTCAATTTGTGCAAAAAATTTCGTTAAAATATCTTCTAAATAAATCTGATACTATATTTATTATAAGTGAAGTTTAAACATAATTCAACCTTATAAAATCAATTTCTAAAATAAAATTTGCACATACTTATATACTATGAAATATTCTTATTTTTAATCGATGTGAGATCTTCAACCAAATATAGTGTCAGATTGATCAGGAAGTCAAGTAAAAAACATATAAGTGAGTATTGGTCTACCTATTATATAATGTTTTCATGATCCAATATTTAATGAATTGAGAAATAAAGACATCCTAAACATTCTTAACTCTGAAAAGTAATTTTTCATATAGGAAATACTTAATGGCTTTAAGAGTTACTTACATAATCTATCTTATCTAATTTGTTTAAAGTAAAACAAAACACACCTCTCTTGGATGAGCAAAAGATTGAAAAGAATTGCGAGGAGTTACGCGTTTCCAGCTGTGAAATTCATGTCCTCATCTATACATACATGTTTGTGCTTTGATAAAGACAAAAATATATTCTCCAAATCTATATTCTTCACAAACTCAACTCGTAGCATCCAAAGATTAGTGAATGTGATGGCTATTAATAAGCTACTTTTTCACAAATATTTAGATATTTTTTATAAATTAAAGTTAACTTTACAAGAAAAAATTTAAACAAATTAATATGAAAAGAATTTGAAAATATAATTCAAAAAAAAAATTTAACCTAAATTTTTTAGACATATATTGATATAGTGAGATGGACACTGTGATGTTGATATTGAATGTTTAATTCTCTATCTCTTCCCTGTAGGTATTTATGGTTTGTCTGAAAATAAAAGTTAAAAAAGAATAATTCATTGATTTTATAATTACAATCTTAGTATTTATTTGGATCAAACACTAATCTCTTAAGTTAAAAAATAGAAATACCATTTTTTTTCTATCTTTAAATTCTCATTATAATAGTCCCATGAATAAACTTTGCTATTTACGTGTTTATACTTGACATATTTTTATTTTAACTCTAATATTCATGAACATACTTGTGTATTAATTTTTTTAAAGAAAATATTGATGAAATAAATAGATAATATATATTATTGTATAAAGATTTTTTTATGTTATTATTTAATTATATATTTTCATATATAAAGTTTTTTATTTTAAAATGATTATCCAAAAATTATATAAAAGTAAAAAGGTTGTGATTATTTGAAAGAGTAAAAACTTGTATAGTAAGTACAACCTTAATGAACTTGTAAGAAAACATACTGGGGTGTTTGGATTAGAGAAAAGATTTGTGAGGATGGAAGAGAGTGAATTTGTGAAAATTAGAGAAGATGTGTGAGAATGTGAGATTATTTGGATTGAAGGATGATAGAATCGATTTATGAAGTTGTTTGGATTGAAATTTGTGAGTGATGTAATAGTTGAAATGAAATTTATAATTTTTCTTAAAGATGTAAAATGTAAGTTTACAAATTTACCCTTGTTATTAAAAATATTTTAAAAAAATAGTTATGATAATTTTTTTTTAGGTTTGAAGTACTATCAAATATTTTTTTTTAGGTTTCAACTACACAACTCTAACCACTTAAGATCTAACATGAAAAGCAAGAGAAAATATAAATATAATTTTTTTTTAAAAAAAAAAAACAATAAAAAAAGAAACACAGTAAGATAATCGATTTTCTATACAGTTCAAATGCAAGGAGAATCGATTCTCAATGGCACCAAAGAGAGCAAAATCGATTGTGGGTGTTTTACAAAGGTAGAGGAATCGATTATCAATGGCATCAAAGAGAGCAAAATCGATTGTGAGTGTTTTACAAAGACATGAGAATCAATTCTCTCATGAGTACAAAGTCTCGAAAATCGATTTTCATGACTAAAAGCTAAATAAGAATCAATTCTTCTTTCCATACAAAATCAACAAAAATTGATTTTTGTGTATGACAAAATCAATTTACACATTCCATGCAAAATCGATTTTACCTTTTTCAAAATGTTTTTGATTCCTTGCAAAGTGTTCAATCTGATAAATATGTGATGCATGCACATGTTAAGATAAAGGTATCAATGTAAAAACGTAGGTTCCCAAGTGTAATCCTCTCTCTAATCCGCGTATTTGTGTGAAGACGTGAATTTGTTCCTCCATCCGCCGAGTGACCTCATCCACAGAAGCTTAGACTTAAAAAAAGAGTTTTGTATGATGATGGTTGAAGGGGCAAAGCCGTTGGGAAAACTGAAAAAAAAAAAAAAAACTGAAAAGCCCGGGATTTTTAAACAAGAGAGATGAGTATAAGAGATGATGAAATGGTTTTGATTTAAGAAAAAGAATAGGAAGTTATGGAATCATTCTCAGTTTGGCGTTCTTCCGTCTTCTCTTTGTATCTTCTTCTCCCTCTTCTTCTCAAACAACTCACACTGGTATCTGCCAAGAAGAGTTACATAGTACACATGAAAGAGCGCCATGATCCTGGCGTGCACCCCACGCACCTTGACTGGTACACTGCCACGCTCCTTTCCTCTTCAGACTCTCTCATTTATGCCTATACCTCTGTTTACAACGGCTTCGCTGCCACACTGGACCCTCAACAACTCCACGCGCTCCGCACCTCCGACTCCGTCTTGGGCGTTTACGAAGACACGCTTTACACGCTGCACACCACACGCACCCCCGAGTTCTTGGGCCTCCAGGCCCATTCTGAGTTCTGGGAAGACCTTCACCAGGCCTCACACAACGTCGTTATTGGGGTCCTTGACACTGGCGTCTGGCCAGAATCCCAAAGCTTTGACGACTCCCAAATGCCCCAAATCCCCACGCGCTGGCGGGGTAGCTGCGACTCCGCACCTGACTTCGATCCTTCTCTTTGTAACAACAAGCTCATCGGCGCTCGTAGTTTCTCCAAGGGCTACCGCATGGCTTCTGGTAACGCCAGAAAGCCCAGGGACCTTGCTTCGCCTCGTGACGGTAACGGACACGGCACGCACACCGCCTCTATCGCAGCTGGCTCCGCCGTCTCCAACGCCACGCTTCTCGGTTACGCCACTGGCACCGCGCGCGGGATGGCTCCGCAGGCGCGCGTGGCGGCCTACAAAGTCTGCTGGACTGACGGCTGTTTCGCCTCCGACATTCTCGCCGGAATGGATCAGGCAATCCAAGACGGCGTCGATGTCCTCTCGCTCTCCCTCGGCGGCTCATCCTCCTCCGTTCCTTACTACTTTGACACCATCGCTATCGGAGCCTTCGCAGCAATGGAGAGAGGAATATTTGTTTCGTGTTCGGCAGGGAATACTGGACCTCGGAGCGGTTCTGTTGCTAATGTGGCTCCATGGATCATGACCGTCGGAGCCGGCACACTGGACCGTGATTTTCCGGCGTATGTTACTCTTGGCAACGGGAAACGTTTTGCCGGCGTTTCGCTCTACAGCGGTGAAGGAATGGGAGACAAACCGGTTGGTTTGATTTATTTCAGCGACCGGTCGAACTCGTCGAGCAGTATTTGCATGCCTGGCTCACTTGACCCTGAGACAGTGCGCGGGAAGGTGGTGGTTTGTGACAGAGGGCTTAACGCGCGCGTGGAAAAAGGCACAGTTGTGCGCGACGCGGGCGGGCTGGGAATGATACTCGCGAACACGGGGATGAGCGGGGAGGGACTGGTGGCGGACAGTCACCTTGTGGCCGCCGTGGCAGTGGGGGAAAGCGCGGGTGATGAGATTAAAGAGTATGCCTCGTTGGATCCTAATCCAACCGCTGTTCTCAGCTTCGGTGGGACCGTGTTGAACGTGAGGCCCTCGCCTGTGGTGGCAGCGTTTAGCTCCCGTGGGCCCAATGAAGTGACGGCCCAGATACTCAAACCGGATGTTATTGGGCCTGGAGTGAACATATTAGCAGGTTGGTCCGGTGCTGTTGGGCCATCTGGGTCCGAAGACACTCGCAAAACGCGGTTCAACATCATGTCTGGTACTTCCATGTCTTGTCCTCACATAAGTGGGTTGGCTGCACTGTTGAAAGCGGCGCATCCAGATTGGAGTCCAAGTGCGATCAAATCTGCACTCATGACAACGGCTTATACCCACGATAACACAGAATCTCCGCTTCGTGATGCAACGGGTGAAGAAGCACTCTCCACACCATGGGCCTATGGGGCCGGTCATGTGAACCCACAAAAAGCCCTTTCACCTGGACTTGTTTATGATGCCTCCACACAGGACTACATTGCCTTTTTGTGTTCCCTCAACTACACCCTGGACCATCTCAGACTTGTTGTTAAGCATTCCGATGCCAATTGTTCTACAAAATTTGCTGACCCGGGTGACCTCAATTATCCATCTTTCTCGGTTGTTTTCGGAAGCAATAAGGTTGTACAATACACACGCACGTTGACCAACGTGGGGAAGGCGGCATCTGTGTATGACGTGGTAGTTAGTACGCCGTCCACTGTGGAGATAACAGTGAATCCTAACAGGGTTTCGTTTGCAGAGGTGGGAGAATGCCAAACATACAAGGTGACGTTTGTGTCGAATCGGAGTGTTAGTGATTCGGTTGCGTCTGAATTTGGTAGCATCATGTGGAGTAATGAAGAACACGAAGTTAGGAGCCCGGTTGCTTTCACATGGACATATTTTTGAGGTTTTGTTGACTGCATACTGTTATTATTATTTATAGCCCAACAGCAATAGGCCATAGGTGTAGAGTTTAAAGGAAAGAAGCTGCATGACTTTACTAGTCTTTAGGCACATTGCTGTTGCCATCACTCCAGACTGAACTTGTTGTAATAACAGATTCTAAAAGCTATTGGCAACATGACAGTCTTTAACATAACACCTCATCACGTGTCATAATGCAACTATGGTTTCCACTTTTAATTTCAAAGTTTCAGATTTTCACCATCTCACTCTAAATTCCCTTAAGTGTTTTAAGTTTTTACTAAAGCTTTATTAATTACAAGGTGGAGTAAAAAAAGGCAGAGAGAGATGTAAGTAACGACTATATTTTTGAGCTTTTCACTGATCCCGGGATCTGGTGACCGATTTCACAAATATGGTAACAGATCACGGACAATTTTGCGCTCCTGAGCACCCCATGTGCAATTGATGCATTTTTTTTTTCTTCCTGTTTGGTACAGGCGTGCAGTGAAAGGTGGTGGCATGTTCTACCGCAGTACATACTACACACGGTCATTTCAAAGTTAACGCTTCCTATGAATTACTAATTACTAGTTATTTCGAAGGGTCTTATTCCAAACGATCTCGGCCATGAATGGCTACTAATCGGTGTACCGAATGAAAAGACATTTCCTGTGTCCTGTGTCCTCTGTCAGTTATGCAGAAAAAGGTAGTTCACAGCAATCACTTATTTTCCTGCTGTGCCATTTGATTATTTAGTCGATCATCAACTTTCTGGTAGGACCACAGAGATTGAAAGTTGAAGGGAAAAAAATCAATAAGACAAAAAAGAAAACACTTTTTCTTTTCTGTTTTCTGAGATAAAACGCTTTATCCTTATGTGTTTTCAGGAAGCTGACAGGGGTTACAACATGTAACAAGAGCCCTTACACCCTTAGCTTAGTTATCAAGGTCCATTAAAACAAGTGATTAATATATAACACTTATACTTCTTTCTGCATTTAAAAAAATGGAACAAACATGGATTAAGCTTATCAAAGCAGGCAAACGCAATCAATAGCCATTTTCTATTATTGGGTCTTTCATTTCACTCGCGCAACATTGGAGATCGACAACAGCAAAGGATCGAACTTATCTGACCCACAATTACAAACGGAGCTACTACTTTGCTTTGAGTATCCATATAGTGCACAATCTAACTTACAACATTTATAACCCTTTATATTTCCAAAATTTATACTCTAGCTATTATGAATGCAATTTTGATAACAAAAGCTTCAGATTCTTTTTTCTGCTTTTCCTTTTGGAAAGAGTATACTAGCAACATAAACAACATGGTCTCCAACATGACTTTGTACAACAGCAACACGAGCTTACCTTTGGACAGCTTGGGCAAGAGCAAGTGCAGGTGCATTTGCAACTGCAGCAAGAGGGGCAAGATGGACAAGTTGGATACCCAAAATTGCAACTACGTGGAAGAGTACAACAATTTCCAAAACCACAGCTCTCTTTACAGAAATATGATTTGGGGCAAGAGCAGCAACAGCTCCACTTTGGTAAGGAGCAGCATTTGATGGATGGAAGACAACTGCAACTGCAACTGCATGGTTTGCAGTCACCACAGCAGCGTGGCAATTTTAGTGGTAAAGATAATCCTTCACAGCAGCAACAGCAGCAGCAGATCCAAGAGAGGTTAAAACAGGGCATGCCACTGCACATAAAAAGGTTACTTGTGTTATTCAGGAATCATGATAGTTATCAAATAAGGCTATGAAAGGGTGTGCAGCTTCGATAAATGAAATTTAACCAGCGTATCAATCATTTTCTGATGACAACTCCCATTTATCTCAGCTCAGGTATACAGACACTACCCTTAGCAGAATGCATGATTCAGCAACATTCAAACGTGTTTGTTTGTTTGATACAGAGAATAAAAAGAAGACAAAATAACATGAAATAATCTTAAAAGTTCGGAATAGCACAAGTGTGTTGTTCCTTAAAGCTAAACCACAGTCTTCACAGAAAGGGTGCTCCTCATTAGTCATTAGTTTTTTATATACATAAGATAAAGTTTTTATAAAGGGGCAAGAGTGGAAGAGAATTTTTTTTTTTCTTGAGATTGTGATTAACCTCTTCCTTGTCATGCATTCATTTTAACAAATAATTGCATGTGTGGGAAAACAAACTAAAAAGTATTCCATCACATAGATATCAAGAAATGCAAAAAATCCTACAAACCATTTAGTAAAAAAAGACAGTTAATCTATTTGCATTGAAACCAAATTATTCTACTTCTAAGATTGGTATACTCATAAAGAACGGGATAAACATGTGGTACCAGAGCCACTTCCAGAAACGACATGACCGGCGGTTCTTCTTGGTTCTGTTTGAAAGAAAAGCAGACATAAGAATCATGATCTCTTTGACACAGTAACAAATGATGAAAGATGAGAGCAGTTCTTACGTGGGTAACAGAGGATCTGGGTTTGCCATCACATAATCAGCAACCCTGTAATATTGTGTGACATTCAATCAGCTATAATAATTGAAACATCAGGGACGAATTTTTCAAGTTTCATAATCTAAATGACATTCAAGCAACTCCACAGACAAACATACTCTTTGCAGCATCTTGAAGCTGGTTGAAGGCCCTCAACAGATTTCAATTCTTCCTGCTAGATGCAAAATTGTCAGTAAATTGATTTTAACACCAAAAGGTGCCAGAAAGAAACTGCAAAAACTCAAACGAAGTTGGCAAGTTTGACTGTACAATAATGGTGCCATCATGTTACAAGTTGTTAATACTATTCTAATACCACATCTAACAAGAAGGGGGGGCAAATAATTACACAAAAATGCTCTCAAACCACCCATTTCATCCGTCATTATTGTTTTCAAACAATCAATCACCGTCCACGGCTAAAAGATTTCACAAGCAAAAACAGCATTTTTGTGTAAGTTAGTAAGGCTACCTACCTCATCACATTAACCTTAACCACAGTAAAAGAGTAAATTATTGATCAAACCGTTAGAAAACATCAAAGGTAGAAGATCACTGAAAGAGGCAATGAATTTGTCAAAAGATTCAAAACCTTCTCTCCTTCTTTTAAAGATAAAGTTACATTCACATGTAACCTAACTACTAAAAACTACCCAGAAACCCTGACAGAGATCACCACATTAATTACTCTGTTTCGTGCTCTAAGGCAATCACGAAAATGCCATGCCAATTTGTCATCAAAGATCGTTAGAGAAAACATGTTGCATTACATTACACTCCCTCCTTTTCACATTCTCAAAGAGCGAAGACTGAAGTTACAGAAGAAGGGTGTGTAAGAGAGGGGAGTGGAATTTGGAAAGGAAGCAAAAAGTGAAAAACCCACCTCAAGAAAAGTGATTTCCCTCTCGAGCATGTGAACCCTGGCGGTTTCACGGCGCTTTCCATACAAATCTGGGTACTCCGGCGGGGATTTGGGGGAGGGAGGAGGCAGAGAGGGGAGGGAAGAAGAACGCAGGGTGGGAGTGGTGGCCATGGAAGAGAGAGAGGAGGAGAGAGGGAGAGAGAGAGAGAGGAAGGTGAAATGGACAGAACAAGAAATGGCAGGAGTAGCAGGCAGTAATAGAAGTCCTTGTTGATGCACTAAGGAAGGGGGCACAAGTAACAGTAATGGTAAGTGACAAAGAAGAAGCGGCAAATGAGGTTAGGTGTGAATACCATACGAAAAGACTGTGGCAGGAGCAGTAAATAGGGCCTCTGACAAGGGATAATTAAGAAACACCCAGAACCCAGAAAAATACTAATAAACTAATAATTAAACCAAAATCCAAACTTGAGTTGAGTTGAGGGGTTTGAGCTGAATTGAATTTGGAAAGGAAAAAAAAAGAGTAGTAACTGAGAAGAGTGATAATGAGGGTAGAAAGAGAGTCATTATTGTGGAGTGGACAGAGAGGGCACGAGTGGGAAGGGGAAAAAAAAAAAAAAAAAAGGAAGAAGAATCTGAGAGGGTGAGAATGGAGAGAGGCACATCTTTTGTGCATGGTGTGGTGTGTAAGGAAATAATAATGGTAAAGGGTATTAATTATAAATAGTAAAGACGGCTGAGGGAAAGCCTGCCACTGCAAGTTTGTGTACGAACCTATTTAGCAAAGTTGGAGGGGTCTTGATTGAGTCTTTGATTGAGATTTGAGGTTTCGTTTAGGCAATGAAATGAAATGAAATATGCAATGGCTGTGTGTGTGAGTGTGATAGTGTCACAGTGAAATAGTTTTGTTTATTTAATGTTATTTGTTTTGTTTTGGGATGTGGTGGTGGTGCAGTGGAGGCAGCCAGCGAGCAGAGAGTGAGAAGTGTGGGGGTGGTGTTGCAGAGACCAAGCGAAAAGCACGATGGAAATACCTCAGACCGCACGTGACCGCTGCGTAGGAAAGAGAAATGGTTCTGTTTTGGGCGCCACTCTTCCACCACACCACTCCACACCAATTTCCCCTCATTTTCAGAACCACCCATCAATTTCTTTTCTCTGTTACCCCTACCCAACATGCACAACAATATTACTATTTTTTACAACTTTACTAAATTAATCACACTCCTCTCCTCTGCATAATTAATACTCTATTTTACATGCTTTTTCAGATCCTAACGTCCCTATCTTACATTAATTTAATTGCCTTCTTTCATTAACAACTTTCTTCCAACACTCTCTCAACTCACTGTACAACTGCTTCACTCAAATACATAATAACTAACAAAATAAATTAAGATTTAAAATCCATGTATATATTATTTAGGAAGATGAAAGAGAAATGCTGTGAAGGGATCTACTCACTTTGAACTGAAATGCACAGAAGAGAGGATTATTTTAACCTTGAAATAGGATAAAAGTCAGATTGATGTTTCTCATTTCTCAAATTACTCTCTGTTGCTGCTTTGGTTTGATGATATAACATTGTATTCTTGGTACCAGATTATTTGTACTGGAATGAACATTAATAATCTTGTTATTCTTGCTTTACATCGGTATTATGGTCAATTTAAAGCTAAAACATTTATTATGATTCTTTTATAGTTGGTTATATAACTTCAAATGTCGGGAGTTGTTATAATAAAAGCACTTATAAAATGATTCATTACTTAAAAATATAATAAATTATTTAGGGAAATAACCAATTACTCATGCAACAAAACTAACATACTTGTTGTTCTTTACTAGTAGGAGAGATCATTTCTATTTCACATATTTAAATTTACATTAACGCCTAAGATAATTAGTATAGTGCATAAAAGTGAATTATTTTCTCTTTTTACATCAATTAAATTAATTTAAAAATTTATCACTTATATTTTTTACTTTTTTTTATAATTTAAATAATTTATTTTTTCATTCTCTTTTCTTTTATAGTCTCTTGGGCATTACTTATTTGTTAAAGTTTAAAAAAAAAATTAATTATATTAAAATAGATCAATTGCCATATTTTCTAGAGTTGCTCATCATTCCTATTTATACTGAACAAATCATCTCATCCAAATCATTCTTTAAGACATTGTCTCCATATCTTTGTTTAAGAACACTTTTAACTGTTTATGCTAAGAACTAAAAACTTTATCATGTTTTTGACTCTTTTTCTTTGGGTTTCATCTTTCTTTTGGGTATTATGCAGTTTCCTTCATTCAACCATCTTTGTCTCCTTCTCTTGTTTTTAGACTCTTATTGTTCTTTTATTGTTTTGGTTATCTTCTTGAATCAACTGAAATTCAGATTTTAAATAATTTATTTCTCGGTTGTTTTCACTTAACAACACGTTTCTATCATTAGTCAATAATATAATATATTGACAACTTATTTATCATTATTTTTAACTATATTTTAAATGGAGTTGACTTTGTAATATGAATTTTATTTAAAATGTTTATTATCCACTATCAGTTAATTATAAAGGATAATAAAAATTATGATTTTTATATTGCTTTAAAACATAATTTATTATACATCATAACTTTAATTAAATAATATCTAAAAATGTATTTTGTTTTTTTATTTATTACTCCTCTCCTATTAGATGTTTCAGTTTCCTAGTTATTTTTCCATAATTAGATCTGAAATTTATCACAATAGTAATATTGTAATTGTCTTTGGTCAAAATAATTTTCAAACTAAAAAAATCAAACACAATACCCAAACTATAATGTGATACCTTGTTTTTCAGATTACTAGGATTATTTCCTAAATAATTGTCTATAGATCCTTTCACTTATTGAAGGTATTTTCTTCTACAAACAATCAATAAAAAAATACTATTAAAAAACAATGTTTTCATATTTATAAATAATCTGGCAGAGAATAATATTTGATAAATTCAATGTCTGAAATATTGTATTTATAAATGTTAAATGATATAACGTATACTACTATATTAACAATAACTTTATATCAATTAAATACTTATAATTAAAACTTAGGTTGCTAATTAGATACCAATTTAAAAACTATTTATTAATAGTAGAAACTAATTTAGAAACCAATTTTTTATTTAGTTTTTAAAATGGTTTCTAATTTAATTACTATTGCAACTAATTATTTTGGTTTCTAAAAATTGGTTTCTATTTTAAGATTTCCTTGTAGTGTACTTTTTAAACACTAAAAAAAGTATTTAAATAAAAATTAATTTTAAAAATAAAAATAAGTAATTATGACTAAATTAGAAATTATTTTATAAAAAAGTTATTGATATTTAAAATAATTTATATTTTTAATAAAAATTTATCAAATCATTTCTAAATTTTAAAAACTAATTTAGAATCTAAAATATTAGTAACTAAAATTTTGGTAGCTACCTTATATATCAACTAGAAACTATTTTATAATTTTTATTAATAATATAACCAATTTTAAATATTAATAAATTTTTAATTCTTAAAATAATATCTAATTTAGTTAGTATAGTAATTAATTATTTTTTATTTTTAAATTTAGTTATTATTTAGTATTTTTTTTTGAAAGAAATATAAGAAAAACATTGTTCACTAATACACAAATATTTTTTATTATAAAAATTGAACACAATTTTTAAAATATTGGTGTAATATGAAATACTCTTTTTATAATTATAAATATTCATATTCCTTCCAGGCTGGTCATTAATCAACTTATCTAAAAAAAAGGAGTTTATAAATTAATTGTTCTCAAAATATTGTAAATCTAATAAACAAAATTTGAGATTGAAAATAACTAATATAAATATTTCAACTAATATATATCAAAATTGCAAAAAAGAAAAAATATGAACTGATATCAACAGAATCAGTTGGATAAAAAGTGACATATTTTTCTAGAAATGAAAAGTAGTGTCTTTAAACAATGAAAAGTAATCATTTTATCTATATAAATGTACTTATTGATAATTCAAATATGTCCTACAATTATTTTTTAGTTGCTGATAAAAGAAAGTTGCCACTTTAAAGTCATATACAACTTCTAATATTTGTCATTTTTTTAAATGAGTAATAACATAAATTAGTATATAAACAACTTCTAATATTTGACATTTTCTTAGATATTGAATATTTTGGTGGTTTCCCTCAAAATAATATTAGTTAAATCAATTCACAAAAACTAGTGTAAGTTTTGTAGTTTCATATTCATACTTCTGATTTCAACATTGTGGCTTCAATTTTACACATAGTTCAAAGATTTCAGACATTGTTGTCAATTTACTTTATGCATATACTATATCCTTTGTGAAATGTATGGGAGAAACAATGAACCTTCACTATTTTTAGTTATATTACTATTTTTTAGTTATATTAGTCATTTTGCCATTATGTTTAATTAATTGCTTCAACAACTAACAATACATACATAGTCTTCTTTTTTTATTTTTAGTTTGATCTAATAAAAAATTATTTTGTTTTTTGAAATTTTTTTTTTCTTTTTAAATTAGGTTTTAATCATTTCATATTCAATAAAGATATAACAATCAACACTTATTTGATTTGGAGCTCATAAACTACCTTATAAATTGACCTCAAAAGGTTATATCAAGATATATAAATTAAGAAATATTAATCTTTTTACTATATGTTATAAGATAATTTTAATGAAAAAATGACTATTTTATTTCTAACAGAGAATACAGTCTCCTTACTTCACTATTATAAAAATGTATTTTGAAAAGATTTCGAACAAATATATTTCAATCTTTTGAATTATTTTTATTATGATTTGCTTGTTAAAAATTATTTGCTAGTTAACATTCATTACAAAATTTTATTTTTTTATTAGAATTTCTACAAGTTAAAGTATTTTGTTTGTCTCCTAGTGTTGGTTCTCAGTGATAAAGAAAATAATAATTTTTGTATCTTAACCAAACTGACTTATCTGGTTAGATGTTTCTTTGTGTTTTGTTTACCTGCCAATTTTAGTGTTCATCCCTGAATCATTCAATAATATTCAAATTTAATGTTAAACATTATATTTTGTATAGATTAAGAAATATGGACAATAAATTCTCTGTTTTCTTAAAGTAGATTTGCTATTATTAAAGTTTATATAACATTGAAGAGAAAACAAATTTAGATGAGTCAATTATATTCACCTTAAGCAGGAAGCATACAACAAAGTAGATTAGTTACTAGTTTAAAATGCACTCAATATTGATCTTCCTATTTAAAAAAAAAAATCAAAATGTAGTAGTTTTTAAAAAGAATATAAAAGCAGTATACTTTTTAAAAATATATCAAATTGACAAGTAGGATAAATTTAAAAAAAATAACTTTTTTGTTTTGTAAAAAACAAGTTTTTAATAATGTTTATAAACTTAAATAATTTTGTAACAGATTATATATATTACAAAGAATAAAAAACTAAAGCATAATCCATTATTTAATAATGGATTATACAATAGACAGAATTCTAAGGTGGTTTACACCAGGTAAAGATAAAAAAAAAAGTCTTTGATAAAAAATAAAGTAACTCTCTTAATAACAAGTAAGAATATAAAAAATAAAATAAATACATTAAATTGTGTTTTCAATTTACCAAGTTATTTCACACTCTATATCGAAAATAGATCTCCTTTTCTATTGTAAACTAGTTTTTTACATCTTCCTTACAAAGACTTTATTTTTTACTGACTTCTTTCTTCATCAGTATGTGGTTATTTTTCATGTTCTTGTGTTCTTCATTTGTGTTCCTATATTATTATAAGAAGTAATAATTCATCATCAATTTACTATAAAAAAAATTAAATTGAACATTTCTATTATTTGCTAAACACATTGTTGCATTGTTGATGGACATTTAATTGGTATATTGTAATCACTCTTGTAGGATTTTTATTGCCTTTTAGAGATACCAACCATTTTCCAGAACATCTTCAGTGTATGGGTGTTTCAGTCAACTTTAAAATAACATGCCTTTTCTTACCAAACAAGAAACCAAATGTTGTAAAAGTCACTCTTAAAGTGAACATATTGCATACTGAAGCTGCTTATTGAGTTACAATCACAACTAGAGAGGTTAAACAAGTGTGATATTAACCCAGGTTTCCCCACTCTAATATTGACAAGTTTAAATGAAAAAACAATATTTTTATTTAAATAAAAAAAAATTATTTCAAATTATTAACCAAGTTCTTTTATATATTCATAAATCATACAAAATAGTTTTATGTCTTCTGACTATTTCTTTGTATTGTTAAAATAAGTTCTAAACATAAAAAAAAAACTTGTAATACATGATTATTTTTATTAAGAAGAGTGTTTTTTTTAATAAAAAAATTAAACAGTAATACCTAGTTAATAGATTTATTATTATAATAAATTATTGTGAGTTAGTTTTTCTAAAAATAGTTTCTTTCTTGTTTGAAATTGTATATTCAAATTTTAGTAGTATGAACTATGAAGAGTATAATTAATATATAAAGACTACTGATACTTTTGTTTCGTGAATTAACTTAAGGTGTTAAGCTGGAGAAGGAATTTGTGATGAAGATTGAATTAAAGAAAAGAAAATATTATACCAAAAGTTAATCATAAAAAGGTTTAGTTAAAATTGTAAATATTACTTTAGTTTTTTTAAAGTGATTATTGTTTAATAAAATTTTAAGTTATATCTAGTGTATAAATTAAAAATAAGGCTTTAAAAGAAGTTGGAAAGGTATAAAAAAAAAGATAGCTTGTAAATTTTAGATATTATATAATATTCTAAAAGTATAACAAAATATTCTATAATATTCTAAAATTGAAGAAAGGGTTGGTTGGAGACATGAAGATACATATGCAAGAGTTAACTACTTTCACATGTCACTTTTGAACATATATGATGATTGTACTACCTTCACATGTTATTTTCAACATGTATTGATTATAACTATTTCACATGTTTCTCCCAGATGTTTTTTTGACAAAACTTAGATGATTCAAAAGAAACATTAAGCGTTTCTAACTTCCACGTGTCCCTTTCAAAGTCACTTACTTATGTAAGTACTTGTACACGTCACATTCAATTGTATGTAAAAGTTGCAATCACTTCTAATGCATAATCCTTTATGAAAGTGATGCCTTATGTGCCTCTCCTTAATTAAGGGTGATCCATGCGATAATCAAGATTAGAAATTAACTAAGTACTAAACATAGGATTAATAAGACACAAATGTAATCGTCTGCTTAATTAGGCTTGTCTTTACATTAGGTGTCATTGTTATTTTGTGTTCAGACTTAAGATTTATTTTCTTATGCTCCCATTTCTTGTAACCAACTTGAAACTACTTTATTCTCTTCTTAGGCTACATTGTTCATATATAAATAAGGTTTAAACTCTCTTGTAAAATATAGTTGAATGATTAAACACAAATTGATTTTGTGAGGCAACTTTGAGTGTCTTGATAGTGATTTACTTGTAATATTGATTCTTATCTTGGAGAGTTTCTTCAAGTGACAAATCCTCCTTGAAGTTATCCTCCGAAATTTCATTTAAAGGTGGTACGTTCTTTCCATTCCTTTCCTTAATCCATCTTTTATTTCCTTTTTGCAAATAGTTTTTATTTATACTTTGCAATCAATCAATATAGTATTTGAATCCAATTCATGCTTTCATAAGTTTATTATGTCTTCCCTCGATTATTGACTTCTCCAAAACCTCTTGAGTTGACTAAGATCTTACTATCCTTCCAAGTATTGCATCAGTACAAGTGAGACAATGGTGGAGTGAGGATCAATTATGAGCAATCAAACTTTATTTTAGAGCAAGTTCATTTCTACTTTATAAAGTCTTTATCTAGTTTGTTCTATGTTCATGTATAAATTTTAGATTCTCACAAGTTTATGAGTTGAGAAGATGAAGTTTCATCAATTTAATTTTTTATGTTTTAAATATTTTATAGGTCATCAAAATTCTTAGGAATAGTTTTAGATTATTTCCTTACTTAGGACATCTCTTTGACTTAAAGGGAAAACGAGTCTTAATCATGGGGAGTTCTATAGTTCAACCAAGTTTTTTAGTTGAATAACTTGGAAGAAAGTAGTGTGTTGAATAGATGTGGAAGATGGACAAGTTATATTTTAGCTTATTTATGCTAGAGATTGATGGATTTGTTGAAACTACATGTTTAAGTGTAAATTATACTGTTATTATTGAATTATTGAATTAGTATACTACAATTTGATTTCATGATGTAATTGGGATTTTGATTACAATTGTAGGTTGTAATGAGGTTACAAAACATCTTAGAATAAATAAAATAGGATTATTGGATAGTTGCTTAAGATTCTACTGAAGTCTTATTTTCTACATTCTTTTTTCTTTTTGCACAAGTGAAAAAAAAGTTGAGACAAACATATTCTTTCATGTGGTTTTCGCTTAAATAATTTTTTTTAGCTTAATAAAAAATCATAACAAGTCAATTGTATTTTTCTTGAATTGATTTTCACCTAAACAAAAAAGGTCCCACTGAAGTGATCCCATATAATAAATTAAAATGTTTTAGATTTGATAATATATTTGAACATTATTAGGTAAAAATGTTTAAAGATTTATGTATTGAATGATGTGAGATATGATTATGCTGGGAAGTTACATAATGACTTAGGAGTGAGTATATGATAAATGATGATGTGAGTACTTACTTGATAGGTATTATCGCAATATAACTTGTATGTGACAATAGTTGTCAAGAATGTACTATTGAAATGTTGAGATGCAGTGTAAGTATAAGTTAAGGAATTTGATTAACCTAAATGATACACGGAGTTAGATAAACAATGATATCACGTGGTAAAAAGTTGAATTTTTTGTAAATTATGAGAGTGAAAGTGAAAGTTACTAATACTCAAATAAAAATATAGAAATCACTATGTCATGGGAGGTTTTCAGGTCTATATCAAAGTAGTTAGTTACTAGACAAAAAGTTGGTGACTAGATTAGAGGGTGATATTCTTTGATAAAGAGTCAATAAATGTTTCATGAACTAAGTTATGAGTGAAAATCATTAGTACTCTACTAAAAGTATAGAAATCACCCTCTTATGAGAGGATGTCAAATAAAGTCTATACCAAAATGTTGAATTGTCATCCAAATTGGTAGCAAATATTAATTTTTAAATTTCAACTTAATACTATTCTTCCAAAAATAGTCATATGTTATACTTATATGTGAATGTTTTAATGTACATTATATGACATTATTCATCTATTAATTATTATTATTTTGTTTTTAATTAAATATTAGTGCACTCTTTTAATTATGTATTTGAAATTGTGATTTTAATATATATATATATATAATATGTTTTGGAGTGTTACAATTATATAATAGTTTGTCCTAAAAACGAGTTTTGTTAAGAAATTCTTCTGTGCTAGTTATCTTATCTATGATAATACTTAGTTTTTTCAACTCAAAAGTCACTACTAACTTATATTCTATTGTAAAATTTTATATTCATTACAATTTACTTATAGGAAAAATGAAAGAAAATATCATGATGAAAAAAAAAAGTAACGAAATGGAAAAAAAATTTAGGGCGCAAAGAAATTAATGAATTCATTATTAAGACACGCATCCTTGTCAGGATTGTAAAAATACAAATAAAGAAAAAAGTTATAAGAAAAAAAAAGTCTTTCCTAATCATCAATTTGATTCTAAGTAACAATTTTTTGTTTAAGTGTTTCTATATCCTTTTTTATTTCAGGTGTTTGAACGTATGGCTTAAAGACAACATGTTTAAGGATTTCGTTTGAAATAAACGGGGCAGTTACGAAATGAAAGGAAGTGGTATTTATGTTTTTAAAGAGAAGATGAAGAGGTTGAAGTCTGATTTAAAAGTCTGGAATAGAGAGGTCTTCGACAATGTTTTCCAGCAAGGGGAGGATCTTCATAGGAGAATACAAGAGCTTGATGAAAAGGATGATGAAAGCGAGTTGGACGAAACAGGAAGGGAAGAGAGAAAGTGGTTATTAGCGGAACAAAGACGAAATAGTCATAGTCAGGAAGTTATTCTACGGCAGAAGGCTCATCTTAGATGGTTGAAGCAGGGGGACTTGAACACAAAATACTTTCATTCGGTTATCAAATGGAGAAGAGTAAGGAATGGTTTGTACGGGCTGAGAAACAAGGGTCAATGGTATGAAGAGCAAAGTGTGGTGAAGGAGAAGGTTAGAGATTTCTATGAACAACGGTTTTCTGAAGATGACAGTCAGAGAGTCAGGCTAGATAACGCAAGGTTCAATAGTATTTCAGATGAAGATAATGTCTTGTTGGTAGGTAGGATATCAGAAGAGGAAGTGAAAAGGGCAATGTGGATTTGTGATAGTGATAAAAGCCCGGGTCCTTATGGTTTTAACTTCGGGTTTATCAAATTTTGTTGGGAAGAGATTAAGGATGACATCATAAGAGCAATCCATTTTTTTGAAGATGGCCAAGTGGGACAAATGCATCCTTTATTACCTTAATTACTAAAGTCGACAATCCACAACATCTGAATGACTTTAGACTAATTTCTTTGGTCAGATGCTTATAGAAAATTGTGGCAAAAATTTTGTCTCTCAGGATGAAAAAAGTGTTACACAAGGTGATAAATTCCAGACAGTCTGTGTTCCTAGAGGGTAGAGGAATTCTGGATAGCGTCTTAGTAGCAAATGAAGTGATGGAAGAAGTGAAGAGGAAAAAAAAGCAATTGTGTGTTCTTCAAGGTCGACTATGAGAAGGCGTATGACTCAGTAGTTTGGGAGTTTATCTACTACATGTTGGGGAGGCTTGGTTTCTATGACAAGTGGATTGGCTAGATAAGAGCTTGTCTTGTGTCTGCTTCAGTTTATGTGTTAGTTAATGGAAGGCCTACTAAGTAGTTTAAACCAAGGAAAGGGTTGAGACAAGGAGACCCCTTAACACCGTTCCTCATCCTAATTGTGGCAAAAGGCTTAGCTTGGTAGTTAGGGAGGCGGTCGACAAAGATATGTTAAAAAGTGTGAAAATTGGAGGTAGGTTCAGAAAAGTTAATATCAATACGCGGACGAAACGTTGTTCTTTTGCAAGCCACAAGCACAAAGTGTGTGTGTTATCAAAGCTATTCTAAATTGCTTCGAATTAGCCTCTGACCTTAAGGTTAACTTTCAAAAGAGCAGAGTTGGAAGGGTATGTTGCAATTCTCTGTTGGTTCAACAGTTCACAACTATTTTGAATTGTGAGAAGATGAAGATCCCTTTTGTTTATCTGGGTTTGCCGGTAGGTGGATGCCTTAAAAGAAGTAAATTTTAGGAAGAGGAGGTGGAAAAAGTGAAAATAAGGTTAAGCAAATGGAAAGGTAAGTTTATTTCGATGGCAAGTAGACTTTGTTTGATTAAATCGGTGTTGTCGGCTCTCCCTGTGTTTTTCTTGTCTCTTTTTAACATGCTGGCTATGGTGATGAAGGATATAGAGAGGCTGCAGAGGAATTTTTTGTGGGGATGAGGCTCGGAAGGAAGGAAAATTGCTTGGGTTTCGTGGAAAAAGGTTTGTGAGTCAAAAGATGATTGAGGGCTCGGTGTGATAAGTTTAAGGAGTTTTAACTTTGCTTTGTTGTGTAAGTGGATCTGGCGTTTAGGATCCGAGAACATGGGTTTGTGGAAAGAAGTTCTAGATTCAAAATATGGTGGTTGAAGGGATCTCCAGAGTCGAAGAAAAAGCAAAACAGATTCTCTTTGGTGGAGGGATTTGAAGGAGGTTTGGTCTCTTGACGAGTGGAAAAACAGTTTTGAGGACACTTTTTCTTGGGAGGTTGGGAATGGGAGGGAGATAAGGTTTTGGGAGGATAAATGGGCAGGCAACCTAAATCTCAAGGAAGCCTTTCCAAGACTTTTCACCATCAGCTCCAACAAGGATTTATTCGTTTGCCAAGCGGGGGAGAGGTTACAAAACTCAGAATGGAAGTGGAAGATCGAATGGATAAGGAATATGTTTGAATGGGAACGAACTCAGGAACATCAGTTGATGCAAGTATTGGGATATCAGAGGGTAAAGTTGGATAAAGAGGATTCTTGGGTTTGGAAAGACAAAGGGTCAGCAATGTTCACGGTAAGATCAGTGTACAAAGTTCTTAATGATGATGTTCTTGGGATTGAAAGGGAGTTGTATGGATATTTCAGAAGGATGAAGGCACAACCATCTTCACATCTCACTGCATTGAGGGTTCTGGAAGACAAAATAGTGTCTAAATCAAACTTGGTTAGAAGGGGGTTATGCATGAATACCATTTTGTGTTGTCTGTGCGGGGAGGAAGAGGAAACCACGTCCCATCTTTTTTGCACATGTAGAGTATCTTGACTCGTGTGGTCTAAGTGTTACAAGTGGATGGAATTGGTAGCGACGAATCATAGGGAGCCAAAAAACATTTTAAAAGCTTCAGGATGAGTGGTGTGAAGGAAAGTGTAAATTAGATTTGGAGCGGCGTGTGGATAGTAGTTGTAGGAGAATTGTGATCACATAGGAATAAGAGGATTTTCAGAGGAGGGAGGGTAGATCACATTGAAATTTTCACTATGACTCAAATGAAGACTTGGTCTTGGATTACGTTTAAAGCGCGCGGTGTAAGTTTTTCATACTCAGATTGGTGTCTTGAGCATTTGTTTTGTATGAGGTCAGTTAAAGTTCCTAGGAGATAAGTTTTTATTAAGAGGTTAGAAGATTAGATTTTCATACTTGTATAAGGGTTGATGTATCCCTGAAATATCTCTTATTTATTCATTTGTTTTTCGCTTAAAAAATATCTTTTTTTTATAATTAGGATTTATAAATTAGGCCTAATATGTATAAAATAAAACTAAAAGAGTTAATAAAATTTCATAATACAAAATAAACTAAGAGGTTCTAAGTACAAAAGCAAAATAGAATCAAATCCTTCATTATTGTCCAAATAGTATTTTACATTTGTTATGTCAACTCTTTTTTATTTTTTTAATCTTCTTGTTCCCAAATTACCTTCATCTAAAAGGTCGAGAATTCCCCTACCTACATATAAAATGTTTAAAATACCAAAATAATAATAAAAATGTATTCTCTAAAACAAGTCTAAATGTCCTAATAATATTGAGAAAAATAATGATAAATTACGATTAAAATATGATGCATTCCTGAACTTAGATTTTTGTTCTCAAGTAAAAATCATGTTAAAGAGAAATATATAGGATCAAAAGAGTTGTTTCTAGTGAAAATTTTCCTTCCAAAACCAGAGTCTCACGCTGAATACAAACAAATAGTAAGTAAATAAAAGACTAATAGCAAATAATTTGAAAACTGAGGGTCAGGGACTGACGTTCGAGTCAATCGACGAGCGAGTCAATCGGCAAGAACAAAAACTTTTTTAATTAGTTATAATACCTACTCAACTCATTATAACAAAATAATTATTATTTAAATAAAAAATTAAATTATTATTACTTTATATATATATATATATTTCAAGTTCAACAAAAATAAAAATATTCTTTTATATGGAATTGTAAATGAATTGGAGTTTGTTACTGAATATATTAATATATAACATAGTGTAAATAGACTACAATTTGTATCACCTAATTATTTGGTGTACAATGTATTGTTTTCCATCTTTTTCATCTAACTTTTCATTAATCAATAAAATTTATTTTTAATAAAATAAATTTTATAATGATAGCAATGAATCTAATTAGTAAAAGTTAAACTAAAGTAAAATTTTAAAAAAGGATAAAAAATATATACAAGTTCAACTAAAAAAGATGATTTTTTTTATTAGCAAGAAAGAATAAATAAATATGAGTCACTTCAAGGGTGATAACCTTATTACAAATCAAACCGAAAACAACCAACTACTTTACTCAACCAAACTTAAGTCACTAAATAGAGAAACATAATAACATCACACAAACGTCTTACTTAAACTAAGAGTTTGTAAAGTTAAAGGTTTTTTAATCATAAACAAACACGTCAACGGGTCTAGACGCCAATCCGACCAGTAAAAACAAACTTGTGCAAATTTAGATGTAATCCAAGACCATACCTTTAGTTGGATCAAAGAAAAAAATTTAGAATGATCTATCACTCCACCTTTAAATGTGAATTTATTCCTATGCCTCCAAATCTCACCAATAACTGCAATCTAGACACTTCCCCAAAAGACATTAATATAGTTTGGAACATTACACAGTTTAAAATGCAGAAAATGTGAAACAAGATCTATATGATCTATCGATGTCACCACAAACCAAGTATAACACTGATTCCAAACTAAGCAAGCAAATCTACATTCGAAAAACAAATGCCTTGTGGTTTCCTCTGTCTCCCCATACAAACAACAAAACATACAATCAACCACAACCCCTCTTCTTAACATATTGGCTTTAGAAGCAATCGTGTTACCCAACACTCTCCAGGTAGTAAAATGAACTGAGGGTATAGCTAAGATCTTCCAAAAAGATTCAAACATAGGCAAACAAACTATTCCAGAAGAACCTATCAATACACTATAGGCCAAACTAACCGTGTACCCAATAGTCATACCACCCTTCCAAACCCAACAATCTTTCTTATCCAACACAAGACACAATCCATTAAGCACATATAGAAGTTGAAGTTCCTTAGTCTTCTCCCAATCGAACAAGCCCTTTCTCCAAACTAGATCCCATTTCCAAGATCCATTAAGCCACTCTCTAAAAGGAGCCAAATTTGCGTCTTTGTTATCAAAGAAAATAATCTCAGAAATCTACTCATTAAATCTTCAGTACCCACCCAAGCATCATCTCAGAACAAATTTTTCTCTCCGTTTTCGAGTGCCCACTCATAAGAACTCTCGAAACTCCTACCACACTCCTCCATCTTCCAAATCTCCTTCAAATCTCTCCACCAGAGAGAGTCCTTGTTGTAAACACAGATTCACTTTCAACCTTCTTCACCCTTCATATTTAGACTCAAGGACCTCTTTTCACAAGTCCTTATCAGAGCTCAAATACCAAATTCATTTTACCAACATAGTCACATTGAAAAGCCTTGAATCTAGAATTATTCTATCGTACGAATAAAAGATTAATTTTTTATTATAGAAAAAATATATAATTTTGAATATTTTTATGTAAAAAGAATGACATAAAGATAAATGTATTATTGGAAAAAAATTGTGAAAGTTAGTGCTTTAATTTCTTTGTGTAACCAAATACATAAAAAAAAATATAAATAAACATAATCAATTAATATATATATATATATATATATATATATATATATATATTTCATATTTTTAAAGTATTTTTGCGGGAAGGTAGGAATGTGTTTTTTTTTTCTTCTTATTTTTACATACTTTTTCTTTTCATGCACAAAAACAAAGAACCTATCATCTTATTTTTTTCATCTCTAATTTTTTTAATAGAAGCAAAGAAAGAGTTAATGTTTTCATGATAAAGATAACTCATTGCTCATTCCAATGATAATATTTATGTTACCGTCGATCGATCCAAATGATGATTAAGTTAATTGGTTGTGATTCAATTATTTTTATAAGAGTTACACTGTAGATAATGTTATATTTTTTTCTTCTTATTTTTTTTTTTTTTTATAAATTCTCAATGAAGTTATTTAGACTAATCTTATGAGTTTTTTTTTTAATATGAGTTTGGTCTAATTTCTCTATATTTTTATTTTTTTTTATTTTATGTCATTTTTTATATGATGACACGTGTTGTTTGATATATGTTTTATAAAAAAGTTATATTTTTTTATGCTCTCTGTTTGATATGTTTTTTATTAAAAAAATATATGTTTTTATGCTCTCATTGATTGGGAGAAAATAAATAAAGAAAATGGAAGAAGAAAAATATTGAAAGAAAAATGAAAAATGAGTGTAAAGAGAGCTTATTTAGATGAAATGAAAAACTCGATTGTGTTTATACTTAAAAAATAGTAATTTTTATATAAGCTCATTGATATGTGTTTGTTTACAATCAAAAACACATTTTTTAGTTTCTCCCTCTTCTATGGCATATGCTTTTTTATCATAAGCAAATTCAAATTGCTTCTATAAAACAAAACAAAAATTGTATTTTTTTTCTATTTTGTTTTTTAAAATAAGTTTACTCAAACACATAAATATCAAAATGAGTGATTATTTTATTAAAAAACACTCATTACAAGAAAATCATTAAATATAAATTAATTTCAAAATAACAATTAATTAATTATTATATTAACTAAATTAGATTTTATTTTATAAATTAAAAAATTATTGATATTTAAAGTAGTTTATATTATTAATAAAAATTTATGAAGTAATTTCTAAATTAGTATCTAACATTAGTAATCTAGATTTTAGTTATTAACTATTTTAAATTCTTAATAAGTTTTTAATTAAATAAGTGATTAATTTAGAATGTAAAGTAGTTAGTACCTAAAAACCTTATTAAGTAATGTTAGATACAAATTTATAAACTATTTTATAATTTTTTATTAATAATAAAAATTATTTTACATACAAATAAATTTTAGTTTATATAAAATAATATCTAACTTAATTAATATAATAAACAATTTTTTTCTCTAAATTAATTGACATTTAATAATTTTTTTGTAGTGATTCTTTCTAAAAATATACTTAAACCAAAAAAATCATTATTTATTTATTAATAATTTTACATATTACGACTGGGTAAATTCCCTCTCTAGCACCATTTAGACTTTTATTTCCCTAAATAGCATCCTTTTGTTTTTATTTCCCTATCTAGCACCCTTTTGTTTTTATTTTCCTATCTAGCACCCTTTTATTTTTTATTTCCCTATCTAGCATCATTTCAAAAATAAATAAATAAATAATAATTTATTTATTTTTTGATAATTTTAATTTTAAATGCATTAAAAAATAAATATTTTTAATGTTTAAAATAGTTAGAAATATAATTAATGAATAAAGAAATAAGTTTTTATAAAATAAAATGTTTAGTTTAAAATTATTTTTTTTTAAAATGAAGAAAATAAAAAATTAAACCGTTCAACAACATAAAAGTTGAATCTATAAACATAAATTACTATTTATTTTTATTATTATTGATGATGTAATCATGTTAATTTCAAGTAAAAAATACATGACATAATTACAAAAAAAATCAAAGTCAATTAGTATTAATTAATAGTGAATACACAAGTAATATTGAAGTGTCTATCCTAAATGCAAAATCCTAAAAAAAAAAACTAATGTAAATGTTACACTTAATGCTTAAAAATGAGAAGCAAAAAATGAAAAAAAAAATTCTAGAAAATAAAAACAGCAACAATAAAAAAAAGAATGGTAGAAAAATAATAATAACTAAAAACATAAAAGATATAAAATAAAGGTAAAACAAATTAAGATAAAGATAAAAGATATAAAAATAAATCCAAATAAGATAAATATAAGAGATATAAGGCGATACTAAATAAGTATATGTTGATCATAAAAATGAAAATAAATGAAAGATGATAATTCATTTAATATTTTCTTCAATGGTACATTAAATAGTTTGTGCGAAATGAAACATAATTAATGACGAGAAGTGCACAATCCATAATGTTGGGACATATTCTTTATGTTTGTCTTGGTGTTTGACAATATGAACATTTTTTTCGATCATGTTGTTCTTTTATGTCCATATCAGTCCTTACTTAACTTTGTTTTTTTATAATTATGTCCTATATTTTTTACTTGAAATTAACATAATTACATCATCAATAATAATAAAAATAAATACTAATTTATGTTTATATATTCAACTTTTATATTGTTGTAGAGTTTAATTTTTATTTTATTCATTCTTAAAAAAATAATTTTTAAACTAAACATTTTAAATTTATTACTTTTTTATTTTTATTTTGTAAAAATACATTTCTTTATTCATTAATTATATTTCTAACTATTTTAAACATTAAAAATATTTATTTTTTAATGCATTCAAAATTAAAATTATAAAAAAAATTATTATTTTTTAATTTATTTTTGAAATGGTGTTAGATAGGGAAATAAAAAATAAAAGGGTGCTAGATAGGGAAATAAAAACAAAAGAGTGCTAGATAGGGAAATAAAAACAAAAGAGTGCTAGATAGGGAAATAAAAACAAAAGGGTGCTAGTTAGGGAAATAAAAACAAAAGGGTGCTAGTTAGGGAAATAAAAGTGTAAATGGTGCTAGATAGGGAATTTATCCCATAATTACATCATCAATAATAATAAAAATAAATACTAATTTATGTTTATATATTCAACTTTTATGATGTTGTAGAGTTTAATTTTTTATTTTATTCATTCTTAAAAAAATAATTTTTAAACTAAACATTTTAAATTTATTACTTTTTTATTTTTATTTTGTAAAAACACATTTCTTTATTCATTAATTATATTTCTAACTATTTTAAACATTAAAAATATTTATTTTTTAATGCATTCAAATTTAAAATTATCAAAAAAATAATAATTTATTATTTTTTAATTTATTTTTGAAATGGTGCTAGATAGGGAAATAAAAACAAAAGAGTGCTAGATAGGGAAATAAAAAAAAAAAGGGTGCTAGTTAGGGAAATAAAAGTGTAAATGGTGCTAGATAGGAAATTTACCCGTTATGATTAATATTATTATTTTTAATTATTTACCAAAATAACACAATTATTTATAAAGTGTTAAAACAACTATCACCTACTGTTTTCATAATATAATTTATTGTGTACACCATAATTAGTTATATTATGATGAACCATGGTGTTGTGAGAAACAAAGCCATTAATGAAATGACCTTAATTTTAGAACCTTTAATATTTAGGTTTAATACAAGAAGTCTAATCATTAATTGGATATGTATTTAACACATAATTATTCATTTCAATATATCATTTGTTTTTGAATTAATTATTTTATACTTTATTTTGTAATGTTAATTTTAAGAAGTGTCTTAAATGGTAAAAAAAAAAGTATAACATTTGTGGTATAATTAAAATGACACCTCAATATTTTGTTATTAAAGTGAAAAATGTATATCAATAGAAAAATTAGTTATTCAGGTTTGGTTTATTTTAATATAACAATCATCTCTCTAAAAACTATTATCTTTTCCTCCTTTATCTTCTCTCTTAGATTATGACCACCTCCTTCATCAGAATGACGACCGAAGATCACCACTAGCTAGGTTCCTGACAGTCAATAGTGTAATATTGTCTAATAAGAAATTTAGTTAGGGTAAATTCATCTTTGCTCATTTTTCTCTTTGAGTCAATTTTGAGTTTTAATGGTTTCATATGATTTTTAAAGCTTCAACATTTGTCTTTGTTAGTTTAGAGTCCTGGTCATATGTTTGGATAATTGATCAGGACTATGTATTGCAGGTCATGTTATCCCTATGTTCTTTAGAAGTTGGAGCTCTTTGTGGGCACACCTACTTCTACTCAAGTAAGAGAAGCTAGATTTATTTTTCATAAAACTCTATGTTGGAAGATCTTAATGTTAAGGTGACGTGGTCACCACCTTCAATTTTTCTTGTAGAGTTGGTTATTGAGCAAATTAAAGAATTTTGAAGGAGATTGAATGTGAAATTATAGAGTTGATAATTTTTTTCCATTTGGTAAATTACTTGTTGATGGTGATATGAAGAGATGATTGAAAGTGTTTGAATGGTAGTATGACTTATTTGAATTATAAATATTGATGATGATTGATTGTTGAATTTGAATTTGAATGAATAAGATCTAGAAATCATTAATATATAGATATACATCTTAACACAGTAGTTTTATGAGAGTAATTATCCTACTCTCAGTAAGGTAATATTTATTTTGCTTTGATATATTTCGTAAAATTACAAAATTGGTATAATTTTTTTAAAGAAAGCTTGAAAGATATTAGATTTGTAAGTTTGATTTTTGTTAATTTTGCTCAAAAGTGATGGATTTTCACTCAAGTGAAGGATCCTCACTCAAGCAAGATTATGATAGAAAAATTCACCTAACTCTCGAGTTCATTTTTGCTCAAGCGAAAAAATTGTCAGTCAATAAAAAATGGAGTGAGAAATTTACTTGTTCTCGAGTTTATTTTCGCTCAAGAAAAAATAGTACTAAACTAGACATGTTCTCTACGTCATTTTTCTCAAGCGACGATTTTTTCGCTTAAGCGAGGCCATTTAGGCTCAAGTTAGATTATTTTCGCTGAAGCTAAAAAAAAAACTCATACTTTGAATTTTTCTTTTGGAATATTGTTTTATAATTTTTTATTATTTTAATTAAATTTTATGCAGATTTTATTTATTTAAGTAATTAAAAACAATTAGTTATGTATTTATGGGATTCCTTTGATATTTTTGGATTGTTTAAAAATGTAAATTTTGGATGATTGAATGATGTATTTATGTGTGATATGAAATATGAAAATGTGATTGAGATATAATATTGTCAGGAAATGAAATACTCTATTGAGATTGTTAGGATATGCATTGACTTGTGATTCATTTAGAATGAGATACCTGACTCTATTGATACAATAGAATCATATAGATGAATTTATTCAAGTGGTAAGAGTCGAAGAAGGTCAATATGACTTTGTTTGTGGTTTGAAAAATAATATGGCCTGATAGATCATATGAATTAACCTTGTTATGTAAGGTGATTTGAATATTAAAATTATTATGTGCATAGTCGTGTGGATTTCAAAGTGAGAGTGTATGACAAATGCATATCTCCAAGTCTAAGTCAATGCACGAGTCTTCCAGAAGTAGAGTTAATTGTTTGTGTATGCTAGTCAGTGAATTTTTAAAATGAGTAATATGGATTATAAATTATGATAGACAATTCGTATGAAAAATAATGAATTTTGTGTTTGTGATTTAAAGTTACATTTATATTAAAAGTTTTAAAAAGTATTAGTTTACCATGTGTTTGTTTATTTTTTTTATTTTTTTTATCTATAGTGATAGTGTATTATACAAAAACAAGTGATAAAGCTTCTGAGTGGTATAAAGTGTTTTTATTTTCACTGACATTTTGTTTGATATATATAAATATTAAATTTCGTAAGATGAGGGATGTAACTTTAAGATAGTATATGAATGATATGTATATGCTTATATATTTTAATTAGATTTGTATATGTATGATATAGTATTTAAATGATATAATTAGGGTTGTTACAACATTTATCTTATTTATATATCTTACAAATATACTATTTTTCATTTCTAAATTTGTTGCTTGTTGCATTCTTTTCTCCCTTTCTCCTCATTTTTATATTCATAAAAGACTTAAAGTCAATAACTGATATTAAATTATTGCTGTGAATAGTATCATCGCATAATTCTTATCATTTTTAGGTTCTATTAATTCATCACTTTCTCTTATTTATTTTGTAATATTTTTTATTTTACCTGTTTATTTCATTGTATACTATTTAATTGAGTTGCAGTATAAAATGTTTAGTAGATAGTATAAATTTGGTTTTGGAAAGTTGAAGAAAAAGAGAAAAGTATAAGAGTTAATTCAATCTCACCACATTGTTCTAGATAAATTTGTCCCTACTAGTAAGAGAGAGATAACAAAAAGTTTAAATTCAGAAAGAAAGAAAAAAAGTATGAGGAAACCACTTTTAAATGATATTGAAAATGTTGATAGTATTGTTTACAGTAAAATGCAAGTACATAAATGGAAATAATTTATTATAAGTAAAAACGTTGTGCATAGCACACGTGAAGTCTATTTCTTGAAAAAAAAAATTATATAAGACAAGGAAAATTTACTGATTTAGTGATAGAAAATGGTTCAATAAGAATTCAGACAAGATAATTTTCAAATTTCAAAAATAAAATTAGTAGATATCTGCATTATATTTTTATTAAAAGTTATTTCCAAATGGAAAAAAAAAAATGATAGGAAATGGGTAATTTCTACAGATTTGGATAAAGTGTATTGCTTTTGCTGTAAGTTATTTATTTTAACTTGTCTTAGTCAATTACGAAATGAAAAGGAACTAAAGATTAGAAAAATATTGACTTCAAACTCAAAAGCCATAAAAATATCACTAATATGACCAAAATGAAATGAATTAAAAAAAGATTGAACCAAAAATAGATAATAATTATAAAAGGATAAGTTAATAAAGAAAATGAATATCGAAAAATCTTTTACTTTGAATTATTGTCTTTGTCAACCATGTTTTTAAAAATGATCTTGCTTCTCATGGAACAACTGAGAAGATATATGAAAAAGTTATGGTAAATTTTTTGGTTTGATTGAAATGTTTACAGAATTTGATCTTATTACATAATAACATACCTCTTAGGAACATTGTGAAATTGGGGCTCACTGATTTTTCCATTATAGTTTTGATGCAAGTCATAACTCTTATTATATAATGAATGATTTTCATATTTTTTAAAATTTCATAATACATAAGGATAATGTCTCTTTTTTAATGAAATTGTTAATGTTTTGTATCTAACACCCCGGAAAATACATCTAACTATTACAATACAGGTTCTACTTATTTCTATATAAGCATAAAGTTTTTCAAAACATTCCTAATACATGATTAGGACATATAGAAATACAAATATTTACAATATAAGTTTCATAATCAACGCCCTAAAACTCTTCTGATCCTCAGATACCTGTAAGATCATCTGCTCGTGTACGTAGTACAGTCATCGCAGTTCAAACACAACAAGAAAAGCAAGGGTAAGCTAGTGAAAATAGAATTTTATAATATACACAATTAAATCAAAAGAGAAAACCAAGTTACATGATCAATTTCTCAAATTATTCAATCTTCTTCAAATCTCAACAATAAAACAATCACATAGATCTCACATGGATCTACACATCCAGAATATTCAACAAACAACATCTTCCGGAAGACCCGTATTAAGTAAGTCCTACCAGAGACTAACACCTGATCCAAAGATTACCAGCGAATCCAACAGAAAGGATCAGGGTAAGTTCAATACAACCCAAGCCGTGCATCTCATATGTCACGGTGTGCATGAACTCCCCCATCAGCTTCTCACCACCTGATATCTTAGTCTATGTGACTTAGATCATCAGTGAAGCTCGGAGATCTCTGTTACCACATAGGCATCAATACTTAATACACAGCAAACATCAGTCCATACATTATCCCAAATGTATGAATTCAATTCCATACCATCCCGTCATACAATATCATTCCAAACACGATCCACAACATTCAAAAACGTAATTAAAAAAAAACAACACTTAAATATTAAACCATCAAAATATAATATTTTTATAAATTTAAATAATATATAAACAAATAACCCAATATATATAACACACAACATCCCTGCAAGAAAAATTGAATATTGGGACCACGTCCCTTCCGCATTTAGATCTTCTATCCTAGGGTGCTATAAAAAAAAAATTTAGCTTCCCTGACCTCAATTGCTTGCTTTCCAAGCAACTTTTAGAATTTTATTCCCCACTGTTTGGATAAGCTTCAAGATTTACGGGCCTAATGCAAATTATCCAAACAGAACAAAAATTCAGTATATAATAGAATAAGTTGAGAGGATTAAACTTCTCAACTGACCCCACCAAGATTGATGACTAAATCCTAAGGAAAAACAGAGAACAAAGGATATTTAGAGTAAAAATGAACTTACTCTGTTTGAAAATCTGATCGGGTAGAAATGTTCCTTAACTCCTCTGCTACAGCGTGGTATGATCAGATTCTAAAATAGATGAAGATTGGGAGAGAGGGAGAGAAGAGAATTGGAGAGAGAGAGAAATGGAGATAAGGAAGAAAAAGAAGAAGAAAGAAACTGTGCGTGGGGGAGGGGTGTCTCTGTTTCTGTTTCTTTTTAGAAAGAAAAGGGTGTTGTTACATTATCTCCAACTACAAAAATTTTCGTCCTCGAAAATGAACTTACAAATATAGAGATTAAGGTATGATGCTCGTATCTCCTCTTCAATTTCCCAAGTGGAGTCTCCAGATATGAGATCCCACAATACTTTCACCATGGGAATACTCCTTCCACGAAGTTGTTTCACTTCAAACGATAAATTTTCTTTCACCTGGATGGAATCAGACTCTAGAATGTGGTTGGGATCAGGTACATACTTTCTTAGTTGAGATACATGGAAAATATTGTGAATGTTAGCTAAAGGAGGAGGTAAAGCAATTTCATAAGCAATGGGGCCTATTCTCCTGAGAATTTGATAAGGTCCTATGAACTTAGGAGTCAATTTCTTGGATTTCAGTGCTCTTCTTACACCAGTGAATGGTGTAACTCTCAAAAAGACATGCTCACCCGCAGAGAATTCTAAAGGTCTTCTTCTTTGATCTGCATAAGATTTTTGCCTGCTGAGAGATGTTTTCAACCTTTCCTGAATCATTTTGACTTTCTCATTGGTTTGTTGTATTAATTATGGTCCAATTAACACACTCTCACCATCTTGAAACCAGCACAGAGGTGTCCTACACTTTCTTCCGTACAATGCCTCGAAAGGAGCCATTCCTATGCTAGCTTGGTAACTGTTATTGTAAGTGAACTCTACCAATGGTAGAATTTCATCCCAACTGCCCAAATGATCTAACACACAAGTCCTAAGCAAATCCTCTAAGGACTGGATAGTTCTCTCTGATTGTCCATCAGTCTGAGGATGATATGCTGAACTAAGTCTGAGTTTAGTCCCCAAAGCTTCTTGAAGTGTTTGCCAGAATCTGGAGGTGAATCTGGGATCTCTATCTGAAACTATGCTGGAGGGTACACCATGCAATCTGACTATTTCATCTATGTAAATCTGAGCCAACTTCCACATAGAGATTCTCAGGTCTATATGTAGGAAGTGTGTCGTCTTTGTCAACCTGTCCACTATGACCCAAACAGAGTCATGCTTCCTCAAAGTACGTGGTAAGTGGGTAACAAAATCCATTGAGATACTATCTCACTTCCACACTGGAATGTCTAACTGAGTTAACATGCCTCCAGGTCGTTGATGTTCAATCTTTGATTTCTGACAAGTCAAGCAAGCAGCTACAAACTTAGCTGCATCATTCTTCAGGCCATGCCACTAATAAGACTTCTTGAGATCTTGATACATCTTGGTCATTCCTGGATATAAACTGAGTTTGCTTTTATGACCTTCAGATAACACTGTTTGCTTTAGTTCATTATCCTTTGGTATGCATATTCTATTTTTGAATCTCAAATACCATCCACTCCTAAAGAGAAGTCTTTAGCTTTGTTAGTATTTAATAAGCCCATGAAGTTCTTCAATTTTGAATCTTCCAACTGCTTCTCCTTCACCTTCTCCAGAAATTCATTAGTTATAACAAGGGTATTACAACTAATGCAATTTGAAGACATGGAAACCTCCAAATTCATACCCCTGAAATCTTCAACCAATGCTAACTCTCTAATCATAAGCGAAGACATTTGTATCTTTTTACGACTCAATGCATCTGCAACAACATTTGCCTTCCCAGGATGGTATATCAGCTGGAAATCATAGTCTTTTAAAAATTCAATCCATCTCCTCTGCCTCATATTTAACTCCTTCTGATCAAACAAATACTTCAAGCTTTTATGATCACTCAACACATTAAAACTAACTCCGTAAAGAAAATGTCTCCATATTTTTAAAGCAAAGACAACTGCTGCCAATTCTAGATCATGAGTTGGATAATTTCTTTCATGCACCTTTAACTGACGAGAAGCGTAGGCAACAACTTTCTTATTCTGCATCAGAACACAATCAAATCCCTGATAGGAAGCATCACAGAAAACTTCAAAAGACTGATTGGTATCAGGGATTGTCAATACAGGAGCATTAGTCAACCTTCTTTTCAACTCTTCAAAACTTCTCTCACATTTTTCAATCCATGCAAAAGGATGATCCTTTCTAGTCAATTGGGTCAAGGGGGCCACTATTTTAGAAAAACCTTCTATAAATCTCCTGTAATATCCTGCTAACCTGACAAAGCTTCTAATTTCAGTAACTGCTTTAGGACGTTCCCACTGAAGTACAACCTCCACTTTAGAAGGATCTACTGATATTCCCTGTGTAGAGATGACATGTCCTAAAAATTGTATTTCTGACATCCAGAAGTCACATTTTGAAAGTTTAGCATATAATTATTTTTCTCTCAAAATGTTCAGGATGGTTCTAAGATGTTCTGCATGTTCTTCCCTTGTACGAGAATAGATCAAGATATCATTTATGAACACTACCACGAACTTATCAAGAAAAGGTCTGAATATCCGATTCATATAATCCATGAAAATAACTGGAGCATTAGTCACCCCAAATGGCATAACCAGAAATTCATAGTGACCATACCTTGATCTAAAAGTAGTCTTCTAAACATCTTCCGCTTTCACTGAAATTTGGTGATAACCTGAGCGCAGATCTATCTTAGAAAAGACAATTGCCCCATGCAACTGATCCATCAAGTCATCAATTCTAGGAAGAGGATATTTATTCTTTATTGTCAACTTGTTTAATTGTCTGTAATCTATGCATAGACGTGACGAACCATCTTTCTTCTTCACTAATAGCACTGGAGCTCCCCATAGAGAAACACTAGGTCGAATGAATTGCTTCTCCAATAAGTCTTCTAGTTGTTTCTTCAATTCAGCTAACTCTGCTAGTGCCATTCGGTATGGAGAAATTGACACGGGGCCTGCTCCGGGAATCAAGTCTATTGCAAACTCTATCTCTCTTTTAGGTGGAAGTCCAGGAATCTCATCAGGAAATACATCCATAAACTCCTGAACTACAAACATATCTTTTTGTACTTTATCAGTAACTATAGAACAAGCCAAGAGCATAAAACATTCTGCACCTTCTCGTATCTCTCTCTCAAACCGATGAGCTGAGATAACCTGCATTCCTTCTAATTTAGGGAAAATTAACTTCTTCCGACCACAATCTATAAGGATATGATTAGCAGACAACCAATCCATTCCCAAGATAACCTCCAAATCTTTTAGAGGTATACAAATCATGTTGATCTTGTATCTCTGCCCATCTATAATTACTGGACACTCATCACACATGGAAGAAGTTACTATAATACCTTCTGTTGGTGTAGATACCACCAACTCAAATTCTAATTCTCGGACTGATAACTTAAGTTTCTTAGCACAATCAAATGATATAAAAGAATGGGTTGCCCCAGAGTCAAACAATACAGATAACTGTGTTCCAAGGATAGAACAAATACCTTTAACAAGGCTATCAGACTGTGAAGCTTCAACTCCACTAATAGCAAAAACTCTGCCAGCAGCTTTGGGTTTTTGATTACTATTTTGTTGTACTTGCTGCACTCCACCAGAATTTGGAGCTCCCAATTGGACACAACAGTCTTTTGTTGCATGACCATACCTGTGACATCTATCACATGTCACATTTGACATTGGATGAGGACAAAATCTAACAACGTGTGGCCCACCGCATCGAAAACATCTGAAACTAGGTGGTGATTGAGAACGGGGTCTTCCACTGCTATAAGATTGAGGTCTGAATAAGGTTTCTTTCTATCTTCATATTTAGGCATGCTTTTAGAAGGTCCTCCCACTTGAGGCTTAACAAGTCTGCTACTATTTTTCAAACTCTCCACTACTTTTGCTTTCTCCATTAGAGCAGGGAAATCTCTAATAGACATAGGAATCATCACTTCTTTAAGTTCTTGCTTCAACCCAAACTCAAATTTTCTACATCTCCAAGCCTCAGTCATGGTCTGGGTGTAGAATCTAGTTAGGTGTTTGAACCTAGTAGCATACTCAGTGACTGAAAGATTTCCTTGTTCCAGCTGCATGAATTCGATTTCTTTTGCATACCTGACACTATCAGGAAAATACTCCTTCAGGAATCTTACTTTGAAGTTCTCCCAAGTGGCATTTTCTCCTTTGTCTTCCATCATTTGCTTCATGCCTATCCACCAGAATTCAGCTTCTTCAGTTAGTACATAAATGGCATAGGATAACTTTCTCTCTTCAGGACATTGAGTAGCTTCAAAGATTCTTTCTATGTCTCTCACCCACTGGTCTGCTCCATCTGGATTTACCTTGCCATTAAATTTGGGTGGATGGTGTCTCAGAAAATCCTCCAGACTAAAAGTATGGGGTTGTTGATGAAGCTGAGATTCTGCTTCTAATCTAGCTGTTTCTAATTGATGAATGGCGGCCTGATGCTGTTGTGCCATAGTAGCACTCTGTTGTTGCTAGGCTGTTGCCATCATCTCTATTGCCCGAGCTAAGTTGGGCATATCTACTGGTGGAGGAGGAGTAGGTGGTCTACGTGCCATATACTAAGCACATAAAGAATTGGGTTAGAAATTACTAAAATTTCCAACTACATCTTTAAGACAAATTAACTTCAAAGAAATAATCATACGAAACAGGTAAAAACCAATCAAAACTTATCTCTAAAATGTACTCTAGCTACTTAGAATTAAGATAGAAAACAATCTCGATCTAGTCATGAGTGTGCACCCTCACCACTCTATCAAGATTCTTTTCATTCTTAATACTTTCATCTTTATTCATAACAATTAACTTGACTCGAACACAAACAAGATTTCAAGAAAAACAATTTTGTCAAACATCTTATTAGAAACTTTTAACTAAGTCTTGAGGCTAGACTTAGACAAAAATCTACACGCAAAAGAAACAAAATAAACCCACTACCCTCAGGTTATCCTAAGGATGAACCGCTCTGATACCATTAAATGTAACACCCCGGAAAATACATCTAACTATTACAATACAGGTTCTACTTATTTCTATACAAGCATAAAGTTTTTCAAAACATTCCTAATACATGATTAGGACATATAGAAATACAAATATTTACAATATAAGTTTCATAATCAACGTCCTAAAACTCTTCTGATCCTCAGACACCTGTAAGATCATCTGCTCGTGTACGTAGTACAGTTATCGCAGTTCAAACACAACAAGAAAAGCAAGGGTAAGCTAGTGAAAATAGAATTTTATAATATACACAATTAAATCAAAAGAGAAAACCAAGTTACATGATCAATTTCTCAAATTATTCAATCTTCTTCAAATCTCAACAATAAAACAATCACATAGATCTCACATGGATCTACACATCCAGAATATTCAACAAACAACATCTTCCGGAAGACCCGTATTAAGTAAGTCCTACCAGAGACTAACACCTGATCCAAAGATTACCAGCGAATCCAACAGAAAGGATCAGGGTAAGTTCAATACAACCCAAGCCGTGCATCTCATATGTCACGGTATGCATGAACTCCTCGGAGATCTCTGTTACCACATAGGCATCAATACTTAATACACAACAAACATCAATCCATACATTATCCCAAATGTATGAATTCAATTCCATACCATCCCGTCATACAATATCATTCCAAACACGATCCACAACATTCAAAAACGTAATTAAAAAAAAAAAACACTTAAATATTAAACCATCAAAATATAATATTTTTACAAATTTAAATAATATATAAACAAACAACCCAATATATATAACACACAACATCCCTGCAAGAAAAATTGAATATTGGGACCACGTCCCTTCCGCATTTAGATCTTCTATCCTAGGGTGCTATAAAAAAAAAATTAGCTTCCCTGACCTCAATTGCTTGTTTTCCAAGCAACTTTTAGAATTTTATTCCCCACCGTTTGGATAAGCTTCAAGATTTACGGGCCTAATGCAAATTATCCAAACAGAACAAAAATTCAGTATATAATAGAATAAGTTGAGAGGATTAAACTTCTCAACTGACCCCACCAAGATTGATGACTAAATCCTAAGGAAAAACAGAGAACAAAGGATATTTAGAGTAAAAATGAACTTACTCTGTTTGAAAATCTGATCGGGTAGAAATGTCCCTTAACTCCTCTGCTACCGCGTGGTATGATCAGATTCTAAAATAGATGAAGATTGGAAGAGAAATTAAGAGAGAGGGAGAGAAGAGAATTGGAGAGAGAGAGAAATGGAGATAAGGAAGAAAAAGAAGAAAAAAAAAACTGTGCGTGGGAGGGGTGTCTCTGTTTCTATTTCTTTTTAGAAAGAAAAGGGTGCTGTTACATTGTATGTTTAATCATTTTTATTAATATTTTTCTATTATAGATATAAATATAAGGGGGCGAAAGAAAGTATTAGGTATATAAATCAAATAATATTTTACGCATCATGTGCATGTCATAATTTGAGTTTAACTTTGTGTGATACCAAATAATGATTTTTATTTAAAGATAATGTACGCAATTTTTCCATAAAATCTTTATAATGCCATAAAAATTATAATTGAAAGTGTTAAAACAATAAAGTTTTAAGCGCCAAAGATAAGAGGCCTTCAATTATCAAAATAGTGTGAAGATCCGAGAATATAAAAAAATAAAGTTATATTTAGAAACTTATGATGAAGAAAAAATGAATTTGTATTAAGAATGAATATTTATGTGACACTTTATTTGTTGTCAATTCTGTAATATAAAGATATGCATTCTGCTACAGATGATTTAAGGGATCTCATTTCTTATTTTGAAAAGCATATTGAAAATTGTTTTAGATCAGTTTTGGAATAAAAAAATAGCTAATGAAATAGATATAGAATCTAACGTAAAAAAAAGAGTAAAATCCATTAAAGATGACGTTTCAATGAAAATGTTAATAATGAAATTACATACTCAGCTGAAAATCCATTTTGTATTGAATATATTTTATATATAGTAAATCAATTTTTTTCTTTTATTGAAACTCGATTTGAACATTTGTTACAACGTAAATATATTTTTTGGTTTTTATCTGAATTAAAAAAAATATTGTATTAATCTTGAATTTTCTTAAGATTTACTGATTGTTTTCCAAATTGCTTACAGAATATTCTTAACGAAACCTGTAAAAGTGCTATTACTTAAATAATTTTTTTCAAAATTAAAATTACTTAAAAGATCAACAATGTTACAAGATATATTAAATGAATTAGTCATCTTATCTATTGAGTTTGAAATATTGTAATTACTTCATTATAAATTTATAAATGAGTTTGCTGCTAAAGAAGTTAGAAAAATATTAAAATTTAATAACTAATAAAGTTTGTCTAAATTTTTTATCTTAGGCCTCAAATTTCTACACACGATTGTGTTAGAAGCAATATCCCACCAAATTTTTTTCCCTAATATGCTTCTTTATCAATTTATTTTTTTTTTTACTTTTTTTTTCAACCAAACAACACTTATATACATTCAATGTTTATTTTTAAACATTTAATCAAAATCTTTAATTTTTGTCTATTTATTTCATCACATTTAGTAATGAAAAATAAAGTCAACTCATTGTGAAAACTAATCAAAATTGTGATAACTATATCTATATTGATTATTATATTGATCATGATAAGTATATTTATATTGATGAGATACTAATATAATTATTGAATAATATAGAATTTTTTAAATTAGGTACTAACATGGATATTTACATATTGTTTTGGTCCTGTTTTGATATTAATAAAACATTATTAATTTATTAAAAAATATAAATAAACATATTCTCATTAATCTCTAGTTGGTCCTTGATTTTGTTTTATTAAAAAAATTATTTTTCTATTATATATATTTTTACAGTCTCTCTCAACTTTGTGTCGTTTCATATTAACAAGTTCATTCTCTCAACTTTGTCTCGTTTCATATTAACAAGTTCATTCATATCTTTAAGATGTATATTCCTCTCATTAAAACCTTGATTACAAGTCGTTTTTTGATTACAAGTCGTTTTTTTATGTAGTTTTTCTCAAATGATAGATTGTATTTCAAGAAACATAAATTGTAATTTTATTAAATTAAATCATTTATAAAAAAACATATTTATTCATTTTTATACCTTTTAAATATTTTTATTTATTATTTATTTTTTGTGGTGTGCAATTTTGAGTGCTAAACCATATAAACTCTTAGTTTATTTTGTAACCTACCAAAAATATTGTCTTTATTGTATTTGGTTTCTAGTTTCATTCTCTCTCTCTTAATAGTTTAACTTGTTTTGCGGACCAAATTCATTAAGATCCACAAGTTAGTCCATAACATTACAAAAGTAATAGAATATAGTTTTTCCGAAATTTTAATTATGTGTAATTGTTTAGTCTTATACATAATTACTTAACATTTTTATAATTTTTATTTGATACTCTTATTCAAATTTATTTTTTAATATTTGACATTAAAAAAAATATATGTTTTTTATTATTGATAATATTTTATTAAAAAAAATATTATTTAATTAATATATAAAATAGGATAAAACTTAAAATTTATTTTTTAATATTTAACATTAAAAAAAATATATGTTTTTTATATTGAATCATTGATAATATTTTATTAAAGAAAAATATTATTTAATTAATATATAAAATAGGATAAAACTTAAGTACCAGTATATTAGCCAATGATGAGGATGAAATACAAATTTCATATAAAAAAAAATGAGACAAAAATAAATATAAATTTTTACTTTAAAAATCATGTATATAACAGACATAAAAAAAAAAGAGACCACAAACGAACTGGGAAAAGATAAACCAATAAAAAAAATAAGAAATCATCACACAAAAATAAATTATTAAAAATTATAATTTGAAGTTTCTCTTGCAATGAGCACTGACTTTTTTTATTGGTATACAAAAATTTTGGAATATCAAATATATAAAATATAAAAAATATTTTTATTTATATATTAATTTATACATATGTAAAAAAATAGAGGGGATGAAGGGGGAAAGTGGACAAAGCCCAGTCTCACATATAACAAAGCTCCACAAGTGGTTATAGTTTCCTATAAAAGTATATAATAATTACTAATTAACTTATTTAAAACACTCCTGAACATAGGAAGAAGATATGTAAAATAGTGTTTCTCTTTTTTTAGTTGAAATTATTTACACAGCTACTCCAAATAACATTAATCTTAACAAAAACTAAGAGACTAGATTGTTTAAACCTTGAAAAGATTTTAGTAACATATATAAATATGAAGAAGAAGTTGGTTCTTAGAACCTGATATTACTGTTTTGCTTAAATTGTGTATATGTAGAATGAGATTTGGAATGGAGTAAGATGAATAATTGATTATTGGGCCATGCAGTTTAGATGCACCATTAATGCAACATAACTTGTCTTCCACATTGTTCTTGTTCTATCCCATCACCACTGGATGATTCCATATCAGGCACTGTACATTCACTTGCTTTTCATACAATTTCGTATGTGACATGTCTATTACATATTTTCAGTTCTGGTTGGTCGTATCAATCTACACAACCACTTTCTCATTCACAAATTACAGGACATATCTTTTATTTTAATATTTTAACTATCATTATTATCTCTTCTACAATCTTATTTCTATTCTCCAAATTGTTCATATGGTCATAAATCACTTATAATTTATAATGTAATTACTATTATATCTACTTTTTTTTTTAACTTTTTTTGAAAATATATAAAATTGTGAAGTATTTTTTTTTCCTCGTTAGTATAGATGATATTAAACATTACAGATATCAGAGTTACAGAAGGCTCTTTATAAAGGACAATAACTTTTATTTTATCTTTCTTTCTTTGTGTGTTATGATTCAATGTGTTATGATTCTAGTATTTAATTATTGATTTTTTTTTCTTTAGTTAAACTTTAGAATGAGTGTACTATTTGTATATATTCAGATCATTTATTTTGTTTTGAATAACAAGAAAATGAGATATTCATCCTCATATCCTTTGTCTTCAGATTACTCTTTTGTTCATCTTTATTCCATTTTGTTCATATCTGTTCTATTTTGTAATAGATGATAAAAAAATTATAATTATGAATAACATTTTCTTTTCTGATAACAATACAAGCATTGTCGTACTATTAATTATTATTACTTTTTAATTAAAATTACAATTTTATTGTTGATTTTTAGAATATAAAAGATCGAAATTTTTTGAAAATGTAGGTGGAAAGAAGTAAAGTTATGATTTTGCTGTAGAATCTTGTAGGAAATAATATAAGCGTAGAGTACAGTGGTTGTAGATCCAGCATTGTTCGATAAAATGGAAAAAACAAATGAATGCGTATACTTGTGATCAATCAGCTGTCATTCAACCAAATTCCCCAAATGTTGCATACTATTAGTGTACACCTTTTTTTTTATATTATTAATTACTAAGCCGTAATATGTTTTTTTATAACTTTTTAATTCAAATAAAATAGAAAATGTATAAATGTCCAGATACGAATTATTTATTTAATGCTAGATGCGAAACCGTAGGAATCACGAGGAATTATTACCTCTGTATATCAATATTTTTAAAATTAAAAACTATAATATGATATGTTTTTTCTTAAATTAGTGTTTTTCTTTATTTTAATAAATAAAAATAGAAAGTAAAACTATAAGATTTAGATTCAGATAAACCAATATAGACAAAAAAAATGCTTCCACTGAAAGTAAAATTGAATAATTATTTTTTGTGGCTTGTAGTGAAAAAAATGAGATTTATTTTAGTGTAGTTATTATAACTATTTAGTGGAATTATTTATTTAAATAATCATTTAAAAATTAATGAGTATATTTAATATATTTAATTAAATTTTAAGTTTCTAAAAAATTTAAGTACCTTCAATTCATTATTTTTTTAAAATTTTATTTATGTTGAGTGTTATAAATTTTAAATTTGATTTTGTATATATAAGATATTATTATTTAAATTGAAAGATTTAGGGAGTAGCGCGTAGCGGGTGGGGCCAGGATGAAACAGACATGTCATGGAAGCACTTGCCGCTCTTTCCCAAAGTTCTAACTTATGCGGCAAAATGGGTTAAAAGTAAAAAGCCATTGATGACGTGTCTTACCGAGTTTCCCGGCGCATGGTAGAATCCCTCAACAAACTTCAATCTAACGTACGCCTGGTGTGGTTTCCTCAGAGTGAAAGCGGTGAATTTTGGGATTCCGGCAATCAATCATTGTCCAGTTTTTATCTTTCTTCCCTCACCCGGGGTTCACCTCACACCTTCTGAAAGCTGCCTACAGCACGCCACGTGCACCAACCTCACTAAAACTGTTATTTTAATTTTATTATATGCTTTTATTTAATAATTGATCTGAAAAACGTTTAAAATGGAATATGATATTAGAAATAAAAGATGAAACAGAAATACGGAAGAGAAAGGGGGTGAAGAGTTTGTCCCTGTGTTTGTGTCCAAGTCTGCAATGCCATAAGTATGGCCATGAAATTCATACGAGAGGATCCCAAAATATCAACTTAGTACTCAAAACATAGCCACGCAAATAGTACAAAACATGATACAAAAAGATGGAGCAAGATCAGACAAAAAGCACATACAAAAACAAAATTCCTCTAAATTATTTTCTTAGGTGTAAACCTTTTGCTTAACTCACACACACTTCTTTTGTTTAAACTTTTAACATTTTGTTTCATACGAATGAACACAGGGAAGAAACTAATGGAAGGGCCAAAAAATTGAGTTTTTTTTTTTTTTCAAATTTGTGTAAGTTAGCAAACATACGTCGACGTTTGATTACGTAAAAAGGAGTAAAGATGTATTTTATTTCTGCCTCAAATATGTTTGTATAATTTTTTGTGTTTTTTTTTATTTTCTTAAATTTTATTTCTGGCTTTTATCCCACTTTGTAACCACGTTACACTGCGTTATAATGATATTTACAGAATAAAAATAAAGTTAATATTGAAGTAGAAAATGTTTAAAATTAATATATTCTTCATTCTCTTTTTTACAATTTTTTTTATTGTACTCTCTTTTATTTTCTTTTCCTGAAAGATTCATCTTTTTAATTAATTCTAAGTGTGTTAGGAAATAATTAAAATTCTAATTGTTCAATAAGTTTCATGAACGATGATGAAATATCTACAGATAATAATGTTGAAGTCTGACAGTGAATAAGTCATTGCAAATTAATTAAAGTTGAAGATGAGAATAATGAATATGTTAATAATACTCTAAATTCATATGTTGAAGGGCAGTAACCAATAACTAATTAGAAAGAAGAGCGATTAATGCAGACTAAAGTCTAACATGAATTTAAGATTCGCCATACTTAACGAGTAGTTTTTTAAAATTAAAACAATTTCATATATAGTGTTCTAATACTAATATATTCATATAGATTTATGAATAAGAAAATAAAAATGTTAATATCCAAGCATTATTAGTAGATTTCATGATAATAAAGTTTAGAATTTAGACCATCTCTTATCACATTTTAAATTAATAAAAATGAGATGAAGTTTTGAGAAAAATAACGAAAATAAATAATGAATATAAATGAGATAATATATATATTATTTCATTTTGTACTAATATTTATTTTAATTCTTAAATATTTTTGTATTCATTGTAAATGAGTCGCTTTTGATACATAAATATACATTGGGAAAAATATTTTGACACCATCTTTATTAAAATAAGGCATTTAATTAAAATATAAATTATATCAAGTAATAAAATCAGCTGTGAAGTGGATGTAAACAATTTGATGATATATATATATATATATATATATATATATATATATATATATATATATATATATAACAACTATATTGCAATAAAAGAAGAAAAAAAGTAAACAGGTAACACAATTAATCAATTAATATTTCCTGTTTTTGTGAAAGAAACTTTACACAACTATTGCAGTACATATATACAATATAGTTGTTGATTCATGCCATCCTAAGAGAAAAGTTAGACAACTTAATAACCAAAAGAATAAGGAAACACAACACATGTACAATGCAGAAACAATTAATTCAGAATAGTGTAAAATAATTTTTGTACGGTAGTGGAAACAGTATAGTATTTTTCCAAAAGTAGATAACATAATTAAGAAGAATGAAATAATAGAAATAACTAATTAAAGGAAAATATATGTATTGATATTGTTTTATTAATAAATTTATTGGATTCATGAGATATTAGAGAAATAGAAAATAAAGGTTTCAGAAAGAGAAAGAATAATATTTATGGAGAAATTATTTGTCACAATATACATCTCTTTTCATTTTAAACTTTTTCATTAATTTTATTTTATAAGGGGCTATTTGTGCTATTGTTATGTGTTTTACTAAGTAACTTTTTGTAATAGGTTTAGAGTGTCACTTAAATATTTTTATTTATTTATTTTATTATTGTCAATAAAAAAATAAACTTTTCTTTTCATGTATTTCTATTATATCTTTAACACCATGGTTTATGAAAGAATATTTTTCTCATCTACGGTGAGTCTCACCTCCATCAAAGGATGTGTGTCATTTCTTTAACTAATTCCAAAGTTTTACCTTTTTTAACTATCTTATTACTTCTAAGTTTTTTCTTTTCAATTGAACCTCTTACAATTCCTCCTCGATTAAAAATAACCTTGTCTTCAAGGTTGAAGTTGGAAAAATATTTTTAAATCAATATTGTTGTATCCTCTCATGTTGCTTATGCTTTAGGAAAACCTACCCGATGTACCAAAACATAAGAAATATACATGTTTATTGTTCCTAATGATTACATGTCTTTTCATTACTATAGTTGGACTGCAATAAAAGACCTCTTTCAATAGTAAGCAATGACAATGGTCTATAAGGTTGAGAAGTATCTCCTTTGAATGGTTTGAGCAATGTGAAACATAGAATGAATCATAGAAGATGTAGGCAACTTAAGTTTATAAGCAACAAACCTACTTGTACATTCATATGCATCTGATCTCTTTCCAAGTTTTGCTTCAATTGATCCAACAATATATCCCTTTGTTGTAACAACTCCTTAAAGTGAAGGAGGATTATTGGCTTCTAAACTCTACCTGATTAGTATGAAGATATTTATCATACACTGCTTTTAAGGGTGTCATCAATAGATTGTTATGAAAAGCAATGTTATACCAATATTCAACCCAAACAACACCTTAAGCCAACTCACTGGATTTTGAAATATAACCATAAGACTAAGGATGGTAAGCTACAAACAATATCAAAGAGGTCTCTTGAAGCTTGAACAATTTCTACTATAATTGAGTACTAAAGTACTTTATTTCTATATGAAATAATAGATTTAGGTATACAATATAATTTCTCAGTATTATGATTGAGTATTGAATCCTTATATATGCATGAAAACTTATAGGCAAGTTGGTTTGATTTTCACATTATCTTTTTTTGTTAAATATTTTGCATCTTGACCATTTGTCTTTTTAAATGTCGAGTCTTGTCTCTGCTTTGTAATGGAGCCACAAGACTCGTGTTATGTTTTATTTTCTATGTTGATGGTTGGAAAATACATACTTAGTAGTTGTGCAGGAGTACTAGAATCAATATAGAAAATCAAAACAAATATATTATCTTGGTATATACTCTTGATATCCAAAGTTTCAATCTTAAAAGATCCCTAGGTTTAGTTATTGAAACTTTTGTGTCCAAGGATGTGGTGTTTCTCTATGTATAAGTTTGTTGTCATAAAAGTTATGTGGATAAGTTTAGATATAACTATTGTTATATTGAGGATGGATGGTTGATAAAGATGTTGTTATGTTAAATCTCATTCTGGTTTTTGTTCTTCAGTGCTTGACAATTGTGACCAACTCTATTATTCTTTTGGTCATTTTTCTTATGAGGGGAGGATCTCGATGAGATGAGAGGTTTTTCCGGTTTGCCAATTTTTTATGGCTTTTGATGTTTTTTTTATTATAAAAATACATAATCTATTACCTTTTTGTAATAAAGTTAAAACATCTCCAAAATATCTTATATTTAATTTATTCATTCTTTTGCTTGAAGAAAAAAATCTCAACTATACTTCTACCATTATAATTTGTTTTAAGGACAATAAAATGATCATATTTAAAAAAAAGTCTTTTCAGCACTACCTTTAACTTGCTTTAAATATAAATACCATTAACTTACTCAAAATATAAATCTTTAATAAGGAGCTCCAACCCAACAAATTGCTTCGAGTAATCCTCTTCATATCTCTTGTTAACGTTATCTATCTTTACAATATTTTGTTCAAATATTTGATCTCAAACTCTAAACATATCCCAATTTTTTAATTGATATATATTAAAATTGTGTGAAGTTAACTAACATATTTCAAAACCATACGAACAAGAAAAGATACAATAATTCCTATTTTATTTGTTATTTTTTTCTAAAAAAATTAAAAAATATATAATAATATAAAAGAATATATTAATTTAGCCTCCCTAAATATTGTCTTTTTTTTTAGATGTGGTAAAATATTTGTACTCAGTACCAGATTTTGACCAATAACTACCAAGATAATATACTCAGATAATATATCATGCAAAGCTACTAGAATCCAAATGGTTAGTGAGTATTTTTTCTTTCTCCTATAGACATAGTGTACTACTCTTACCTTGTACATGAATAAATAAATTATATAAAAAATATATACCATCTTTAATTACTAAGAGTACTGACTCTTGAAAAAATTTAAAGCTTAAAAAATAATAAATCTGACTACAAGGTTGTGAGGCCAATTATAAGCTCTGCCATTTAATGTAACCAACTAATATACATACAAAAAAAAGTATGTAATTACACCAAAATAGTGGGACAATGAGATTTTTTTTTTGGAAATTTTCAACTCAAAACACCATCATAAGTTACAACATAAATTTAAGAACATTATAAATTTGACCTAAAGTGTGAATCAATACTAATAATATCATCTACAAATAATTTTGTTGATGTAAATTATTGATATTAAGAAAAAGACACACACATATTAATATTTATTTACAATTTTACTACTTTTATAATTCTATTATTTTTATGAGTAACTAATTGAAAAATATAAAAACTGTTCTGATTTAAGTCTGAGAGAGAGCATCACTAAGGTTAATCGTCGCATATTGTCCAAAATTAATGCTCGATTTTATTCTTAAAATACGTCTCAGTGGGTTGAGGGAGGAAGAAAAAGTATATAAACTGTCATTGACCTCAACTCCTGAACGATATGAGACTATATTGGTAATACAAGAACAAAAATAATATAATTTGAAAAATATATATAATTTGGTAAGAATAATATTAAAAAAATCATGTGATAGTTATTTTTAAAAATAAAAATTATTTATTTATTTTAAAATGAAAAATTATTTATCTTAATATAGACCTACATTGTTTATTCTAATCTATTTTTTCATTAAATAAACTGTTACCATTTACATAAAAGACTGCTACAATTTTAAAACTGACATCTTTTTTTCTATTAACAAATTATAGATTGTAAATGAAGAATAATTGTTTATATGGTATTATAATGAATCCTGAAAATAATCAACAAAAGTGAAATTTAAGGGATGTTTGTTTTAGTCCCAGGTTGTAGTTTCCCTTTGGTGATAGGTTTGGACAGTTTCCACTGTTACTGTAATTATTTGTAATACAAGTAAAGATATAGTAATGGTAAACTATATATGGCTGATGGTTAGTTAAGGGGTGTTTGTTACAGTTTTTGGGTTTGGCTTGCCCAGTAACTGTTACCTTTGCCTAGTTTTGTGTATGGGTTCTAAGGCTGCTAGAGTTGTAGTTTTTATAAGTGGCTTTCTCAAAGTATCAGATTGTTATCTCTAGTTTTGCTGTCAAGATAAGTTATGCTTGGATCCTCTTCATATATGTTTTATTTCTGTGAGTGGTCCTACAAAAAGTCAAGCTATTTTTTATCCCGGTTATGGTGTTGGTGGGGTGAAGAACTTGAGATTTTAACGGAGGACATGTTACCATGGTTATATTACAAGGTGATGATGGTCCTCAGGGTACACCATGTTTGAAACTAGAAATAAGAAATTTCATACTATATAATGTAACCTCAATTTATATATAATGTAACCTCAATTTATAGTACATGGTTGAGTTAAACTTAAAATTCGCTTTTTAATATAATATCAGAGTTTATTTTAATAAGTTTTAAGGAGTTGTAAAATGTAGGTAGTGAATATCGGAACTCGAAACACATATTTGGAAGGGCTTAAAATTTCACTTTTAGGAAAAGGGTTGCCATCTTTACCAATTATAATATATATCCCAATAAGAAGAAAAGTCCTATGAGAGCATTCTCACAATGAAAAAGAGATTGAGATTTATAATATGATAGTGAGTTAGTTTAGGGTTTATGATTTAGGGTTTAAATAATTCCTTAGAAAATTAAAATCTTCTCTTTTATGGTGGGTTCTATTTTGGATGAGAGCACATGTTGCTGAGTGTCATTTAACCTCAAATGTTGGGGAGAAGCAACGAACCAACATATCTTTGTGAAGATGTCATGCCTTACATCCTTGACATAGATTATGTTGTTGATTTATTTTTTGTATTATAGTAAGTTGTATATGTACAAATTTTGATTAAAAACTAAACTTATTGTACGAGGATTGGAGTACCCCAAGTATCCTCATTTATATTATTCTTTATTGCTGATTAAAAAAAATTAAAATCTTCCCTTACATCAAAACATCATAAAAACAAATGGACTCAACACCATAGGGTTCATGGCGTTTATTAACAACATGTTGGGTAACTTTTTTACGCATTATTTTCTCATTTAGATGGAATGCAGCAATGATTGTTTTTGCTTCTTGTATTTTTTAGGTTACAACGTTCCTCCAAATGTCATCTCCAAATGTTGACACAGTTAAGAATCAATCTAAAAACAACATTCCCCACATCTTTAAGTAATTTTTAATTTCAAGCTTTTGATAAAATATAAGTATTAAAAATTAAGAAGTGAGTTGAAGTTTAATTTATTTAGATAAAATTGATTTATAAAGAGAGGATTGTTCTAATTGTATATTATAAATTGATTTGATTTTTAATTGGTTGTAAGATTTTCAATACATTGGGATAAGTTCATAAGAATCTAAATAACATGATAAATTTATTAAATTTTGTTAGGATAGATTCTAATATTATATTAAAAATAAGTTAAAATTTATCTTTATAATAAAAGTAGCTGCAAAACTTATAAAATATAATTGGTCTTATCTCTTATTAAATCTCTAGCATTTAAGTCATCAACCTAAACAATGCAGGTGATAAACTAATGCAAACAAGTAGTCTCTAAAAAGAAAATTTGGTTAAGGAGTAGTGAATGTGGTTCGTGTCATTTGTAGTAAAAGTTGTAAAATAGAATTAGGAATAATTAATGATGAGATAAGTAAAAGGAGGAATATTTAATTAGAGAAGGCAATGTCTTGTGGTGCTATAGGATCACCTAATCAATATGTTATGATTAAGACACATGACCTTATCCAACAAAAAAAAGAAGCTATAGTCGTTTTAGTTGTTTATGTATTTTTGTGTTTGTGGTCCAAGGTTTTCATAACTGAAAAAGCAGCCAACCGAAGGCAGCCACGTAGGCAAGAATCCCGTCACTCACCAACGCATTGGACAAGCGTGTGCAAAAATCATAGGTCTTTCTACACATGCTTCAACTTTACTAAAAAAAGAATGAGGATCAAACTTTACTAGGTTTTCACATTTTGTTTTCACATAAATTTTACTTTCTCCTTTTCTTCCTACAATAATATACAAAATTAAATAATAACAAAATCATATTGTACCTACTCGCCGAGATAGAGATATTTTGAAGTGACAGTATATATCTCATAACTAAACTCTTATTTTACTTAAAAAAATCTTTATTATTAAACGATTATATATGAATTATAAATAATCATTATACGATTAACTCATTTCGAAAAGAAATATAAATATCAACTCTTCATAAAGTATAATTTATCTTATTCTATATTCTTAATTCGGATAACTTTCCACACTTATTATTACTATGTTCTTACTTAGTTAAACATCAATATTTTTTAAATTAATCTCTCTTTTTATCTCGAGCAACTGAGATCATTTATACTAAAAAAATATTTGGATTCTTACTGGACAATTTTCGAGCACATTCCCAATAAGAACACGTACCATTTCAAAAGGGTAACATTACACTTTATTTGGAAGGGTGAAGGAAAACGAAGAAGAGAAGAAAGAAATAAAAGAAGAGAATGAAATGAAGTGGCACACGGCATCATACACAGATTGTGATATTGAGCTGGGCTCACTGAAAGTGAAGGGGAGTGCCCCCACTATATAAGGCAATCACGTTTTTTTTTTCAATTTGAGACGTGCAAAATAACATGAAAACACTCATATTCCCTTGCACATTCCTCTCTTGCTTATGATAAACTCTAAGGTGTTTATACATCATCATTAAGATGTTTCTTATTTTTAATGTTAAACTAATTATAATGAACTACCGAAAACATTGATTATTTTAATTAATACATTTATCACTTTTGATAACAACATATGTTAAAAATGTGAATAGTTAAACTAAAAGCATAGAATTACTTTTACTATGTGTAAAAACGTATTTAAATTAATTTAATATTGTGAATATAGATTTACATAATTTCGTTAAGTTTACATTTATTAACTATATAATCATCATAAAGAATTCAATAATATATATAGTGGTGAAAAAAATGAGGTATATATCAGTTTGGCATAAAATAAAGCCACACACTTCCATCTACTCCACAAGCTATCTCAATCCGTGACTCGTAGAGATTCTTCCACCAAAAAGCTTAGACAAAGAAGGAAAAGAAGGGAGAGAACTTGATCGTTTTTGTTTTGTTGAAACGAACTAACTATATTCGAGGAGAGCTGATAAAAAAAACTATATTCGAGGAGAGAAAAGAAGGAGAATATTTGTAGTTGTTCAAGTGCAGAGAAGCATTCAATGACTGCGAACACAGACACGATGTCGATCATTGGCAAAATGTACTGTTCATCGTCTCAGACTGTGCATGTGGTGAGAAAGAGGCCACGCGTGGTGAATGGTGGGGGTTTTGTAGTCATGGATTCTAGTGCCCAGAGGGCTGTGTTCAGTGTCGAGGGTTGTGGTGTTCGTGGCAAAAAGGGAGAGCTGATCCTAAGAGAAGGAGATGGAGGCGCTTTGCTTCTCATGCTTCGGAAGGTATATTTACTTTACTTTCTTTTTTATGTCAAAGTTTATACTCTGAAGTCAAACAACAAAAACAAGAAATAACCAGTTTGGATTAGATTGAAGATAAAATTTCTGGTAAAAAAGTGTAAAATCACGTGGAATTTACTTTCAGTTGCTTATATGGTATGAGTTTGTATCGTTAAACATGTCTTTAAGGATGTGGTTATTCAATCTCAAGACTTGAAGAGGTTAGTTTTCATGAAATGTGCAGGGAGGCATGGTTGAGGCCTTGAGCATTTACAAGAAGTGGAAAGGTTACAGTTTAGACTACGAAGGATCAAGGAAGCTGGTTTTCAGCTTGAGAGAACCCAATTCTTGTTTGGTTAAGAACAAGGCAATCAGAATCTCCACCAGGAACAGAGGCTGTGATTTTAAGATCAGTGGCTATTTCTCGGACAAGTGTTGTAGCATTGTTGACTCCAAAGGCAACGACGTAGCACAGGTACGCCAACCAATTCATTTGTTTGTTGAGTTGATCAGAATGTGCATAACAGTATCACATGAAAGTAGCATTAATGTGCTGATTGATGATCTATTTATTAGGTGAGGGTGATGAAGGAAGTGGAGGAAGTGATGGAAAACAATGATTTTTATCATGTGGTGGTGAAACCTGGGATGGATCAAGCTTTTGTTTTTGGAGTCATAGCTATCCTTGATTACATTCATGGGGAATCTACCACCTGCTAAATTCAAAAAACTTATCAAATATGATTGAACGTGTCTACAACCAAGTTGGTATGTATTCGATATAATGTTTCTTTAAGAATTGATTCTTATTTTGTTGTATAAAAAAATTATTATTTATCTTTTTTCACTTTGGATCATTGCTTAAATCATCTGATTTAATTTAATTGTTTTTTATCGATTTTTTTTATGTTGAATCCTGTGAACTAATGGTGATTAAACATTTTCTAAGACAAGAATCATAAAAAATAGTCTAGAATTAGTTTGTCTTGCACATTAGGAAGAAATGTAGCCATTAAGGTAGTTTTCCTTGTATTAAAGGAGTTTGTCTTACATTGGATTTGTCTTGTTTGTTTAATAATGATGAATGTGATTTGTTCCCTGCAAGATGGTTAAAGTTCTTTCACTCAAATGTTTAATCTTTTGGCATATGTTGAATTTTGAAGGCTTTATACCTCATGCGTGTACGTAATTTGATGCTATAGTAGTGAATAACATCACAAATTTCATGTTGAATGAAATATTCTCTTCAAAAAGTGGCTGATTGCAGAGTTTTCTGATTTGAAATTCTCTGAATGATGTTATGATCTTTATAACTACGCTTTTTGCAAGTAAAGATGCTTTGAACATAAAGGTAATGAAACTCATTGTTTGGCTTTATCCATTATTCATATATTTATGATATACATTCATTAGTTGTTGGAAGATATTTACCAAAGTTGAGATTGGACACCACTAACTTTTTTCATATTCAACATAAATAAGTTGAACTATAGTTTATTTCGTTTATATGTAAATCAGGTCCAACGGAGACATAATCTCTTTTAATAACTCTATTAAAAAATAACTATTTTTTATTGAGAAACTTAATTTTTATATTAAAAAGTATCCAATTTTAATAATTTTTTATAGGATTTATAAAATGAGTAAGTTTTTATTTTAATTCTTAAGATTTTTTGTTTTTATTTTAATTCTTAACATTTTTTTTTCATTTTTATAAGGTTAAACCTCTTCTTTACGTCAACTATTGATGTGTCAAATAAAAAACAATACTATTTTAGATGACTCATGATTGTATATTATATCATATCAACATGATATTTTTTTTTAAACTCTACATTACTAAAATAAGTATTATTTATCTACTTTAAAATGATCTTAAAACTTCAAAATAACAATGTCATATTTTCGAAGAATAAAATAATATACTTTATGATGATAAAAGTTAAAGCATAGTTATTTGAAAACAAACAATGTAAAAAATACAGTCAAAATCAAAAGATAGTTATTTAAATAAGATTAACAAATTATTTAAGTCTATTTTATACACCATTGACAAATAAATAAATAAAAAATTATTGAAGTTTAATAATTAAACATACTCAATTTTATATTAATTTTAAACAATCCCTCGATTATTATTTAATAGTTAATAAAAAGTAGAATAATGTTTCTTTCATCCTTACTTTTTTACATTGATCTAACATCCTTCTTTAGTTAGTTCTTTTTCTGTTCTCGGTCCTTAGGGAACAGTGTATTAAAAAGGTAATAATATCCTTCGGCAATTTTATCTTAATATTTTCTTTTTTTTACTTTATAATGGAAATATCAATTAGAAAATAAATTATTTACTATTTTAAAATATAAAAATATTTTATTAAATGATTAAATGAAATATGAAATACTATTATAAGAAATTTAATAAATATATGACACACCCAAATTATTTGTCTGTTTTTTTAGGACTGAATTTTGTTGATTACTTACTGTTTTGAATTTTGAGGTTGCTTCCCAAAATCGATGAATTGGATTGCGTGCAGGGTAATGGGCTCCAAGCAACGTGGACTGGACTGTTTCTTCCTGCACCTCCAAATCTTCTTCTGCCACTTCCATACACAACATGAAAATACATTTTTGTCTTTTTTGTGTCACCCTGTAGAGTAGTTTCCGGATTATGTAATTTGGAAACTCATTTGAAAAAAGACTTCCAGATTACATAATCCGGAAGTTAAATAAGACTTCTAGATTATGTAATCCGGAGAATAATCATGCATCTGAAAAATGGTTTCCGAATTATGTAATCCGGTAGCTAATTACAAATTTGAAAAATGACTTCCAGATTATGTAATCCGGAATATTATAAAGGAGCATTTTTGGAAATTTGAAAACTTATGGAGGTGAGAGAAGAAGGTATGGAGGTGCAGGAAGAAACAGTCCGTGGAGTGTTGCTTTAATGGCCCATGTATAGGGCTTTGCTTGAAATTATAATTATTCACAAATTTACTTTTTAGATTCGAATGTTATTCAATTGTGTATTTTACTGTTCAACAAATATTATTTTATGAATTCTATCACTAATTTTTTATTTTCGATCATTGTATCAACAATTATTTCAAATTTTACACATTTTTCTAATATGTTAAATTTCTCAAATGATGACGAATAAAAAAATTTAAAAAATCGCAACAATGTAGCTTATTAGAAATTGAACAGAATGATGACGTATGAAAAAATTAAAAAGAAAATGAAATTGGCATTGTTTATTACCAATGATTTAAAGGATTTATTTTATCTTTTATAATTATATTTTAGAGAAATGATTTAAATAATTCTTACTTAGAGATCAAATAATTACATGAAGACCTCTATATTCAAATTGATTGGGAGATTTCTTATAGATTTTTCCCCTTTCTTTTTCACGGTTTATGTTAGGCAGTTAAATACCAACCAAAATCAATACTAAAAATAAATTTAATATATAAATGAGTGAAACATATTTTAGCAAAATTGGTTGGAGTGAATTAAATTTAAATTCTATTTTTTTTAAGATTGATATCATCATATAAAAAAATATATTTTAATAAAATTTGTCAAAATTATTATGTTACCCGCTATTAAACTTTAAAAGTGAAAATTCAATTCAAAGTAATTAAATTGTACAACACTATAATGAACTCTACAAGGTCCGTTTCTTTATTAATAATGTTCCTTCTTACAATATTATTTCAACAAAGAATTTAAGACACATTCTTTCTATTTCATCGTATTCTGAACCTCAAACATGAGTAAGCATCACAATGTATTGAATGTCGTATACCTTTGAAAAATGAAATCAAAGCACTTTAAGATAACAAAACTTGGTATATGATATTTTATATTAGCACTTGGTACATGATTGATCTACCACCAGGTAAGTACACATTGACTACAAATGGACTTACAAAATCAAATATAAAATAAATAGTGATATTGTTATAAAAAATCTCCAGTTACCAAGCTTACTAGTGTATGTCTCTTACTTACTACTATAGTTATAAAAAATTGCCACCTTGAATAGGTAGATGTAAGCAATGCTCTATTTTTTTTTACGTGAGAATTAAAGGAAGAGGTGTACATGACTGTGCCACACTGAATTGATATAATCCTTATATGATCTTAAACAAGCTAATAATCATTATTCTTGAAAACCAACAAGTTCAATCAATCTTTCTTTTATCACTCTAAGTATTAAGAAAACTTTTCATTCGTTCATTGTGTTGCTCGTATGCGTAGATGAAATCATTCTTACAGAAAATAGTTTAGAAGAAATAAATAACATCAAAAGATATTTAAACATGCTTTTGAGATAAAATATTTAGGACAATTGAAATTTTTTCTAGGATTTGAAATAACTTGATCAAGAGAAGGGACACATCTATCTTAAAGAAAATATATGCTATTGTAGACAATTGAATGCTTGCGGCAAAGCTATCATCATACACTCCCATTTTGAAATCAACAAAGCATCTTTTTGAACAAGACACATGTATCCACTAACCATAAACATATCGAAGACTTATTGGACGTCTTCTCTACTTGACTAACACTAAACCTCACATTTGTTTTGTTGTTCATCTCTTGAGCCAATTCACACAATCACCCTTTGTTCATCGCCACCAAGCTGCACATCATATTTTGAGGTAGATAAAAGTTGATCCATCACAAGGAATATTCTTTTCTTCCAATTATACACCTACAAGGTTTCAATGATTCTGATTGAGCTGCATATTTAAACACGTGACGTTTGATCACCAATTTAATTTATATATTTATATCGTGAACTTTTTAATATCATGGAGGGCAAGAAACAAAGCATTGTGTCACACTCCTCTTCCGATCCTCTTCCGAAGCTAAACATTATGCCCTTATTGCCACCGCAAGATACAATGGTTATCTTGTCTTTTCACATTATTTTCAAATTACTATTGCAACTGTAAATCTTTATTATGATAATCAAACCACGAGACACATTGTATCAAATTCAAACTTTCACTAAGCACATCGATATTAATTATCATGTTATTAAATGCATAACAACATGTTTCATCTACTTCCTATAAGATCCAACGAGCAACCAACAAATGCTTTTAGTGATGTTCTTATCAAAACACGTTCAACATGCATAACTGCAAGTTTGAGATGACCAATATGTCATATCAAGCTTGAAGAAGGGTAATGTAGTTTTAGAGCGAGGTTCGTTTTCAGTGTCATAGACTTAGGTCCATATTCATTTTTATGGTTTAACGTCACTTTTATCTTATTTTATTTATTTAATTTTATTACACTTATATTCTAATTTCAAATTGATATATAAAGATGAGATGTTAGGAAAATAATATAATTTCTAATAGATATAAAAAATGACATGTGGTTGGAGATCCCACATGAAGTAGAGATTAAGACATTTCATTTTACATGATATCAAAGTCATTTCGAGTCTATCCTAGCGAGCGTTTGTGTTGGGCCTATCGTGTCATCCGTTATCGGGCCGGACCACCCATAATATATAGTCTCACCACGAGTTAGCACTCTCGGTGTGAGGGATGTGTTGGAGATCCCACATCGACTAGAGATTAGAATCTTTCATAATATATAAGTGATATTTGTTGGGCTTATCAGGTCACCTGCTATCGGGCCATTATCGGATCACCTATAATATGTTATCCCACGGACGAGGTGCAAACCTCATTTCATAAACCTGTTTTATGGAGTTGAGTTAGGCTTAAAGTGCACTTCTTAATATAGGAAAAAAAAGCTAGGAGAATTCTTTTCCGTACAAATACAGCTTGGGTTTTCTATGTTACATTCAAATGTTTCGAATCAGTTGGACCTGATATTCTGTTCCAAGGCAAAATATGGTGGCCTCCACTGCCGAGATTCCATCTTTTTCTTTTTTACTTTGGGTTTAGCTTCTTCAAAAGCTTCTTTTGCCTGAATGCCAGAAAGGGTTCTTGAAACAAGAAAAAAGGTACCTTGACGAGATGATCCAGCCCTGTTCGTGCGCTGAAAATTGGCCTTTGATGTTGATTTTACAGTGAAAATGAACGTAATGAAAAGTCAAACTCTTCATCATGCTCTTTACATCCCAAGTGATAATCATCCAAGAATCAATTGACATTAAATTCAGTTTCCCAACATATATACCACTAAATTCAAACAAATCTATCATAATATACCATTATCAATATAAATTACAGGCTTTTCTCATATCAAATTTCATCTTAAAATCAATTATCAAGTAAATTGTCTAACAAAAATTCAAGTGGCATACCAAGAATTGAGGTATCTGGGTTGGGATTTTACCGTAAATGGTCAGTACTGAAGTAGCAGAATCTTACTCCTCACTTGTGTCGCAGATCATGCAACCTGATCATACAGAGGATTGAGCAGGCTTTCTAAGATTCTAATAATAACTTTTTATAATATATAAATAGATATAAATATCGAATTTTATAAAATTGAATTAAACTTACAAATATTTAATTTCTAATGCAATATTAAAATTATGTCACTAATTTACTATATAATCAATTTATCTGTTCATAAAAATATCACAAAATAAGATGAATATACCTTTATAAGAAAGTATGTTAAACTTTTCAAAACAATTTGGCAAGATTCAATTTCTTTTCTGCATCAATGAGACTCAGAAAAGAGAATGTTAAAAAGTCACTATTTCAATGTTATTTTCTATATTATTTTAGACTTCCCCTTTTTTCCCCTTCTGAATGTTAAATAAAAAACTGAAGATGATACCACTGACACTGTCCTTGTACTGTTCATGCATATGCAAGTGTGGGCTCAAGTTATAGAGGTGTGAATTGAAGTGTCTAAATAAATTGACAAAAAGAAGTGTCTCTTTGTTCGAAGCTCTTTAATGTTTACTGATCCTTGTGGTCAATGTAGGGTCACAGAAATCACGTAAAGGAAAACCAATGATGATTTGCACGTTTAGTTCCTGTTTAGTAGCTAAGGTACAAGTAGAAAAATGGGGACAGAAGTTGGATGCTCTTATAAAGCTCTTCCTTATTGGATTAACTAGGCCATTTTTTCATTGAGGGTGGACGTGCACGAGGAATAGAACGCAGATTGATTTCATGAGCACTATGAGAGGGGGTTAGGTAAACTACCTTTTAAACAAAGTGCATAATTGGATATCATTTCGGTGACCCATCAAATGATGGATTCCATTGTGTTTATTGAGAAATGGTGCTAATTTATGAGGCAATACAATAGCAGTGAGGAGAAGTTCAATGTACCAAATTTGGTTCTTACAAAATACTCTTCTTCACATGGAAAACCAGTGTCTTTATGTGGGTATATGTTTTCAATCTTGTTTTACTTTAAGGTTACTACTTCTTCAAACTCTCTGTAGTCTGTTCCCAAGTAAAGAATAATACTTTGCATTTATTGCCTTTGATTCTTGTTTTTAACCATTTTGAAACTCATCTCAATGCTTATTTGCTTCTAACATTCGTTTCTCTTCTACTTTCTAGCATTTTAAATTAAGATAATCCCCATGCTGTATACTTATATCTCAAGATCTGCCACTGAGAAATTATACTTCGACACCAAATACATGACCTTATAAGTCGTTGACTCTCTTAGTTTTTTAATCTATATGTAGTAAAATAGTAGATGGTTTTGGTTGTTTGCTCTAACAAAAACACGTAAACACCAACTTTGAAAATCTGTTAGTAGCAAAGTTAACTTATTGGAAGAGACGTAGAGTGATCGAGCTCTTATTTATTTATTTTCATCTTTTTATCTTTGAGTGAATGAGCTCCAAGTCTTCAATAAAAACACGCAAATGGCAATAAAACGACATATAATATAATTAATAATGTTTTGATCTGTTGGATGTTTATACTGACCCCACTTATTTTCTTTGTCGGTTTCGATGTATATCATGTTACAATTTGCAGAAAACTCCTGGAGTAGATGCACACCACAACCATGTTTGTTCTTTGTCACACTACTAACCTTCTTGGTGACACAAACGTGAATTGGGTGTTCTGATAAAGAGCACCGATGCCAAAGGTTCCCAGTGTATGATCACACTGTAAAAGTTACAAAACATTGTAACTTAACGCATGGATGCAGTGCAATGAAATTCAGGTATGAAAAAAGCAAGGCATCACAAGGCATTCAGTTAGAAGCACAAGAAAAGGAACATAAAATGAAAGATGTGCAACTTTTTGCAGCTTCACTTCAGTCCAGTGCATTTTTATTGTGACCCAAACTCTAATGTGAAGTTTGGTTTGCATACACATACTAAGTGTAGCTTGGAAATGCTAAACTTTTCCAACAAAAGCGATGGCCCTTTCACTTGAGGGAAATTTCCCTGCACCTTCGTCTTGTATAAATATCTCTAATGCAAAATGCCCCCATTAAACAACTTTCCTTAATTTCTTTTTTTATTATCAAAATAAAGTCATCACTGTTAAATGGCCATGCTGCAAATTGACACAAACAGCCAAGCACATCTGGAATTATTAGCTTGGAAAAGCTTCAAGATTCTCATATTCTTTTATGCATACAGCTATAGCCAATGAACGCAGAAAATTGTTTCTTTTCAGGACTGCTTGAGCCTTGAGCCAGCCATCATAATCTTAACTTTGCGCTGTCTTTTTGTTCTGTTTCAAATTCAATAGTTGCAAGACTTTTCAGCTTTATTTCCTTAAAGCAGATTTCCTTAACAACCCCAATGCTAAAATTAAACACCACAAATTAACAACATAAGGAAATACATCAAGTTTTATGCTCTTAAGGATGGTTTCTTACTTGATTTCAGTATTATATTTCAATAAAAATTCAATTTTACTTTAATAATCTGCCGCATAGTAAAGATTAGTATCAGAAAACAGTATTAAAAACACAAAAGAAAACTGTATCTAAATTTTGCCTTTTCCAGAAAACACCAAGAAGGCAAACAGATTAGAAGAACTGAATTTAAGAATGTGCTAATCAGTCTGTATATACATTAAAGATCATAGAAAAAAGGAGCTGGTACTAAAGTCATCATAGGATAAATCCCTGAACCAATCTAAACATAAAGGGCCAGTGTAGAGCCTTTGTTATAGATTTCTAAAACCTGTCACGGTCACAGAAAAACACTTGCGCACAGAGTTTCCAATTCTATGCTTCATGCTTAACCTGCAACCGCAAGAGCCAAAAACAAAACAAAAAACAGACCTTTTAACCGGAGATAGAAGAGAAGCAACTTTCCGATCGAATCAATTGTGGAGCTCGAACCCCGAGAGCTCCACTGGAGTTCGATCGGAGAGGCTTGGGAGAATCGAGGCTCCGGCGGAGGAGGCGTCCCATGGCGAAGATGGGGTGCTCTGTTTTATTGAGAACGGTGGATGATCGGAACTCTCTGCAGAAGGTGATGTGGCGGTCCAGGGCTTCTTCGGTGGTGATGACTCTATCTGATCTCACCACCTCGTGTTTCACAGCCTCCACACACAGCCCACAGAGCCACCGGCCCTGGTACCTCTGACGCACCCTGGAGATGTACGCAGGGGTGCATTCCTCTGTGAAGCCGCACGAGTCGCATTTCACACACTCCACTTCCACCTGAGACGCAATTTTCAGTGAGGATGAATTCTGAGTCTCTGACCCTGAAATTGCCATGCCTTGATGGTATTGCCGGAACAGACCTTGCAAGATCACACACACCCTCTCTCTCTCTCTCTGTTTCTCTTTTTTGTTTCTCTCTTAATAGAGATATCGTGAGGGGGGGAGGAACTGAGAGGCAGGGAGTCAACTCAGATTTGTGTTGTCCTATGCTAACAAACTAATGTTAGAAAACTGTGTCACACAATAACATTTCTTAGTATAAATAAATACGCCTGATATAATATCAGGGTCCTTCAAATGGATTAGAAATGAGTCACTCACCACCTTTTAACTTGTCATTTTGGTGTTTTCTGTTGCCACGTGTCTCTCCAACCATATCGCACCATGGACAACCACCGTGATTGGCTGCTAGTAGATCGCTGTCATTTTGTTTCATTTGGCCACATTTTTCTGATGTTTAACCGTTCAAGTTTATCTCGTTAATCCCATAAACAGAAACTTACAAAAACATAATAAGATTTGCTCCTCGGAAACTATAGTGTTATTAGGTACATTTCATTTTTTCTGAACAAGAAATGAGTTTAATGTCCACTCTAGGAAGCCTTTGACTCAATTTTGATCCAAATTCGTTTCACTTGGTCGTCATTCTTAAGTTACTTGTACGCATATGCCAAGGAAATTTCTTTTCTTTGGATCCGTGGTCGTATTTTCATTGTTATTTGCTAACTTGTAGGCATTGATTGTCAATTATTTTCACATGTGAAAAACAGATTGTTGTCTTAATTTGTTTTATGTCTCTTCCTGACTGATGCAGGTGCGCAATCAAACATTTCATACATATAATATAATATATGTGTGCGTGTTTATGTATGGATGGATTGTGTCTTCACTATTGAAGCAGTGTGACTATAAGTTGGTCCTTAAGGTAGGCGTGACGTGTCATACAAAGTTAGTGCTATTAAATGTTCAAACTGCACTTGATATGGTTATTTTCCTACTGCACCCGCCATTCTATTCTGGTATATCCACCTGCTTTTTAAAGGGTCTCGTTGTTCAATTAATAAATATAGATACGAGTCAGCCATCAAATTATTAGAAAAAAACAGCTCAAACCAAAATCAAGTAGTTTTCATGTCTTTCACTGTTGATTAGTAGATTCCAAGGTAAGAAAAACATGAACTGGTTAATGAATCATGAGTTGACTTTCCTCGAGACAGAACTTCATTATATGGCAAAGGACCCACCATCCAAATTAAATGAGAAGGCATTTCAACCTATATAAATGATTGCTAAACTAAAAAAAATGTGTGATACCATTCTCAAGCTTGGTTCTGCTAGTTTTATTTGCGGTCATGTCACATTTCAAATATTCACCTTCTAACATATTAAACCATGTTTATTCGAGATGCACAATCACTTTTATATTTTGCTCACCGAATGCAACGACTACCAATTGCATATTATATTGTCTCCATCTTCACCATGAAGCACTACAAGAATATAAGGCGTTCTCATGTCTTGAAAAGTTGACATGAAACTCTCACTGACAAGAAGACATGGCATTCTCATTATGAGCTGGGAGCTTTCATGTGTTGACAGTTTTGTCAACTTCTTTTCTTTCAAGTTGATACTAGAGGGGTGTTTTACTTACTGTAGTTCATCTTTAAATGCGACAATACGTTAAACATGCCTTAAGCAAGTGGCAGAAGTGGCCTTTGAAGTGCGGGAATCAGAAGGCTCCTAAGTGACTATATATCTCATTCATTGTATGAAAATGACATCGATCGCAATTGCTTCAAATTAGCCATGTGCAATTCTAGAGGGATGTAGACACATTGAGAAGTTGCCATCGTGATATTTAGGTGATACTACTCCTTCTCTGCAGAAAACCTGGACCTGCAAAAAAGGTTAGTCCCCATAACGTGACAAACGAGAGTACAAGTCTTCCATTGGAAGAAGTGTTTATATTTCTTATTCAATTATTCCCCAAACAGAATTGTGTCTGAAAGAAAATATGTGAGAAAAAAAAGACCTGGGACTCGCATTCACCAACAAGAGTAAGACTGTAATCGATAAGAAGGGAAGGAATCTTTTCCTATTGGGACCAGTGCTACAAATGATACATCAAAGAGTGGTGCCTTTTGACATGCATGCATTAATATTACTTTCAAGACTTTTTGTACATGGTTGGAGACAAAATATTGAAGTAGTGTCTGTTGGTGATTTGTGAGCAACCTGCACTGGTCCCTTTCAACATGGCATTTTAGGTTGAGTCCAAATCTGGAGTAAGTGATTTGCTTGCCAGTAGGCATAAAATTGAAGGCCAAGAGACCCCTGGTCCATGTGGTTGGCCCCATGACTGCAACACTCATCATATCCAAAACCAACGGGTTCTGCTGGCAATCGGTTTAACGGACAAGTAACCTGCTATGGTGCACATATTTTTAAGGTGTCACTTGAATCTTCCTATTTCAATGCAGCTACTATCTGTAAATCTCTCAAATGGTTTGAACCAGGTTTATAGGTGATGTGATAGAATCATTCAGTGGTTGATTCTTGAGACTGTTTTTAGCATCAAACTTGGTGTCTCCACTGCTTTAATTTTGATGTGCTAGATTCTAACCTATGGGTCCGTACGATTTATGGAATAATAGATGCAGTTCCAAGCATGTTAATTTGGTTTCTCATTTTAGATGTAACTTTTAACTGAAAAGCTAATATAGTATCTACACTTAGTGTAAAGGTAATTTCATACTACTTTTCAACGATTGTCCAAACAGACACTGTGGACTACGTAGTTTGGAAGTTCGCAGGCTTATTTCTTGATAATATTTTCCTGTCCTCTCTCGCTATCTGACGCCTCAAAAGCAGTGCTATTTTGTATGTCATTCTATATTGGTAAGCGACCCATCAAGCTTTTTTCGCTCTGATGCTTCTGATGAGATTTCTGGTCATTTTACATTAGGTAATATGAGTATGGACTATAAGCATGTTTACAGAGTAAAGGGTTTATACTCACCAAACAAGAAGATTCAAGCCAGTATAAGCATCATCGTGTTGAATTACTCTTCTTCAATACCAATTCCATGCTTCTGATTCTGAAAGAATAGGATTTGTGCACAGATCCATGGTATCCAAAAACCTACTGCTTCATTTACAAGGATAATTAATAAATGTGGACAAAGTGGTCAATAATAAGGAAATTGTTATGCTGGTTCATGGTTCATAAATAGAAAATTGATTCTCTTGAGATTTCATAATAAATTATGAGATTTTATGTAATTAATTTCTTTCATATCTATGACAGATTGGCTAAACAGTGTGGTCTTTTTGAGTTCTAACCAGTGTGATTGGAATTGTTTTTGAGTTTGTATTGTTTTGAACAATCTCTTGATTATTTAATTCAAGAGGTAAAAAACTAAACACACAGAATAAGGTTTGGAGATTGAATTCAATTGAGGAAAGAAATCATACTCAACCTCTTTTTCTATCTTCTTAGTCTTCTCTTTTAAATTTCTTCTGCTTAACAAATACAAACTCTTATTAACTATTTTAAGTAACTAACAACTGCTGGAGACAATATTTAGAATTTATCTTGCGTGGCAACGTATCGCAATGATTATGAGAAAGTTTGGTGATCATATGAGAAGGTAATGTTTTCTACGAATTCAGTTTTTCAACTTCACTAAAAAGAAAATTGCAGTGTGCATAGAATTGGTAACTGACAGCTTCAGCTTTTCATTAACAAGGGTGTGTTCACTTTGTATCAGGCATCTTATGATATGTAAAAAGATGCATGTACTACATGAAAAAAAAAAGAGAGCATACGGTACTGTCCATGATATTTAAATTATTTTTGTGCCTTTTCTACCTTGTCAGATCTGGAACTAGATTTCTGTAATGAAAGAGTTTGTAGATTTCCAAGAAAGACAACCTTAATCAATTGGCACATCACTAGATACTACTGCTACTACTTCTCATTGTAACAATTAAAATTAGATAGTGTAAATTAAGCAGTGATATTCATAGCATACCTGCCAACTCCGTTTCTACTCTCCAAATGTGAAATGAAACTCTGTAATAACCATCTGAAAATGCATACCATCCAAAAAAAGTAGGAGAAATTCGTTATCAGAATCCTTGAAGGATAAATAGTCACACATTATCCTAAGGTTTGTGAAGTTTCGCATGTAACATTAAGGAGATCCAACAGTAAAATTAACGCACTAGTGCAGTTGGCAGAAAAATCTCAGCAGATGCAGATCGGGCCAACAGAAAGGGAGACAAGAAGAAATAATGGCACATGACTCTTTTATAAAAGGATACTGAAATATATATATATTTTTTTCTAAATTATACTGTGTTGTGACACATAATAATTGTAAACTGTTTTTTATGGTTTAGGGTTTATAATTTGTATAATCTTTATAAACTGTTGTTTTATGCAGTTGTTAAATCAATATTTTTCTTTACAAAAATTAATGTTAGGGTGTTAATATATCCACAATGCACCAGACTACAAATTATAAAGATTATATATAAAGAGATGAAATAATTTTTAAATTAAATACATTCTCTTACAACATCACAACAATAAAATCTTTCACTTTCCAATTACCAAAGTAACATTTTTTTAATGTTATATAACTAAATTAAAATTTATGTGGAAAGATTAGATATAGTAACTATCTTTTTTTAAGAATTACAAACCTACACACTTTTAACTTTTTATTTTTGAATTAAAGTAATTGAGATATATTGTTCATAATTTTGAATATTGTTTCAGTCTATATTGTTAAATTTATTTGACTAAATTATTTATAAATAATTATATTTTAAATACTTTTCTTAAATATTTAATCTCCTTTATATTAAATTGGTGTTTTTACAAATTTAGAAGAATTTAAAACTACTACTGATGTATGAAGTATTTGTCACTTAACATTTTCGAACTGCATGTCTCATATTTATCTATATAATTGTGCTAATAATGTATCTTAATATATTTACATATAATTAATATATATATATATATATAATCGTTTATATATTCTTATCATACACCAATACAAGTATTGTCTCCGTAAATATTTAAGAAAAACAATATGAACACACCTACATATTTCAATTTAGTTTTAGAATTGAGATACAATAGTTGAAATTGAGGTTTGATGGACATATAGTAGAAATTTAAGTCAACGTTAAACTATTTTGGGGTTTGGAGTAGTTAATTTAAATAGGATTTTTTTTTACAAAATGCATAATTGGATTAGCTATATCTTGATGTTTTAATTTTGTTTTAACATGTAATAGTTGAGAAAAATGTTTTAGAGATTGTTTTGTTTGAAATTGAATGGTTATGATGTTAAGATTTTATGTTAAGATACAATGTAATTTTTTTTAGGAGTATTTCGATTAAAATGTCATAAATTGATTTGATAATGAAATGGTGATTTTGAATATAAAGATAGATTATAATGAAGTTATATTTGTTAAAATAGATAAATTTGAACAATTAGATTATTGAATGTATGATATAGATTTTGCATAATTATCTATGATGTTTTCATTTAAGTTGGATATTTTTGTTAAATAAAAATTAAAGTGATACATGTCTTACTTGTCAGGGTGAATTTCATTTAAAGTATAGTTTGATCGTTCAAGCAAAAGTCTCATTGAAACATATCTTGAAAGTCAAGCGTAAGTCTTATTGCTTTAACAAAATCTTGTTTCTCTCAAAGCAAAATTGAAAAAAAAAAGACACTTAATATAATGTAAATTTTATTGAACAATTGAAGTGTTTTGGAGAAGTGTTAGTATATATGTATTGATTAGATAAAGATTTTTAATGATGTTATATACTAACCCAACTCCACAGTCATATTTGGATCTATTGGTTGTCTTATACACATCTTCACTCTTTACTTAAAGTTTGAATGCGTGAATCTCATGTCTACTTGGAAAGTATTGATGTTTCATGCAACTTGATCCATCATACAATTATCCCTCAACAATCTCGTTTATCTTTCAAAAATCCACACCTAATCTAGATTCCCCATCTTTCTTCTTTACCAACAATATTGATATTCATCATGGTAGCATACTTGACCCAACAATCTATAATCTCCAATTTAATTTTTCAACTTTACTACTCAGATGAAGTCATTTTATAATGTGTCATTAATGTCAACCCTGCTCAAGCACCAGACAAAAGAAAATTTCACTTTTAACTTTGAAACAACCTTGATAGTTACTCTAGAAAACTGTGTATAACACTTCACTATGTCGAAGTACTACTTACAAACATGTATTATTTATCTTTATTTGAAGTCGAATTATGAAACAAGTTACCCTAATTCATGATCCGTTCCATACTTGTTGTGCAACTACTACTTCCATATTTTTTTAATTTGGAGATGTCACATTTCTATTCATCACGATTAAGAGAAAGTGATCGACATAAAGTTAATTCATCCCGAAAGATTATATATAGGTCCTCCAAAGACAGAAGTCTCAAACTCACTTAGAATTTGAGTCCACCGATAATAACAACCACCTACCGTGTATATATATAAAAAACATATTACACTAAAACAAATGTTGGTGTAAAACTATTAGCCGAAAAAACCATTTTAAAACTTACAACCAAACACCTACCATGATTAAACTTATTTCGTTAAAATAAACTTGTGTTCAATATCAACTTCACATAATATAGAAATAACCAACCCAAAACATATACAAAAAAGTATACTCTACTTATCGAATTTAGATAAAAAATCATCTTGATTTTGTCATGAGTGTGCACCCTCACCACTTTATCAAGATTCTTTTCATTCTTAATACTTTCATCTCTATTCATAACAATCACTTTGACTTAACCGCAAACAAGATTTAAAAAAACAACCTTATTAAACATCTTATTAGAAACTTTTAACTAAGTCTTGAAGCTAGACTTAAACAAAATCTACACGTAAGAGAAGCACAATAAACTCACTACTCTCAGGTCATCCTAAGATGAATTACTTTGATACCATTAAATGTAACAACCCAAAAAATACATCTAACTATTACAATACAAGTTCTACATATTTTTATACAAGCTTAAAGTTTTTCAAAACATTCTTAATACATGATTAAAGCTTTTAAAAATACAAAAACATTTATAATATAAGGTTCAAAAGTACATCCTAAAGCCCTCGAGACCCATCGACACCCGTATGATCATTTGCTCGTGTACGTAGTATAGTCATCGCAGATCAAACACAACAAGAAAAGTAAAGGTAAGCTAACAAAAAGAAATTTCATAACATATCTAATTCATGCAAAAAGAACCAATCAAACTAATAATTTATAAACATTTTTTTAAATGCTGTCATATAAAATTTCAATACCAATTTCATCATTCATATAGATCATTGGATTTCATTTCAATCTCACTAACTACACATGAATCCATCGTCTTCCGGAAGACTCGTTAAGTATGCCCCTACCAGAGACTAACACCTGATCCAAAGATTACCAGAGAATCCAAGAGAAAGGATAAGGGTAAGTTCAAACACCCATACTGAGTTTCTGCAGCGGGACTCGGTGTGTATGAACTCCCTCTCGGCTTCTCACCACGTGATATCTTAGTATATATGACTTAGATCATCAGTGAAGCTAGAGGATCTCTATTAAACATAGGTTTTTCACATTTAATGCCATCAAACAACAACTCATACATTATCCCAAATGTATGACATCAATTTCATACAATTTTCATTATTCATATATAATACATATCATTCAATCACATCATTTAAAAATTCATACTATTCAATAACATTTCCAACATAAAAAACAATATTTAACTTTCAAACTATCAAAATATAATATTTATACATGTTCACACAACATAAAACCAAACAATTTTATCAACTAACATCCCTGCAAGAGAAATAGAAACTTGGGCCCATGTTCCTTCCACATTCAGATCTTCTAGCCTATGGTACTATTGAAAGTTAAAGTTAGTTTCTCTTACATGAAATTCTACTAATGAAAATTCTACCTCAAAGAGGGGAACCACTCCAAAATTTAGGAGCCTATAGCAAGTTATCCAAATATTGTCAAATTTTAGTATATGGTAAAGAAGTTGAGAGGATCACCTTTCTCAAATGTCTCCATCAAGATCGGTGACTAAATCACAGAGAAAAACAGAGAATAAGAGATCTTTAAATATAAATGAACTTACTCTGTTTGAAAATCTGATCGGGTAGAAATGTACCTTCAATTCTAAGCTATATAGTGGTGTGATCATATTTTGAAACATATAAGGTATGAAAGAGAAATTAAAGAGAGGAATGAGTGGGAGAGAGGAAGGATAAAGCGAGGTTACGATTCTATTTCTTTTCTTCTTGTTTTTTTTTTCTTTCTATGTTGTTACATTATTTATTAAAATTTAAATTATATATGTATTAAAGATAACTTCTTCTTATTATTATTATTATATACTATAAAAAAATTATCACTGTTTAATATTAAAAACAGAATAAATAATATTATTATTCACACATTTATATTGTCAGTATAAATTTATTATTTATTTTAATAAATATAAATACACATAAGAAACATAAATTTATTTAATGCACATAATAATATATTTAATATATTATAATTAAAATATAGTGAACATAATAGTTATATATTATAAATTTATAAAATATTTGATTTATTTTTTAAAATATTTTTGAAAGATAACTTCAAAATTTTCATAAAAATATCAATATCTTGTGGTAAATGTGTAACCAATTTTTGGAAGTAAATAAAAATTTACTAAAAATCATATTATTTTTATTAAATCATTTAATAGGTAAAAAAATAAATATTTTGATATAAAAATAGTAACATGTTGTCTTTTAATTTATAAAATATCTAAAATAAAATAATAAAACTAATATTGATAAAATATAAAATAGGAAATAAAATGTGGAGGTATGGATAAATATAACTATATAGGTATAAATGTAATGTTATGTGTAGAGTATAAATAATATTATTTTTATATTTTTTAATTAATTACTAAAAGGATAAATTACTATTTATTTAGTCGTTATATATAATTAGTAACGGGTAAATTCCCTGTCTAGCACTATTTACACTTTTATTTCCCTAACTAGCACCCTTTTGATTTTATTTCCCTATCTAGCACCCTTTTTTTTTATTTTCTTATCTAGCACCCTTTTATTTTTTATTTCCAAAAATAAATAAATAAATAAATAATTATTATTTTTGTGATAATTTTAATTTTAAATGCATTAAACAATAAGTATTTTTAATGTTTAAAATAGTTAGAAATATAATTAATAAATAAAGAAATGATTTTTTACAAAATAAAAAAAAGTAATAAATTAAAAATATTTAGTTTAAAATTATTTTTTTAAGAATGAAGAAAATAAGAAATTAAACCCTACAACAACATAAAAGTTGAATCTATAAACATAAATTAGTATTTATTTTTATTATTATTGATGAAGTAATCATGTTAATTTAAAGTAAAAAAATACAGGACATAATTATAAAAAAAAACAAAGTCAATTAGTATTAATTAATAGTGGACACACAAATAATATTGAAGTGTCTACCCTAAATGCAAAATCCTAAAAAAAAACTAATGCAAATGATACACTTAATGCTTAAAAATGAGAAGAAAAAATGCAAAAATAAATAAGTATAGAAAATAAAAACAACAATAATAAAATAAAAACAAAAAACAAAAATAAATAAACAATGGCAGAAAAAAATAATAACTAAAAACATATAAGATATAAAATAAAGGCAAAACAAAATAAGATAAATATACAAGATATAAAAAAAAAATCCAAACAAAATAAAGATAAGAGATATAAGACGATACTAAATAAGTAGATGTTGATCATAAAAAGAAAAATAAATGAAAGATGATCTTTCATTTAATATTTTCTTCAATGGTAATAATTAATGACGAGAAGTGCACAATTCAATAATATTGAGACATGTTCTTTTTGTGTGTCGTGATGTTTGACAATATGAACATTTTGCATATAAGTTTTTATGTCCATATCAGTTTTTATTTGACTTGACTTAGGTCTCCCCTTTGAGGTTATTTTCATGTCAGGACTTAGACATAATATTTGACCAGTGTATGCAGACCAATACTCTTCATTTCTGAGTTCCATCAAATAGTGTTTCATAACATGAAAGATTTGTTGCAATGTTGCTGATTTTATTTTCTATATATATTTATTTTTACATTTTACATTTTTCTTTTTCTCATTTTTAAGCATTAAGTGTAGCAATTGCATTAGTTTTTTTTAGGATTTTGCATTTAGGGTAGATAGACACTTCAATATTATTTCTGCATTCAATATTAATTAATATTAATTGACTTTGATTTTTTTTATAATTCTGTCCTGCATTTTTTATTTGAAATTAACATGATTACATTATCAATAATAACAAAAATAAATACTAATTTATGTTTATAAATTCAACTTTTATGATGTTGTAGAGTTTAATTTTTTATTTTCTTCATTCTTACAAAAAAAAATTAAACTAAACATTTTTAATTTATTACTTTTTTATTTTTATTTTGTAAAAACTCATTTATTTATTCATTAATTATATTTCTAACATTTTAAACATTAAAAATACTTTTTTTAATATATTCAAAATTAAAATTATAAAAAAAAATTAATTTTTTATTTTTTATTTATTTTTGAAATGGTGCTAGATAGGGAAATAAAAAATAAAAGAGTGTTAGATAGGAAAATAAAAACAAAAGGGTGCTAGATAGGGAAATAAAAGCAAAAAAGTGCTAGATAGGGAAATAAAAGTGTAAATGGTGCTAGATAGGGAATTGAGCCAATTAGTAACTTATTTATTTATTAAAGAATAAATTATTATATACATGTAGTCTTTAGTTTTTTTAAAGTTATTTAATTATTTTAAAATAAAGAGAATTTATTTAATTAATTATTTTGTTAAATAAATAAATAAATAATTTTGTTTATTAAAGGATAAGAAATTTAAATACTGTTTACTTTAAAAAAATATAATAATTATTGAAATAAAAACATATTCTTAAATTATAATTTTTCACTAAAAATAATTAAAATAAATAATTTTTTTATCTTATTATGGATAAATTTTTTATTATGTAGGTGGTTTTTTTATTGTGTGTAGTTAATTTAATTTTAAAAAATAATTATTTAAAGGATAAAATTATAAGAAATATATACATAAATGTATTTTCTTTATTTAATTATTGGAATAAAATATATTCTTAAATTATTAAAATATTTTTATTAAGGATAATTAGAAAAAAAGGTTTTTTTTTCATTGTATTATAAATAATATTTATTCTATAAATTATTTTTTTATTGTGAATAATTATTTAAATTAAAAAAATATTAAAAAATAAGATTGTGAAAAATATGCAACGTTGATTCTATGCACGAGCAAGGCCCTCATAACTGAATTAACGTTGATTGTCAAATGACTAAAAGATGATTAATGAGTCCACATAATGAATGAGTGAGATAATAACGTACTAAATCTAACTTAATTAATGCTAATAAAAAAATAATGCGAGTTTAAACTTAATGCCTGACCGCGATCTCCGCTGTTCCCTTTGTAGGATTGATTTATTAGTTATCCACAGATTCACATTTTCTTCTGTTTTCCCAAAATTCTCATTCTCTTCATTCTTTTCATTTTCCTCTTTCCAATATTCTCCTATTTTGGCATATAATTTCTTGGAGGTTCAGCAACGTTGCACATTCACACTTTCCATGTTCATCCCAAACAGGTGAAATTCTTATCTGCATCTCTTACGAACCCGCCTCATCCATTGTTATTTTATCTGCGTTTCTTATAGATTGCTAGCTAGAGCTCTTCAACTTTTGTTTTTTTTTGGTTTCTTTTGATTTTAGGGTTCTTCTGTGCGTTTGTAGTTCCATGTACTTGTCCTGATTTGGATGCCGCAAATTGTCTAACACAACATTAAACTTTGTTTTTCTTTTTCTATTCTAGTGGCTTCGTAATTTTGTGTTTCTTATATGTGTAAAGTAAGTGCTTGATATGGATCGCAGTGACGTATCTGAATTTCACAATTGAGATGGTGAGTAGCCATAATAGATGGGGGAGAGAACCAGTTTTGCGGTGGGAAGTGTTAATATGGACCGGTTCTATATGTTGGACTAGAAGCAAATTAAATTGCATAGGGAGGAGGGAGTGAAAAGTGAAAACCAATTATTAGGCAATGGGGATGATCAAACTATTGATAATACAAGATTAAGGTTAACCTGTCAAATAAATAGTTACTGCTTTCGATTGTGTATCGTTAGTGTGCCGTCCTGGCCCTGATCGTGTCTAGGGGGAGGCACGTGAAGTGGTATGGCTCTCGAGAGGCGACCATAGGTATCCTTGATCGGATATCCTCAAGTCAGTCCCGGCGAGATCTCCCCCGGCCCGAATTTAGGTGACCCATTGTAACTGACCTATATTATTGGCAAAATTTCTGGAAACTGACTAATCTTATCCGAAATTTGTGGCAATCGTTTTTTACCATTCCGTTTTACCTGGGAAATCTGGATCAATAAATGGAAAAAAGATTGAATGAAAGGGGATGTAAAATTTTTGTACTTATTTGTGCCTGGTTCACTCAAATGTATAGAAAGAGATTCATTGTACTCCATGCGAGTACCCAGAAATGTACTTAAACCAGAATAAATTGGCACCCACCATAGACTAGGCTCCAGCTGAAGACAGGAATGACACACCTTCCCTGCAGCAAATCATGGAAACCATGCGGGAACTCCAGCGTGAAAACATGGAGACCAGGAGGCAAGCAGAAGAACTTCGCATGAAACTTGCGTGAAGAGTCACAAGCAGAACAATTAGTTAGCAATTGTCAGTTTGTGAGGATTTGCTAACTTTAATCGTGGACATGCTTTTAGTGTTTAGTCTATGTGATGAGTTGACTGAAAGTAGTTGTGTTGTTCTTTCTTGTTAGAACATTATTTTTTCTTATTTCATTTCCATAGATTCTAGGCCACTGAGAGCTTGATTTTCTACACATTTTCAAAACTGAGAGTTTGTCTTCTCTTTTTCACTTCTTTTTTATTTGTAATTTAATGCTTATGCAGGATGAAGGTAGGCTTTAATGGATTAAGGGGTAGAGAAATTTCACTTATTTCTATTGTTCTCATGTCTGCAACTATCATTTTTTGGTCATGGGAGAAAATGCCTGGTCTTAATACCTTTCTTCCTCCTCAAACACCACCACTGCAGTTCTCTTCAGGTTTACTTTATATAATTGTTTTCTTGAGAAATACTTTTACTAATATTATACCCTGTCAATGTGAAAAAAATATAAATATTTCTTTTATGAAGGTAAAGGTATTTGTCTTGTTAATGTTTCTTAAACATTAATATTTAAAGACCAAACAACTATCAGGCTTTAATTTTGTACCCAGGATTTGAAAGTTCGTACTAAATAGAGCCCCTTGCATTGTTTGATTTCAGTACTGATTTTCAGGAGGCTTGTTTTACTGTGTGCAGATCATTTAGTTACTACTCGTTCAGTCGAAGTGCTTTCACCAGATCTTCGTTTGAGTGAAGATGGCTCATTGTCAGCAAAGACTAAGGCCACCAATGAGTTAAAAAAAGAACTACAGCTGGAGGGAGCATCACAGACGATTCCTATACAAATCTCCTCTGGAAAAAACAATGGTGAAGATGGCTCACCATTATTACCAAAGGAAAAGACCGCTAATGAACCAAAAAATCTACATCTCGAAGGAGCATCACAAACGATTCCTGCACAAACCTCTTATGGTAAAAACATGGGTGAGGATGACCCATCATTGTCAAAAGGAAAGACCTCTAATGAGCCAGGAAAACTGCATCTTGAGGGAGCATCACAGATGGTTCCTGCACAAACCTCTTCTGGGAAAAACACGGGTGAAGATGGCCCATCATTTGCAAAGGAAAAGACCACTAATGATCCAGAAAAACTGCATCTTAAGGGAGCATCACAGATGGTACCCGCACAAAACTCTTCTGGGAAGAACATTGGTGAAGATGACTCATCATTGGCAAAGAAAAAGATCACCAATGAGTCAAAAGAACTACATTTTGAGCGAGCATCACAGATGATTCCTACACAAAACTCTTCTGAAAAGAATGTGGATGAAAGTATTACCAGAAAAACTTCATATACTAAACGTAAGATATTACTTTCTTTAACCCTCTATGGTTTTGTAGGGTTTACAATTTCTCATGATGTGGTACCATACCCTGTATCAAAGGAGCATATAAGCATTTGTGACCTTTATATATTGTGCCTGATTCATTTACTTCTTATCCTGTTATTTGTTGTAGTGTTACATTGTGCTATAGGTTAAGAGTTAAAAGTAGTGTTTGATACAAGCAGCATCTTCCTATTAGATATCAACATCCTTTTAGCAACCAAACCATTATTATGTATTGTTTTTGTTTACTCACCCTCTTTGTTAATCTTGTGTTACTTGGGGCTTAAATCTTAAATTTTGTTGTGGTGTAGAAATTCCTTCAAGTGTGTCATATGAAGAAGTAAACGATAAAAGAATCTCAGAAGGTGGGGAAAACCATGATGTACAAACTATTTCCAGCCCAATAATATCCGGGGTTACAAAGAATGAAGCTAAGGAGGAGAAAACTTTGAAACAAAAAGAAGAACATGAGCATATAAATGGTTCTGTGACAAATTCTCCACAAACAAGCTCTTCAATCTTTGGGAAAGATGACAACTGGAATAATTCTACAAAAAGTAAAGGTACAGGTCTTTTGGCCAATCATCTACCCAAACTCTATTCCCTGAGTTTCTCTCCTTGGGATGAGTTGCAAGAAAGTCCATCCATGCTTTTCAACTTGTTTTATAAAATGATATTCGTTTTAAAGAATATCTCTGGATTTTTTCAATTACTTAGTTTATTTAATTGTTTCTAAAGAAAAATTGAAACATCAGATCCATTTGTTTCAAGGTTGAATAAAAGTAATTTTGATGGAACTAATTTTGAACTGTTAAACACAATAGAATGTGTGTTCAAATTATTTTCATCTTCTGATTTATGTTAGAATGTGTAATGATAAGAGGAATTGGTTCTGGAGATGGGCCAAATAGGCAGATTGGCAGAGGAAAATTGATTCTTGTTCTTCTAATAATGAGCTTCCTAACGAAGTGTATCTCCCAACTCGTATAAGAAACATTTTTTTTTACCTAAGAGTTGTTAAAAAAAATTATAATTTTCTTGTAGTTAGGCTATTTACTGGTTTGTTAGCTCATTTGGAAGAGAATCACCTATTATTCTGGTAACTCCCAGTCACAACTTTGAGTAGGTTTGTATAGTTATTTATTATTCCGGTGAAAACGAATTTCACATGTTAGACAACCGGGCTTAAACTTTCTAAATTACTACTCCTGTTTGCTTCATCATCCATAAAACAATATTCTTCTGCAGGAGGGACATACCATGTACATTTGATAGACTAATGAACAATATTTGCAAGTATTGATGACTAATTTATGTTTCCTTGTTGACCCTTTATGCAGTCTGTAATTATGCAAAAGGAAAATGGGTCCCAGACAACAATCGACCTTTATATTCAGGTTTTGGTTGCAAACAGTGGCTATCTACAATGTGGGCTTGCCGCATGATGCAGCGTACTGATTTTGAATACGAGAGGCTTCGGTGGCAACCCAAGGATTGTCAAATGGATGAATTTGAAGGTTCTAAATTCTTGAGAAGGTATTTCATTCATCCATATATAGAATTATAAATTGAGCTTTTGTGTAATTGTGTATGATTTCCTCCTGAACATTGTGTTTTCTCAATTCTTTTTACCCTTAGATTCATTCAAAGTTATTCAGGCATAGGGTGTTCCTCAATTTTCTTGAAGGAGGATTGGATTGGTCAACTTTGGTTGAGTGCATGCGTAATTTTGTATGATTTGATTTTGAGCATTGTGTTTCTTCAATTCCTTTTACCCATATATTCATTCAGAGCTATTGAGGCATAACGTGCTACTCATTTGATGCTGAACATCGTGTTTACTCACAATCGCAAGACTGATGCTTTTTGAGATGCCTTTTTTTACCTTTGTAGATTTCCTCTGATTTAGAAAACAAATACCCCCAAACTTTCTCATCTACATTCAGTTTTTTTACTGGCTTGTTTTTGGGTTCAACATAAAAAAAGTCAATAAACATATGATCAATTGATTATAATTTTTGTGCTTTCAGGATGCAAAACAAAACTCTAGCTTTTGTTGGAGACTCACTGGGGCGACAACAGTTCCAGTCTTTAATGTGCATGGTCTCTGGTGGTGAGGATAAGCTTCGTGTTGAGGATGTGGGGAGGGAGTATGGATTGGTTATAGCTGATGGTTCTGGCCGTCCTAATGGGTGGGCATTTCGCTTCTCAAGCACTAATACTACCATCCTGTACTACTGGTCTGCAAGCCTTTGTGACGTTGAACCTATTGATATCAACAACCCAAACACAGATTATGCAATGCATCTTGATCGACCACCAGCATTCTTGCGCCAATATCTCCACAAGTTCGATGTATTGGTTCTCAACACAGGTCACCACTGGAATCGGGGAAAACTAAATGCTAATAGATGGGTAATGCATGTTGGTGGTGTGCCAAATACTGATAGGAAGATAGCTGTGATTTGGGGTGCCAAGAATCTTACAATTCACAGCATTGTTGGCTGGGTGGATTCACAGCTTCCAAAATATCCAGGTCTTAAAGCATTCCTTCGGTCCATCTCTCCTCGGCATTTTTTTGGTGGGGACTGGAACACCGGAGGCAGTTGTGACAACACCAAACCAATGTCTGTTGGAAAGGAAATATTGGAAGAAGAGTCTAGTGATCAAGGTGCTGCACATGCGGTAAAAGGAACAGGTGTTAAGCTCTTGGACATAACAGCTCTTTCTCAGCTCAGGGATGAGGCTCATATATCACGGTTCAGTATTACAGCAAAGCCTGGTGTGCAGGATTGCTTACACTGGTGTTTGCCTGGTGTTCCTGATACATGGAATGAGATACTCTTTGCTCAAATCTAGTTTGCACACTATGGTGCTCGAAGAGTATTTGGTTGGCGTTGAAACCATTCCTTGGCTTGGAAAGGGTCATACACTTTCAAAACCATAGATTTTCAGAGGACGCAATCATGGAGGTTTACAATATGTGCTAACTGAGTTCGTTCTTCAGAGAGGATCTGATGAAGTATCTGAAGTCGCACGTTGCAAAGATTTGTTATACGGCATTGCCTTAAAACTACCTCTGAATACTCAAATTTTGTGGTCTTTTGTAGTGTGACTTATTTGACATGTAAATTAGTTACCTCTTTATATGGCCCACACATAAAGAGTGTTCAGTAGAAGAGAGGGTCGATAAACAGCTGCAGAATAGGATAAGATCATTCGACTGTTACTGAAAGTGAGTTCTTCATAATCTATTGTAGCATAGATTGAAATCAATTGGAACAGGAAAAACCCGATTTCTCTTTAAAAACGAAACAAACAGGGTGGAACAGAATTAGTGTCTTATTATGTTAGTCTTGGATTTTTATAATTGAGTTTCAAAGGTTATATGGCATATACTGATACATTTCATGCTGAATGTAATATGCCTCAATTCTGAGGTTTATCCGGGACAATATTTCTAGTGGGGTCATTGAGCGTTATAGTTATGTTGACTACGCATTCATGTGCTCATGGATCTATTTGTACGCCCGACAATATCTCGCAACCATATTTAATAGCATGATTTTTATTTGACTACTAATAGTGTGTGTGTGCTGCATCTTCTCCATACCGCTATTAAGATGATATATGTGTTCCTCTAATCCTTAAAAATGATTGCTCATAATGTTGCAATATGTCTCCTCATTCTTTGGATTTAGTTTCGCTTGTTAATCCCTTCCGATCAAAAACATGAATATAAATTAGTTTCATTTTTTATGTCATTTTGGTATCATGGATTTGAATTGTATAAAGCAAGTTTTCAGATATTATTATTTTGCAATTTCAGTTCTTCGTCGTTTTTTTGTCAAATATTTAATAAATTTTGCTACCAACACACTAAAATGGTTGAATTATATTTTAGTCTTTCATGATTGTGAAATGAAAAGAACTAAAAGCATAGTTAAGTTATATCGATGTATTTGTCAAAGAAAAAAAATAATTTTTTCCTTCTTAATTTATCATAATACAACTAAATTAATAATTCGATAAAATTGAAAAAAGGTGTTACATCTTCTTATGTATTGTTATCATGGAAGCCCAATACCAAAGTAATATTTTTGTAATGAATTTTTTTTAATTCTTTTAAAGTTTCCTTTATACTTTAAGTAGAGATATATTTAACTCGAATTTGCACACAAAACCGTGTGTTTTTTTTATAATATTTTTCCTCTTTCCAATTTTATGACATTATTAATTTAGTAATATTTTAGCAAGTTAAATATGAAAAAAATATTAAAAAAATCTAATATATATATATAAAGAAATGAGAAGTTTTATTTAGTCACAATCTTTCTTTACTTACACTATTATAACATTTATAAGACTGGTAAAAATATATTTATTAAAAAATTAATGTGAGTAGTGGGAGGAAGAAAAAAAAATAACAATTATCCTACCTTCTAGACATTTATATATGAGAAGAAAATCAATGTTTATATACCTATTTTTCTCTATATGTTGCTGTTATATCCTTGTTACAACTCCTTCTAGGAAAGATTGTTGTGATGACTACTGTGAATCTATTGGAATAATTTGATGCATTAATCTCTTTAAATTGATATCTCATTTTTATTTCATACAAGAGATAAACAAAAATAAAAAATTGAGAACAAATATCATGTCAATATATTAAATAATAATAAAAAATTAATATATTTTAAAAAAATTGAATTTGTGTCGTGACTACTCTGACTACCATAATTAATAAAATTATGAAAAATTATTTTATCTTGCTTAAATTTAGTGTAAATAAATCTTCATGGCTAAACCTCAAACTACGAATTTCTTCCAAACTCTATTTTATTGTCGTTGTCTAAATTAAACTAAGAAATACATATAGTAAATAAAAACTATTATTAATTAAATAACATGAAATAATTATACAACATGAGGTTAAAGATATTTCACCAAACAAAAATAACATCTATAAATAAATAATAAATAATTAAATAATATGATGTTAATGATATTGAACAAATATAGTCATAAATGACATTAATAAATCATCAAATCAAATATATTCATAAATGGCATGAAATCATCAAATCATTAGATAAGATGAGATAATAAACACTTTGAATAAAGATACTTATAAATAATATAAAATAAAATAGATAAGAAGAAAGTAAGAATACACTACCAAATAAAATTAATTATAAAATAGATAAATAAATATAAATATATAGAGATCTTCTTTTAATTTTAAATGATAATAAAAAGGAATTCGATACTTTTGAAATAATATCAAATAATTGAAAAAATTTCTACTATCTCATTTTTCTTATTTTCTTTCTCCAAAATTTCTGTGTGTCAGTTGTGTTTAATTGAATAGAGGCGTGGACTTTTATAAGCCAATAGTTACGATTGCTTTTGGTTGAAATTAAACTGATTTATAACTTATTTTTTTTCTTCATACTTTATTTTGAATGTTTCATTGGGCATTGATGCTTTTGGTTGAAATTCAATTGATTTATAACTTAATTTTTTCTTCATACTTTATTTTGAATGTGTCATTAGAAATTGATAAGAGTGGGGAGTTTGATAAGATTTGATAAAATAAGTTTTGCAGAGTATGTGTGATGACTTATACCTTCTCTTAAATTTTGTTTTTTTTAATAATGTTTTATTTTTTTCTTATATTAATTAAATTACTATTTAATGTTATTTTATCCATGTGATATATATATATATATATATATATATATATATATATATATTTTAAATAATACAATATTGGTAAATTCTTTTAAGATTAAAGTTGTAAGGAAAATAATCTTAGAGAAGAAGTGATATAATTTAAATAACACCTGAATATATTATTATTAAAATAAAAAAAAGTTATAAATAGAAAATTCAGTTTTTCAGGATTTCTTTTAAAAGAATTATCATCTCTCTAAAAATTTATCTTTTCATTTTCTTTCTGTTTTCTCTAAGATTATGATGACCTCCTCGTTCATCAGTTTGACGATTGAAGTAGGGATGACAATGCGGGACGGACCATGTGGGTCGGTCCGTGGCCCGCTACTAAAAAGTGTGGGGCGGGCTCACTAATCTAGCACACTAACTCCCTTAGGCCCACCTCGCATAACCCGTAGCCGCACGAACCAACAACGGGGCGGGGCAGGTTGGCCCACTAACCCGTATAAATAAAAAAAATTATTTTATTTTTTATACAAAAAAATCTTATCTCATTCACACATTATTATTGCAGTGTGATCTTTATTTTATTTAAAAATAAATAAATTTAATGTACCAAAAAAAGTATGTTTTATTTTAATTATCTAAAAAAATTAATATTAAAAATAAGAGTGAATTTAGTTTTAAGTAAAGTTTTTTTTTTTAAAAAAAAACTTTCATGATAAGCATCATTATGCTACTTGACACCTCAAATAACAACAATCATTTGCCATCACATGAAAAAAGTATTATTAAAAAAAAATAAAAAGAAAGAAAATACAAAAATATGGGGGGACTAGACCAAAACACATATGTTAACAAAAACGATACATGGGTAGACTGTACCTATTAATAAAGAATTCTAAGAACAGACTAGATGGAAGCATATTATACCAATAAAAGGATTCTCTATGAATAAATCCTAAATTAGCCAACTTATCAGCACACGCATTCCCTTCACGAAAAATACGAGTAACTCTAAACCTGATTTTTCCACAGTAATTAAGACATGTATTCCATCGATTCGAAACATCCAAGGAACATTTGTCCTAGCAGTAAACACAACTTAAAGTTTTAAGTAAAATTTTACATTTAAATTTTTTTAATAAAACATAATATAAAGAAGAAATTTTATTAAAATATTTTGTAGCAAAACTTTGATAAAATACATATAAAAGGAAAATATATGCAAAACAAAACTTTAATTATTTTTAATAAAGTCTTTTAACAACGTTCATACTTGAATGCCTTTACATTGTTTTATCTTAATTGAATGAATTAAAACAATGATGAAATTTTAATTTTTCATTAGAATAAATATATTTTTTATAATTAAATTTTAATTTTAAAAAAAAATTCTTATGCGGGCTAGCCCGTAGACTTGCGGGTTACCTCTTATGCGGGGCGGGCCAGTGAAATGAACCAGCACTCCTTATGTTGGGCAGGGCAATCCAACCTGCATTTTGCAGGCTAAATGTGGGGCAAGCCAGCTCGTATTGCCACCCCTATATTAGAGTCTGTCATTAGACTCCTGACAGTGAATACTACAAGACTATCCGATACGAATCTTTGATAGAGTAAGTTCATTTTTTTGCTCTTCTCTTTGAGTCAAATTATGAACTTATTATGTTTGTCTTTGTCTAGGCTTTGCATGTGACTCGTTTACCTTGAGGGTTAATCTATGTTAGCTCAGGGTCCTAGTGATATAGTTAGATTTTTATCAGGACTTTCTGGTGTAGGTCAAGTTATCTTTATGCTTTTGATAGATTGGGAACTCTTAGTGAGCATCTGCTCAAGATCAGGTAAGGGAAACTAATTTTAAATTTTCAATAGAACCCTAGACTAGAAGATCTGGATGTGGGGGTTACGTGGTCACTAGTCTCAAAATTTCTTGCAGAATTGTTTGTTTTAAGTATATTAGAATTTTATTAAAATTAGAATGTGAAATTTTAGATATGATAGATTTTATAAAATTATATATTTTTTTATTTGAATAAGTAAATGAATGTAATTAAATAGTTTGATGAATCACTTAAAGATAATGTTGCTGACTATTGGTTGTTTTGATGTTGATTTAGAGTAATTATCTAAGTCTAGCAGAGAATTTGTTACTTTGGTTGAGTATATCTGATAAAATAACAATTTGAATGAAAATATGAGGTACTCTCGGGTCCATTTTCGCTTAAATGAGATGAGATTTCATTCAAGTGAAAATGGGGAAATTATGGGTGCACGCTAGTTCATTTTCGCTCAAACGAAACATTTTTCACTCAAGCCAAAAGTTTTGGGTGCACACTGTTTCTTTTTTGCTCAAGCCAAAAATTCTGGGTGCATGCTGGTTCATTTTCGCTCAAAACAAAACTTTTTTTGCTCAAGCCATTTTTTTTAAAAACAAGAAAAAAATTAATTAATTTTTTTAAAAGCCTAGTTTATTATTGCTTATTGTTGTTAGGTAAATTTTTAGATATATTTGGAGTGTTTAGAAAGTTTAAAATATAATGTGATTGAAGGTGTATTGATGTGTTAAATGAAGTATGCACTGAGGTAAAAGTGTGATCGAGACATAGTATTTTCAGGAAAGGAAATACTGTGTTAAGATTTTATTAGGGTGTATTGATTTGTGAGTATCCTGTGAATGAGATGATCATGATTCTACTGATATAACAAAATCATATAGACGAAGTTAATAAGTTAGTGAGAGTCGAAGGAGGTTCATTTGACTAAGTCTATGGTTTAAAAGAATTGATCAACAAATCATATGGATCTACCTTGTCCTATGAGATGATGAAATGATGAGATATTGAGATGATTATGCGCATGATTGTGTTGATTCACAGTTAATAGTGTGACATGTGCATGTCTCTAAATGCTAATTTCAGTACACGAGTCTTTCGAAAGTAAAATCAAGTGTTTGAGTATGTGGGTCAATAGAAATCTGACCAGAGTAATGTGAATGATGAATGTGATAGACATGTGATGATTTTGTGCAAATTATGAAAATGATTATGTTTGTTATTAAAACTCAAATTTATATTAGAATTCTGAAAAATAGTTAGCTTACCCTATGCTTTGTTTTCAATTTGTTTTTTTTAATATGTGATGATTATGTTAATTTACCAGCAGCAAATGGGTTGTAGGTGATATAACTATTCAGTATGAAGCCAGAAAAACAATTGTTTTTATTTGAATGTTTTGTTTTTATTTTTTTCACATATATATATTAAAATCTTTATGAAAAAGTATATATTTTAAAATATAATATAAAATAATAGAATATGTTTATATGTTAATTAAATATTACATGTTAATACATATTATGTTATTAAATATGAGTAAAATAGGATGTTACAAATATAAGTTTTAAAATATTGTATATGATCCTTTTGAAACTATTATTATTTTTTATTTTGTGGGACAATTTTGAACTATCTTTTACTGATTCAAAATTTGAATTTTTTTCTATTATATTCGGTTACATGAAAATTGCTGATCTCCATAATATAGGTTTAGGGTTTAAAATTACAAATGAGTTTAAAATTGGGTCCCAAAGTAAATAAAAAACCATTGTTTCAAAGAGAAATATTCCAAACTGGAGAGACCAAAAACCAAAATGAATCTTTCCAAAATATAAAAAAAAAACTGAAATAGATTTTAGTAAAGAGAAAATGTATTGAACATTATATTTTAGTCTAATTTTATATATTTAAAAAATTATTACACGACTTATAATTATTATGAAAATTCTAATTGAATATTTTTTGTAATTTTTTTAATAAATATATGTCAATTTTATTAAGTAGTTATGTGATTTATTTTTACTAGTATGAGTTTAAAGTGTTATATTATTTTTAGTATCAAATACTCCAACATGTGGTAAGTGAAAACAAATCCACAGTAAAGATCAAGTTATTCCAACGTAATATGATTTTGTATGCGTCAAATATGATTATTATTTATTGCAATACGTTTTTGGAAAAAAAATTATCTATTTAAGGATTTCCAGATTGGATTGAATCAAATTAATTAAAAAAAATCCATTCAAAGCAAACTAAACTATAAACTCATTTAATATTTGGATTAAATAACATTTTAGTGCAAAATTGATGTAATTTGATTTAGAACATATCTTCAAAGCTCATGACTATTATGATTCCAAATAATCTTTATATGACAAGTAACCAAATGTTATTCATTTTGTAATAAAATGAAAATGTTAACTAAATTTCAATGATTTTGTTGACAGAACTTAAACCACGGATACTCTATCTTAAAATAAATAGCAACAAAAAAGTTAATAATGTGTCAAATTGAAACCCATATAATCTAATTCCAAAAAAAGAACAATTATATGACATACAAGTTTGTGAGGATCACAAATTAATTTTAAACTATATAATATTTCTTCTTTATTTACATATTTTATATTAATGCATCCATTTATTTTAAACATATTTTTATATCAGAATTTAATTTATCGATTATATATTTAAAAACTATGTAAATTAATTATTATAAATTTAAAATTATTTACTATGAATTATAAACATATAGAACTAAATATTTATCTCCTAAAGTGTAGAAATTGTATATATTAGTATGACTTTTTAGGTGCACACCATACATTTTGTACATGTAGTCTGAAAGTTAGATGGAAAATAAAATAAAGGACAAGTTCAAAAAATATACATATAATTATTGTTATTTTCATCGTTAACGGTACAACATAAAGAATGTATATATTCATTTTCATTGGTCCATCCTTTACGGGGGAATATAATTTTAAAATAATTCCGGAGATTGGAAGTTGACAACGCCCAGAGTCACCGCCCAAGACATAATAATTTCAGATATATTTCATTTCACGCATATATAAATTTGCCCATAAAGTATTTGAATTATTATTTTTAATCTCTACTATTAAGTTTTTGAATTACGTGTTTTAATTTAATGTTTTACTTAATATAAAAGTATTTAATTAGTAATTAAAATAGTAATTTATTAATTTGATGAGGGTGGCCATAGCAACGGTAAAGTTGCAGGGGGTGGGGATAAAGACAGAGCGGGGAGGTTCATTAGTTGCGTATAATAAATGCAACAGTGCATGACACTAATTTAGAATGGACCATTATTGTCATTATAATTTTTGGCATCTAATTAAATAAATTAAATAGAATAAGACCCAATCATGGATAAAAGAAAAGAAGTAAATCAATGATCAACGATAATAATAAAAGTTTAAACAAAACCAGAAAGAAATCGGAATCAGCGTTCCACTTGCCGACACGGAATAAAGCCACGTGGCAACAGGTAAATGCTCACACGCAGTTTGTAACGGAAAACCGGGCTCGGCACTTGAGAGGGCCCCCACCCCAACAGTGTCTTCATGCTACTTTTCCTTTGCCATTATATATAGAATATGAATGTATAAATCCAAATGCGAAATTGTAAAATAACCGTTCTGCTTCTTCTGCACTCTTCTCTTCATATTCCAAAGCTCATTTTCTCTCTTCTTCTCTTTTCTTCTCTCCGTCATGGCGGAGGATTTCTCCAAGGCGGTCGACGACGGACTGAAGCTCTCCAAGCGTATATACTTCGGGAAGGACAGGGCGGTGGCGCCGCCGAAACCTCCGCCGCCGATGGCACGTTCGGCAAAGGCTTTCCTGCCTTCCGCTTCGATGATTTACGCGGTGATCTGCGATCCAGGAATCGTGGACAACCCCGACATCCCTAGCTACCAGCCGCACGTGCACGGAAGGTGTGATCCTCCGGCGCTGATTCCGCTTCAGATGACCGCAATTCAGATGGAAGTTGACTGTCACCACGAAACCGCGTTTGTCACGGTTTCCGGGACTTGGAGACTCCACTGCATCAAGGCAAGCCGCTCCTGCGATTGCCGTGTCGCTATTCCCATGGGCCGTCAGGTACTGTCATATACAATCATGGAGGTTTATTTTGTTTAATTTTAAATTAATTTGAGTAATAAGGTTTTTAATGTGTTGCAGATTTTGTGTTCTGATATAATTTGGCTAACAGGGTTCAATTCTAGGTGTTGAGGTTGGCGTGCCTAGAAAATCATATTCTACTGAACTGGTTGTTATGGAAGATGACAAAGGGAACCAAAACTTCGCGCCACCTCAAAACGGAGGGTTTCTCACCCCTAATATATTTACCTTAACTATACCACAGGTAATTAGGCTTCATACGTTGCTTTGATTATTTGATTTGTATGGTTTAGTTCTTTTCCCTTGATATGGTGCTGATTGTGATTGGATTCTCACTGTTTGTGATAGATTGATGGGGGTTCCAATTTGTCGATTAAAATTCGTTGGTATCAGAAAATAGTGTACTCCAATGGCCTGTTCTCTTTGAATGTGCCTTTTAACTTTCCTGATTTTGTCAACCCCGCGGGGAAGAAGATACCTAAGAGAGAAAAGATACGAATTAATTTGGATGCTGTTACTGGAGGTGAGCTTCTGTGCAAGACAATAAGCCACCCAATGAAGGTTTGTGTTTGGTTTTTGTTTTGTAGCAACGCTGTTGAATTTTACTTGTGACGTACGTACTAACGATTGACTGTTTTGTGGGGACGGTCCAGCAAGTGAGTCGTCATGCGGGTAGTACGGCCTTCTTGTATGAGTCTGATGTTCTATCGTGGTCTAAAGTTGATTTTAGCTTTTCATACGCTGTAAGAACTCATGAGTCATGATGACCAATTTTTTTTTAGTCTGTGAAGTTGAAAGGCAATTTAATTGGCTCACTGTCTGCATTTAGGTTTCTTCGAGTCATATGACTGGTGGTGTTGTTTTGGAATCTGCATCCGGGCATGATCTTGATCAAAGAGAAATGTTCTACATGTACCTTTCTCCAGGAGATATTCAATGTGAGAAGGTTTGTACTATAACTTCAAACTTTGTAGGTGTACTTCCGGTGTTTAATATATATGTGTGTGTGTGTGTGTAGGGGGGGTATGTATGTATATTAGTGTCCTTTTGTCCTTACTTCTTGTATTTGTAATTTGCAGGTATTCAAAAAGGAAATAATATTCATTATTGACATTAGTGGTAGCATGTTGGGAAAGCTAATTGAAGACACAAAATATGCAGTTTTGGCCGCTCTCTCCAAGCTTAATCGTGACGATTCATTTAATATTATAGCCTTTAATGGAGAGACTTATCTATTTTCCAAATCGATGGAATTGGCTTCCGAGGATGCTGTTAAAAGAGCTACTGAGTGGATTAACTTGAACTTTGTTGCTGGAGGTGGTACAAATATTTCACGTCCCTTGAACACGGTACCTATGAAATACCGTTTCTCACTAATCTAACTATCATTGAGCTGTGGTTAAACTGAACCATGATTTATGAAGTGTAATATAGCAGATTAATCAGTTTTCTTTTGGAGCAAAAATAATCTTTGCGCAGCTTGATGCAGGGAAAACCAATTCCTTAAATTCTGTTTCATCTTTCTGTGTTTTGAGACTTGTTTGACGTATTATTATCAGTGTAATTGTTTTCTTCCCTATATCATTGATTAGAATGCAGTTTATTTGTTTATTTATATATGCCTTTTCTTTTCAGGCAATAGAGATGCTATCCAATGCTGAAAATTCAGTTCCAATAATTTTCCTAGTTACAGATGGAACTGTTGAAGATGAGAGACAAATTTGTGCTATGGTAAAGAATCGTATGATCAATGGAGAGTCAATATGCCCTCGAATTTACACTTTTGGCATTGGTACGATTCCTAGTATTCTTAGCCTTGGTCAAAACTTGCTACTTGTCATAAATTTTATCATTGTGACATTCTTTTAATTTTCATAAACCCTGTTCAAGATATTGCTCGTAGTTATTCTAATTCATTGTAAATATTGACAAAAATTCTTCATTTTATCACTCATCTTAAACTCGTTTAACCACAGGTTTATTCTGCAATCATTATTTCTTGCGGACCCTTGCAATGTTCGGTAGGGGCCAATACGATTCTGCAATGGATGTTGGTATGTTCTGAATTTAACTTTAAAAAGTAACTAATTATCTTTTGGTTTTGTTACCAGTTAGAGGATGTTATGGTGTTCTAGACAAATTTTGGTCATCAAACCATGTCACTAAATATGTGGCTTACCAAGCAATTCGATTATGAGGTTTGTTGCATAGTCTTGGCATTTATTTAGGGCTCCTAGTTATTGACTCTGGCATGAACTTTTGGATTATCTGCAATTCAGGGAAGAGAGAGTATTAATTTTATATTCAATGTTTATTCTAAAGCAGGAGAGGGGTTGTCTTAGGTCATTGACAGCAAACATTACACATCGGTAAACTGGAGTAACTGTGTTTCTTGTAAGTACCAAGTCGTATGTTAGAGGAAACAATGACATGGGTGCTATTATGGACTGAAATTGCAAAGGTTTGGGGACAATATTTAATCTCAAATTAATGGTTTCATCAAAGACCGCTGATATCATCAATTTGTATGCACATCATCAATACGTGCACCACAATTAAGATTCGAAGAACATTTACTAGAAAGCTTTGGTTAAATATAGAGGGGTTGGTTGAAGGCTATTTCCAAGAGGAAAAGATTATTATAGTAGGCAAGCATCTAAATGGACATGTTTGGTTTCCGAGAAATAATGAGGAAAGACAGATTATTCTGGATTTCTGTACCTTTTATGATTTCAATATTATGAATACTTAGCGAGCAGATTTTGTTATTATGCATACTTAGCGAGCAGATTATTCACAAATTGATTTCCTTTAGGTTAGACGCATTAATAAAAGAGTTTGCAAGGGTTACAAGATGCTTTCAAAAAGAGAGTAATGCAATGCAATTATGCAACACAGATTAATGATCATTGATGTTTGTTTTAAGGGACAATTTAGAATCAAATTCTGGCAGATTAAGGGATTTAAATTTGACCGTTAAGGATAAATTATTAGAGAAAGGTTTTTAGGATTTACAAGGTAGTGTTAACCTCATTTGTGATGGCATGTCTAAGAGGATTAGAAGGGTTTTAGATAAATTACGAGGTCTTGAGAGATGATAAATCTCAGTGATGGAATTTAAGTGATTAAGCATAGATTAAGACAGAGGCTAGAGTTTTTAAATTTAAAATCACTATACTGTTATTTGTCCAAGGCAGAATTTGTTTGTCTGTTATGAGAGTTGATACAAAGGTACTACGGAAAGAATGAGAGTTGTACATAGTTTTTGTTGACTTGGGGATGTTATATGATCAAGTATCAAGAAGTATTGCTGAAGAATCTAGAAAAGAAATGTGTTACTTATATTAGAACTGTATAAGATATGTTATGATCAGTGAACTACTAGCCTGAAAATATCTAGGAAAGAAAGGTGTTACTTATATTAGAACTGTATAAGATATGTATGAGGAGTGAACTACTAGCCTGAAAATTTCAGGAAAAGAAAGGATTCACTTATATTTGAACTGTGTAAGATATGTATGATGAGTGAACTACTAGCCTGAAAATTCCAGGAAATGTGAGAGTAATGACTTTCCCAAAAGAATAGAATTACATCAAAACGGCCTTGCATGTATTTTGAGAAGTCAAAGAAGCAAGTAATTATTGTTTCTAATTGGTTTGGGGCTCTTTTACCTTAGTAAATCATACAATTACCTCATGGGCAGTTAGTTGCTCCCACAAATGATTTAAATACTATCATTGCATTAGCTTTACTTATATCAGTTGCATGTTTCTATGTAGGTGTGTAAAAAAAGGGTTACCTTATTTCAGTAAATAAATCCAACCAACTCCAATACTTTTACCTGTTAACACTTAGTTTTTGACTTTTTGGAAATATACTAGCTCATGAACTAGTAGTTGTCGTTATTGTTTCTTTTGTACCTTTAGTAGTTCCTATGTGTCATGTTCCTTGGATTATTCACAAGCGCTATTCAATCTCTAATTTTTGCTACATTAGCTGCAGATTGCTACCAAAACTGTGTCATTCACCAAAAACATGCAAATAGGGATAATCTTTTTATAAGTCCCTCAGCACTTTCATCCTTATGTCCTTGTTTAATTTAGTGTCCGATGTGCTCACTAGGAACATGTAAAAAAGTCCTTAGTCTCACTCCTGAAATTTTCAGGCTTGTAGTTCACTCATCATACATGTATAGTTCTAATATAAGTCACACGAAAATAAATCTTTGTTGTGATTGCAAAATATATAATAAGTTTTCAAAAGAATGTTTTATTAATTATGTTTGTAATGGTACATGTCTCTACTACTCTTTGGTAGTGAATTTTAGACTCTAAAAGGATAAGAGAAAGCTCGGAGTGACAAAATATAATCTTAAGATGTACAAAACAAGAGAAGCCAAGGGTTAAAAAGCGATTTGTATACAAAATATATTGGTATGATATTGATGGAGAAAGATCACCTAAAGTCGGTTATAAGGTGGTTTGGAGGACGTATATGCATTAACTAGAAGCATAAGCATTTAATACAATAGATTGTATGGTCCTTTTTATCATTGAGAAGGGGACCATGAAAGACATTGGAGGAAATTGTGAGAGGGATCTTATGAATGATATTCTTCAAAATTATTCACAAGTCCACTAATATTGATTATAGGTCCTTGAAGTTTTAGATAATTTCCATAAACTATTTAATAATATCGTTACTGGTTTTTGAAGGATTTAAAAATTATGTTTTTCCCTTTAATGACATTGGATGAAACTGTTAAGAATATATTGAGAATTTGGTCTTTTCCCTTTAATGGTTGTGTGATCTATATTTAGGGAGATAACACTTTTATTGATGTAATACTTATTTAAATTTATTAAGAAGTGGATTTAAGCCTAACTCAACCTTACCAAATCTAGGTGAGGTTTGCAATCACTTATATATACTATAAAATGTTCTAGTCGATGTGGAATCTCTGACATCCTCTCACACCGAGTGTGTGGGACTATATAATTAGTTCAACAAATTCTCACTAGGATAGACTTTATATAGTTTTGATATTATATTAGAAGTGAACTTTTAAGCCTAACTCAACCTTACAAAACTGATTCATAATGTGAGTTTGCACCTACTTATATATGTTAGTCAATGTGAGATTTTCAACAAAGTTAATAATTTCTCTTTAAGTCAACAAAGTTTTTTATTATTTCCAAACATAGTCCTGAACTGTTTAATAGTCTTATGGCGTTGAATCATATTCCTAAGAATTTGGTTATTCAAATTTCATTAATGTGAGATAGCATTTTTGTAGTAATATTTATTCAAAAGTTATCTAATAATTGCTCATAGATCCTCAGTTTTTTTATTATTTCCAAATACGGTACATAAACTATTTAATAATATCATGGCTTAGCCCTGAAGGATTTCATAATATCATGACTAAAGTACCCTTGCCTGGTATATGACGGAATTGTTGAAATTTAACCAAAGTAGGTTCAATTGGTTACTATGAGAGAAGGATGCAAATGCTTTATGCATTAAAACCTAATTTGATAATGGGCTCTCTTTCTTGAATTGCCAGATTCGATTGAGCCTCGAATGCTGTCACTGTTTGACAAAGCTTCATCTCTCATTCTTGCAAATATCAAAGTGGATTCATTGGATAATCTTGGTGAACTCGAGGTAAAATTTTACATAATACCTTGTTAGATTGAATTTGAAAATAACATTTTGCTACCTGTTTTTAACTCTTTCTGGTCGTCATTACCAAAAAATTGATATGTACAAAACTACTGTCTTTCATTTGAAGTGTTTTATTTCTTCCTTGAGTTCATGTGCCATGGCCACCCCTTCTGCTTTTGAATCTGCATTACTGTCTTAATTTATGACCAGTGCTGAATTGATTACTGTGCATGATAAAATGTGCCGTTGTGCTCCATTTCATTGTTATTCTTGTCGTTGTACTGTAGTTCCCTAATACTTACGGTGGTTATGGCTAATTGTGCTTTTACCTATGATTTTTGTCATGTCTTTTCCTATTTATATTGTCTTCAGTGCGACATTTGAAAACCAAGATTGCCATGGTGAATCTACATGTCCTGGCCTTTATGACAATTTATTTTCTTTGCAAATTTGCTGAATGTCCGACTTTCCCTGAGCTTGTTACTCTCTCTTACGGGATTATCTGCAATGTATGTTATAGGTATACCCTACTCGTATTCCAGATCTTTCATCAGAGGGTCCACTGATTTTATCTGGAAGATACAGGGGAAATTTTCCTAAAACTCTGAAAGTCGAAGGTATTTTGGCTGATTTCAGTAATTTTGTAGTAGATATGAAGATACAAAATGCCAAGGACATGCCTGTACAAAGGGTAAAGAAGTCTTCTACCTAGCATACTTGCAATTCAAGTTTTATTGCATATAAATTATGTTTGTCAGTGATGCTGAGCTATTTAGTGCTTACATGAACCTCTTTGAAAATGCTGTTTTTTCAAATAGCAGATTAGTTGGGTCAAATTTATCATAATTGTAAGATCTATGGAAATGGTTATATAAAGAATCATTGGTCTTCTTTGTTTAGTATGCCAGTCAAACACAAGTATATGTCAGCTTCATCTTATTCTTGCAGTCATGGTCCCACATGTTTTGATCAGACGCTGGTTTATAAGTTAATAACTTAATGTCCGCAATTTTACATTTCTGTTTCATTTTATTTATTATTATTATTATTCATTATATTGCTATATTTTCTCTCTTAACAGGTTTCTGCAAGAGATCAAATACATCATCTTACCGCTCAAGCATGGTTTTTGGAAAATAAACAGCTAGAGCAGAAGGTTTGTTACCATGCCATCAGTCCAATCATTTTGAGTTTCTTTTACTGTTGAATAAATTTTTGTTTGCTCCATTAAATTTGCAGGTTGCAAAACTGAGCCTGCAGACGGGTTTTATCTCTGAGTATACACGAATGGTTTTACTGGAGACCGATCATATAAAGAAAGTCAAGGAATCGGCCGGAACGAAAGTATGTCACTCCACTCATCTTTTTGAATAAATCAGATACTAAATAACGCTTTCATTTAAACGCCTATTTTTAACACTAAATAGTTAATAACTATGCTTGTTTATTATGGTTTGGTTATATTATTTTGCTATCTAATTACATTAATCGGAAACAGGCGTCAGAAAAGAGCAATGGTCAGTTTGAGGCACCCGTCCAAGGGCAGAGAATGATTTTACTACCACATTTGGGTATCGGCTTTGGCAATTTAACTGCAACTGCTGAAAATACTCCTCCCGGATATGAATCGAAATTGCCTGAAGTTCCTGAAATCTTTAAGGCGGCCACAAATTGTTGTGAAACGCTGTGCAGTTACTGCTGCTGCATGTGCTGCATCCAGTGCTGTGCCCGGTTAAACAACCAATGTGCAACTGCATTGACACAACTCTGCATTGGTCTAGGATGCTTTGGCTGTATCAGTTGTTGTTCAGAAGTATGCTGTTCTGGAAACGAGGGCTGAAGTCTCAATTTTGTTGTATGAATTTTGTTTATATAGTTGTAACTTGGGGAATGTATATGAGCAGGTCATCGTTGTTATATTGTATAGTTTTCTCTGATGATAGTCCTGCAAGTTTAAACTTGCAATAGATATCAAATCAAATTATACCATTGTATCCACAAAGAAGAAAGTAAACAATACCAAGTTTTATCTGCCCCTCTAACAAACATTTTTCTCCATTACTTTCTTTTCGATGTCCCATCTCTTCTTTTAACTTTTTAATCGGATCCCTTGTTAATGAATTCCACTCTTCCAATAATTTAGATTTTTTAAATTCATTATTTAAATTATAATTATAATTTGTTTTTATTTAAATAAATGTTTTGAAAAGTAAACTTATTTATATAAATTAAGAACAACGAATCATATAATAATTACAGGAAAGTTTTACAAAGCTATTGATAAATAATAAGCTACAAACGTACAGATACATAAAATTATTTATTTTCTAAAAAAACCTAAATACACACTTTAAACTTCTCAAACAATTTTAAAAGAAAACAATTAAAATTTATAATTAAGCTTCATTAAACATGCTTATTTTTTTAAAAAAAGAAGTTTGTAATCTATAGTTTGCGTTATCTCAATTTTTTTAATTGATTAAAAAATATTAAGCTACTACTTCTATAAGAAAGATCGTTGAAAACATTAAAAGAATACGAGACTTTGTATATTTGCATAATATTTCTAGTTTTAATAAGTGAGTGGTTGTAAATGTCGAACATTTGTTTAATTAAAAAAATAGTATTAGTTTAATTTAATCTTTTATAAATATATGTATATCTTATTCAAAAAAAAATTTAAGAAAAAGTGGAATTAGTTTTTATTAATATATAATTATTAAATATGGGCTAGAGAGTATTTTCAATGTTATTATGACAACATTTATATGAAGTCCAACATCACAATTTCATAAGTTCCTTACTATTATGACAACATCACATTTATATGAAGCACATGTTTTGTTCATTAAGATAGAGAAATAATTTGGATGAAAATGAGTTAGTAGAGTAAAAATAGATAAAAAATAATATGAAAATTTAAAGATTTGGTTGAAAAGTTATATAAAAAAATGATGAAATTTGTTAGTAAAAATAAATAAAAATTAGTTTCAAAAGTCTTACAATTTTTTAAAATTATCTCTCTTGCCAATTCTTATATATAAAAAAATCCTATATTAATCTTATATTGATAAATTTTTCTCATCTCAAGGCGGCAAGAAAGATAAAAGAGAGTTTAAAAATAAAATAATTATTTTTATTTAAAAAGTCAATTTCCCCCCTTTTCTTTTCACTTTTTCCTCAACAAAACAGAAAATATGTGATTTCTTTCCTCTAAATTATTCTCACCAATCCAAACACATTAAATAGTATAATTTATTCTTTTTACAAACTCAACACTCAATGAGTGAATGCCACCAGCTGTAATAAATGCAAATACTCTGCTTTTGTCCACCAATTGAACAAAATACATAAAAAGCTAGAACTATCTCTGCTTGCTTGTACTCTTTTCCCAAAAAGACTCCTTCCCCTTCTCATCTCTGTCAATGATCCAAATTGTACAATTCCATTAAGGAAAAGGGGATTCCATGCAAGCAAAGAGCAATCAAAATCAAGAATAACTTTTGCATGGGGCAAACAATGCCGATTCAAAATAATGAGAATGCAAGAGAAGATGCAATAGTGTACAGGATCAAGACCAAACCTGGATGTGATTCAGCAAAAATCCTCTCCCAATTCTACCATTGTAGATAAATGTGGAAACACATTCTACCAAAATAACTTTTAACTCCCAACATTGCTTTGCCACTATTTTACTACAATTCCTTCTTCTTTATTTTCATAATCTGAACCATTCTATGATACAAGTATTTACAAGGCCATAGAATTTGCATGACAAGCCACCAACCACACGCTAATATCTTTCTTATTACTGGTATCCTACAAATCAAAAGCCCCACATATCGTATCAAACAAAATAAACATATGATTATGAAGAAGAAAAGTAGATAAAGAATCAAGATCAAACTCCAGAAGCATGTCTTCAGAGTGCGGAAAGGATCGTCCTCAACCCTTATATTCCCATAAGGTGTTATCTTGAACTTGGCTGCAGATCCAAACATTGACAATTTTCCCAAAGCTATTAGTCTCCTGAAGATTAATGTCTCAAACAAATACTTTGGAGAAATTGACTCATCGGTTTGAACAATAGATGCCTTCATTTTGCCGTAAGATTTATTAAACCCCATAGCATCTTGCTCAATCCTCATCATTAACTCTTCCAGTTCAGGATCGTAGTATCCTTCCTCCAAGGATTCCTCATAGCCAAAGCTTGAAGCTTCCTCCATGGCTGGACCCAAGCATTTCAACAAAACAATGGTTATCCTCAAGTTTTCAAACCATGACTCTGAGTTGGAGGCTTCGTTGCTGGTCGAAAATTCCCATGAAAGGTGGTTATACTTCCTCAACACTGCTTTGTAAAATGGATCTCCCACTTTTAACTCCAACACTCCCCAAAAGCGTCGACATTTAGATCCTCCTGCTTCAGTGTACTCTAGAAGAATAGGCATACCCATGTCCAACCCGTTTTCCTTCATTACTTCTACCCGTGCCCTCAACAATCTTTCCACAAATCCACCAAACAATTGCATTTCTTCAGGGTTTGAATCAGAAAAATGTTTGGGTACATTCTCCTTTATCATCTCTAAAACCTGTACCACATCCTCTACAGATTCTTCGTGTTCTTGCTTTAAACTTGCCCCGTAGATTGAAATTGAAGCTTCCTCACTAATCTCAGCCTTAGCATTCCTCCAGGTCCTCAAAAGTACTTTTCCATGCCTGTTTGGAACTTCTTCTGACTCTATTAGAGACAGATTCTTGTTAAACATGTCTCGTAGATCAAAACTTTCCAGCATATGCTTCATTTTCTGCTTTGGAGAGCCTTTTGGAACCAAAAGTGATGATGGGGTGTAGTTCCTAGTGGAGCTGGAAGTGGGAAACCTGAACTGGATATCATCCATGTTTGTTTCTTGCTCGTACACATTAACTCCCCAATGACACAGAATCAGGTCTGATTCGTATTGAACCTGAATGGCCTTCCAATCATCTCCAAGACTTGCGTTGAGGCTCTGCCACTCTTCATCCCTGAACAAGACTCGGAGATCACAAAATAACACATGATCTTCTCCAACGTTGAAATAGTGGTAATCTCTACCACATATTTCTTGTCCGTCAATAAACAAGTGGAGGCTAACAGTGTGCCACTTCACAAATCCAGTGAACGATTCTAAAGCTGTCTGGAAAGCATCTTCAAAATCAGAAAGTCTCTTTCTCGATTCCTGGAAAACTAATGCTAAAGCAACAACGGGAAACTTTCTGCGAGCCCAGAAATGTGGAATCTCTATAGTGCCAATGCAGTCAAACCATTCAGGGATTTCCCTTTTCAGCATCGGCATTACAACTTGTATTCTTTGGATCTCTTCTGAGACCTGTCACAACGAAAGACATTAGTGTGTTTGCATCGACATACTATTTTTATGGAATTGCAGTATCTTGCATTATAAGAATAATGGTGCGGTGAATGTAGTTAAACCTTAGACAATAGCATTCTTGATCCCTCTGAAGTTAAGGACTGACAGTATCTTGCATCCACTTTCTGAACACTTAAGGGAAGTTCTGGAATTTCCTTAAGATTTCTGCAGAAACTCACATCAAGACTTTTCAAGTGAGAAGATCCTCTTATGCTGTTTGGTAGGGCTACAAATCCGTTGTGTGATACATTTACTTCTTCCAGTTTTGGGAAAATTTCAAGAATGGCACAAAGATCTTCATATGATGGATTAGTCTCACAAAAATGAAGTGCCACTAAATCTGGACTGCCATTTGCCACTGAATGGCGGCTCTCTTGGAACCTTTGAAATGATTCTCCAAGTTTAGAGCATTCATTAACTTTTAAAGTGACAAGTTTTGGAAGCAAAAAGAAGCTACTTGGCAGATATTTAAGCTCTTTGCAAACTGACATGTCTATATGCTCAAGTCCAGTAAGGTTACCAATGGAATTCGGAATCTTTTTAATGGCAGTACTCATCATGTATATCTTTAATGGCTTATCCATTTTTTGCGTTACATGTGGGAAGTGTTCAAGTCTTCTGCAAAAGTTAAATGAAAGCACTTCGAGAGAGGGCAAATACATTTTTGGCACAAAACTTGTGAGCAGAGTGCATTCTGAAGCACTTAAATAGACAAGGTTAGGCATAAATCCAATGGATTTATCGAACCTTACCAGTTTATAGCATTTATCAAGTGTAAATACCTTCAAGCTTTTAGCTCCAGACAGGTCAGGAATTTGAGTTATGAATTGACAATGGGAAAGATTGATGAATGTCAAATCCTCAAATCTCTGCGAAACAAAATATAATTAAAGTGATTAGAGAATAGTCCATTATATTAGGCTTTAAATCATGACAGTTTTGCCACATGCGAGGGGATAGAAAGAGAAAGCAAATGCATGTACCAGAAATGGTTTTTTAAATATCAGAGAACTATGAGGTAACTTGAAGTCAACAATTCTGTGGGGATGAAAGTCTGGCGGAAAACAGTTTGATGGGTACCCCTTCCAATCGATTAGCCGTAAACTATTTGGCAGATAACTAGGACCAGACGAAAATATTGTATTGCGAACAATCAAAATTCTGAGGTTCCTCATCTTCTTGAAGGCTGTCACAGTCCAATAATCAATTTTTTCTTGTTTTGGGGGATGAAGCATTATTCCTTCAACTGTATCACTTCCCTGTAGAAATGCATGCCAATGAAGAGAATTAACACAAAATACATTTGCCAAAGTACACAAACATATGAAGGTGTAACTAAAAATATAAAAAGATCAAGATTCTCACAGAATTTTCTTTAAGTACTTCATGAACTTCTTTCAGAGACCATAGTCTGCTGCGGTAACCAGGGTTTGATGGCGATTCCTTCCGAACAATCTCTCTACCCATGTCTTGTATTAGATCATGCATTTCCAGGCAACCGTTTTCATCAATAGTTAAGAGACCTTTACTAACAAATACTTGTATATCCGGGTGGAAATCACAAGCATCTAGTATCCTTTTAACATAATCCCACCTTTCCCCTTTGAAGAAACATGCAATGTCCAGGAAAATTTTCTGGTCCAAGTCTGATAGGCTTGTGTAGCTTATTTCCAGTACACCTTGAATCTCCACATCTGGAACCTTCCTATATTTCTGTAATTCAGTCTCCCATTCTTCAGGACCCCTACCCTTCAAATTGGAGCCTATTACTCTTAGTGCCAACGGAATACCCTTTGCGTATCTTACTGCACGAGTAGAGATGCTTGCAAAGTTTTCTGCTGGTCTGCTCCTATTAAAGGCATACCAACAAAAGAGTTCAAGGGATTCAAGATAATTTAGCTCTTCCATTTCATATCTTTTAATTTCAACATCATGCTCATGTAGAACATCTTTATCTCTTGTTGTTATAATGATCCTGCTACCAGGACCAAACCAATCATATCCTCCAGCTAATGCTTCCAATTGCTTTACAGAATCAACATCATCCACAACCAGAAGAACTCTTTTATGTCCAAGCCTGCACTTTATTTCAGAACTTCCTTTAAATGTACTGCCAATAATGGTTTCTGTCTCTTCACCCATCTCAGACAGAAGTGTCCTTTGGAGATCTTCCAGGCCTTTAATGCTTTTATTTGATTTTTCTCTGACATTAGCAAGAAAACTTGCAGCTTCAAAATGATGCCTGATCCTGTTATACAGATCCACAGCAAATGTGGTTTTGCCAATTCCTCCAACCCCATAGATCCCCATTATGCAAACGGCATCATTAGATTCAACATCTATTAGAGATTTCACCCGTTGAAAACGAGAATCAAATCCAACTAGGTGCTTGATTTGTAAAGGCATGGGAGGTAGTTTAGCTGAGGTGTCTTTCACAATCTTCTCAATAACCTCGGTTTCATACCTGCATAGGCACACAATACTTATGCCTATTCATTTTATAATAGTACTAATAAACGGCAAAAGAAACTTGTACTAACTAATTAAAATCTTATACCGTAATTGGAAACACAGGACAGACACCAACATAGAACTAACACAATAAAAATGTTCTACTCACTAGATTACTCCATAAATAATAGAATAAATAATATGTATTCTTTTTAACATTTTCATCCAAGAAAGAACAATTATGCGTAGTAAATTTGTTGACTATCATGTAATAAGTATCTTAAAAGCTATAAAAGTTGTACAGAAACAGATATAAAATCTACCTGTTATAGTCCTGTGATTACGCTTTTAAACTCATTTTATTTCTCATACTTTCCATTTTAATCTCTATAAGTTCGAATAGAATCTTAAACCGATTAACAAGTAATTTTCAAGTGTAAGAAAGAACTAGTATGTACGTGATCAGAGATAAACAGAGATTTGATCGGAACTTACATATGGTTCCTGTAGTGTATTCCGGTTAGGTCGCAAACTCTGGACAAAGCTGATCGCCATGCTTTAACCTTCTCCGACTCTTTTCCATATCTGTTTTCATGTTTACTCATGGCAGTTGCGTAACTGTTTTTCTGGTACCGTACATCCGAAGGTTCCACCAAATAAAAAATTGCTACGACATGTTTTCCTTTGTTTTCGTAACAGTGAATGATCTTGACCAGTTCGTCAAGACACCAAGAGGAAGATGCATAGTTTTGACAGAGCACGACCAAAGATATTCTGGAAGCTTCGATTGCCTGAAGAAGAGCAGGACGGATTTCGTCCCCGCTCCGGAGACTCTGATCGTCTCTGAAGGCGTTGATTCCGTGACGAAGCAAAGCTCGGTAGAGATGATCGGTGAATGCGTAGCGAGTACCGTTTACGCCCTTGAAACTCATAAAAACATCATACGTAAAATCATCGTGATTCGCCATAAACTCAACCAATGCAATGGGTTTTGCCAAGGAAGTAGCTCAGTTCAACTTGTCGTCGTAAATTTCCAAAGTCAACCAATGCTGAACAAAGTTTCGATGGCTTTCAAAATAAGGTGAGAAAACAACGACAAAGCTACATGAGATGATTCTACAAAATATCAAACATTCTATTTTTATATGGTGTTTTCTCGATAAATTTTGTTATACGTATTTTTAACAAAAAAACAAAACTAAAATCATATTTTCGTAAATTAATATTCTAAAGTGTGTGAATTTATTTAAAAGTTATAATTAAATTTAATTTATTTTAAATTTTAATTTATTTAATAATATGGTTTATGGGGTTTATGTGTTTATGAGTGATGGATATAGTGAAGGCAATTTCTCCTGCACCATATTAATTTGGATTTGCACCCAACAAAACTTTTAAAACTCTAATTTGTCATTGTCTTCTTTGTTCTCAAAGAATGTGCAGGTCTAAGGTGCAGAGAAACTTGATGTTCGTTTGAGGTGCAGAAGAGGTGTTGTTAGTGTGGTGGTGGAGGAACCATATCACTCTTAGCTTCAGTTCACATTGTTGTGAAGTAAGACAACACATTCATCTTCATTTTTCCGTTTTGTTTGAGCTGAGATGTTCCCGAATAACGATATTTGGAAGCCTGGATAGGCTTATGGACACTTGACTCTGGAATGCATTGGTAGTGACTCTGGATATACAAATTCGTAAGTAAATTAGATTTCCAGTTCAAGCTTTCGAATGCACATGTCCGTAAGTGAAATATCAGTTCCAGATAACTTTATCCAGAAGTAGATTTTGAATTCTGAATATGAATATCCGAAATGGTTATATGTGTTATGGATTTCTAAATGCGAAAGGGTATTTTGAGACTTACGAATTTGTATATCCGGAAACTAACTGATATGTTTTTTTTTCCAAGGGAGATTGATGTGTGGGATGGATTAGATGATTTTGAACTGGAGTCGTCAATAACTTATAACGCGTTAGATAATTAACATAGGGCACATGAGTGTAGTGAGGCGTTTACTACAAATGAGGTAAGGTAAATGTTAGGTGTGTGAACCTTATTGTTTATGAATGACTATAAAATTTGGCATGTTATTGTAAGTATTTCGTAATCGAGATGAGCTGTTAGAGTGGGCAAGAAGTGTTGGCTATAGTTATGAGTTTTTTATTGTTATATTAAGGTTGGATACATGGACGAGGCAATGAGGAAAGATGACGTGCGTATTATTAGGTTGTGAGAGAGGAGGTAAATACATACAATATAAAAAAGACGTAGATATCAGTCGAACGGGATGTAGGAAGTGTGAGTGTCCTTTCAGATTACGAGGCAAACCAGTCAAGGGTGCATGGTTGAATTAATTTGTGGTTCTCACAATCATGATTTGGCAGAGACATTGGTGGGTCATCCGTATGCTAGAAGGTTAAGTGTTGAGGAAAATGCTATGGTTAAGGATATGACTAAAACTTCAGTGAAGCCAAAAAATATTTTACTAATCATGAAAGAGAGAAATAAGAAGAATGTCATGACGATAAAGTAAGTTTATAATGAAATGATTGTTCACCGAAGATCCCAATGAGGTCACCGAACAAAAATGCAACAATTCATGTTGTTACTAGAGCGAGACATGTATGTGCATTGGTGTAGGTGTGAAGAGGTGTTGAATGTAGTGCAAGATATTTTGAACACACCCAGATTCAGTAAAACTAGTGAACTCATTTAATATTGTCATACTGATGGATAGTACGTACAAAACAAACAAGTATAGGATGTCGTTACTTAAGGTTGTTGGGATTACATCAACAGGTTTAATTTTTCCCGTTGCATTTTGTTTACTAGCAACAGAAAAGGAAAATAATTTTTTCTGGGCCCATGACAGACTTAAAGGATTGTTTTTGAGAGTTGATTCATACCCTAGGTGGTGGTATGTGATAGAGATATTGCCTTAATGAATGCAATCAGAATCGTGTTTCCTGAAGCTTATAATTTGCTTTATCGATTTCACATTGATAAAAATGTGAAAGAAAAATGTAAAATATTGGTGCATCCAAGAGAGGCATGGGATCAAGTAATGCAACCTTGGAGTTTTTGTTGTGGATTGTGATATTGTTGAGGCCTTTGAAGATCGTGTCAATGCTTTTCAAGTTGTCTATTCTCCATGGCCTATATTTGTTGATTATGTGATGGCTACATGGTTACATCCACATAAAGAAAAAGTTGTGAAGGCATGAACAAATAAGGTGATGTACTTAGGAAACACAACAAGTAACAGGTTTGAGGCGGCACATTGGAGCCTAAAGAGAATTCTTCAAAATTCCATGGGGGATTTATGTTTCTGCTGGGATTCGATCATCTGTAGTGGGATTGCCATCTCTAACTACAGATGGGTGCCGAGGGATGATCTGCGCATATCCATACTAACGGAGAACACGTTCTGGCATGTGCAATCGTGTCTAATTTCCAAGCCCCAAATAATCAGAGAATAACGATATCCACTCAAATGGACGTTCTTCACTGTGTTCATCGTATGAGGAAAACCGAATGGAACCTGGTGTCAATGTATATAGTTGCAATCAAACAACAACAATTGAAGTAACTTTTCTTGATTCTTACATCCTACACCAAGGTTTGTCTTCAGAATATTGGGTTTGCATACGTCTCATTCCTATAGACGGGAAGTCATCCTTGCAACAATGTCGCATAACTAGCTAATTGCCTAGACTTTGCATAACTACAATCTCCTAACTGCTCATACATGTGAATTAATGCAGTTGCCGCCCAAGAATATCCCTCGGTCAGCCTCAAATCGGCAAAAAATTCAAGATAAATCACACTAACTGAAGTAACACTCTTGTCAGCGAAGATAGTGCAACCAACAAGGTGAAGTAAATAATCTCTGGCAGTTACAGTCCACTACCTCTTTAAGCATGCGTCCTCATAAACATCTTTTAACCAACTGAGACGCACATGAGGTCCTCGACAGTGTCTTGTCTCTTCAGATGCAACTCCATGGTCAACACGGAGGGATTCTACCAATAAATCATTCGTTGAATATGCATCTAAGGTCTGGTGCATGTAAAAATGACCGACAATGGGCAAATGCAACAAATTTGACACATCATTAAGAGTGATAGTCATCTCCCTGATAGGTAAAGGAAATGTGTTTGTCTCTGCATTCCATCTCTTTACAAAAGCACAAAGCAATCCTCGATCTAAATTCTCATAACTAGCATGAACTAGACCACCTAAGCCAGACATGTCTACAACTGCCTGTATGCACTCATTTTTCTTTATCAGCAATGAATAAATAAAATTAAGAGGGATACTTCAGGGATATCCCAACCCGTATACAAAAACTAAACTTTTACACCCCTTATGGATTAAACAGAAGCTTCTAACAATTAAACCTATAGCTTTACCACTCCAAGACAGTTCCAAAACTTCAACAAAACTGTATCAGCATTATAACTATCCTACCACCAACCTTTGTTAAGAAACTAAAGGAGAGAAAAGCAACATAACAACTAATAAAACATCCATAAGAAGCACTAGATCCACAAGAATCTGCAGAGACGACACCTGCAGAGACAAAGGACATGACCAATATATAAGCACATGGCCAATATACAACAGTTGTATGCGCTCATGAGTTGCTCCTAACTTATTTATCTTTCTCCCATGAGAAACAACTTTCAGCTTACAACGATCCTACAATAATCAACATATATCATCAATAAATACATACATACCAGAGACACTCAATTAATGTTCATTACTTACCAAACCATCCCATAACTGTCTGACCACACGATCTTCATAATTAATTAGTAATGACTTATCCACTGGTCCTCTTGGATAGCCTTCATCATAAATTTCAACTTCTTGTTCAATATAATCTTCAAAGTCCTCATTTGGAACTAAAGTAATAGGACCACCACACCTTCTTCTCACAGATGCAGTTGGTCGCACACGGTCCGAATTAGAAGATCCTCCACCTCTAGTCCTCACCATCTTACTATTCATAAAAGACCATGAAATAAAAAATAAATTTGGTCCTCCAAGAAACAACACCTTGTTAAGGGTAATTTGAGGAACTAATCGTTCCAAACTAAAGAAAAAATAAAACACTTGTCAAGTGCAATAATATTATAAGGCCAATTTTAAGGACAAAGATAGTAGGAACATCATTGAGGGCACATAAAAACGCACTTAATAAATACATTACGGATTTCTGAATCCGAATCTAATAAAAAAGCCTTTTGGATAAAAATATTCACATCCCACAACACACTTCTAGATAAAATATCTGGAACCCACAATACACTTTTGGATAAAAATATCCAGAACCCACAACACACTTCCGTATAAAAATATACGGAACCCACAGGCAACACGAAAACTCACCTTTTGCGACGCGTCTCCTTCTTCGGTGGCTTCGTTTTTTGTCACCACCAAAGTCCCTCACAAACGCTACCTGAACGCTGCTTTCGAGATGTCTATAAGGTTGCGTCACTGCCTTAGTGACCAGAACAATCAACGTGCTTGGTTGTTGGGTTGGTGTTCGTTTAAGTGTGTAAGATTTTGCGTTGCCTCAATGACTAGAAGAATGAAGGCTGTTGGCTTGGTTGTTGGGTTGTGTAACCTAATTTTCATTTTATTAAGGGTGTTTTAGTCTTTTCACTAGGACATATTGGGTGCTAGTCCAAAGTGATATGGAGTAGGGAGAATCTGCCGTGAATAGAGTTTTGGCCTTGAGATAATGGACTCAAAACAAAATAATAGAACAAAAAGTAATGAAAGTGAGGGTGTGAAATTATTACAAAAGGGTGTGACTAAAAATCTTTATTTCTTTTTCTTTCAAACAAACCAAGCTCTCTTCTCCATTCTCTTTGTGCTTTCCACATATCAAGTTTTCTAGAAGTTTGAAACTTTGTTCTTTTACTTAAGGCAAGCTTCTTTCTTTTCCTTCTTTCATTCTTGCATCTGCTTCTAAATTTTCTTATGGCAAATTCTTCCTCCTCCTGCTCCTCTATATTAATTGTGAAAAATCGATTTTAACTCTTTTAAATTTTAAAAAAAATCTTAAATGAAGCATAATTTCACATTTATAAAAACCATATTTTGCAGTCCCGTACCCCCATACCTCCCTTCCAGCCACAACACTTTTATTATTCTCCAACCACATAATTTGGGAGAGCAATTCATCATTTGAGCATGTATGAGATTATTGGTAAGAAGATTTATTGTATTTGACGTTCTAGTGCGAATATAATTTATTTGTTTTAGTTTTATACTTCATTTTTGCACCTCGTTGATTTTTTTTTTCTAGATTTTGTGGTTTCCAAAAAAATGAAAAAAAATATAAGCAAATGAAAACACAATTATCACTAGTAAAAATACCACAAAACTTACCTCAACCACCAATGTTCACCACCAGTCACCACAAGCAACCATCACCACTTGAAAAATGAAGACAAATACAGAAGAATGCACCACATTCTCCACTATACTCAGAAGGGTATTGCTAAAATTGTAAAAAAACTTATGAAAGTAGGGTTTGATTTTTCTTATGCATGAAAAGGTTTGAGGTTTCATTGGGCCTTGTGAAATTTTAGGGTTAGAATTGGAGTTTTGGTAGTGTTTGATGGATAAGTGTCAAGCTTTGGAAGTAATTAATTAATTCACTATCTTCTTTAAGCTATAATTTATTAGAGTAAAAAGAAGATTAAACTGAGGAAAATTAATTTTAATTTTCTTTTTAATTCCAAGTTCGATGATGAATGTTGAAAAAGTTTTTGATGGTTGAATATAGCCTTCATGATAGGGTATAGATGATTTTAGGTTATAATTAAATATAAAATCTATATTATTGACCTTTATAAATATATTATCTTTTTATTATTTTTTTCAATAAATAATTGTATTTCTTTCACTTATTTGACATGAAAATATGAAAAATATAAGAATTAAGACAAATATTTAACATAAAATAATAATTGGGTTAGTCCATTAACTTTCGAGTTAGTCCGATTTTGATTTACATAGATATCAAATCACATAGGTTAAACTAAGAAAATCTATTTTTATTTACATTATTATTTTTTAATTCTTGACTTGAATCATAGGACAGTTTCTTCCTGCACCCTTAAACTCTTATGCAAAAACTAAATCGCCCTTATTAGTTTTAAAATTCCAGAAATTTCCTTAACCTAAAGAGACCCTAGAGAGGCATAAGTAAGGATGCTCTCAGATTGCGCAGTCGTGTCTTTCATGTTCTACCAACATCGACACCTCCAAATCATTCTCCTTTCAATCTCACACATTTTTTGTTGGTGATTTAGAGTGTTTTTGACAAAGATAAGTAAATTTCTTTGCTTTCGGATCTGCACATCCATTTTTTTTATGGATTTTTGTTTCCGTAAGTGTTTTCTCACATTTTAGATTATAGAATGCGGTAGAATTTAGGATCACAAAACACGGTAAAATCCCAGATTTGTGGTTCCAGAAATATTCCAGATTTGTGGATCCAGATTTGTGTTTTTATGGTCATCCTTTCTTCAACATATATAACTTCATCCTAAGATTTTTTTCTATCATCGAATGTAAGTGTGCTAATGGGATATAAATATGATGGAAGTTACAATTTAAATATGATTGTATACAACTCGAACATCCAATCTATTCCAAAATGCATTTTATTTAATTGGATCATATCAAATGCAACCTCCCACACCATTACTATTTTTGGTTAAGCTCTTACAAGAAGATTTGAATCTATGATGTGATCTTAGATACAATATTTAAATCCCTCTCACCACACCGCTATTACTCAATTATATCCTAATTTTATTACTTTACAAATTATTATATTTAATTGAATGTTTGATCAGAATGTTATTTTATTCTGGTTGAAATATTCTTTTATTCTTCTAGATTTCGTATATGATTTGCAATGAGCTTCTTTTTTTCTTCTTTTAATATTTTTTTTGGTCTATTTAGTTTATTTATATTTGTTTAGTAGAAATGATACACTGCTTTTTTTTTTCTCTCTTTTGGTTTCAATAGAATTTTATATTTTTTGTTTCGTGTTTGTATTGGTTCAACATCTTATTCATTAATTTGTAATTTGGTTTAACTTGAATGGTGTAATTGAACAGAAATGGTGAAGACTAGGGGAGGAGGTTCACAAGGTGATCGTCTACGTCCCACAGTCTTTGTTAGAAGAAGAAGAAGACATGTTAATGAAGATGAAGAACAAGTTGAACATGTTGAACATGAAGATGCAGAACATGTTGAACTTGAAGAAGTTGAACCCCAAATGGAGGTGGAGGATGAAGACGCACCTGAAGTAGAAGGTGAAGGTTATCCTGGAAGTCCACGGGATGAGAAACTGTTGACAGGTTATGAAGACCATGTGGTCATGCAATTATGGAATGGTGTGGTAAGTAAATATGTTTTAATATGATAATTGTTCACTGTTAATTTGATATGATTTTCGTTCATTAAATTGTATATTTTATATGATTTTGGTTGGTTAAATTAGGAATGAAGATAGTTAAAATTGGTGTCTCATGGCCGAAAAATGAATAAGATGGGTGTTCATCATCCTCGGATATTACCTGCAGTGGAGTTGTCAGGTTTAGTTGGACAAAGGATTGTTGGGGCAAGCTATGACACGATAGACAAAGGATTGTTGTGTGCCTTTGTAGAAAGGTGGCACCCAGAGACAAATTCCTTTCATCTGCATGTAGGTGAGTTGACCATGACATTGGATGATGTGTCAAATTTGTTGCACCTCCCAATTATCGGAAAATTTTACATGTACCCGAGCTTGGATGCAGCTGCGGCGACCGATTTGCTTGTTGATTCACTTCGTGTAGATCGGGGAGTAGCAGCTGCTGAGACTCGTCATTGTCGGGGTGGACATATGCATCTAAGTTGGTTGAGGGAGATGTATGAGGACGCATGTTCTAAGAGATAAAGGATTGTGGCTACACGGGCATATTTGCTACACCTAATGGGTTGCACCATCTTTGCAGATAAGAGTGCTACGTCGGTTAGTGTATCCTACTTGGGATTATTTGTAGATTTAAGGCACACCGGAGGATACTCGTGGGAAGCAGCTGCTTTGACCCAAATGTATGAGCAGTTGGGAGAGGGTTCCTATGCAAATACTAGGTAGTTAGTTGGGTATGTCACGTTATTGGCATCGTGGATATATGAGCACTTTCCGAGTATTGGGCACCGACTGCTTTGGGATGACTATGTTGAGGATGAGTCGCAGTGTATGAAATATGTGGTCGGGAGTAGGTTGTCCACACTTGCATCTGTTCAAATGCAATTAGATAGCCTTTGTATAGGTGTTGTTTAATGATGCCCTATGAAGAGCATAGAGCGGTGCGTCCTTTTGAGAGGATTTCATTATTTCCAGGGTACATTTGTGAAGAAAGACTTAGTTTACAATTATTTCTGAATTTTATGAATGAACACTTTGGTTATGAAATTAGACAATTCTTCTTCCGCATTTATAATAGTCAGAATGTTAACATATTCATTTATCAATGCAATTAACTATAAATGTCGCCTAATGGACATAATTTGTGTAAACATTTGCATTCGACTAGTATAATATGAACACCAAGTTTTGGCAATTGGATAACAATGAGTAGACCATAAATCTTGCACAACATTCGTCCTTTCTTCAAACCTAGACCAATGGACATACATATCTCGCTCAAGTAACAACATCAATTGTTGCATTTCAGTTCTATCACCTCGTACTGATTTTTTGTAAATATATCGTGCATTATAAACTTGCTTCATTGTTAGCAAAATATTTCTAGGTTTCACCGAACTATCTGTCATGTCCATAAGCATTGACTTCTCACTACATGTGAACCTACCAGCATATGGATGACCAACCAATGTATTTTCCAAATCATGATTATGAGACCCACAAATTAATTTCAATATCCATCCTTCACCACTCTTTACTGGATACCCTCGTAATCTGAAAGGACAACCACATTTCCTAGTTCCACTCTCAGTAACCTGTAAATCCTTCTTATATCGTTTGTATTTACCTCCTATCTCACAAACTAATAATACAAATGTCTTCCTTCCTCGTTGGCCAGTTAAAGTATACGATCTCAATATCACAATAACAAAACCAAAGTGAAACAACACTTTTTTAACCCACTTTAGGAGCTCATCCCGAGTACGAAATATCTACAAAAGTTATCATAACAAATTATTTCATTTACTAATTAACAAACAACTTAAACATACTTGACAAACTTAACCTGACCTCATCTGTAGTAAACGCATATGTACTTTCATATCCCTTCAATTTACATAATGACTTTTCAATATCATCATCATCCCACACATCAACCCCATCATATAATTCTTGTTCAAATTCTTCACTATTGTCCATGTTTCTACAAATAAATAAAAAATGAAACTAAATCATTGCATTCCGGATCCATGAATCCATAAGTCAAAAAAATCATTATGGATCCAACAATCCATAATTCAAAAAGACCATTCCAGATTCAGGAATTCATAACAGAAAAAAAAAAACAATTTCGGATTCAGAAATCCATAATGCAAGTTACGCATTCCGAATTCAGGAATCCATAACACAAAAAAAAAATCTGGATCCACTAATCCGTAATACAATTTAGGCTTCCAGATTCAGCAATCCAGAAAATAACAATTTATGAAATTTTAACATCTGCAACACCCCCTCATCCAGAAAACACAATTTAATCAATTCTGGATTCATGAATCTGGAATACATTACCAGATTCATGAATCCGGAATACATTACCGGATCCTGGTATCCGGTAACCCCGAAATCTCCATAACCACCATGCTCCTAAAAAAAACTTAACTCTTACGTCTACAACCCAAACAACATTTCGGCAACGTTGCGTAGCCCTCCACCTTGCTCTGAACAATTACAAAGACCCTTCACAGCAGTTGATATTCAATGATGAAGATGAATAGTGACAATGGAAGTCTAGCACAGTGCCCATTTTCAAATTGTAGGTCAAGGTTAATGTTGGGATATTTAAAATTGTGGGGTGCATGAAGAAAAACATGGGGGTGCAGGAAGAAGAAGCCGAATCATAGAGTATGCAAATGAGTCTATTGGACCCATTTTAAGAGTCCTAAGTATGGCAGTTTCTTCCTGCACCCCTACATTTTTCTTCCTGTACCCTCACATTTTTCTTCCTGTACCCCCACAATGTTGTGGAAAGACAAAATTGTCTCTATAGAAAAACTGTACATTTTTTTTTGCATTCTGGATTATGAAATCCAATAAATTTTTGGATTGGCGCTTTTGGTAAAATTTTGGATTGACGCGTCCGGTAACCTCTCAGATTGGTGCTTTCGGTAACCTCCCAGATTAGTGCTTCCAATAGTACATGAATGACACTATTAAAAAATATGCATTCCAGATCCGCCAATCCGTAATTCAAAATATGCATTCCAGATTCAGAAATCCATAATTGAAAAAAATCATTCTGGATCTATTAATCTGTAATAGAGGCTTCCGAATTCAACAATCCCAAAATCAACAATTTATACAAATTTTACTTCTGGAACACGCTCTCATCTGGAAAGCAACATGATTCACTTCCTTATTGATGAATCCGTAACACACTCCCAGATCCTGATTTCAAATAAAAGGTGAAGGTCAGTTTTAGGATTTATAAATTTGTGGGGATGCAGGAAGAAACTGTCCTAAGTATAAGTGATGAAGTCTTTTTCTTAAAGAAGTTTATGAAATAACTTATTTGTAGTTTTATGAACTATAGCCATATGTCACATTTTATTTGATTTTATAAAGTCACAAATAAAAGATAATTATTATGGATATTAATACATGAATATATATATATATATATTATGTTTTATCTTATTTCAGGTTGTTACAAAAGTTATCTTATCATTTATAAAAGTTATTTTATATTAACTTTTTCAAAAAATGATTTTAAATTTATATATAAATTATCACTACAAGAAAAACTATTTTTAACGGAAGTTATTTTTAGCGTTTTCGGCGGTTTTAACCCTTGTTAAGTACATTATCTGGGGTTTGTTTTTCTCCTGGAACATCCAGCATTGTTAACGAGTTACCAGTGATTTTTAGTAATCCCTGGAAAGACAATTCTTTTCCGACGATTTTGTAAACCCTTGTCACTTCCAGGGGTTTTCCAAACCCTCGTCACTTCCAGGGGTTTTCCAAACCCTCACTACTTATAGGGGTTTTCAAACTCCATCACTTCCAAGGATTTTTTAAACCCTCGATAAATTCATTTTACGGATAAAAGAGTTATCTCATTCTTTTACAGATGGATCATGTGAAAGTGAGTATAAATCATAAAAGAAAGATGTTGATATTTTTATGAAAAAGAATGAAGATACATACATATATATCTATCATCTCATAGCTAAGGTGGATCTACACAGGAATACCTCCAGCAGCTAGCCACCATCACCCATCAACAATATCTTCTTTTTTCCAATATGTTCCTCCTCTGGATGTTTCCTCTTTAATGCAACTTCACTCAGCATTAAATCAATTACATTAATTTGATGTCCAATTTCACAATTATTTAGCATTTCAGTAAAGGTGGATGAATAAAATTCATAATTATCTACATGAGATACATATGCACCATTCATGAAAAGCAACTGAACCATTTTCACATGATTTTATGCCATAACAATTTGGATTGTTATACGACGAACTTTGGAGTCAACGTTTAATCCTTGTTTTAAAAGATTTTTTATACTGTTAATTCAATTTTTCCGCTAACATAGGAGATTACCTGTTGTGTTCGGGCAACAAACTGGAACAGAAGTCAAAATATGGAGCAACAAACTTCCTTGATAATTGTATCTAAATAAAATGATTTTGATCTAAATAAAATGAATGTGACAAAAACTTGTTAGGTAGATGAATTCTATTAATATGTTTGAATTGAGATCAATTCTAACAAAATAATGTTAGAGTTAGTTGTGTATCCTCTTAACATGAAAGATTAAATGGCATCGTAATCCAATTTGCACACGTATTTAGTTCATAAATTAAAAACTAATTACTACAAATAAAACATCAAAATTCCAGAAACCAAACACTGCCTCAAATGTACAAAAATGCAACCAACCAATGCATGACAAAAAATGTGTGCCTAAAATTATAAGAAGATAAAATGCTAGTTATAGTTAAATACAATAAACACTACTTTAATAAAAAACAATTATAACATTTTCTCTTCAAGAACAAGAGCATTGAAGATAAATGCAAATGCACACCAACACAACTTACAAAATCCTCTCTTTTGTAAGAGTTAGGAAGTAGACGCTTCCTAGATTCAATTACACTTTAATCTTTATTTTGAATTTCTTCCTTGACAAGCCTGATCATGTCATCAATTGTAGGGTAGTAATAGCAGTTTCGGTGACAAACTGAAATAAATAACCAAAAGTTTGATTAGGTAGTTATATAAGATGGAATTCTTTTACAACAACTATTATATGTAATTAAATACATACCTGAATAATTTTGAATTTTCTCATTGCAAGCTCAATGAGTCCAACCTCCAAGTTGTTTATGATTTTCTTCTCAGCTTTAGTTTGCGTTGAATGGTGGTAGGCCCATAATTTTGCAACCAATTCAATGTCATCCTTAACAGCAATAACAGAAAGCTCATGCACCGATTAAGTGACATCAATATATACATTTGAAAAATGTACAAAAAAAAATAACCACGTTGAGACTCTTCAATTTTTGTTTTGAATTTGAATAGGATTAAGATAATATAAGTTGATGTTAATTGTTACTTCTTCGTATATTATCTCTTGGGTTTCGTTGGCCTACACGAAGAAGAAAATGTGAGACAATCACGTAAGAGATAGAAAAAGATATAAAATTAGTTTGTAGATCAGAATCTATCCTTTTTATTAGACCAGTGCATCAATCATTACTTATTCTGCATAATTTAAAACCGGAAAAATTATTGCAAATATGTATACTAGGGACACTATTTTGATTTGTTTGTGTTGCTCTCATGCTACTGTACCATAATAAGTTAATAACTCCTATTTGCATTGCTTTATTCATTTTTCTAGATGCACGCATGACTTAATCTTGGTCTAATTCAAATATTTTGAATAGAAATAGCTACCACTATTTTTTTATAAGAAAAAGATAATCAGGTTACTATCAAAATTTTAGGAATTTGAGTTTGAGTTACACCTTAATCCTAACACTATTTATTTAGTTAAATCAAAATAAAGTGAAAGCAAAACAATACTAATAAGAAAAGATAAACACTAAAGTCAATAAAACTCAACATTAGTGGGTGTTCATTGACAATACTCTAGCTTACCTAGCCAGTTTCTGCAGAAAACAGAAAGTTCGAAATCTTTGTGGATGTGTTAGAGCTGCATCTGAGTTAGTCACTGCAAATTAGACCTCTCATTTTCTCTGCATTGATTTTAGAGTTTGAGATTGAATCTAGAAAAAGTGATGAGGTGGTCATTTGTTGGTCAAGTCACTTGCATGAATCATCTTTATTTAACATATTTGACATCCAAATAAATGTGTCAATCTCTCGTACCAGAAAGACACTGCAATGGTAATTACAATTAGACTAGATACATAAATTTACATACCCTCTTAGTTATTTTATCAAATAAATAAGATATTCATGTTTTACTTTTTTGTGACCCTAGCACAAGTTGATTTTCTTAATTACCTTTCCTTTCAATACTCCAAACTAGATCTTAAGAATCAGGTTCCTTTCATATTTCATAATGATTTCTCAGTGGTAGGTAGTAGATAAGTTTTAAAAAAAATTAATTCTTTAAGGTTGTCCCTCACTCACCTCATTCATTGCTTCTTTTATGATACACATGACATGCAAGTGCACCTTCAATTATATCTCGCAATCTTATATTCTTATCCAACTTAAGCTATCTTTGCCTCATTCATTGAACAAACACTACTGCAATGAAAATCCAAGTCTCACTTACATGAAAAGTTTTAATCCAAAGTTGAGTCAGAAAATTATAGTTTGTTTTTTCACATGAAAAATTTATAAATATAATAAAAAGTAAACTTTTAACTATAATTTTGAATAACATCCTTCATAATCGAAGCCTTATCCATCTGCAACCAAAAAAAAATGTCACTCATCATTTTATAACAGACACAAATTCACAAACATGAAGCATGTCTACCCTCTTTTTCTTCTCTTTTTTTGTTATATACTCAACACTCCCAATTATCCTATTCAAAGTTATAAATGTGTGCACATAATAAATAGTGTCCGCTAGTAATATGCTATGTTTCTTTTTATTAGCCAAATTAGTTGTTCTCGCCGGTTGACTCAGTCGTCGTTGACTTCAAAGGAAGATGGTGACTCCTCCTATTTCCTGTGGTTTCTGCTCTCTCCTTGGGTGATCGAGAGTGGCTTCATTGAAATAGAGGGGGGTCTACCTTTTGATTGCACTCCGACGATCAAGTCAGTACTGGGCTAAAAAACAATAAGTATGTAAAGCAGTTTCAGTCTTAGAAACGGCGTACCTTTCTAGGATTCTTACCACCCTTTATATAAGTTGTATCTAGGTCAACTTCCCTATCCCACGAAGATCTTTCCTTAAGTGAAATTAAGGTTACTAACAAGGCGTCCTGTTGCGCGTTGCACAAACTTAGCGTAGTCGTTGCACATGACTTTCCTCTTCTGGAGTGCAAAATATCAACAGTATGGTCGTCAGGGTACCAACTCATACACCATCACTGCGGGGCCATTTGTTCTTTAGGTGCCTTAATTATTCACGTGTCATGCATGCAGTCTTTCCCTGGAAACCTGAACCCTCATGGGCCTTAGCGCCTATAAGAAAATGATAAAAGATGTAAAGAAGAAAAGATGTTTCTTATTCTCTTATGTGTATATTACATCACTCATGTATAGGAAATATATAGGGAGTTTCTCTCTCCCAAATTACAATCTAATTAGGTAGGATACTAATCATGAGATTCTATAATTATTAAATTAATTACATATAATTGGGTACAATATCGTCAAATATTGCATACAATAATTGCATATAATTTAATAATTATTATTTCCTTAATACTCCCCCTCAAGTTGGTAGGTGAAGATCAAGAACCCCCAACTTGTGTCGTAGCGTCAAAAATCGTTCCTTGCCCAATGCCTTCGTAAAAATATCTGCGAGCTGATACTGTGTCGGTACATATGAAGGACTGATTATCCCAGCTTGTAATTTTTCTCGCACAATGTGGCAGTCTATCTCAATGTGTTTTGTGCGTTCATGAAATACTGGGTTTGCTGCTATATGTAATGCCGCTTGATTGTCACAAAAAAGTTGAGCTGGCAAGTTACATGGCACCTTTAAATCCTACAACAGATATCGCAACCAAACTATCTCCAAACAAGTATTGGCCATTGCGCGGTATTCTGCTTCCGCTGATGATCTTGATACGTTTGTCTGTTTTTTTGACTTCCATGAGATAATAGATGAACCAAGAAAAATGCAATATCCAGATACTGATCTCCGAGTTGTCTGACAACCTCCCCAGTCTGAGTCGCAATAAGCTGTCAATGTCAGATTGTTTTCGGATGGCAATAACAATCCTTGTCCTGGTGATCCTTTGATGTACTTTAGGACTCGAATTGCGGCATCCCAATGAGGTTTTCGTGGATCCTGTATATATTGACTTAGGGTCCGAACCGAAAATGCTATGTCAGGCCGAGTAACCGTGAGGTATATCAGTCGTCCCACGAGTCGCCTGTATTTGACTGGATCCTTTAATAACTCTCCATCGTCTGGTGTGAGTTTTAGGTATTGTTCCATTGGAAATTTATCTGGACGAGCACCTGTGAGTCCCGTATCTTGCAAAATATCAAAGCGCATATTTTCTTTGGGACATGTAAATACCAGCTTTGGGACGAGAAAATTCAATCCCAAGAAAATATTTTAGGTCTCCAAGATCTTTAATGCGAAATTGTTGTAATAAACAATCTTTAACACGCTGAATTTCTGTCAGAAGAATATCATCCACATAAATCAAAAGGGCAGTAAATGATGAGTTATTCTGTCTTGTGAATAGAGAGTAATCTGTCTTGGACTGTTGAAATCCTACAGATTTAATCACATGAGAAAATGTTGAAAACCATGTTCGAGATGCTTGTTTGAGACCATAAAGGGATTTGTTGAGTCGACATACAATGTTCTCCCCCTGTCGATGATGTCCGGTGGCAAGTCCATGTAAATAATTTCATGCAATGTGCCATGTAAGAAGGCATTTTGCACATCTAGCTGGTGAGTAAACCAATTTCTGGCTGCTGCAATGGTGAGGAGACACCTCAAAGTTGTTAATTTTTCTGTTGGTGAAAAAGTTTCAGAATAGTCGACACCTTCAATCTGAGTGTACCCCTTTGCGACAAGGCGCGCCTTATATCTGTCGACGCTACCATCTGAGTTGTACTTTATTTTATAGACCCATTTGCATCCGATGGGTTTCTGTCCAGCGGGTAACGATGTCAAGGTCCACGTTTGATTTAGCTGTAAGGCGGAAAGCTCTTCGTCCATTGCTTTTTGCCAATTTGGATCAAGGATAGCTTGAGCATAAGTGTGAGGTTCTTTGGTGGCTGTGATGTTAGCAAGATATGCACTATGTGTAGAAGAAAATCGTGAATTAGAAAGAAAATGATGCATAGGATACCTGGTTCCATTCGGTCGGTCTTGGGCAGTGGTCGAATGATTGGCTTGGGATCCCGTTACGTAGTCTTGAAGCCAGGAAGGTTGGGTTGATGTGCGACTGGATCGTCGAACAGGAAGGTCGGTTGGAGAAGGTTTGGTAATGGGTGCTAAACTTCTTGGCATGGGAGAAGAAGGTTGGTTTACTGGAGGTTCAGGTGTATTATGACGAGTAGGAGAAGAAGGTTGGTTTGATGGAGGTTCAGGTGCATTGTGACGAGTAGGAGAAGAGAGTTGGTTTGATGGAGGTTCAGGTGTATTGTGACGAGTAGGAGAAAAATGTTGGTTTGATGGAGGTTCAGGTGCATTGTGATGAGTAAGAGAAGAAGGTTGATCGAGTGAATGTTGGACAGGAGTGGGTAAGTCAATGTCAATGGGCAAAATACCTTGTAATGGAGGTGAGGATTGTGTCTGTGACTGTTGGCAGAATGGGAAAACACTTTCATGGAAGATGACATCCCGACTTGTAAAAAAAGTGCCTGCATCTATATCAAATAATTTGTATGCTTTTTGACTGTGAGGATAACCAATGAAGATGCATTGTCGGGCACGCGGATCAAATTTTTGCTTAGGTGAAACAACAGTTGCGTAACAGAGGCAACCAAAAGTTTTTAGGTGAGAAAGTGAAGGTGGTTGATTATATAGTAGCTCAAAAGGTGATTTATTTTTTAGTAAAGGTGATGGCAAACGTGGCGGTTAAAACGCATTCTCCCCAAAATTCTAATGGTAAATTGGACTGAAATAGGAGGGCTCGTGCTGTGTTTAAAACATGTCTATGTTTGCGTTCTACTACCCCATTTTGTTGAGGAGTGTAAACGCAAGTGCGTTGACATTCAATACCTTTTTTGAGAAAAAAATCATACATTGAAATAAATTCCAGTCCGTTGTCAACGCGGATGGTTTTAATAGATGCCTAAAATTGATTTTGTGCAAATGTAATGAATGACTCTAAGAGATGTTGGGTTTCAGATTTGTGATTCATAAGAAATAGCCAAGTACATCTAGTATAGTCATCGACTATAGTGAGAAAAAAACGTTTTCCAAAATGAGTTGGGGTTTTATGAGGACCCCCAAATGTCACAATGCAATAGATTAAATGGAAAATTAGATTTTATTGTGCTTAAAGGAAAGGGTAGCCTTGTCTGTTTAGCTTTGGGACAAATACTACAATGATTATGAATGGGAATGAGATTTTTACTGATAGGGATAGGTAGTAGGGAAGATACAAGTTGTAGACACGCTGGAGAAGGATGTCCAAGGCGCTTATGCCATAAATCAGGATCGGTCGATATTTGAGATGCGTGGGCTTGGTTTGGAAGAGGGGACATGTAGTATAAGCCTGCGTGTTGTTTACCCGAGCCAATCATCCTCCCCATAGCCAAGTCCTGTAAAACGCAACCATGTGGAGTAAAAACGACACAACAATTTAGTGAACTGGTTATCTTACTAATGGACATGAGATTTAAATTAAAAGAAGGAACACAAAGAACATCTTTGAGAGTGATTTTGTCATTGAATTTAATTGTGCCTGTAGATGAGATGGGCGCAGTTGAGCCTGTGGGCAGATTAACATTTGAAATAAATGATGATGAAGTGTGTGTGAAAAATTGTGAATCAGATGCAATGTGATGGGTTGCTCCGCTATCCAAAATCCATGGTTTCGTAAAAGCAGAATTAGGAGAGGAGTTATGGGCAAGCAGACCTGCAGAGCTAACAAACGTGTCACTTTTACCGTTATTGTTGAACGAGTAAATAGCCCTTGCTAATTGCTGAATTTGTTCGGCACTGAAGTGTTGTACGAGGTTTCTATCGGACTCGTTACTTGTGCCTTCTTTGCCAGACATGATTTTTTATTTAGGGGATAAAAATGGAGAGGCTGTCAGGGCACCAAGATCGGTGCTCTGATACCATATAAGAAAATGATAAAAGATGTAAAGAAGAAAAGATGTTTCTTATTCTCTTATGTGTATATTACATCACTCATGTATAGGAAATATATAGGGAGTTTCTCTCTCCCAAATTACAATCTAATTAGGTAGGATACTAATCATGAGATTCTATAATTATTAAATTAATTGCATATAATTGGGTACAATATCGTCAAATATTGCATACAATACTTGCATATAATTTTATAATTATTATTTCCTTAATAGTGCCTCCAAGGAATACTTACTTGTGCTAGACCTGAGCGTACTATACACACCACATGCATGAACTCTCCCGTGATTTAGGTCTTTCTTATATATGGATGATAACTCATTATTATTTTTGGGGTCCACTTACGTGGCCCATTATCGCGGCCAGACCACCGAGGTACGATGTCACGTCTGATGCCGAGGTCTAAAGTCTGGCCAGTACATTAGCATTGAGAAAATAAAAAGATAATTAAACATGTATAGTTGAATGAAAGAAAACACTGAAATTTCGTTCTTAATTATGGGAAATATAAGGAATTTTGATAAAACCGTTCAAATATGAAATTAACTAAAATACATCAACTAGACTAATTGATACTCAATACTTACATGGGTTTATTACTTTAGGGGTTATGTAAGAGAGAGATAATACTTGAACTTTCAGAATTCAGAACTTGCACACTCACCCATCCAAAACTAACTTCAACTTTTTCACAAGAGAAGATATATGACCAGTGACCTGAAGATCAAATAACAAACTAGAACAATCACAAATAGAAAAATTAAAAAGAAATGTATTTTTCTCATTTTTTATTCATTATTTCCCTTTTATAATTTTAACAATTAGTTGAATAGTTAATAAATCGACAATATTAACCATTGTAGAATATATTCTTTCAAAACTTTCAAAATTCCAAAAGCTGATAATAATAAAAAAGGTGTAAAAAACATGCATCAACCGTGATCCTCAAAATTATGACCCTGAACATGGCACCAAAATGTCATGTATTCTTGCTGATAAATGTATTTACGAAAACTAACCAAGAAAAAATAATACAACTATGAATTTAAGGGAGAGTGGAGTGAACAGAGAATCAAACCAAGTATATCAGCACGTCTTAGAAACATAAGACAGAATGTAAAGTTAAAACAAACAGAAAGCAAACATCTTCCTCCTCTCTTTGTCTCTCTCTCCTTTCTTCTTTTCTTTTCTATTTTCTTTTATTGTTGCGCCGTGTTTACTCTATTCTGCATTTCAAGTACTGAACAAGTACTAATTAGTTCATTTCTCATGAACTCTCACAAGAATTAAAAACCCAAAAATGATGTAAAGCAGTTGGAGAACTATTTAACAAAAGTGGATGACGAAAATCCTTTTTTGGAATGGGAACAAGATAGAAGCAAGATTGGTGAAACCACCACTATCAATGGTTATATTAAAAATAGTTTAAAACGTACCTAACATTCCTCTCATATGTCTTAGGTTAAAGTTCATTCCATTAGGTTCTTTCCATTTTCATTCCCGTTAGACATCAAATGACCACTTCCATATGTTGTAAGCAATATTGTGTATAATAACAAAATATGAGAAAAATCACAAATAGATTTACATAAGATACAAACGAGAGAGACGTGAGATACCAAATTTGCGAAATGTATTGTAGTTTCTGTAGATATTCAGGCTTTAAAACGAACAAAAAATAGTTTCCCAAGGCGTGAGTAATCACTGTCCGTAAGGACTTATCCGCGATGTATTGCAAGTCCCCCAGGATACAACAGGAACTTCCCGGTAATTTCCGAGGATCAGAACTAGCAAGTTTCTCTTTAAAAGAGTAATACCAAATAGAACCCAAAAATATTATAATATTAAAATAAAGAGGAGAGAGAAAGTGAAAAGTGGAAATTGGGGAAAGAAGAAGATGGTGAGCGGAGGAAGAAGATGAAGTAGTGAGAGTTGCGTTTTCTGAAGAGGGGAAAGCGGTATTTATAGATGGAGAACCCCCAAGGGTGCCGCCTCTTCAAACCCTAGTGGGTTCAAGGTTGTCGCCGCAGAAGAGGGAAGGCCAGCGTGAAGGAAGGAGTCAACCTCCCACTCCTCTCGTAACGATCTACAACGTTCAAAAATCCAACAGTGCGGAGGCGCCCAACTTCCGATTCATGCGGCCACGATCCAAGGTTGAAAGGGCAATGTTTGATTTTCAACTTGGAAACTGTCTCCACTTCACCCATGCTTCCGAGATTTCCTCCAACGGCACTATGAAGGAGTTAGGGTTTTTCTGCGCATCCTCTATTTCTGTTTCTGCACTTTATTTTGCAATACTCTGTTTTTACAACAATCCCCCACATATTGCAAAAGATAAAACATAGAGATAAGAAGAAAAAAAAATTGGGTTCATCTAAGATGTAATGCATCAGATCTGGTATAGCAAGCTATATGAACCAGTCTTAGATTAATGAACGTAACACATAGTGTAGTTGGTATAGCAAGCTATATGAACCAAGACACTTAGTATGTGTTAGAGGTTTATCAATCACAATACACCCCCACATTACTTGCTGTTATCGCTGTGTTGCGCTAATAGGCCATGCGCGTGCCCGGTATTCATGAGTGCTATAGAGATCTTGCCAAGATCTCATGCAAGCGACCCCACTTGACACTCATATAGGTGATTTCATCAAGTGTATGCTGCAAATCACACACCACCCATAAGGGATATGAAAATCATTAAAACTTTGTAAATCGTTAAAACTCTTTTACTTCTGAATTTTAACCACAAAGTTTATCCTCTCGATAATGCAGTATCTAGCACTTTCACACACACCATAGGAATGGACAAAATTGATTAAAATCAATATTAGTGCTAGCAGAACTAACAAGTGACTTGTTTTTACCCATATGAACCTTATTCATGGGATCTCCAATCACAAAGGTTGGGTTTCCATCACTTGTTTGTTTGCAAGTGGCTTAAGTCCCATTCCCCTCGATGTTTCTAAAATCATTTTTCTCCCTAGGGGTTTTGTCAGAGGATCTGCCAGATTCCGTTCTGACTTGACATAGTCAATAGAAATCGTTCCACTCTTTAACAGCTGTTTCACCAAATTGTGTCTCAATTGTATATGTCTATTCTTTCCATTATAGCTTTTATTTTTAGCTATAGCTATTGCCGATTGGCAATCACAATGCATTGATACAGATGGGGTTAGTTTCATTCCTAAAGGAATGTTTGCTAAGAAGTTTTTCAACCACTCAGCTTCACTACCAGCCATTTCTAGAGCAACAAACTCAGATTCCATTGTTGATCTTGCGATAATAGTTTGCCTGGCCGATCTCCATGTAACTGCACCACCCCCAAGTGTAAATACATAACCACTAGTGGATTTTGTCTCATCTGAATCAGAGATCCAGTTAGCATCACTGTACCCTTCTAGCACAGCGGGAAATCCACTATATTCAATGGCATAATCCATTGTACCTCTCAAGTATTTCATGAGTCTCGCAAGTGCTTCCCAATGATCCTGACTAGGACATTGAGTGTATCTACTCAATCTACCTACTGCATAAGCAATATCTGGTCTAGAAAAGCTCATTAAATGCAATAAGCTCCCAATTATCAGGGCATACTGAGTTTGAAAAATAGATTCTCCTCTGTTCTTCTTTAATTTAGAGTTAGCATCATAAGGGGTACTCATTGACTTAAAGTCATAGTAACCAAACTTCTTTAGAAGTTTCTCAGTGTATTTTTCTTGGGATAGTAATATACTATCTCCCTTCCTTATGATTTTAACTCCTAGAATCACACTTGCTTCACCCATGTCTTTCATCTCAAACTTAGATCCAAGAAACAATTTTGTTTGAAAAACTATATCATTGCATGTACCAAAAATTAGCATGTCATCCACATACAAACATATAATGACATATTCACCATTTTCAGATCTAGAATATACACATTTATCAGCATCATTGGTAGAAAAACCTTCACAAAGTAAAATATTATCAAGTTTTTCATGCCATTGTTTTGGTGCTTGTTTCAAACCATACAAAGATTTTAAAAGTTTGCATACTTTTTCCTTTTCTAATTCACCATTCAGAAAAGCTGTTTTAACATCCATTTGGTGAATTACTAACTTATGGATAGATGCTAAGGCTAGCAATACACGAATAGAGGAAATCCTAGTAACAGGTGCAAAAGTATCAAAGTAATCTATGTTATGTTTTTGAGTAAACCCTTTAGCAACTAATCTTGCCTTATATTTCTCTATGGATCCATCAGGATGGTACTTCTTCTTAAAGATCCACTTACAACCAATAGGTTTTGCTCCTTTAGGCAGATCTACTAAGGTCCACGTATTATTTTTCTTAATTGATTCAAGCTCAGTTTTAATGGCCTTATCCCAATGTTTAGCATCAGGAGCACTAGTAGCTTCTACAAAACTTATTGGATCATTCTCAACTAGATAAGTATAAAAGTCATCTCCAAAAGATGTTTCCTTTCTCTGTCTTTTACTTCTCCTAACATCCTCACTCAAGGTATCATTAGCACTATCTATAGGTTGTTCAGATGTACCACTACTCTTTAGAGGAAAGATGTGTTCAAAGAACTCAGCATTTTTTGTCTCTACTATAGTGTTGCGTTCAATTATATCACTATTAAGAACTAGAAACCTATAGGCAGCACTATGTTCTGCATATCCTAAGAACATACAATCAGATGTTTTAGAGCCTATTTTCCTTTTCTTAGGATCAGGTAACATCACTTTAGCTAAACTCCCCCACACTCTTAGGTATTTCAAATTAGGTTGATAACCTTTCCACAACTCATAGGGTGTTTTACCAGTTTTCCTATGTGGTATCCTATTTTGTAAAAAACACGCAGTAAGCAGAGATTCACCCATTAAATTATCAGGAGCATCAGAACTAATAAGCATGGCATTCATCATTTCTTTAAGAGTCCTATTTTTCCTTTCAGCTACTCCATTAGACTCAGGTGAATATGGTGGGGTTACTTCATGAATAATACCTTCTTTTACACAATAGTCATTAAATAAAACATATTCACCACCTCTATCTGATCTAATTCTCTTAATTTTCTTATTAAGTTGATTTTCTACTTCCGCTTTATAAGTTAAGAACATGTCAAAAGCTTCATCCTTATGTTTAATTAAATAAACTTTGGTGTATCTAGAAAAATCATCTATAAAGGTTACAAAATAATTTTTACCACCTCTAGAAATGGTTTGTTTTAAATCATCAAGGTCGGTATGAATTAAACCAAGAATTTCAGTTTGACGTTCTACAGAGTGACATGTTTTCTTCGTTATTTTAGATTCTACGCATACATCACATTTACTACTTTGTTTGTCATGCATGTTGATTAATCTTAGTCGTTGCAATTTTATAACATACGAAGAATTCACATGTCCTAATCTAGCATGCCATATATCATACGAGTCAACTATATAAGCAGAAGATTTAGATTCATTCATAATTTCAGAAATGTTTAATACAAAAAGGCCTTGATCACAATATCCCTTTCCCACAAAAACATTGTTTTTTGTCATAACAATCTTGTCAGATTCAAATGACACTTTAACCCCAACTTTGCTTAGTAATGCCATAGAGACCAAATTAACTCTAATTGATGGCACATGTAGCACATCATTCAAAGCTAGAGTTTTACCAGATGTGAGCTTCAGAAGAACTTTTCCTTTTCCTAGGACAGGAGTTGTCCTGGAGTCACCGAGATATACTTGTTCTTCTCCATCCCCCACACTTGTGTAGGAGGTGAACACATTTTTGTTTGCACAGATGTGTCTGGTAGCCCCAGAGTCTACCACCCATTTGCTCACATTTGTCACAAGGTTTACTTGTGAAACGACTGCCACAATAGTATCTTCCCCATCGGCTAGATTTGCCTTAGGAGGATAGTCGTTTTTAGCCCTATGTCTGCACTGAGGTGCATGATGGCCTGGCTTTCCACAGACAAAGCAATTTCCTTTTTTTCTTGAAAGTGGGGTTAGTTCCACTGGGACGAGAAAATTTGTTATTAGGTTTCTTTTTGTGATCAAATTTTTTCTCGTACCTTTTTGGAGCTGGTTTGTCTTCTATCACGTTTGCTTTGGCAGACAAAGCTTTGGCCTTTGCAGCAGCGCACTCCTTCCTGTTTGTGTCTTCAATGATGATGTGGGTGATCAAATCTGATAGAGACATCTGTTTATGTTTGTGCTTCAGTTGTTGTTTGTAATCCGTCCAAGACTGCGGAAGCTTTTCGATCAAGAGTTCGGACACGAATTCATCTGGCAATTTTATGCTTTCAGTTTTGATATCTTCAATCAGCTTGTGATATTCGTTTATTTGGATTTTGATGTCTTTGCCTTCGATCATCTCCCAGCGGTAGTATTTTGCAATTACGAACCTTTGTTTGACGATGTCTTCGGCAGTATATTTGAGGATAAGAGAATCCCAAATATCTTTCGCATTCTTATAAGAAGCATAAACATCGAACAGATCGTTAGATAACACACTGAGTAAAGTGTGACGGCATACCTTATTCGCATGGATCCAGTCGTCAACTTGTTTCGCAGTCGTGGTTGAGTCAGGTTTGGCAGTTGTAAGTGCATGAGCAACTCCGTACATGTCCAATAGGGTGGACACGCGTTCTTGCCAACGTCGGAAGTTCTGACCGGTGAAGACTTCAATTTTGGAGACGTCCAGAAATGGTTTCGCAAAAATGGTTTGCGTTGCGGAAACAACATTTGATGTTTCTGGAGCAGTGTTGTCGTTGTTGTTCGGATTTTCAGCCATAAGTCCTTACGATTGTAGATATTCAGGCTTTAAAACGAACAAAAAATAGTTTCCCGAGGGGTGAGTAATCACTGTCCGTAAGGACTTATCCGCGATGTATTGCAAGTCCCCCAGGATACAACAGGAACTTCCCGGTAATTTCCGAGGATCAGAACTAGCAAGTTTCTCTTTAAAAGAGTAATACCAAATAGAACCCAAAAATATTATAATATTAAAATAAAGAGGAGAGAGAAAGTGAAAAGTGGAAATTGGGGAAAGAAGAAGATGGTGAGCGGAGGAAGAAGATGAAGTAGTGAGAGTTGCGTTTTCTGAAGAGGGGAAAACGGTATTTATAGATGGAGAACCCCCAAGGGTGGCGCCTCTTCAAACCCTAGTGGGTTCAAGGTTGTCGCCGCAGAAGAGGGAAGGCCAGCGTGAAGGAAGGAGTCAACCTCCCACTCCTCTCGTAACGATCTACAACGTTCAAAAATCCAACAGTGCGGAGGCGCCCAACTTCCGATTCGTGCGGCCACGATCCAAGGTTGAAAGGGTAACGTTTGATTTTCAACTTGGAAACTGTCTCCACTTCACCCATGCTTCCGAGATTTCCTCCAACGGCACTATGAAGGAGTTAGGGTTTTTCTGCGCATCCTCTATTTCTATTTCTGCACTTTATTTTGCAATACTCTGTTTTTACAACAGTTTCAGAACAAAAAATGTAGTTCTGGAACAAAAACGCACCACTATTATGAACCAGAAACGCACCATTGTTCTAGAACAGAAATGCATCTATGAGTAGAAATGTGAATGAAAAACGAAAATGCACCATAATTTGTTCAGAAAAACAAACAACTTACTAAGACTTAACTATTGAAGTGATTTAGGGCGTGAGAAATAGGAAAAGTGAAAATCAATTTTGAAAAGCTAAATAGGGCAAAAGAAAAAGGTAGAAAAAATATTAGTTGAGAGATAAAATCCTGAGGTTAGAAATGATTTACCTTTGAAAAGATTTGCAAATCCTCACGAGCAACCAAGTTGGATTTGGCAAAACGAAACACTATCGCGGCTAGTTTTTTGAAGAAGGAAGAAGAGTATAAAAGAGACAAATTGGAGAGTAGGGAACGATGAAGATAACAGTGCACATGAATTTCTACAAGTAAATAAAATAAAATATTTTGTTGCGGTTTATTAAAAAACCGCGGAGACTTACCAGAGGTTTGAAAAACATCTTCTACTTGAATGCTTAATAAAAGTTATATTAACCTTCATTAATAAACCTCTTATAAAATTATAATTTTTTGAAATGTATTTTTTAAAATACTTATATATATATATATAAAAGATTAAAATATTAATAGGTAAGTATAAAGACTTGAGTATTTTGTTAGAAATATAGAAGGTGGGTTAGGTTTGGAAAAAATTATCACCTAACCTAAAATAATAATTTTTTAATTCAATTCAACCTAACTCTGGATAAGATTAAATTGAGTTTGATCAACTATATCAATACATATTTTTTTGGAAAACATGTATATCAATAATAACCCCGCTCATCACACCTATAAATATATTGTTGCAAAATAATTCTGAAATAGTTTTTGTTTATTTTAAACTTTTAATTTTTCTTTTCAATTTTAATTATTTTAGAAAACAATTCACTTTAAATTATGGAAATCCAAGATGGATTTTTCTCTTGGTTATGATCGATTATTTCAAGTTACAAAACTCTACTAAATAATTAGGAATGTTTCTATCTTAAACTTTGATTCTAATATGATGTGTCATTCATATTTGAGATAAGCACGAGACATAAAATCATCACTTAGTATATTACTTATCCAAAATAAGAACATTTACTTCTCAAAATTTTATGTCTAATACATGAAAGTGACCCTTCTATTTACAGGTGAGAAAAGAATTCAAGAAACATCCAAAGAAAAGTTAAAAAAAGACAAAATAAATAAATAATTGCAAGTATATGAAATCTTATATGATCCAAACCATTAGAGTAACAATCTCTAATTAGGTTGATGAACTTTCATAACTTCCTCATAATGGGTAGTTATACGAGTTGAAATATCTTTTCTATTGATTCTTTCTTCTTTTGGGATTTTCTAAAATTTTCTAAATGCTTATAAAGTATTTCACATCACATTTTTTAAAAATTACAAATCATGTTATCTTTCTCAATTTCTTCTTCAATCTCTTTTTCCCTATTATCTTCCTCTCTTCCTCTCTTCAAAAGCCTTCTTTTGTTCTATTCATTGTGTTCTCTCCATGTTCATATGGTCAAATTATTTAACCAAAAACACTTCAATCTTGACTATGTAATCATAATTAGAGTTGAATAATATATAAAACTCTCAAAATATGATATTGCAAAAATATTCTCTACTCTTGAAAACTGGATGGTTGCATTCCTACAATAACATTACTGATGTATCAAAACATAGGTAACCTTGTGTAAATTAAACAAATTATATAATCACAAGTAAACATTATGTAAGTTTCACACAATTTTCTCAATAAATAATCATACACATTCCTTTGTTGTGTACCAAAGGTATCAACAAATTCATATAAAGAATTATAAGACTCGGTTACTAGTGGAATATTGTATTAAATTCAAACATTTATGACTAACACATATCATGACCATAACATTATCACACAACTTAGATCCAATTGATAGCCCACATATGTCAATGTAAATTTTGAAACACCTATTAATTTGTTTGCAACTCTTTACCCTAAATAGGTCCAAAAAAACCTTCATTAGTTTTCACCACCTAATTCTTTTTATATAATTTTGGCTATTAGTAAAATTTAAATGTTTCATCAACATATCTCATAACATGAACTATACTACAAACACAAATAGGTCACTCCACTAGTATTCAACTCTCACATGCAACACATACACACAATTATCGGATCACACACCTGTAATATTAGGTATCAGTACAACCAATAATTAATTTAACATAACTTATACAAACTTTTAAAGATAACTTAAACAATGTTAAACAAATTTCATAATACAAGAATATCACTTTCAAGATCTCCTCGTTCAAGTAAAATTTTCTAACTCAATTGTTTTTGGGTGCCAAATACCCTTAACTTGAGTGAGGAGTTCCAAGATTGAGATCATTTGTCTCAACCCATGGATCCCTTAAGTGAGATTTATCTTGTTAAGTGAAATATACATATTCAGCAATCTAAAAACAATCTAAAAACGAATAATTTGACATAGTAGATAAAAATTCTTCGTTTCATTAACTTGCATGCTTTTACTCAACTCAATGATAACAATTACCATTGTATTAAGTAAATAAGTATTGTACTACTACCAATCATTTCATAAGTTTTCCAAATTAAACATAATGAAAACAACTCTTAAGTTATATTCACAATTAACCATATTAAGAACTACTTTGAATTTATTCAAAGACCGAAAATATAAATCTTATTTCTTAAACTTACACTACAAGAAAATAACAATTTAGTCACCGAATTCAGCGACCGAAAATAAGTGGTTACAATTTGCGACCAAAGTAGTCACCGAATATTCTTAGTGTCAAATTTGCGACCGAAATAGCGACCAAATGAATTATTAATGATGTTAGTTAGTTTTGCAACCGAATCAGCGACCGAACATAAGAGTGACAAAACCATCGGTCACTAAAGTGGTGGCTATTTTGAATAAATTGGGAAAGATATATTTGCGACCGAATTAGCGACCAAATATGTTTATTTTTTAGCCATCGATTTTATTTCGGTTGCTAAATATAATTGTTTATTTTCTGTCACCGAATTAGCCTCCAAATATGTTTATTTTTTAGTCACCGATTTTCTTTTGGTTGCTAAATATAATTATTTAAATTTGTCACCGAATCAGGCCACCAAATACGTCTATTTTTTAGCTACCGATTTTTTTTTTGTCGCTAAATGTAATTGTTTATTTTAATAATAACATTTATTTTTTATAATTAAAATTAAAAGAAAAAAATTCAAAATTTTCCCACTTTTGCTTTCTCCCGCTTGTCTCATTCTTCATTTTTCCCATTTTATCTCTTGTCATATTTAGTTGCCATTCTTTCAGCTTCCAGCTTCTCTCATTCTTCATTTTTCCACTTTTCTTCATTTTTCTCAAACAAAAATGTTACTTTGATAAAAAGAGAATGAGAATGAACAACTTGGCGCACGGCAGGTGTTGCTTTGCATTGCCTTCAACTTCATTGTTTAGGTTAGTATGTGATTTATGCATTTATATTCTAATTAAAAATTATATATAAAATAGATTTTGTGTTTTTGCATTTTTTTGTTTTGAAACCAAATAGATTTTTCTTGTTGCGTTGCGTGTTTTAATGGCGCACTTTCAATTCTCAATCACAAACATTTTCAATAACTTATTCACTTTAAAATCAATATATAATATCCAAAATTAACCATATCAGTCAATATATTACTTTACTCTTAAAAAAGACAATCTTGCAAGCAAAATTGGAACTGGTAACCATGTCAACCTCATATCCAAATCTTCTAACCTGAAATTCTATTGAAAAGAATAAGACTGGTTTTTCTTATATGAACTTGAACATATGCTCACAAGAGCTCCAAATCTACCAAAAACTTAAAGGTGGCTTAACTTGCACCATAAAATCTTGATAAAAAAATGGAATTATATCACTAGAACCCTGAGCTAACACAGATTAACCATAAAGCTAAAAGAGTCACATGAAAAGCCTAGACAGAGACAAACCTAACAAGCTCAAAATTTGACTTAAGGAAAAGAGAAAAAATGAACTTATTTTATCAGAGATTCGGATCGGTTAGTCTTGTACTATTCACTAATTCAGATCGGATAGTCTTGTAGTATTCACTGATTCGGATCAGATAGTCTTGTAGTATTTACTAACAGGAGTCTAATGATAGACTCCGATTGACGAGCCAGATAGTCAGAATTTTAAAAAGAAGTGAGAGAAAAGGAAAAGAGAAGATTCGGAACGATGATTCTTTAAAATGAAATTAGAATAACTGAATTTTCTATTTATAACTTTTGTTTATTTTAATAATAAAGTATTCAAATGTCATTTAAAATATATCATTTTTATTCTAAGGTTATTTTTTATATATTGTATTAGAAAGGAAAAAAAGAAATTATATTTTAGAATTTTGTAACAAAAGAATCTGATATATTCCTCCAGCATATTATTACAATTGAAAAAAATAATAATGAAATTTGCATTTCACCTAAAGAGATAGAACAATTTTCATAATTATAAATTGGTATTTTTTACACTACTTTAAGAACTGCAGTGTGAAAAAACACTAATTCATAACTATAATGTGATAGCAGAATAATTTAAAAATTGTTCTATTTTAAAAAACTAATAATTTTTATCTTCAGATCTGGTGCTAAGTTTCTCAAGATACCAACCCTCTTTGCTTAAAATAATGTAAATGAGAACTTTGGAAGAGAAATTGAGTGATTAGCCATACTAAAAATCACCTACCACGCACGCCATAGCAAAGTTTCGAAATATAATAGTATAGATGAGAATGTTCTGTGTGTGCAGAGAAGGTGTTTGAAATATTGTGAGAATTGAAATATTGTGAAATATCGATAGAACCTGCAGAGGAAGGATAATGAGTTTGACGGCATCAGAGATAGCGAAGAAGCTGAATCTGCAACCTCACCCAGAAGGTGGCTTCTACGTGGAAACATTCCGAGATCACTCCGTCCATCTTTCCACCTCTCAGCTCCCCCCCGAATACAAAGTGGATCGCCCTGTCTCCACCTCCATCTACTTTCTCCTTCCCTCCGGAAACCTTTCTCGCCTCCATCGCATTCCCTGCGCCGAAACCTGGCATCATTACATCGGCGACCCTCTCACTGTACGCATGCCTCTCTCTTTAACCTAATACCAATTCAATTCACTTTAATTCAATTGTTTTTAACCTTTTCCAGGTTGTGGAATTGAATGAGAAAGATGGGAGTGTGAAGTTCACTTGCCTTGGATCGGATCTCGGTGGCAATCAGATCCCGCAGTACACAGTCCCTCCCAATGTCTGGTTTGGCTCTTTTCCCACCAACGATTTCACCTTCTCCACTGACGGAGTCTTCAAAACCGCTTCTGCTCCTCCCAGAGACTGTGAGAGGAACTACTCTCTTGTAGGATGCACCTGTGCACCTGCGTTTCAGTACCAGGACTTCCAGCTCGCTAAACCTTCTGACCTCCTCGGTCGCTTCCCCCATTTGGAGCCTCTCATCACTGCTCTCACCTTCCCCGAGTAACTCCCTCACCGCACCTTTCTCACTTTCTCTTTTTCATCTCTGCTAATATGTATTCTCTACTGCTTTTCAGAATCCAATAATAATGAATCATGGGAATAATTTCGAAACGGTTTATTTTTCTAATTATCAACTATTCTGCTTTTCAATCCCTTTTGTTTCCGATTGTGCAATTAGTACTCACTCTTACGTTCACTTTCCAAATTGAGTCTCAATTGCGTTAGAATTTGCAAATTGGATTATTCCTTTTGCCATTCTGTGCTGTTTGAAATATTAACTTCCAGGGACAAAATTGTTCACAAATTCAGACATTTATATCTCCAGAACAGTATCTGCAGCCAGAAAATAGATATGATGATAATCAAATTAACTGTACTGTGTTGTTGATTAATTTTGTTTCACTTTCTTAGCTTTAATTTGTCGATGAATGTAATAAAAATAATTAAACTAGATCAAATAAGGGTAGTAGTTCATATTACCTTCGAATTTTAAAAGAAAAAATAGAAAACACTTGTTTCCCCAGAACTAGAATACAGATTAAAAAAAAATTAAACGCATTACTATTACATTCATTATATGGTTTCTCGATAACTATATTTTTATTAATTCTTTTGACTATTACCTTCAAATAAAAGTAAATCCATTGATACTTACACTGAGAATCTGCCCTGTTCCAAGTGTTCCGCTTTCTTCCATTCTCTGCATCAGAAATAAGCTCTTCTATATCGTTGTCAAACTTTTTAAGCATATACTTTTTCCAGGTACTTCTTTGCAGCAATTGCTGAACTTGAGCCTTGTGAACCTAACTTTTTGCGGAGGATTGCCCTCAAAATCTAAAATCAAAAGCAAATAAATAAAAACAAAAAGATGGTCCCAAAGAAACCATGTAGTTGGCTTCTATGCTTAAAAAGGAATTTGCATGATTTGTCATCTACAATATCCATTGTGGACTGTATATAAATAAAACATAAAATAATTGATTAAAAATAGTAACATACAAATTAACAAACATGTTGAACTTTTAAACTTCTCCATCATTAAAGATTGAACCTTTTAAATCCCTTTGCTTCTTATACGGAAAGTTCCTCATATGATAAATCAAATATTAATATAGGATTTTACATAAGTTAATATAATGGAGTTATTTTCCAAAAAATATAACTTTAATATATATATATATATTATATCATTTAATATTTTCCATTAGATTATAGTTTTAAAACTTATTAAGTTAAAAATTTCTATCACAAATTATTACAAAATTTTATATTATTTTTTTTTAAAATTATTATTATATTAAAAGTTTCTATCACATAAACCATTACAAATTTTATATTAATTTAAAATTATTTAATATATCTTGTAACTAAATAAATAAATAATATAATATATTTTTCGAAATATACACAAATATAAATTATCCAATTAATTTTGATAAAATTTTCATAAACAATCATAAATTAATCTAATTTAATTTTTCCTCGTGTATACCAAATATGGAAATCTTCTATTCAGGGAACATGTGAACATTCTCACCCAACCGAGCAAAATTTAATCGCCTCAAGAATCAGAACTCATGATTGAACATGAATTTTTTTTATCTCTGCCAAAACACTTTCTAAATAATATTCAGATGAATAAGCAAAGTTCTTTGGCTGAGAAAAGGAGATTCTTTATATCATGAAATGATGGAATTATGTACAAGCCTAAAACTCTTTGGCAGTCCGACCCTGGAACTCAAGCCTTGAATGAAGTGCCCAAGGCGGAATATAAATTTGAAGTACATGAAAGATATCTTTTTTTGAAGTGGTAAGTGTAGCGTAAATATAGTATCTCCTTCAAGTGAGAGTCATTGCCCCAGAAACATTGTTTGATGAAAACAAGCAACATATAAACCAAGGCACAAGTGCATGCCACTTGCACATCTTCTCAGTGACTTATCTCTGGAAAACTTTCCCGACAAATCCTTGAAAGGAGTTCCCCAGCCCGACGCTGACAGCTTCTGCCAAAGACTGTGCCTGAAAATTATGATGACTGAGAATCCTGGAATTCACCAAGCATGATATTTCGAAGTAATAGGAATTTGAAAAAGTTGAGGGACCAATCACTCTAACAACATAAGGATTACCTCTTGAATGGTTTTCTTTATATTAAAGGCATCTTTCACTCGAGCATCCAAGAAAGCCCACGTATCACGGAAATCTACCAGAAAACGAAACCCAAAATTGAGAAAATTCCTCACAAGTCACAGTTTTACCACATCGAGCCATAAGCAGCAGGGTCTCGACTCGACCCAAAATGGCATTCATTCAATGTACAGATACTACCCCAAGAATATATCAATGGGACGGCACTATAATTTTTTTTTTCTAACAGTTACGTTATCAAATTAAGCCTCATATATTGTCATGGAAGCAAACAGGCAGTTTGATTCAAGAAAACAAATGGTTGTTACAATCATAGAACCAGAAGTTGACTCACAAATGAAATATTATAGAAAACCACTTTGGCAAATTATAAGAATGCTTGAGTCTTTTAAAAGGGAAGGAAAGAAAAACAAACCAGGAGAGTTATCTGTCAGCATATAAATCTCAGTAGTCGAGTATATTCCTCCAAGGATAGTGCGCTTGGCATACCAATCAATGTCAGAGGCCGTATCACCAGCAGCATGCCAGATCTCATCCACCAGAACTGCTCTCTGCTTAAAACTAGTAGGAACATTTGCAGGTTGCGCCTGTAAAGAAAATATTTCTCAGAAACTCTTTCAGGTGTACATTTCAGAAGCCTCTAACCAGGGAAAAAGGACAGAGGTTACCTGGATGCTAAGAGCTTGAGGCCATGTTGATATATATGGAGCTTGCATTTCTAAACGATATCTGATAAGCTTTGATATGAAGTCACTTGGTGTCAAACTTTTTAAACTCTCATCAGAGTCAATTTTCTCGACAAGTCTTTGTAAGCAGTCATCCATGAAATACTGAAAAATATTTTATAACCGCAGAAAAAATGGTCAGTTCATATAAACTAATAATGGCAACCCATTAAACTTATTATACTTGATTAAACCAAGTATAATAAACATGTCAGACTATCTGAATAAAGCAAACAAAAAATAATAAGAAAGCTGACGACAATTCATCCATTGGAAACTCATGACTGAATACAGCAACCCAGAAAATACTAATAAACATGATCGACAACTACTGAAATCGTAGCTCCCCAATGGTCACGTCTTAAAATGATAGGATGCCAGTGAGAATACGTGCACAAACATGTATACAATGTGAGTGAGGAAAAGAGATATCTAACTTAGAATATTATGAGCCACTTATTTCATACAAAAAACAGAACTAGAACAATTTTCTTCCATTATTACATTATTGACAATCACGGTATATACAACTATTTTAAACAGATTATGAAACATTCCCTATGCTTTTTGATACGTTATACCTCAGAAAGCCAGTAAAATAGAATCACTTGGATATTAACAGACAAATATACGAATTTTGAGCTTTTTAACTATTTTCTAAAACTTTGGAGACCCTCACTTAGGTGTGAGGAGACAACAAAACTCAAATCCTAAATTTTTCTGCCATTTAAGTTGTTCTTGCCTTTTTCTTGAGAGGAACACTTTTCTCCTATTGTGTTAGATAGGATGGCTAGCAGCATAACATCAACTCAAAATGTGATTGGAGTACAGAAAAAATTGTGAACAATTCCATCATAATAACATGGAACGTTATGAAGCAACAGACAGAGAGTACCATCCTGCATTCTGCCTGACATAGAATAACACGAGCAAAAGCAGCTGTAGTCCTCTTTTAAACATAGAAAGACATCAATGAGTGATGAAGGTTTAACAAACACCTCCAACTCAATCATCACAGGAAATGACTGTTCAAAATAGTCACAACAATCAAACAGGATATCACCACTGTACTACTCTAATCCAAATCTAATAATCAGTAAATACCAATCATCACTAAAGAGAGAAAAACTATGATAAACATCACAGTTAAAAGGAAAATGAAAATGAGTGAGATGTGATAAGAATAAAATAGAGGCAAATGCACCTCGACCAGTGCAGCTTCCTTCCTGGGCAAAGATCCAACGATAGAAGGAGAAAGGCCAACATCCCTTGCTCCGGAAATTAGCGCTGCTTCCGTCCATCCCAACTTTATCTGAAAAGCCACAAATTCAGAATCACAATTACTTATCGCTATAATCCCAAGAAACCGTAGAATTCATATACACAATAAGAAACAAACACGTGGATAGTAATTTCAGAAAACTGAATTATCAAAAATATAGTAGAACGACAATGGAATTGAAGAGAAGAGGAAAAGGATAAATAGACGAACGACGTAAGGGAGCGAGGCCTGAAGCACGCGAGCTTGTAGGTCCTCGTAGTTGGCTTTAGGGTTTGCGGCATCATCATCCGTTGACGAAGAGGAAGAAGCTGAATCTGAAGAGTTAGGGGTTTCGGTGGTTGTGACAACGGGAATGCTACGGTGGGTAGAGTGTGGATCGGGAAGCGTTGGAGGCTGTGATGTGAAAAAGCGCGAAGAGAGTATCAACTTCTGTGGAGGTCGGTATCGGAGGCCAACGTTGGCATTGTAATAGTACCTTGCACCGCTCAACAACCGCTTCGCCGCCGTTCGATACATTTCGCCACCACCACCAGTGTGTTTGGAAAACGCAGGAACTAAAAGAAGAGTGATCGATGGGTTTTCTTCATTTGAAGAGGACAAGAATAGTTTGAAGTCACACGTAGCAGAGAATTATTGTGCCACGCGTCCTACTATCTGCCAAGAATAATACATCAAAGGCTTAATTAAAATCCACTTACCTTTTCTATATGCAATTTTAATCCTACAAAAGTTTTAATTACAGATTTGTCTTTATTTATTTTTTTATAACATATCATCTAATTATTTATTGAAAATGTTTTAGTAAATTGAAGGATTAAATATTTAATTAATATAAATTAAAATTATATATTTAAAAATTATAAGAACCAAAAATGAATTTAATTCTACATAGTTGACATATAAGTATAAAGAAGTTTAAACTTGTTCATAAGTATGACAAAAAAAATTAAAGTAACTTTTTATATCTAAAATTTATGTATAGTAGAAAATAATTTACTTTATGAAAAATAGATCCTAATCTTTTTAATTATGTTTTTAATGTAAAATTTAACATCGATCTAATTTTAATCCTCAAATGTTAAACCATTAATATTTTATTTTTAAACTTAAAAAAATATGTTTAAGATTTTAACATAATTTTTAAGAAATTAAAATAAGTTTTTAAAACTAATTTTGGTCTCCGAATTAGAAATTGTAAATTTTGAATCTAAGAAATGTAATTTATTCATTTGAGAAAGCTAATTGATTCTAAATTTTAATGAAATTATATATATATATATATATATATTAATTTGAATATACTTATTTCACACACATCTATATATCTATATTTCTTATGTAAAGATGATAAATGGGTATGACGGTGTTATCACATTCTCATTTTAGTTGGGTAAGGGTATAACATATATGTTTACTGTTTTATTAAACACTTTAAATTGAGATATTTTTATGTAAAAAAAATACAAAATAAATGAAATATTAAAAACGATAAAAAAAAGTAATCAAATGTATGTTAAAAGAACCATTTGATTTGATAAAATTGAAGTTTGTGTTTCCTCAAATATAATGTATCATTTGAACAAAACCCGCACAAAGGAAAAATTGTGTAATCAAGATTGTAATAAGAGGAAAAATGTCTTAAAGGTCAAAGGGAACTTTGTAAATATTAGACAAAGTGACAATTTGAAAATAAGATCAACATATAGACTACGGTTTGGTGGGAAATTGTCACCTATAATAACTACTATAGACTACGACTTTTAGGCAACTCTCGCCTATACATGTGTATACCATATAGATTACAATTATTAGGTCATAATTGTCGTTAATATGCTCTTTTATTTCCCACTCCAAGCCTTTTCGTCTTTGTGCTTTCTTCTCCATTACTCTTGTTGTTGTCTTCTCTGCTACCTCTTCTTGTTGTCATTGCTCTCATTCCTTGTAATGTGCTTTCCTTATTGTTTTTTTATGTTGTTTTTCATAATTTTTGTGCTTTCTTGATAGGTTTTTCTTCATTTTCAATGTTGAACAAGTGAGTTCCCAAGTTCAAAACTAATGCTCGTGTTCTCCTTGTCACCGCTATTGTACATCACTACGGAAGCTCTTGATCTCCTCCTTTACCACAACCTTTGTCCATCATCTTGAGTTTCCACCAGCCAAAGTTGTTATCTTTTGAAAATTTCTCGACATCAAACTTTTGGACAAAAAAAATAAGAACAAGATTTAAGAAAACATTTTATGGTCACCTACGTTATAGGCAAGGTTAGTGGTCTAATAGACTACGATTGTGTGATCATTGTCTATAATTCAAAACTATAGACTAGGGTTTAATAAACTATGAATCAAATTGTCGCCTAAGACTTTTAAAAACCGTTGCCTAAAGACATTTTTATAGTAGTGTTATGCTCATGAAAAAAAAGGTTTGGATATCAAATAATACGATTATGCCTACCAATAATCAATTATGTACCCATACATAATCAATTATATGGTAAGAGTTAATTGATTATGCCCTATAACAAAGAATGTCAGTACCTTTGATGTTAGGGTTTCAACAATGGCTAGCTTAAAGGTCTCATTCCATGGAGAAGTATCAACGTTTTAGTCTTCTAAATAACATTCTTTAGCTCGACACTAGTTGAAGGCTCGATAATGAAGTTATCCAACAAAGCTTTGATTGAACACTCTCACGAAAATTCATGGATCATCAACAGGAATGAAGCTATGGTAAGTTGATTTAGGAATTTTTTAACCTAGGTTTTAGAAGGACTATTGTGGATTTAGGAATAAAAGCTTGTGGATTTAGGAATAAAAGCTAGTGGGAATGCGAAAATTGAAGCTTTTAAAAAAGTGGGAAAAACTTAATATTGTTGGAAATGTGGGAACAAAAAGTGGAAATTTAGGAATGAAAAAGTCTTGGAAATCTGGGAATGAAAAGTGTTGGAACTTTCGGAACAAAAGGTGTTCGGGATTCTGGATTATTATTTTTTACCTATGGACTAAATGATATTATCCATGCATCTTGTTTTCCCACTCATCTATCATAGGTAATAATCCCTTATCAATTCAAGTTTACATATTCCTCTTTTATTGGTAATAATGATATTGCATACAAATATTTCATTGGGCATAATAAATTTATATACGATCCAGATTTTGTGGGTAATTTTCTATGGGAAATTGAGCCTTTTCTTATAATGATTGAAAATATAAGATTGCATAAAAGTACAAAATCTTATTAAAGATATCATATTTTAATGTTTTGGTTTGTTCATAACAATAATGTAGGTCAAGGTCAATGAACGTGCATAGGTTGGGGTTAAATATATCATGGAGGCTATCAAGGTTGAGGAAACAATAACCAACAATAACATGAAGGTTAACCTCGAAATGACAACATGAAACCAACACACCAAACAACAACATGACAAGCAAGAAGTATGATGACTAATTCACACCATAATTTGGTGGTTTCACTTGTGGTTATACTAAAAAAACAGTGTATATTGTGGCAGTTATTTCCGTATAAAGTGGCGTTTATAACCGTCACAATATACGCGTGTGGCGGTTTCCCAAACCGCCATAGAACTGGCCGCCACAAAGTTTAATGTGACGGTTTCACGCTACCCGCCGCAACACCCGCCACTTTAACACTATGTTTAAAGTGGCGGTTTTTATATGTAAATAGTGTCAGTTATAACTGTCGCAATTTAATTCATTGAAGAAGATTTCGGCACCATTATGTAGTGTATAATGTGACGTTTTTAACTGTCGTAATTTTAATTCTAAATAAATAAATTTTATCCACCTCTTTTTTATAAATTTTTTTATATTCTAGTTTGCACAATTAAATAAACATAATATATTTGGATGATATGGCGTATGAGGAATTATGCTCGTTTTCAGGATAAGATTGAGGTTTCTAGGGCTATTTTGGTTATTAAAGATTTAACTTGTTTAGTGGGTAATTCGTCTAAAGCTTCAATGAAGAATGATATGTTCGATTTCAATGTGCTCAAGTTTTTTGGTATTAACACTTGTACTGGTAAAGTTTTATGTCCTCTTCCTGTTAGATGGGAGTTTCCTTCACTAGGCTGGGTTAAAATTAACACTGATGGGGCTGCTAGGGGGTATCCTGGTCTTGCTACTTGCGGAGGTATTTTTCGTGGGAGTATGGGGGAATTTATTGGAGCTTTTTCTGCATTTCTTGAAGTTCAGACTGCTCTGGTTGCTGAGTTTTATGGGGTTATACATGCTATGGAGGAAGCTCAAAAGATGGGGCTTACTAATGTCTGGTTGGAATGTGATTCTGCTTTGGTTTGTGTTGCGTTTACTGCTAGGACAACTGTTCCTTGGATGCTTCGTAATCGATGGAATGCTTGTCTTAATTACTGTGGGAAAATTAGGTTTACGGTTACTCATATTTTTCGTGAAGGAAATGCGTGTGCTGATAAGTTGGCTAATTTAGGATTTTTTTCATAGAGAGCCTTTTCTTTGGTATAATAGGCTTCCACCTTGTCTATTCTTAGAATTCTTTATGAATAGGTATAGTCTACCTATGTATCGTTTTTGTTAACATATGGGTTTTGGTATAGTCCCCCCGTATTTTTGTATTTTTTTATTTTTATTTTTCTTTTGTTCAATAATATTTTTTCATGTGATGGTAAATGATTGTTGTAACTTGAGGTGTCAGCCTAGCTGAGATCTTAAGTTGCATAGTGATACCTAACATGGAAGCTTTTATTTTAAAAAAATAAAAAAATAAACATAATATATTTTCATAATAAAAAAATAAAATACTAATAAAATGAAATAATGTATAAAGTTATAAGCCTTCATTCATTGTATTGAAAATTAAAACACATATAATATTGTTCAAAAGTTGATACATAATTGAAAATTGAAACACAAATAATTATTCAAAAGTTGATACATAACTTAAAATTAAAATACACATAATTGTTCAAAATTTGGTACATAATTTAAAATTAAAACACATTGTTCATCCCCTTCATCCTATTAGTTGATTAGGTGATGGAGCACCGCTTCGAGTATTTGACACCTGAAATAAATAATTTTAAGTTAATGATTTTGAATGTTTATAATTAATTATAAAATAAAAGAAAAAATTATAATTATAAAAAACACTATAATCAAATTCATAAAAGGGAAAGTATTGTTGAAGCTGGAGGAAGCTTCTTCCCTACCAAGACTTGATGTGTGTTTGATGAAGAAAATGGCTTGAGTGCTTTGAAGATTGTAATAGGTTTTTAGATTCATTTGTAATTAGGCTTGTAAGTGTGTATGATTGCCTTTTGCTGTGTAACCTATCCTAGATGCCTAACCAAGTCTAGATCAAGCACATGATATGGTTAAATGGTTTTTGAAAAGTTTTTTAAAATGGTTTTAAAAATTTTAAAACAGTACACAAATAAATCTGTTTTATGGAGAAAGAATCTGTTTAATTCTTCTCTGTTAAAAGGCTTTTCTAAATTTCTGTTAGGGCACCAAGGGAAAGCTCAGTTCGTTATTTCAGTTAAGCTGAGCTGGCCTGTGTGTTATACTTTAATTTGTTTTACTGTGAAAGAACAGGTTTATTCTTTGGTCTGCTGAAAGGTTTTTCACAAGTTAGTTAGGGCACCAAAGGTACCACTCAGACAGTTATTTCTGTTAAGCTGAGTTGGCAGTTTTCACAAAATAAATCTGTTAAGTTCAAAAATGAATATGTTGTTTTCTTAACTGCTTTTCAACTGTTTTTTGAAAAGAAGTTAGAAACTGTTTTCTATATAAACAATGTCTCTCTCACATGAATAAGTGCTGAGGAATTACGCTTTTGACAGAGATCAAACAATTTCCATGTGAGAAGAAGGATTGAAAGAGTTTTTGAAAGGTTTTCCAAAGAGATTTTCAAGTGTGCTTGTTCTAGGAAACCTTGAATCTTGGTGAAGGTGCTGGTGCAGTTCTGCAGCAAATTGAACTACTGGTTTTGAGTTCTTGCATCTTCTTTTCAGGTGTAATCTTTCCTTTATTCTGTTTTGTAAAGGTGTAAGTGTTAGTCACTCCTTGATAGGGTTTCTTGGAGTGCAAGGTGTGCTGAAATAGGGTTTTTCAGCATTGTGTGTGTTGTTCTTGTAGTGTTCAAGAACTGCTGGTTTTGTAAGTGATTGGTACTGTTTTTAGTGAATTCCACCTTGGGGTAAGGTGAGACTGGATGTAGCTCTGTATGAGTGAACCAATATAAAAACGTGTGTATCTTGTATTCTCATCCCTACACTCTTATCTGGTTTTTGCTTAATTCTGTCAAGAACTAAATCTGTTCTTTTTAAATTGAATCTGTTAATTCTGGGTTAAGTGAAAACTGTTCTTCCTGATTTGTTGAAGTTTTCTGATCATAAACAAGGTTGCTTCATATAATGGGTTAAGTGAATTGTGAACAAACTGATCATTCATTAAAACCTGAGAAAGGATCATACTTCTTGAAATCCTGTGTTGTGTAACTTTTGATTGGTTTCTAAGCATAGTTGTATCCTTCATCCTCACAATATTAAGCTGATCTGGTTCTGTTATAATTCTTGTTGAACACAATTTTACATTGATCAAAATTCAAATTGTGCCAAGACTGCTCTGAAGAATCAATCTGTTTCACGTAAAAACAATCTGTTCTTTTTGCCTCTGGAATACTGAAAAATTGTATGTTCTTGCGAAAATTTTATAAGCTCAATTCACCCCTCCCCTCTTGAACTTAGACACTAATAGACCCAACAATTGGTATCAAGAGCTAGGGCTTGTATTTTGCTCAAGTGTGTGTATGATGTCTGAGTTTAAAATGCCTTTTGCTGAAGGTGCATCTATTAATAGACCTCCTATGTTTGGTGGTGTTAACTATGCTTTCTGGAAAATCAGGATGAAGATCTTTATGGAATCTATTGACATGGGAATCTGGGATGCAGTGGTCAGTGGACCTTTTATACCTATGCTGGTTGTCAAAGATGAAACAATAAAGAAGCCTTGGTCTGAATGGAGTGAAACTGAGAAGAAAAAGGCCCAATATGACTCTTTAGCCAAGAATATCATTACATCTGCACTGAATATGGATGAGTTCTTTAGAGTCTCTCAATGTAACTCAGCAAAGGAGATGTGGGATGTACTAGAGGTGACTCATGAAGGGACTGATGATGTGAAACGGGCAAGGAAGCATTCACTCATTCAGGAGTATAAGTTGTTCAGAATGCAATCTGAAGAAAGTATTGCAGATGTGCAGAAACGATTTACACACATTGTAAATCACCTCACTGGCCTTGGTAAAGTCTTTGACAAGGAAGAGCTTAACATAAAGGTACTAAAATGTCTTGATAGGAGCTGGCAGCCTAAGGTAACAGCAATCTCAGAATCCAGAGATTTATCCAAGATGTCCACTGCTGCACTTTTTGGAAAGCTGATAGAGCATGAAATTGAGCTGAAAAGATTGAAAGAACAAGAAACAGTGGAAAAGAAGGCCAAAGGAATTGCTCTGAAAACTACCATAGAACATGATACAAGTGAGGAAGAAGGTGATCCAGAACATGATGAGACTGTGAATCTGCTCACCAGAAAATTCAGCAGATTTCTTAGAAAGAAAAACCGTGACAGAACTCAGCAAAGAAAGAGGTATTCCAAACAATCTATTGATTCAAATTCTTCCAATTACACGTGCTTTGGATGTGGTAAACCAGGTCATATAAAAGCTGATTGTCCAAACAATCAAAGTAAAGAAAAATCAGCAAGCAAGAGGAGTGACAAAGGGAAAGGTAGAAGAGCATATATCTCATGGGAAGAAAATGATGTATCCTCATCTAGTGATTCTTCAACTGAAAGTGAAGAAGCAAATCTTTGCTTCATGGTGAATGATGAGGGATCCAACTCTGACTCAGTAAGTAATTTCTCCACTGATTCTGAAAACTATGATCAACTGCTATTAGCCTTTAAGGAAACACATGATGAAGCAAACAGGTTGGCTATAATGTGCAACAGATTGAATAGAGTAAATAGGGTACTTGAACCAAAGGTTAAAGCTCTTGAAGAAGAACTGCACAAAGCTAAAACTGAATTAATTAGTCTTGAATTGACATGTTTGCATGCATCAATTAAAACTTGTGATAATTGCAAAAAGCTGGAAAAACAGGTTGAGTATTTGTTAAAAACACTTTCAAATTTCACTAAGGGAAGAGAAAATCTTGAAACATTATTAGGTTCACAGAATGCTGTTTTCAATAAAAATGGTTTAGGATATAATCTTGGAATGAAAGGTAATGTGAAAAAGCTGTCAAGTTTCTTTGTTCCTTCTAAAACAGGTTTTTCCTCTTTTAGTAATTCAAAAACAATGCATACTGTAACATGTTTTTATTGTATGAAATCTGGTCATGTATCTAGAACATGTAAGGCTAGGAGATATCTTGTTCCTAAAGGATTGGCCAAATGGCTTCCTAAGGAAAGGTGTTAATCATGCTGGACCCTAGACTAAAGGGGTACCATATGTGCTAAATCTGTTTTGTTGCAGAAAAACAGCAGGAAAAACCAGTGGTACCTAGACAGTGGCTGCTCAAAGCATATGACTGGTGATGTGACTCAGTTCATAAATCTGAAACTCAAAGCTGAAGGGCATGTCACATATGGAGATAACAATAGAGGAAAAATTCTTGGAAGAGGAGATGTTGGTACTAAAGACTCAACTACTATTGAGAATGTCCTATATGTTGAAGGGCTAAAACATAGTCTTCTAAGCATTAGCCAGCTGTGTGACAAGGGATACAAGGTCAATTTCGAAGCAAATACTTGTACAATTTCAAATGAAAATTCTGGTAAGGTGCTGTTCACTGGAAAAAGGGTAAACAACATTTATCTCCTATACATTATAAAGAGCTGTTCTGAAAATGAGTGTTTGCTATCTAAAAATGATGAGTCATGGCTGTGGCATAGGAGACTAGCTCACATTCACACAAATCACTTGAATAAGCTAAAATCTAAGGAACTTGTTTCTGGTTTACCAAACATAAAGTTTCAAAATAACAGATTGTGTGATGCCTGTGTAAAGGGAAAACATATTAGAACTTCTTTTAAATCAAAAGATATGGTTTCTTCAAATAAAGCTTTGGATGTTTTGCATATGGACTTGTTTGGACCATCCAGGACTGCTAGCTTAGCTGGAAATTACTATGCTTTGGTGATTGTTGATGACTTTTCAAGGTATACATGGACTTTGTTTCTTGCTTCTAAAAATGATGCATATAAAGCCTTTAAGAAACTTGCAAAGGTTCTGCATAATGAGAATGAAAATAGGATAAAACAGATTCGTAGTGATCATGGGGGAGAATTTCAAAATGCAAAGTTTGATAAATATTGTGAAAAACATGGGATCATACATAGTTATTCTGCTCCTAGAACACCCCAACAAAATGGTGTTGTTGAAAGAAAGAATAGATCACTAGAAGAGTTAGCTAGGACTATGCTAAATGAATCTGGTTTACCTAAATATTTTTGGGCTGATGCTGTATATACTGCTTCTTATGTGCTTAACAGAACATTGATTAGACCAATTCTTAAGAAAACTCCCTATGAATTGTATAAAGGTAGGAAACCTAGCATTAGTCATCTTAGAGTGTTTGGCTGCAAATGCTTTGTTTTAAATTATGGTAAAGATAATCTGGGGAAGTTTGATCCTAAATCAGATGAAGGAATACATATTGGTTATGCTATAAATGGTCATGCTTATAGAGTATACAACAAAAGATTGCTTGCTGTTGAAGAATCTATACATGTTGTGTTTGATGAAACAGATTTTTCTGTGCCCAAATCTGTTATGGATGAACCTGGTATGGATGATTTAAGAACAATTATGCAACAGAATCAATCTAGTGAGCTTGATGCTACTAATTCAAATTCTGTCAAAGAATCTACTGTGAATGCAGGACTGCCTAAAGAATGGAAGACTCCAAGGGATCTCACTCTTGACAATGTAATTGGTAAAATTGAGAAAGGAGTCTCAACAAGGAATTCACTCAACAACTTCTGCAGAACAGTAGCTTTTGTGTCACAGATTGAGCCTAAAAATCTGGAAGAAGCACTGCAAGACAACAACTGGATAACAGCAATGCAGGAAGAGCTGAACCAGTTTGAATACAATGAAGTGTGGACTTTGGTTCCAAGGAAGCATGAGATGAACATCATAGGAACCAAGTGGGTGTACAGGAACAAGATGGATGAACATGGAGCTATCACTAGAAATAAAGCAAGACTGGTTGCTAAAGGGTATAACCAAGAAGAAGGTATTGATTTTGGTGAAACCTATGCACCAGTAGCACGTCTTGAAGCTGTCAGACTTCTTCTAGCATTCTCCAGCATACAAGGTTTCAAGCTGTTTCAAATGGATGTCAAGAGTGCATTTCTAAATGGCTACATCAATGAAGAGGTGTTTGTATCTCAGCCTCCAGGGTTTGAAGATCACAAGAATCCAAAACATGTGTTCATGCTTAAGAAAGCCTTATATGGATTAAAGCAAGCACCTAGGCAATGGTATGAAAGGCTAAGTGAATTTCTGCTGTCTCAAGGTTATAGCCGTGGCAATTCAGATAAAACTCTCTTTCTAAAGAAGAAAAGTGAAGATATCATACTTGTGCAAGTCTATGTAGATGATATCATCTTTGGATCCACAAATGAAGAGATGTGTGAAGACTTTGTAAAAACCATGAAAAGAGAGTTTGAGATGTCAATGTTAGGAGAAATGAATTTCTTCCTTGGTCTACAAGTTAAGCAAATCAAGGATGGGATTTTCATAAGCCAAGAAAAATACTGCAAGGAACTGCTCAAGAAATTTGATATGAATCAATGCAAAGCAATCAGCACTCCTATTTCAACAAGTTGTCAGCTGGATCAAGATTCTGCAGGAAAATCAGTGGATCAAACGAAATATAGGGGTTTGATTGGTTCCCTATTATATCTAACTGCCAGCAGGCCTGACATTATGTTTGTTGTATGTCTATGTGCTAGATATCAATCCGATCCAAAAGAATCACACTACAATGCAGCAAAGAGAATTCTGAAATATTTGCAAGGATCTAAGGATGTTGGATTGTGGTATCCTAACAAGGTATCTCTGAATTTGATTGGTTTTTCAGATTCTGATTTTGCAGGTTGCAAAGTTGATAGGAAGAGCACAAGTGGGACTTGTCACATGCTTGGATCAAGTCTAATCTCTTGGCATTGCAAGAAGCAAGCTTGTGTTGCCCTCTCCACAGCAGAAGCAGAATACATAGCTGCTGGAAGTTGTTGTGCTCAAACCTTATGGCTAAGGCAGCAGCTAAGTGATTTTGGTATTCTGTTAAATAACATACCTATAAATTGTGATAATACAAGTGCCATAAATCTGTCTAAGAATCCTGTCATGCACTCAAGGACTAAGCACATTGAAATTAGACATCACTTTCTAAGAGAACATATAGCTAATGGAACATGTGATATACAATTCATTGGTACTGAATTTCAACTAGCTGATCTATTCACTAAACCACTTGCTAAAGACAGGTTTCACTTTCTTTTAAATGAATTGGGTATTATTAGCTTGAATTGTCCTCTGCAGTGAAAATTTCAATCTGTTGTTTTATGTTTTAACATGTTTCGTTCCCTGTTTCAGAAATCACAGCTGTGACTAGGAAAGAGAAAGATTTATTTTTCTCTCTCTCACTTTATTATTGACTGCTTTTACGGTTATTGACCAGCAGATCCATGCAAATTAGTGTGTGGGTATCCTAACTAATTGGATTTTGTGTAGATGCAACAGATTTGATGTACCAAAATCAGGTTCCAAGATATTCTTACGTGAATCCACACCTGAACCTGCTGCACCATTGGAATAAAATCTGTAGCATATCTGTGGAATTTGATTTTTCTTCAAAATTCATTATTTCCAAAATCTGATTACATTGCCCTGAATTAAAATCTGTGCTTTTCAATTTTGGTTTAATAAGTCTATATAAACCTAGCACAATTTAGCTCGTCCCTCACACCATCTCACTTGCACTATAAGCTGTCCAGGTGCACATTGCTTCACCACAGGTTTTGTTTCTGCTTTTGAATAATAATCTGTAATATCTTTCTTCTAGAATTGTATGGTAATATATTGATGCAGGGAAAAACAGATTAAGCATGGCATCCTCCTCACATAGAAAGAAGAAATCCAAGGAGCAATCGCAAAGCAGCCAAGGTATCCTGGAAAACTGGTTTGCTGGAGATTCAGAGGCAATGACAAGGTTCATACATGAGACTGGAAGGAAGCAAATCAATGTACCCAAGCTGCTTGAGTTCTCATGGCTGAGAGAGGAGAATTTGATAGAAGCCAAAGACTTGCTCAAACATCAAAAGCTGAGAGGATTTCTGGAGATGAATGGAAATGTCTATCCAGATCTTGTGAAGGTGTTTTACTGCAACCTTGAACAAGATGGCAAAAATCTGGTTTCCCATGTAAAAGGAGTGAAGCTGAAGATCACTAGGGAAATCTGGAGCAGTGTGGGTGGAATCAAATATTCAGGACTGAAAGTGAGCAAAGGAAACACTGCTGGAATTCAAGGATTCAACAAATTGCAATTTTATAGAAGCTGTGTGAGGAATCCCACTGAACCAGTAGCTAGGTATCATGCAGGTAGCCTAACTCTAATTCCTAGACTCTTAGCTCATATAATTGCTTGGCAGCTTACCCCTAGAGGAAGTAATCATGCTGTACTTCATGAGGAAGACTTGATACTGCTGTATTGCATCATGAACCAACATAAGGTAAATTGGGTAAGTACTATGGTTGAACATATGCTGAAATCTGCAAGACTACCTGATTATCGTCTTCCCTATGCAATATTTGTGTCAAAACTGATTGATCACTTTAAAGTGGACACTACCAATGAGAGGAATGACTCCATTAAGGCTGCAAGTGAAATAGATAACTCCACACTCATGAAAATGGGATTCTATAAGGATGAAGATGGCTGGGTTTTTAGAAGGAATGCTGGACAAAGGGCTGAGCAAGAAGCTGCTCCTCAAGGAAATGAAGAAGAAGAAAATGCTGATGGTGTGCAACACATGGACGAATCACCAATACATTCTGCTGAACATGAAGATGTTGCTGCCACTAGTCAGAATGCAATAGTTGCATATGAGGCACCTGAGTACAGAGGTGAACCTCTGTCTATTTTTGAAAGACAGGTGCTAAGCAGGCTGGACACACTCACAGATGAGCAGAAGGCACACTATGAGATGACTTACGCCAGGTTTCAACACTTGGATGATCAACTTGAAGGAATTCAAGTGCAGCTAGCTGAGCTCTATTACAACAACAAGTGATCCTATTCCTAAGTCTTTATCTTTTATATGTTGTTGAACAATTTGGGATTAATCTGTACTGTTTCTTTTCTGCACTGGTTTTTAGTTGGTTTGTGATTTGTAATGAACCTCTATGGTTTATTAGTTTTATTTGAACTGTTATGTATGGCTATTATTGTTTCTGTGGTATTTTGTGCTCCCATTCTGTTTGATGAATCCAAAGGGGGAGAAGAATAGCCTAGTACAGAACAGCCTAAGAATAGCCTGGTACAGGTTCTACAGATGATACTCACAGTGGCTGCTGATATGATTCAGATGTTAAATCTGCAGGTATATCATTTTTAAATCTGTTTGTTCTGCTTTAACACCTGTTTTCTTTGTATATAGTTCTGTACATATTTGGTCATGATCTTTCTTCAAAGCTGTGCAAAGCAAAGGGAATTTGTCTCCATCAAACAGGGGGAGATTGTTGAAGCTGGAGGAAGCTTCTTCCCTACCAAGACTTGATGTGTGTTTGATGAAGAAAATGGCTTGAGTGCTTTGAAGATTGTAATAGGTTTTTAGATTCATTTGTAATTAGGCTTGTAAGTGTGTATGATTGCCTTTTGCTGTGTAACCTATCCTAGATGCCTAACCAAGTCTAGATCAAGCACATGATATGGTTAAATGGTTTTTGAAAAGTTTTTTAAAATGGTTTTAAAAATTTTAAAACAGTACACAAATAAATCTGTTTTATGGAGAAAGAATCTGTTTAATTCTTCTCTGTTAAAAGGCTTTTCTAAATTTCTGTTAGGGCACCAAGGGAAAGCTCAGTTCGTTATTTCAGTTAAGCTGAGCTGGCCTGTGTGTTATACTTTAATTTGTTTTACTGTGAAAGAACAGGTTTATTCTTTGGTCTGCTGAAAGGTTTTTCACAAGTTAGTTAGGGCACCAAAGGTACCACTCAGACAGTTATTTCTGTTAAGCTGAGTTGGCAGTTTTCACAAAATAAATCTGTTAAGTTCAAAAATGAATATGTTGTTTTCTTAACTGCTTTTCAACTGTTTTTTGAAAAGAAGTTAGAAACTGTTTTCTATATAAACAATGTCTCTCTCACATGAATAAGTGCTGAGGAATTACGCTTTTGACAGAGATCAAACAATTTCCATGTGAGAAGAAGGATTGAAAGAGTTTTTGAAAGGTTTTCTTTCCAAAGAGATTTTCAAGTGTGCTTGTTCTAGGAAACCTTGAATCTTGGTGAAGGTGCTGGTGCAGTTCTGCAGCAAATTGAACTACTGGTTTTGAGTTCTTGCATCTTCTTTTCAGGTGTAATCTTTCCTTTATTCTGTTTTGTAAAGGTGTAAGTGTTAGTCACTCCTTGATAGGGTTTCTTGGAGTGCAAGGTGTGCTGAAATAGGGTTTTTCAGCATTGTGTGTGTTGTTCTTGTAGTGTTCAAGAACTGCTGGTTTTGTAAGTGATTGGTACTATTTTTAGTGAATTCCACCTTGGGGTAAGGTGAGACTGGATGTAGCTCTGTATGAGTGAACCAATATAAAAACGTGTGTATCTTGTATTCTCATCCCTGCACTCTTATCTGGTTTTTGCTTAATTCTGTCAAGAACTAAATCTGTTCTTTTTAAATTGAATCTGTTAATTCTGGGTTAAGTGAAAACTGTTCTTCCTGATTTGTTGAAGTTTTCTGATCATAAACAAGGTTGCTGCATATAATGGGTTAAGTGAATTGTGAACAAACTGATCATTCATTAAAACCTGAGAAAGGATCATACTTCTTGAAATCTTGTGTTGTGTAACTTTTGATTGGTTTCTAAGCATAGCTGTATCCTTCATCCTCACAATATTAAGTTGATCTGGTTCTGTTATAATTCTTGTTGAACACAATTTTACATTGATCAAAATTCAAATTGTGCCAAGACTGCTCTGAAGAATCAATCTGTTTCACGTAAAAACAATCTGTTCTTGTTGCCTCTGGAATACTGAAAAATTGTGTGTTCTTGCGAAAATTTTATAAGCTCAATTCACCCCTCCCCTCTTGAACTTAGACACTAATAGACCCAACAAGTATAACCAGAAGAAATAAAAAAAAATATGCTTAAGAACTCCAAGAAAAAAATGATATCATCAGCCAGTTTGGAACTCATTAAAACAAATAGGCAATTTTGAAAAATTTGAAACATCATCCATTCATTAATATCTAATATTTAATACAATTTTGTACACACACACCCAAAATTGGGCATCAAATGAAAGTAGAAACACACACCCAAAAATTAAGTACAATTTTGTAAGATTATTATGATCAACCATGATAAGCAGGAAAAAGGTTGAAAATATAGTACCTTGAAAGATTTTCACTTGTCGGGAATTGTATTGTTTTCCTTTTTTTCTGTCAGCTCGAGCTCCAAGTGTGCGCCAAGATTGCGATTGGTTTGGCTGATCAGGATCAATTTCACTAGTTGCAATTGAATCTTTATAAATGGAAAATGGAGTTGCTCGAGTCCTACAAGAAGAGAGAACAATATGATGGACATTCATCAAGAATTCTAAAGAAAAACTCATAGGAGTTGAGAAACCCTTCACATTAGAAATGCCTAGGGAGAGGGAGGAAATGTTGCGAGAGTATTGAGTTAAAATTTCATATATTTCTCTACAAGAGAAAAATGTAGTGTGCAATTCAAAAAATAACTATCACATGGCAAACTCCAACCAAATAAAGCTAAAGAAACAATCATATTACCTATTATTCCTATCATTCATTGCAGAAAGATCACCAGTTGTGGTCAAGGTGGACAGGACAAAACCTGCAACCACAGGGAAAGATGTTCAAAATTCAAATTCATAATTTTGAGAAAAATGATTGTGCACCAAGTAATGGACTCACAATTTTCTCGAGTGCCAAGAACAATTCGAAAGCTACGCGGGGGTGCTAGTTTTTCTACTGAATCCTAGACAACAAAAGAATATAGTAGATAGATCAAAAGATCCTTTTACAACTATAACAGTTTCAAAGAAGCACTCAATTGGAACACCACATACATCTTTAGTTGTTGTTGGCCTTGCCAGCGAGTGTGCAAGAAATTTTCTATAAGCAGCCTTCAATTTATCATCTGGTTGAGCATTCTGAAAAATGGAGCAATCAAATAAGGTACAACATGCTATAACTAACTATTATCAAACAAGAAAATGCTTCGTTCCCCAGCTCCAAGAGATTAGGGTCTTTACCTGGATATGTCAAGCTGAAAGCATGGCTCAAGATTATAACATTCATAAATAACTGACAAAGCGTAACTATATAGCCAAAACACAAGCAGGATAAAATTTTGAAAACTGGTATTCACTTTAGTAACATATAAGGGTTATGAACATACATAATCCACAAAAAATCTCCCAAACCCAACATTCTGCCAATTAAGTGTGATCTTTCCTAAAGCATAACCCATACCCAATTAAGTGTTATTCTCCTTTTATTTTCCAAAGGATATTAAACAGTAGAATTATGAGGAAAAGAATCTGTAATTGCATACCTCCAATGGAGTCAACGGGCATCTTCAGTCCACACAATGAGCACCAAGCTTTATTATCCTATGCTTTCTTTTGAATTTTACCTCACCAAATCCTTTCATAAGCAATATTCATTTTCTATTTCTGTCAAGTTTAGGAATTTAAACTTCTAATAATGATTGCGTGAACAAAATCAAAGCACACGTTAAAAATAGAATTGTTTCTCTTTAAAAATGTCCTGAAAGCCAAAATCAATTCATATTGCATACATAAATAAATTGGAACTTTTCCGTAGTTTTATAATTTTCTTATACTGGTTCCAGTTAGATTTTAAGCCCCTCACATATAAAAAAATGTAAACACATATTTTTTTATCCAAATTAAAATATAATGAATAATTTGAAAATATTTCTCTTGTGGTTATTAATTTTTATGTGTCAGTTCATAAGTTCATATTTATAAGTTAATAAAATTGTATAAAACTATTATTAGTTATTACAAATCCCAAACTAAAATAAAAAAATTTAGTAATCACATATATTTGATCTAAAAGTTGGTGTACCAAAGTGCGAGCAACGATGGAAGCTTTGGTCCCAAAATTGGCCAAATCAAGCGCAATCTCCATGCCAGAATTTCCAGTGCTTACAAAAACAGATCTGCAATGCAAAACAATATATATCTGTTACAAATTTTTTAAACAAATCCAAAGCCCTAAATCAAATTTTAAACAAAAATCAGAAGCCCTAAATTATATTTTTTTTTATTAAACTTACCAATAACGCGAAAGTGGTACTGAAGCACCGAAGAACACAAAAGAGGGAGTTCTCCATTTTGATTGGAAGTCGAATGGTATAATCAAGTGGAAATGTGAGTGCAAAAGTAAGAATGAACATGAGATCCTGAATGCAAGAATGATTGTGAGTGATTGACAAAAATGAGAGGGTTTGGGAAATAGAGAGTCTCAGAAAAGAGAGGGTTAGGGAAATGAGAGTCACTACAAAAAATCAGTGAAAGAAAGTTACCTCTCGATGTTGTCTTTGATGTAAGGAATGAGGGACTTCGATGAACCAGTGATGGCTGACAGTGAGGGGTCATGGAAAGAAATCGTTAAGAGGAAGGTGTCGTTCAAGCCGACGGCAATGGCGGAAACAACCAACAATGGCGATGAGAAGTGTTAGGTTTTGTGTGAAGGAGAGTTTGTGGTAATGAGAGGGTTCTATGTGAAGGGTGAAATAGTGAAGAGGGTTTTCAGAGAGTGAGAGGTTTCCAAAGTGTAAGCTTTCCAAAGGGCCAGACTGAGTTTTTCGAAAAAAAAATGGGAAAGAAGAATAGTGTAGCGGGAACAAAACGCGGGAGTATTATATTTTGAAAGCTAATTGTGGCGGTTCAAAATGACACATTCTGAAAGAGAATTGTGGCAGTTATAAAACTGTCATATTATACAGATAATTGTGACAGTTTGTAAAACCGCCATATTAAAACCGCCACTGCATACATGATTTTTTGTAGTTACATATGCCCTTTGATAGAAAGCATCATATTTGAGTTATCCATAATTTCAACTTCATTTAATCAAGCCTGTGAAGAGGTTATTCCCCTCCATTACTTTCACAAATGGAGACTTCAACAATAACAATCCTTTGTAGGACATTTTCGATGTTATTAAAACTAACATTTTCAACTTAAAGAGTATGAAAACCCTCTTAGATCAGGTTAATTCAAATGACATTATCTATTACTCAACATTTTCTCAAGCTTGACCTCCTTTTTTACATTTTTAAAATTCTTAAAGTTCTTACTTGGGTTCGCTAAAGAAATAGTGTATATAAGAGTATGTGTGGATCTCCTCACTATATTTACAATAACATTGAAAGTGGAAGCGTTATGGTCAAATACACACTCTTTGAAGTCAACACTTCATACAACATGCTCATCGAACATCAGAATCTAAGTCATCATCTACATACAACATAATATCATGAAGTTCCAAATTGAGGATGAGTGCATTGCCATTGTTAAGTCCTACACCACATATCACTACCAAAAAAATCACTTTTAGCGACCACCAAATAAAGATGAAAGCGAAAATTCTAGTCACAAAGCATTTAACAACCGAATTATAAATTGGTCACAAATTTGCGATCGAAATTTCGGTCGCTATTCCATCGCAGAAAATTTGGTCACCAAAATTCAAGAACCAAATTAGCGACCAATTTTTTATAAAAAATCGGTGGGTAGATCAGTGTTTAAACCAGTGGCTGATAGCGACCACCATTTTCGGTCGCTAATGGATTAAAAAATTAATTAAAAAAAAACTTGTGATAATTCGGTGGCTAAATGGAGACCCTTATAGCTCAAAATTCAATCAAGCTAAATAAAAATGAATTTTAAGTACATAGTTTAAGAAAAAGTTTTACACAAATTAAAAGTAAATCATATTACGCAACAAAAACTATTAAAAACAATTTAAAAAAGTCAAATCTATTATATAATTCAACATACAACTAATCTACTTTTGAATTGTGATCTCTAATGTAAAAAATTGTAAAGAAGTGATATGTGTGATGTCACATCCACTTGTTTTTGCTATTAGATCAACATACTCAACAGTCATATCGCATTGGTCCACTTGGCATATTCTAAAGAGAATCTTCTTCATAGAATTCGCTGTAACTGGATTGAAAGCAACCTGAAAGTTTCCTAAACTAAGTTTAACATATATATATTCTCTTATAACATGCATTAAAAACCAGAAGATAATTCTTCAAGGAAGTAACCTTACAAGGCCCAGAACTCTCTAAAGATAGCTTCAGTTCCTCCCGGCAACGAGCATTATAATCTACTGAGTCAGCATTTCCATAGTCAGTTAACAATATCTACATGGTATTTTTATCAAAGTACATTAAAATAAGGTTCTTCATATCAATGTAAAGTGAATTCAATAAAATAAGGTTCTTCGTATGAATGTAAAGTGAAGTGATATTTAGTAATAGATAGAAAAGAAGATTTTAACACCAAACTATAGAAGCATGAAGCTCGAAAAATTAACATTTCCAAATTGAATTGAATTGTTGAGCCAATATGCGAAAGAGACTAAAAAGAGGATGGTAGAGCTACATAAAGATTTTCCAACTCCAGCCTGACCACTTGTGAGGAGAACATTATTATTGTAAACACCTTGTAAATTTTCCATAAAGAAAACAAAGAAAAAGGAACTCACAATATTAATAGAATAAAATAAACAAAATGCATATATAAAGTTTCAGAGAGGATAATTTATAGTAACTTGGAGTATAACCTAGTACAAGAAAGTTTCATAGAAATTTAAAATCTAGAATTATATTGGGATAAGGTTTGTAAATTCAAGGAAGTGGGAAGGCTCGGTATTATTAATTTCAAGCGATTTAATCTAACCTTGTTAGGAAAAGGGATATGGTGCTTGAATTCAGACAAGGGGTGATGTGATTCCACTAGCACACTTGGAATGATTCTTGACATTCTTAGGAATAATCTTGAGTTGGTTATGAGATAGGCACTTTATGATAGAATTGGATCAAGGTTCTATGAACAAGAACTCACCAAAACTAGTGCCAAAACACAAACTCATATGGAAGTTCCAATTATTGTCAAATTGAACCGATTAAAATGAAAGGAAAAGCAATTGCACCGAACTAATTGACATAGAACTGAAATGAACCGATCAAAATGAAATAAAAGGCAAGAATACTGAATAGGAATGCTGGAGAATTAAAAAAACCGAACAGAATCAAGAACAAAAGAAGAACAGCCAGCTGAAAAAATAAGATTGCCGAACCAAAAGACAATAAACACAAGCTAAGACATGAATATGAAAAGAGAAGGAAGGAAGGAAGGAGAAGAGAGAGCTCATGAAGATGGATGAATGGTTGGATGATCACGCCACTAGGAGGATGGAGACTCCAAGATAAGTGTGCAAGCCGCCACTTGAGGTAACCATTGAACCATCAAGATAAGACTAGTGAAGAAGGCACAAAGCTCTCCAATGCTCTCTCAAAAATTGAGTATAATTTCTCTAATTAAAATTCAAATCTCAAATGTACAAGGGCAGCACCTTAATTTATAGCCTAGAGGTGCTGAAATGCAAAGCTAAAAAAATTCAAAATTCCCCCCTAAATTCAAATGCAACCGGCGCCAACTATGGTCATGAAGAAGGTGTGACCTTCTTTCTCACTTTGGCACCTCCCTAGTTACTCCTACACCTATCTACTAACGCACCCCCCCCTAACACTCCTAACTAAGGACCTAAAGATGCTTTAACAAAAGAGGTTTCTAATGTTTCCCTCTTAAGCACCTTCACACAAAGAAATTACAAAAAGAGAAAATAAACGTCCCTTAGCTCCTAAAGCTTTGAACATGCTTCTTGTAAGCCTTTGAGGTGGGCTTTGACCTCCATGGGCGTCCTCCACTTGAGCCTCAACCTCTTCTTGCTCTTGATGATTGGCCTCCATGTCCACTTGAGCTTGATCTCCATCATACTCCCCGAGTTGGAGAGAATTCGACCACGAATTCTGGAGACCTACAGAAGGAGTTAGATCGCTGACATTAAAAGTATGACTACCTAAGAATGTATCAGGCATATCTAACTCATAAGCATTGTCATTAATCCTCTTGAGGACTTGGAAAGGTCCATCCCCACGAGGCATTAGTTTGGACTTCCTTTGAGTAGGAAAACGATCCTTCCTCAAGTGAAGCCAAACCCAATCGCCCTCATCAAACAACAATGTTTTTCTCCTTTTATTGGCAAGTTCAGCATACTTGTCAACCTTCTTCTCAATTCTCTTCTTGATGTCTTTATGCAAAGTTTTCACAAAAGAAGCTTTCTCATCCCCATCTTTGCACAAGACATCTCCAAGAAGGGGAATAGGAAGAAGATCAAGAGGATTTAAGGGGTTAAACCCATAGACAACCTCAAAAGGAGAATGTGAGGTGGTAGAATTTACTACACAATTATATGCAAACTCAACATGAGGTAGTAAATTCTCCCACACTCTAGGATTCCCCGAAATAAAACATCTCAATAGTTGTCCCAAAGTTCTATTCACCACCTCGGTTTGACCATCAGTTTGTGGGTGGCAAGTGGTAGAAAATAAAAGCTTAGTTCCAAGCTTGCCCCACAAGGTCTTCCAAAAGTGACTCAAGAACTTGGGATCTCTATCGGACACTATAGATCTAGGGATCCCATGCAAACGAACCACTTCTTGGAAGAAGAGGTTTGCAATGTGGCATGCATCATCCACTTTGTGGCATCGAATAAAGTGAGCCATCTTTGAAAAACGATCCACTACCACAAAAATGGAGTCCTTTCCCTTTGATGTCTTGGGTAATCCTAAGATGAAATCCATAGATATATCAACCCAAGGCATTGAAGGGATAGGAAGAGGAGTATATAAACCATGGGGATGCATCTTAGACTTAGCTTTGCGGCAAGCTATGCATTTATCACACAAACTATGAACATGTTTATGCATATGAGGCCAAAAGAAATGTTCATGCAACACATCCAAAGTTTTAGCAACCCCAAAGTGACCCATTAAACCCCCCTCATGAGCTTCTCTAACAAGAGATAATCTAATAGAGCATTGAGGAACACAAAGACGTTTTCCTTTAAAAAGAAAGTAATCTTGTATAAAAAAATCTTTGTGTCCTCCCATAAGACACTCTTGATAGGTAAGAGAAAAATCAAGGTCATCATGATAAAGTTTCTTAATGTGATCAAAACCAAGATATTGAGAGCTTAAAAGATTTAGAAAAGTGAATCTTCTAGAAAGTGCATCCGCCACAATGTTTACTTTGCCTTGCTTGTTTTTGATCACATAAGGAAATTGCTCAATGAATTCCACCCATTTAGCATGCCTCTTGTTAAGCTTGTTTTGGCTTTTCAAATACTTAAGAGATTCATGATCACTATGTATCACAAACTCTTTGGGAAAAAGATAGTGTTGCCAAGTAAACAAAGCCCTAACAAGTGCATATAATTCTTTATCATAATTGGAATAATTGAGATGACTTCCCTTCAATTTCTCACTAAAATAGGCTATGGGGTGGCCCTCTTGAAGGAGAACAGCCCCAATACCTATGCTTGAAGCATCACACTCAATCTCAAATGTCTTAGTGAAATTAGGAAGGGCCAAGATGGGAGCATCAGTCAATTTTTCTTTCAAAGTTTCAAAAGCTTTTTTTTTTGTGCTTCTCCCCATTGAAAGACCACATCCTTTTTCACTATTTCATTGAGAGGTGCGGCAATGGTACCAAAGTTTGGGACAAATCTTCTATAGAAAGAAGCAAGTCCATGAAAACTTCGGACCTCATTCAAGGTTTTCGGTGTAGGCCAATTTTGAATGTCCATCACCTTTGCTTTGCCCACATGACCCCTTTGCAACTCACAACAAACCCTAGGAATTCTATATGATCAAGAGCAAACATACATTTAGCAAGATTAGCATACAAATGTTCCTTCCTAAGGGTTTCTAAAACTTGCCTAACATGCAACCTATGTTCTTCCAAAGATAAGTTATAAATGAGAATGTCATCAAAGTAAACAACAACAAACTTACCAATGAAAGGTCTAAGAACATGATGCATGAGGCGCATGAAGGTACTTGGTGCATTAGTTAAACCAAAGGGCATAACTAACCACTCATATAAACCAAAGTTGGTCTTAAAAGCCGTCTTCCATTCATCACCCGGTTTGATACGGATTTGATTGTAGCCGCTTTTAAGATCAATCTTTGAAAAGATTTTTGAACCATGTAATTCATCCAACAAATCACCTAGTCTAGGGATGGGATGCCTATACTTAATGGTAATGTTATTGATGGCCCTACAATCCGAACACATTCGCCATGTGCCATCCTTTTTGGGCACTAAGATGATAGGCATAACACAAGGACTCATGCTATCTTGAACCCACCCTTTCTCAATCAAAGCCTCAACTTGTTGGCGAATTTCCTTGGTTTCACTTGGATTGGTCCTATATGCTGGACGGTTTGGTAAAGAAGAGCCCTGTATCAAATCAATTTGGTGCTCAATCCCTCTCAAAGGTGGAAGTCCTTTTGGAGGATCTTGAAACACATCTTGAAACTCTTCTACCAAATTTTCCAAGCAATGAGGACTATCAACAAGTGATTCTACTTTAAGAGTTCTAGGGATGGCTAAGAAAAGAGGATGATGAGCCACTATTTCCCTTTCAATTTCATGCCTAGACACAAGGAGTGTAGGCTTAAAACTCTTATCTTTTTTATCTTTTTTATCTTTTTCACTCTTCCTCTTTTTCTTCATTATGACTTGGTCCTCATGGACTTCTCTAGGAGAGAGAGATTTTAAAGTAACCTTGTGACCATGGAATTCAAAAGAAAGTTTGTTGGTAAAGCCATCATGTAAAACTGTTCTATCAAATTGCCAAGGCCTTCCCAAAAGAACATGAGTGGCTTCCATGGGCACAACATCACATAATACCTCATCTTTGTATTTTCCAATAGAGAAAGGGATGAGGACTTGTTTATTCACAACAATTTCTCCTACTTCACTAAGCCATTGTAATTTGTAGGGCTTTGTATGAGAGATAGTAGGCAATCCAAGCTTATCTACTACTCTTGTACTAGTCACATTTGCACAACTACCCCCATCCACCATCAAAGAGCAAATGTTGTTTTGAATAAGACATCTTGTATGGAAAATATTTTCCCATTGACTTTCATCAAAAGGTTGTGAAACTTGGCCAAGAAGTCTTCTCACAACTAACAAATCCCCTTCAAGTGGACATTCACTCTCTTCCTCACTAGATGCACTAGAATGCAATGAATGCTTAGGAGAATCCGAATCATGCTCACTCACTACAATGCCTTCATGCATGTACATACTTCGTTTAGAAGGGCAATTAGCAGCTATGTGACCATAACCCATACATTTAAAACATTTAGTATTAGACTTTCTAGTGGGTGATTTAGGCCTAGAAGTAGATGGCTTAGTTTCCTTGGGTTTGAAAGAAGAATCTTTGTAAGGAAATTTAGAAAAATACTTTTTGTTCCTCCAAGACTTGTTGTAGTAACCATCATTGGGAGCATTTTTGAAAGAATTTTTCTTAACAAGTTGGGCTTCCACCTTCATTGCAAGATGAACTAAAGAACCCAATGATGAATACTCTTGTAACTCAACAATATCTTAGATATCCTTCCTTAGACCACTCACAAACCTAGCAATCATAGCTTCCTCACTTTCTTCTAATTCAATTTTAAGCACAAGCGTCTCTAGCTCCTTATAATATTCATCCACATTTAGCGTGCCTTGTTGAAATCGTTGGAGTCTCAACATGAGGTCTTTCCTAAAATGTGGGGGTACAAATCTAGCGCGCATGTGATCCTTTAAAGAGTTCCAAGAGTCCACGGGAGGACCCTTGTGATAGATAATGTCCTTTACAACACCATGCCACCATTTCATGGCATAATCACTAAACTCTAAGGTGGCTAGCTTAAGCTTATGCTCATCTTGGATCTCATGGATCTCAAATATTTGTTCACACTTAGCCTCCCAATCTAAATATACATTAGGATCACTAGAACCATTAAAACAAGGAAGCTTGACCGAAGGTAGCCTAGCCTTTGCATCTTGGTAGAAGCCATTGCCATAGTGATGTCTCTCCCCTTGGTTATGATGTCTATGTCCATGAAATTGGGGTGGAGTTATCCTTCTCCTATGGTCTTCTTCACGGCCAAAATCATTTGAAGAAGCTCTTGTTGAAGGTCTATGTGAATGATGCCCATCATGGATAGAAGGAGATGGCCTAGCTTGTTGCACCTCCATCTTTTGCAATTTCTCTTCCAAACGACTAATGGTGTGTTGTGCTTCATGCAACTCTCCAAGAACCGAAGCTTTGGAAGGAGAATGTTGCTTGTAAGATGCATCACTTGAAAATCCAGCCATTTGCAAATAAAAACAGCAAACACACAAAAACAACAAACAAGTCAAGAAACAAAATTAGCAAAAACAGTGAATTTGGCAATGAAACTGCCGAAGTGAATTTGGCCAGAAAAATAGGTCACTCTCAAAGAAATAATGTCCTTGCACCAATCTGATCTTGAGGTCTTGGAATCCTCAAATGAAATATGTCAAAGCAAGGCACACCAATCTCAAAGCCAACCACAACAAAACCAATGAAGCAATAAAGACAAACAAGAAAAAGTATAAGCAATGAAAGGCTAGAACAAAAGGAATACTAGATGTTTGACAAACTCAAAGATTAATGAACAAAAGACAAGCAAGAAAATTAAAGAACTCAATGAGAAAGTAGGCACACAAAAGAGTACTTAAAGAAAAGTACTAGAGTAGATGAAGAAAACAAAAATTAGCTACTGGAAAATATTTTTATGCAAACTATACTTGATGTTCACTGATTTAACTGGAATGATATAGAGCGAACTGGATAATGAAATTTTAACCACACAAACTTCAAGATCTTAACTCAAAAATGGCACTGGAATTATGCAAAAACAGTAAGCCAATTAATTGAGATAAATTTTTCAAAATCGCTGCCAGATTACCGTATTTTTTTCGACAGAATTGTACACTTTTTGTATTTTATTTATCATTTTTTGTGTACTTTGAATTTTTTAGTACTTATTTTTTCTACTCTTTTCTAACACTTTGAAGATCACAAATCCAGAATTTTCCAGTGATTAAATCAATTGCAAGAAGGAAAAACAGTAAGCACGTTTTCAGAAAACAGAGGAAGCCTAATAGGAATGAAAAACATAATTATGAACTAGCAAAGACATAATGGAAAATGATGTATAGGAACTTGTATAGGTCTAAAATACAAGCATGAACTCAAACTAAAACAGAAAATGCACAAAGGATCAAGTATCAAACTCGGAAAAATTATATGACAACAAAGCAAGAAACAACAAAATCAATAAAAGTACTACAAGAAGTGATGACAATTATGGAAAAAACAAGACTAAGACAAAACTTGTATGGATTCAAAAAGGAAAATACTCAAACATATGATAGGCAAAAGAATTAAAACAGAAAGCAAACTCAAATAAGCCTAAAACAGAACCTTAAATTGCAAGAAAATAAAGAGCTCTTGAAATTAAAGTGCAACACAACTCAAAATTTAAACAGGAACACACCTAAACTCTTGATACCACATGATGTGATTCCACTAGCACACTTTGAATGATTCTTGACATTCTTAGGAATCATCTTGAGTTGGTTATGAGATAGGCACTTTATCATAGAATTGGATCAAGGTTCTATGAAGAAGAACTCACCAAAACTAGTGCCAAAACACAAACTCATATGGAAGTTTCAATTATTGTCAAATTGAACCGATTAAAATGAAAGGAAAAGCAACCAGCTGAAAAAATAAGATTGCCGAACCAAAAGACAATGAACACAAGCTAAGACATGAATATGAAAAAAGAAGGAAGGAAGGAGAAGAGAGAGCTCATGAAGATGGAGGAATGGTTGGATGATCACACCACTAGGAGGATGGAGACTCCAAGATAAGTGTGCAAGCCGCCACTTGAGGTAACCATTGAACCATCAAGATAAGACTAGTGAAGAAGGCACAAAGCTCTCCAATGCTCTCTCAAATATTGAGTATAGTTTCTCTAATTAAAATTCAAATCTCAAATGTACAAGGGCAACACCTTAATTTATAGCCTAGAGGTGTTGAAATGCAAAGCTAAAAGAATTCAAAATTCCCCCCTAAATTCAAATGCAACCGGCGCCAACTATGGTCATGAAGAAGGTGTGACCTTCTTTCTCACTTTGGCACCTCCCTAGTTACTCCTACACCTATCTACTAACGCACCCCCCCTAACACTCCTAACTAAGGACCTAAAGATGCTTTAACAAAAGAGGTTTCTAATGTTTCCCTCTTAAGCACCTTCACACAAAGAAATTACAAAAAGAGAAAATAAACGTCCCTTAGCTCCTAAAGCTTTGAACATGCTTCTTGTAAGCCTTTGAGGTGGGCTTTGACCTCCATGGGCGTCCTCCACTTAAGTCTCAACCTCTTCTTGCTCTTGATGATTGGCCTCCATGTCCACTTGAGCTTGATCTCCATCAAGGGGGGTTGTGGAGGGAGGTCATCAAATCTAAGTATGGTGGATAGAAAGGCCTGAAGGAACAACAGACTATTAATAACAAAGTCTCTTTGTGGTGGAGAGATTTGATGAGGGTCTGGAGTTCAAAGGAGTGGGGAGGGAAGTTTGAAGATCGTTTTAATTGGAAGGTTGGAAATGAGAAATATATTCTATTTTGGATAGACAATTGGGTAGTCTTTGAAGTCTTGAAAAATTGATTTTCGAGGTTATTCTCTTTGTCTGTTTTTAAGGAAGCAAATCTATGTGATTGTGGATTATGGGTTAATGGGGTCTGGGAGTGGAACTTAAGGTGGAGAATGGGTCTTTTTGCTTGGGAGGAGGATAAAGTAAGTCAGCTCTTAGAGATGATTTCTAACAAGAGGCCCGAGTTGGAGACAATAGACATATGGGTTTGGAAGGATAGTGAGACAACAACGTTTTTAGTAAAGTCTGCTTACGAGTTATTAAAGGGAGACGAAGGCGAGGAAGATTATAGAATGTACAATTTTTTCTGGAGAATTAAGGTGTTTCCTTCAGCCCATGTCACAGCTTGGAGGCTGATTGAAAACAAGGTAGACTCTAAGGTAAATCTGGAGAGTCGAGGGATAGGAATCGAGAGCAAGAGGAGTCAAAAAATCATTTATTCTTCGGATGCATAGTTGCTTGGCTAATTTGGAATCTTTGTGACGAATGGTTAGGAGTGAGTTCGGTTGATCTTATCGTCCATAGGTCACATTTCAAACATTTCAAAATTCTGGATGTGTCTACTTCAGTTAATCTTATTATGGGTAATGCTTGGATAGCGTTGATTAGCGAGATTTGGAGACACGAGAGTAATTGTTTATTTAAAGATGGAGTGGTTGATTATACTGAAGGTTTTTCCCTGACAAATGTTAAGGTTTGGTCTTGGATCGCTTGAAAGATATCATCAGCGAGTTTCTCATTCTCTAACTAGTGTCTAGAACCCTTGATATGTATGTATTCGATTTAATGTCATTATGAGGGTTGATCCTTGACCTTTTTGCTTCTTCTTTAGTTGGTAGTGTTGGGAAAGACAGTATGAGATTTTTTTATGATTTTTTTGATGATTATGTGGAAAGATACTCTTTATTCTTTCTTACTCTGTATGAAAGTTAAATCACTCCTTAAGTAAGCCGATTTAATTTAATTGTTTCTTGCTGATAAAAAAAATAAATCCTTTCATAAATATATCTAATTTTGAGATACTCAATTTTTTTAACACATATTTCTACTATATTCAAATTCGAATGTATCCACCATACAAAGACAAAATCACTTGTGAAGGAACAAATTACTTTTCATAAAGTTATGTTATTTGGTCTTTAAAACATTAATTTTAAAACATTAATGTGACTAAGGAGCACATTTTCACCCACTCTTAAAAAGAACCTTTTAAGATATAGTTTTTGAAAAATGAAAAGTTGGCAACTCAAGTGTTTTATCATTTCAAGACTGGCGAAAATCCCTCCAGTAAAAGCATTTAATGTTGTGTTACCAAGAAATGTTATTCTCAAATACCTCAACTTCATAATAACTAGCATCGCGTAAAGTTAGGTTGAGATTAAGCTATTTCAATTACTCAAAAGTTATTCAAAACTCTTTCATCCTAGTCAAAAATATCATTCAAATGAATTCTTACTTTAATATACTATTAATATAATTCAATTATAAATCAACCAATAATCACTTAAATCATATAATTAACCAAAATATAAGGCTACTAAAACATATTATTGGTAGACTTCTGGAATATGGAAGGGAACTTATAATTACTTTTTGGCTCATTGTTCTCTTGCTAACTTATTGATTCGAATGTTAAAACATTCTTTGTGGATAACATACATTGCACTATGTATTCATTACTTATTGATATCGAGTTCATTCCTCGTTGTATTCATAATTTTAGTCATAGATATAAAAAAATTTACCTCCTTAATAGTTCTGTAAAACACGTTCAAATTTATAAAAAAAAATACAATGTAATTTATATTTAAAAATTAATTTAGAACTACATTATAATTATAGTCACGACTAATCTTTATATTGTAATATGTATTCAAACTTTTTATATCCAGAAAAAAGAAATACGAACACTTTATTACATGCAATATAGAAAGTTGACGAGAACACTAGATAAAATTTTCATATTGTCAAAGTCGTGAAAACATACAAACAAAATATGGATAAAACTTAGGACATTAAACATTTGTGAGAGGAAGTTGTATTAGCTAAGTTTAAAAGAAGAAAAGAATCTACAAATAAAAAGGAAGGGAGAAAAGAAAAGGAATCCATTGGATTTGATAGGAATAAGAGGAGAAGTGAAGTTGTGATAATATTGGGGAATGCTGTCTCAAAAATGATTTCATTTTATAAGAATAGCATATAATTTACAAGGGCTGCTATCAGCAGAAAAGAGGCACGGCAGTGAAATTAGCTTGGACTTTGACATTTCTCTTTCTTTAGAAGGACAAAAAATGGGCAAAACTCCAAGCTTCAGCATCTCTCAATTTATGTCCTATTTCAAAATATTTGAACTGAGATACATGACATGATCAAGTTCATCAAAAACATGTCACCATATATGCGTGCATGCATGCCTCCGATTTTCCTCCCCTTCTGCCTTTTTTCTCCCTCTGATCATTCGGTCTGTTTTGGCGCGCGTGTGTGAGTGTTTGGATCATGCACAAAGTCATTAATTGTTGGATATATATGAAGATGCCGGAGAGCAATCTTTCCTAGGCCTGCGCTGCAATTCTCACCTACAAAAGCAACTCTGTACTAAGCTAGCATATTGACAGAACAACCATTAAACCTGAACCTCCTCTATCCTCCTAATGGCTTCCTTCATGTTAAGTCGTTGGTCGGGGTTGCTCTCCGTGCAAGCAGCCCCTATTTGGAGAAGTTGCAGCATTTGATTGAGGGAGTTAGAGTGACTGCTCTTCAACTCTGGATCAATCAACTCGGCCTCTCTTCTGTCAGAGATTGCAGTGAACACCCACTGCACTACGTCAGTGCCACCCTTCCCATTACTGTGATACTGAGAAGGGAATTTCCCGGTGATGATCTCAAGAACGATGATTCCGAGGCAATAAACGTCGGTTTTCTGTGTAACACGCTGGTATGATACGTAATCCGGAGTTTTGTAGGCAAACATTGTCTGTACGGCGTAGTTGTGGTTGATGAGTGGATGAAAGGCGAAATCGCCCAGGAGAGGCTCGTAGTTTTCAGCTAGCAAAACATTGCTGGATTTCAAGTTTCCATGTGGCAGGTCTTCGTTAGGAAATTCTTTGTATAGAAACCCTAACCCTCGTGCTATTCCCTTCACAATTTTCAAACGGATTGGCCAGTTCAGGTCCGAATGATTCGATCCTCTGTCACCTGAAATACATTTTACTTCATCCCTTAATTCCACGTATCACTGTATCACCTTGCATGCAAATAATTTTCACCGAATAACACCAAGAGAGTAACGCACTAATGGTATGATTATGATTAGATAAAACTTTCGCATTTATAGATTTTGGAGTAATGAGTCTTACTCCAGTATAATCATGAAAAATGAATAGCTAGAAATGAATGTGGTACCGTGCAAGACGTATAGCAAGCTTCCTTTGGGCATGTATTCTGTGACGAACAGCTTTTCCTCCTTGCGGTAATGGTAAGCGAGAGGGGTCAAGATGTTAGGGTTTCTGAGTCTCCCAAAGCGTCTCATTTCGGCGTCGAAGATGTCTCTGCTCACTTTATTCATCTCTCGCATCCGCTTTACCACCACAGACAACCCACTAGCCATGGCGGCTTTGTACGCCGAACCCAGCCCACCGTTTCCGAGAACCTCCGCCGCAGCCTTCATCAAATCGGGCAAGCCAAATGTGCCCCTCTCATCGTTAACCATCACGAGGTCGCCAATACTGCGCGAGCCCCCTTTCTTCGATGTCGTGGAAGACTCCTTCTTGCTTCCCTCGGAGGTTCCCCTGCTGTGGTTGGTGCTTGGCACGTGCACCTGCACCACCTCCTCCGCGTTATCCCTGCTCATCACGCTGAAGTCGTCGTCGCGTTGACGCTTGGATCGCATAATGACAAAAGCCCCTGCGAGAACAGCGGCAATGAAGATGAGAATAACCACCTTCAATCCCCAACCAGTGCTTTCACTGGCCTTTGGCTCGGATTCGCACTCTATAGCCAGTGGCTTCCCGCAGAGTTCTTTGTTTTCGGAGAAGGATTTGGGGTCGAAGCGCGACATGGAGGAGGGGATTTGGCCTTGGAGGTTGTTGTGGGACATGTCGAGGGATTTGATGTCCTGTTTGAGTTCGGGGACGCGGCCGGAGAACTGGTTGTTTTCGAGATGGAGCTCGGATAAGAAACGGAGGTTGGTTATGGATTCGGGGATGGGGCCAGTGAATTTGTTGTAGGAGAGCCATATTTTCTTCAAGGAGGCTAACTGGGAGAAGAAGTCGGAGGGGATGGGTCCAGAGAACTGGTTGTTGGTCAAGTAGAGGGCCTTGAGGACTCCGAGTTTGTTGAAGGGAGGGATGGGACCGGAGAAGGAGTTGTTGACGAAACTGATGGAGCGGAGAGAGGGGATTTGGGAGAGGGCTTCGATATCGATGGAGCCGGAGAGGGAGAGGTCGGTGAGATGGATGCTGCTGATGCCATTATTGAGGCAGATGACGCCGACCCAGCGGGCGGAGCAAGGGTTCTGGTCGGGGATCCAGGAGGGGAGGGTTTGGGGGTTGGAGAAGGATTTTTTGAGGGCGAGGAGGGCTTGGTTATCAGTGAGGGGGAGGGAGAGAGGGAGGAGGGAGAGGAGGAGGAGGAAGAAGAAGAGGTGAACAGCGGCCATCGCCGTGCCGGAAATCTTATGCGTCCGGGAGAGAAATGGACCGCTGCTCGGAGAGATTGAGGTTCTCTGATTGTTTTGGATTTGCCTTTTTTTGTTTTGTCTTGTTGAATTTGGGGTACCGCCTACAGGATTGGAAAACAACCTAGCTAGGTTGTCGTGCGTGTTTGAGAGATGGAGCTCCCACAATTACCATCATTCTAACAATAGCTTCCTCGCTTTCTCCTTCTAATTTTTCCCATTATTTTCGTCCACTCTTGACCCTGTCACCTCCATTTCTGGCCTTCACCTTTTGCGGCTATCAACGCCTCTTCCATGCATACATTTTCCCTCCACCTCCCATGCCTGCATGCATCCATCGCTACCTCTTTCTCTCTTCCTATCTTCTATATATATAACCCCTTTTCTTAATATTTTATTTAATCATTTCATTTAATATTTTATTAATATATAAACTTCTTAAATAAAAGTAAGACAAATTATGCCTTTTCAAAAATAGCTTTTTCCTATAAATAAGATAAGAGTAGTCATATTTTGACCTCCTTCTAAAAAACGAAACACTCCATAGCTTAAAATAATAATATTTTAATTATATCTATTTTATTTTATAAGCTCGTTGTAATGCGGGTGAATTTTTTTTTTGAAAATATAAGTTTGAGATCTTACTTTTATTTTAGAATACTTTTAACAATAAAATATTATATTTAACTAATAAAAAATTAAAATAAAATAATAATATTATTTATTGTAAAATAAGAGTGTAAAAAATTAACTTAAATCATTTATCCTAAATCCTAAAAAAATAACAATAAGTATCATCATTCTTTTGTTTTAGATTATTGTTTTTTTATAAATAAATGAAACGTACATGCCCAATATTATCTCTTCCACTTTCCTCTATCTTTTTTAATTTTAACTAAAACTATTAAAAAATTCAAATTTAAAATGCATGTTATCTTTTTAATCAATGTTAAAAATATCATCTTCAAACTAGTAGTTGGTTTCAACTTGCAAACATGTGGCAAGGACTAAGTTAACCAAATTTTAACCGTCATATTGAGCTTGAGAGTAAAGCTTAGTACTGAATTGGCAGCTCTTCTACATGTCCTAATATATATTAAAAAAATGTTAAATTTAACAAACATCAATTTACAACTTTTCAAAACTTTTCCATCTTCTACTACATGAACTCATATTTTAATAAAAAAATATTTTTCCTTTTATTTTTAGCAATTATAATATGAAGCAATTAATTATTTACTTCTCAACAATAACCGTGTCGCAAATTTGCTAATAAACTCTCACAGATTATTACGTAATAGTGAATACCGTCAGCTTTATATGATATATTTTTAAATTAATTGAAAATTTCAAGAGTGATTAACACTTTTAGGAAATAATTATTTGATTTATTGTGTATAACTTAATACTAGAATACCTTTTCATAATCAATATATTATCAACATCCTAAACAAATCCTTGACAATTGTGATAGAGAAACCCAGATCAAGGTAGTTTACTGATGACTATTTTTCTCTCTAGGGTCTTTTTCGATATTTTTTTAAAGTAGTGTGATTTTATTTTGAAATTCTCAAAATAAATATTTTTTTTAAATGGATAAATCGTCAATAAAAAAAAATACGATTTTTACAATACGAGATCACCAATCGCCTCAGAGATTTGAAAAAAAAATTAAAATAACATCTACAATCTTAATATTAAAATATATTTTAACATATTAAAATTATAAAAAAAAAATCGTATATGTGAAATAAAATTTTAGCTGGAAATCGTATTTTACAGATACGTTTTAAACATTATAATATATAATAATATATAAAATTAAAAAAATTATATAATAAATATTTTAATATATAATAGTTTTAATATACAATTTTTTAGTATTTAAAATAGAAATAAAAATAATAAAAAAATAGATAATTTAAATTTATTATTACAACTTATTTTATATATAATTAAAAAATTATATTTTAATATTTAAAATAAAAATAAAAATAAATAGAAAATTAGATAAATTTAATTTATTATTATAACTTTTTTTATATATAATTAAAGAAAATTAGTTTTTTATAAAAAATAAATTTAACTAAATAAGTTTTCAGAAAATAATTTTTTATTATACATAATTAAAAAATTGTGAATATTTAGTATATATAATTAAAAAATTAAATATTTTTTTATTTTTAATTAAAATTATTTTGAGTTCTTAATAAATCAAAAAAAAAATCAGAAAGCTAAAACGGATAACGTCAAAAAAAAATGAATAAGTTTAAGAAGAACATTAAAGTTTGACATTAAGTGAAAACACACAAACATGACAAACTAATTTAAAGATTACATAATTTAGCAACCTAAAGATGAACAAACTATCTATGAAATCTTGTTCTACATGGGGTCTTCTTCGTTGTCTTGGTAGATGTCTAAGCGAAGGTAGACTTTCATTATCATTGTTTTCTTTTTCGTTGTCGTTAGATGGAATCTCAGACTCCATTGAAGACATTGTGTGTCAATAGCAATGCATGGTAGGAGCTGGATGAAATGCAAAGTGTGGTGTCATTGTTGAAGTACCAAACATCTGCGATGGACTCGGAGAAAAAATATTTCTCTGTGATGGAAAACTGGTGTAAGTTGATGACACTTGCTGGTAGGAAAATTGGGCATACGTGTTGTGGTGGTGGTCCATAAAATTAAATATTTGCGGTGGTTGATTGGGGTGAATTGAAATTGGACTTGTTATCCAAATTGTGCAACATTTGATAAAGACCAACATGATGAGGGTGGCCTTCGGAATAGTGTGGTCAATTATCATGTCGTACTGTTGTTTAAGAAAATAATTAATCTACAAATTTTTTAAAAAAAGTACGAATTTAAAAAAATAGCAATATCAAATGGGTACAAATTGAACTTACATCGTCTTCAGATGTGTCTATAGGTGAGACGTAGTGAATGGTATGAGTGATGTACCATTCCATATAAGTTGATTCATCATGCAAATGGTCGTTTTCGTTTTTTTTTATCAGTAAAAAAAGAATAAATAATGGAGGTATTTCAGGGATACCTCAACCCTTATACAAAAAACTCAAACCACTCACAGATCCTCAAGAACATCAACAAACGCTAAACTAACCTGAATTTTTAATAACAGACCTTATGCAAGCTAGACACCAATTAGAATAAGAAAAACATGTTAGTCTAACCTTTGCAGTTACCCACGACCAAACCTCCAGTTGAACCATCATGAAGATTTCACTATGATCTATAGTTTTGTTCCTAAAAATCTTCTTGTTCCTTTGTTTCCACAATTCTCCAATGACTGTTATCCATACGCAAGACCATATGTTATTAACGACTTTGCTTTCCTTAGTCAACCTGAACTGGGCGAAGTGCTTTTTAGGTTCATAATGAGCGATCGATGTCACCCCCACTCATTCTTAGCATTTTGCCCACACCAGCCAAGCTACCCTACAAGTACCAAAAATATGTGACGTTGTTTCCTCTTCCTCCCCACACATACTACAAATGATATTCTCCATTGATATCCCTCTCTTCACCAAATTTTCTTTAGTTGCTATTTTGTCCTCCAACACCCACCATGCAGTCAAGTGAGCTAATGGTTGAGCCTTAATTCTCCAAAACCCCTCATACATAGGTACTCATTCCCCCTGCTCTTCGTCTTTTAGGGTATTGTATACTGATTTGACTGTATACTTTGTTGTTTCACTATCCTTCCACACCCACTGATCCTTCTTTTCCTCGTTGATACTCTTGCTTCCCATCAGCCTTTCCATCTCTAGCTCTTGGTACTTTTCCCAATCAAACAAGTTCCTCCTCCATCCTATATTCCATACCAACTGAAGATTATTATTCCACTCCCCTCCTTGCCACAACTTATCACCCTTGCCAGTACAAATAGAGAAAAGTCTCAGAAACTTATCTTTTAGCGCCTCGCCACCCAACCATTTATCCTCCCACAACATAATTTCTCTCCCATTCCCAACCTCCCAAAATCAATTATCCTGGAAGCTTCCCTTCCATCCCTTCAACCTCCAAATCTCCTTCAAATCTCTCCACCATAAGGATTCTGGCCTGCTAATCCTTTGGTTCCTCAGGCTTCTTCATCCACCGTACTTTGATTCCATCACCTCTTTCCACAAACCTCTTTCATCATTGCTCAACCGCCATATCCATTTTCCTATAAGAGCCACATTGAACATTCTTAACTCTAACATTCCTAGCCCTTCCATCTCCTTTGTTTCGCAAACTTTTTTCCACGACACCCACGCTACCTTCCTTCCTTCTGAGCCCCACCCGCATAAGAAATTCCTTTGCAGTCTCTCCACCTCCTTAGCCACCGTAACTACTATTTTGTAAAGAGACAAATAAAATAGGGGTAATGAAGATAACATTGATTTAATTAGACATAAGCGGCCTGTCATAGAGATAAACTTGTCTTTCCATCTTCCTAGTCTTTTCCTCACACTCTCCACCACCCCCTCCCAAAAACTTCTCCTTTTATGGCTCCCCCCAATGGGCATCCCCAAATACTTAAATGGAGTTTTCATCACCTTACAATTCAAGATAGTTGCACAACTCTGAACCAAGTACTGATTGCATCCCACCCCTCTTATACGACTCTTCATATAGTTAACCTTTAGTCATGATGCCAATTCGAAACAATTAAACATGACTTTGGTCACAGACACATTTTGTGGATTCGCTTTGCAAAAGAACTGAGTATCATCTGCGAACTAGAGCATATTCACCTTTACTTGCTTATCTCCAACAGTCAGACTCTGAAGCATCTATTTCTCCGTCGCTTTCCTTACCACGCCAATTAAACCCCCTGCCACTATAAAAAAAATAAAGGTTCTAGAGGATCACCCTGTCTCAACCCCTTCCTGGGTTTGAACTCCTGAGTAGGACTATCATTCACCAGAACGGAGATCGACGATGATTCTAAGCAAGCTTTTATCCATTCAACCCACTTTTCACAAAAACCAAGTCTCTGTAACATATAATAAATAAAGTCCCAATCAACTGAGTCGTATGCCTTCTCATAGTCTACCTTGAAGAAGATGCAACTACTTTTTCTCCTCTCATTTGCCACTAAAACACTGTCCATCAACCCCCTACCTGCCAGAAAAGCAGAGTGTCTAACATCGATGACCTTGTGCAAAACCTTCTTCAACCTCAAGGACAAGATCTTGGCAACTATTTTTTACAAGCATCCAACCAAAGATATTGATATGAAATTGTTTAATAGTTGGGGATTATCCACTTTAGGTATAAGTGAGATAAAAGAAGCATTTGTCCTCCTTGGCCACCTACCACACTCCTCAAAATTGTTCACCGCTCTCATAACATCCACCTTGATCTCTTCCCAGCAAAACATGATGAAACCGAAGTTAAAGTCGTTAGGTCCCAGACTTTTCAAATTGTCACAATTCCACATCGCATTACTTACTTCATCTTTAGTGATTTTTTCCATCAACATATCATTATCCTCGTTTGAAATACTGTTAAAAACTGCATTATCAAGCCTGACTTGTGGCCTATCACCTACGTTGAACCTGGCCATGAAGAAGTCCCTTACCTTCCTTTTTACCTTTGTTTGATCTTCGAGCCATCGCCCATTTTCTCTCAACCCACTGATTTTGTTTCTTACCATTCTCCACTTGATAACTGAGTGAAAATACCTAGTGTTCAAATCCCCCTGCTTCAACCATCTCTGACGAGCCTTCCGTTGTAAAAGAAGTTCTTATCTATGTTTGGTTCCTCTTTGTTTCGCCAACAGAATCCTCCTCCCTCCTTTCCTCATCTAACTCACTTTCATCGTCCTTGGCATGAAGATTTTGAATATGTCGTTGGATGTCCTCCCCTGCCTGATTTAAGTTTCCAAAGGTTTCTTTGTTCCACACCTTTAGATCTGCTTTCAGTTTCTTAAGTTTTTCCTTGAGGACGTAAATCCCACTACCTTGTACTTCATATCTTTGCCACTTACTTATGACGAAATCCTTAACCCTCTCATCACTTTGCCAAACATCTATACTCCTAAAGGGTTTAGGGCCCCAATCTGTAGAACTAGTCTTTAACACCAAAGCACAGTGATCAGACAACACTATTTCAAGAACATTCTAAATACTATATGGCCATCTGTCCAACCACTCCCTTGAGACTAAAATTCGGTCAATTCTACTCTTTGCAGTTCCATTCGGTTTATAACACGTAAATTTTTGCCCCACCATCGAAATATCCAACAATTTCATTTTTTCTATGAAATCGTTAAACCTTCTCATCTCCTTCTTATAGTCCATATTTCTGTTCACGCTTATCCTCTCACCTAACCTCCTGATAGAATTGAAATTACCGACCACGCACCAAGGCATAGATATTTGCGTCCTTCTTGTTTCCCATATCTCCTCCCAAATAACTCTCTTCTCTCTAAACGACCCAGAGATGTAAATATTCACAATAGTAATCTAAGTCGCCTCCCCTACACTCCACTCCCCTTGAATAATACAAAAATTCTCCTCGGCAAAGGCGTTTGTCACTTGTAAACATCTTCTCCTCCACATCGTAATCATCCCACCTGCATTATTTACAGCACCCCTCTCGACCCAATCAATTTCGTTAGAACCCCACATCTTGAAGATACTTTCCTTCTCCATCTCCTTGCATTTGGTCTCTTGTAAGCACACCACTTCAGCCTGTTCTTTCTTAATCAGCTCCTCTAGATATTTCTTGTTAGCATAACCCCATATTCCCCTGATGTTCATGCTAATTATCTTCATCATCAGAAACTATGTTCTCCACCTTGCTAGTACTCACCTTTCTAACAGCACCATTGTCCCTCATCTCCATTGTCTGAATATGTCCTATAACCGCATCCTCCTCTCATGTAAAAGAAAACATTATTTCCTTTCCCATCCTCCAAATTCTTATGGCTTCGACGTGCTCATTTTTCAATAAGTATATCTTGTTATAATTTCTAACATCGCTATCAATAGGATGGTTGTTGAGATAATTCGTGCCTAACCTTATCTCTTGGCTGAAAAAAATTGTTCTTTGAAGCTTCTCCCATCTCCGCATTCCGCACCTGCTTCTCTCCCAAAGAGTCCCTATCTTGGCCTACAAATGGTGTTGCTGCCATCAATAAATGCCCATGTTTCCCATCGACGGTTACTTCTTTCTTCCTCAACACCCTTCTTCTCCACAGATTTTTCGTCATTGCCCCTATTCGGAGTTACTTCTGCTCCCTTCGACGCACTCCGCCCTTCGTTTGTGACGCGCACTTCATCAACGCTACAACTTTAACCATAACGTGTGTAGTTGCGCCCCATTCTGACGAGGTTGGTCACCCCTACGTCTTCTTCCATCGTTGGTACCTCCTTCACCAAGCCAGTAGAGCTCCATCGTTGCTACCGTAGTGTGATTGTGGATCGTGGTTCGCCATAGTCGTGTCACCATTGTTAGAATATATGGCCTTAAACGAGAGGGGGGGTGAATTGTTTAAGGGGGATTTTCACAAACTTTGAAGGTATAATGAAAATCAATGCTGAATTACAGAGAAAGAAATCAAAGAAACAAAGAACCAAAACTGTTTCAAGATGATATTAGAAAAACAATCAGTTGTTTCTTCGAAACAATCGGTTGTTTTTATCAGCAGTTTATAAAAACAACTTAAAAACAGAATTTAAAGAGTTAAGGGTAAGAGATAAGCACGCAAACAATTTATACTGGTTCACTCTTACACCAGGGCTACATCCAGTCCCCACAAACCACTGGGTATTCCACTATGCAATCAAAACCAGATTACAAACACCACACACCAAAGTAGTGACCTTGAACCCCTCAAGAAACACACTACCTTTGGCAAACCACACCAAGAATGTTGATCTTGAACCCCTCAAGAACACACAACACTCCTTGGCAACACAACTACAGAAATACAGTAATCAAAGAAGAAGGGAATAGAATACACCTGGGTATTACAAAGATTAAAGATCAGAATTACAACCCAATCCTATTCCACACACTTAAGAATGATCCAAAGCTCTTTTCAAATCTTGGAAAAATTGTTTTGATAAACTCTTTCTGTTACTTCAAGATTAGGAGCGTAAAACCACCTTTATATAGACCAACCAAGTGGTCAAAAGCATTTAATAAAGGAGCCAAGTTAGTTAGGATCATTTAAAACATATTAAAACCGCTTAAAAGAATTTTGTTAAGGTTTTCAGGAAAACAATCGGTTGTTTTGTCGAAACAATCGATTGTTTTGGTTTGACAGCAAAGTCAACCAAGTTTTTCAAAAACAGCTAAGGTAAAACAACCTGTTGAATTTTTGACAGCTTTTCAGAAAACACATCTTTTCAAAAGGTTAAAGATTCAAATGAACTTGGATCAACTTAAAGAGTGAATTAACAAGTTTCAAACAACTAGACAACACACACACACACCCAGCAGCAAGGTCTTCAAGCTTTCCTCTTGGATTTGGAGACATCAAAGCATCTTGTTCAACAATCTCCCCCTATTTGATGAAGACAAATCCCTGGTTTGTTTGTGTTGTTGTTTTTGAACTTGAAAGGTCCTGCAAAACAGAATTTGTGCATATACAAAGCAAGTATACCAGCAGGATACCAAGGCACACAAAACCAGTTTTCTGCATAAGCCTTTAAGCAGAAAAACCAGTCAAATAACCATAAAAACCAGTGCCAAAATGAGACTTGTGTGCAGCAGAACAATGGTGAATAATAACATGGCAGCAGCAGAATTTAAACCATGATAAAACCAGATAACACCAGAGTGTATCAGCAGCACCACAACACATAAAACCACACCATTCTCCCCCTATTTGTCTTCTCAAATAGAATGAAAGAAGGGATACAGACAATAAAATTTCCAGCATTGAAAACCAACATATAATAGCAACATGATAAACCAGAAAACCTGTGTGTTGTAGCAGCACCATTGCAGCAACAAATCTTTGATACCATATCAGAATTGCAGCAAAATCTATGGTGTATCAGAGCTATGACAGCAGCAAAATCAAAGTACCATAGACCCCAGAAATTTTAGCAAGGAGACCACAATTTCTCCCCCTATCTTTTCTTCATCCAGCAATTCAAGTTGGTCAAATGATTGCTCAAGAGGCGAATTTGGTAGAAATATTCTTTCTTCTGTTAAGAGCAAACCTTCCAGATAATCCAAAGATACATTCACAAATATTCATCAACCCCATGATCACCAATGTGGTTTCCATTCATAAAAAGCTTTGAATTTCAAGGATGACAAAGAATATGTCTCTTTATGATCTAATTCAGAGGCACAAAGAATGCACATTTGACTCATAATGAGTTATGAAAGAAAATAAACAGTTGTAATCATGCATAAGAAATCATGACAACTTTATTCAAATGTTCCAGAGGTAAAACAATCGGTTGTTTCGTGAAAACAATCGGTTGTTTTTCTGAGACAGCAAGAAAAAAATGTTATTTTTCAAAGCAAATCATCTTTCAAAGTGATGGGAAATGCATAATAAAATACATTCATACCTTTGCATTACCTCAAGCATGTTTAGAATCTCATTTGGTCTTATGAAGCCAAAAGCATAGGATAAACATATACAACTTACTTTACAAAGGATGAACATATACAAGTTACTAAGCCTCTCATACCACATTGCCTTGGAGCTTGCTTAAGCCCATACAAGGCCTTTTTCAGCTTGTATACATGGTTAGGATGTTGATGATCTTCAAAGCTCGATGGTTGTTCAACATAGACTTCCTCATTGATGATTCCATTGAGGAAAACACTCTTAACATCCATTTGAAACAATTTGAATCCTCTCAAACAAGCAAAAGACAGCAGCAACCTTACAGCTTCTAATATTGCAACTGGAGCAAAGGTTTCACCATAATTTATGCCTTGTTCTTGATTATAACCTTTAGCCACAAGCCTTGCCTTGTTCCTTGTGATTTCTCCAGATTCATCCAGCTTGTTTCTGAAAACCATTTGCATCCAATGATGTTCTCCACTGAAAGATCCCTTGGAATTCTCCATTCCTTTGGTTGCTCTTCCTGTTGCAAAATTTCAACCGGTTGTTTCGCAAAAACAATCAGTTGTTTTTCTGGACAGGATTTCAACTTCTCCAAGGTGATGTTCTGCTCATCTTCTTCTATATAAACCTTTGTAGAACTTTGATCATTCTTCATCATAGCACCTGTACTTGAAGGGTCCTGTAACACAGAATTGATGCATATACAAAGCAAGTATAGCAACAAGATAACAAGACACACACAAATCAGTTTTCTGCATATACAACATTAGCAGAAAAACCAGAAAAATTGAAGTAATCAAGTGCTTTCAAGTGCAGAGAAGCAACAACATAATGCATCAGTTTTAAAGCTATCTTATACAACCAAATCAAGCATAAACAGCTCCCCCTATTTGATCTACAAATAGACAATGAGAAGGGTTGTACAAAGCAGAAATCATAATGATAATAGAGTAGTCCGGCAATACAAACAATTTTGACATTTCAAGAATATAACATGTCATAGAGCTTTCAAGAAAACAAGTGGATATAATCTTTTATTATCATACTCTGAGGCACACTCAATGCGTATTTGTCCAAAAGCAAGATTTGAAAAAGAGAAATAGGTTTAATCATGCATAAGCAAACTTGACAGCATTATACAAAGGTGTCAGAGGAAAAACAATCGGTTGTTTCGAAAAAACAATCGGTTGTTTTACTGTGACAGCAAAAAGAACATTTTTCATAACCAAAAATTACCTTTTAAATTGATGAAAATGCAGAATGCAATTTGTTCATACCTTTGCACAGAGAACCCCAATAGATTCACTAAAAAGAAGACTTTGAGATGTTCATATGATCATAAGGCATACTTACGTAAATTGTGAAATGAAAACACACATACTCTCTTTGAAGTTTCTCTTTTGATCAACACTATGCATGTGCCAAGATGTCTCTTGACTTTCAAAGAACCTTGCAAGACATATACAATTGAAAGTGTAGGTACAAAGATTGACTTTACTCTTGTCACTTTTCCCTTTGACAGTCATTCTTCAAGCCCAAAGATGATTCTTGGCTGCCAAGGATACCTACAAGAGAGGATTAAGAAGCAAGATTTGGTCTCCTTATGAATTTGGGTCCAATGATGTTAGTAGGAACCTTAGAAACCTTAGGAACCCATTTCAAAATACCTTTAGGAACAGAAAACCTTCTTACTCTGCAAAATCTAATAGTGTGGCCCCTTTTCATGCAGTAATGACAAATTTCAACCGGTTGTTTCGATAAAACAACAGGTTGTTTTTCAAAGAAACTTGAAAAGGGTTTTGAAACAGATTTGTTCTTGCTGTTTGGATTAAACCCCAACCCAGCCTTGCCAAAAACACATTTTTGAGAAGCAAGAACAGTTTCAAGATTGGATTGGCCTTTGGAAAACTTGTCCATGGTTTTCAAAAGATATTGAACCTTCTTTTGGAGAGATTCACAATTTTCACAAAAACTTGAATCAACACACTTACAAGAAGAGTTTTGGTAAATCATTTCCAAATTTTCAAAATCTGTTTTTGAATTGTTCAACTCTTCTTCCAAGATCTTGACTCTATTTTCCAATGAGTTGTTCAAATCTTTCAACCGTTTATTCAAAAGGGCCAACCTATTAGCTTCTTCATGAGTTTCATTGAAGGCCTCAAGAAGTTGGCTATAGTTTTCAACATTAATGGAAGAGCTTGAACTTACATTGCTTGTGTCACTTTCTTGTCTTGTCATTTGACATAAGATTGCTTCTTCTTCATCACTTGAAGAGGAGCTTGATGAGTCATCATTATAAGCTCTTCTTGATTTTCCTTTCTCCTCATGCTTCTTGAAGTTTTTCCTCTTTTTGTTGGGACATTCAGTTTTAATATGACCCTGTTCACCACATCCAAAGCATGTATATTTGTTAGTGTTAAACTCAGTAGGTTTCTTGTTATCATACCTGTTGAATGAGTCACTTTTGTTGTTTCTCTTCTTTATGGACTTGCTGAATTTCTTAAACAGCAACCTAAATGTTTCCTCTTCACTCTCATCACTTGAGTATTGACAGTTTTTGTTCCCAGCATCTTGACTTGATCCAGATTCTTCTTTTGTCATAAGACAAACCTCTTTTCTGGATTCTGAAGAGAAAGATTCAACAAAAGATTCTTCTTTGTCCATCAAGGCACTCCTTGGATTCTTGTGATACTGTTCAAGGGTATTCCACATTTCTTTGGCAGAACTACATTATGAAACATTGAGCAATTCATTAGAATCAAGTGCAGATACAATGATGTTCATAGCTACACAATCAAGATGTTCTCTTTCAGAAAAAACATTTTCAGATATAGGCATGAGATAGTTATTTGTAATAACATTCCAGATTTTTCTATCTATAGATTCAACAATGAATTTCATTCTTATGCACCACAATTCATATTTCATACCACAGAACAAAGGTGGTTTGCTTAAACATGCACCTTCCCCAAAAGAAAACTTTTCAGCCATTTAAAAAAGATTTAGGATCAAAACTTGAATAACTTTCAAGAACCAAGCTCTTGATGCCAATTGTTAGAATATTTGGCCTTAAACGAGAGGGGGGCGAATTGTTTAAGGGGGATTTTCGCAAACTTTGAAGGTATAATGAAAATCAATGCTGAATTACAGAGAAAGAAATCAAAGAAACAAAGAACCAAAACTGTTTCAAGATGATATCAGAAAAACAATCGGTTGTTTCTTCGAAACAATCGATTGTTTTTATCAGCAGTTTATAAAAACAACTTAAAAACAGAATTTAAAGAGTTAAGGGTAAGATATAAGCACGCAAGCAATTTATACTGGTTCACTCTTACACCAAAAGCTACATCCAGTCCCCAGAAACCACTGTGATGTGATTCCACTAGCCATATAGAGAAAGGTTCTTGACCTTCTTAGGAATCACCTTGAGTTGGACATTAGAGAGGCACTTTTCTTAGAGTTGGATCATTGTTCTAAGACAAGAACTCACCAAAAACTAGTACCAAATCCCAAACTCATTTGGATGAACCAATTGTAGTCAAATTGAACCGAACAAATGAGCAAGAAAAGCAAAGGAACAAGATGAATGGACATAATTATAAAACTGCCGAACCAAAAACTCATAAAAACAGCAAGAACATCTAACCAAAACTCAAGAACACAAGCTAACACAAACAATAGAAAGAGGAGAAAGGAAGGAGAGAAGAAATGCTCATGAAGATGGAAGGAGGATGGATGATCTCGCCACTAGAAGTGTGGAATGCTCCTAGATGAGAGTGATGCCGCCACTTGAGGACTCCATTGATCCATCGAGATAAGACTAGAGAAGAAGGCTCAAAGCTCTCCAAAGATCACTCAAAATTTGAGTAGAGTTTTCTTAGATTAATTCCAATCTGAATTTTACAAAGAGAGCACCTCTATTTATAGCCTAAGGTGCTGAAAAGTAAGCTACACAAATTCAAAAACTCCCTCCTAAAAAGCTTCTAGAATTTGCGCCTAAAACAAAGCATGAGGAAGGTGTGATCCCTTCTCTCACTTTGGCACCTCCTTATTTACTCCTACACCTATCTACTAACACACCCCCCCTAAGACTCTTAACTAAAGACTAAAAGATGCTTTAACAATAGAGGTTTCTAATGTTTCCCTCTAAGCACCTTTCTAAACAATATTTATTTAAAACTTGGCTTTGCCCTTCATGGGATGGTCTTTGGGCTTTTGTGGGCTTTGGCCTTCTTGGGCTTGGGCTTGGGCTTTATCTTTTGCAAAGATTAACAAGAAAAACTTTAAATGTGAAGGCGAATGATCTTGTTCTTCATTATAAAAAGCCACCTTTAGTTGATTCTCATCATACTCCCCGAGTTGGAGAGAATTCGCCCGCGAATTCTGAATCCTTGCATATAACAAAGTCAGTTTACTTTTACAATCAAAAGTGTAAGAAAAAGGAATACATGACTTAGCAGATGGAACCAAAGGGATTGCAGAAAAGGAGGTCCTACAAATCGACCAAGTTGGAAAAATGTGTTTGGGAATGATGATATTTTTGGGAAAAAGACCTCTTAAATGGTGAAACCCATTAGGAGGTATGAAAAAATCATCCCTAACATATTTTAACCAAGGTGGTGTTGAAATAGGAACCTTGGGTAATGAAAAAGATAAAGAAGAAGAAGACCTTGGAGGGTCCATTTGAGGTATAGCACGAGTCAACATGATGGATTTAGAGGAGAAAATGGTGTGACTCGGTGTAGTACTTACTTCTTTTTCTTTCTCATTTTCTCTTTTAGTTTTCATTTTTATTTGGTCCTCATGAACCTCTTTGGGAGAGAGGGGTTTTAATATAACCTTGCGCCCTAGGAAGGAAAAAGACATTGTATTGGATAGGCCATCATGTAAAACATGTCTATCATATTGCCAAGGCCTTCCTAAAAGAAGATGAGAAGCTTCCATGGGCACAACATCACATAAAACCTCATCTTTATACTTTCCTATAGCAAAGTTAATGAGGACTTGTTTATTCACCATGATTTCACCTACTTCACTAAGCCATTGTAATTTGTAGGGCTTGGTATGAGAGATAGTGGGTAAGGCTAACTTCTCCGCAACTCTTGTACTAGCCACATTAGTGCAACTTCCCCCATCAATAATCAAGGAACATAACTTGTTGTTGATAAGACATCGGGTGTGAAAAATATTTTCTCTTTGAGTATCATTCAAAGATTTTGGAATTGTGCCCAACATACGTCTTACCATCAATAAGTCACCTTCACAAGGACTTTCACTCTCATTTTCACTTGATGGTCTAGAAGGTGAAGAATGCCTAGGTGAATTGGAATCATGCTCACTAACTACAATGCCTTCATGCATGTACATACTTCGTTTAGAAGGGCAATTAGCAGCAATGTGACCATATCCCAAACATTTAAAACACTTTTGACTAGACGATTTAATTGGGGATTTAGGCCTAGAAATAGATGGCGTAGGATCCTTGGGTTTGAAAGAAGAATCTTTGGAAGGATGTTTAGAAAAAGAATTTTTGTTTTTCCAAGACTTGGAGTAGTATCCATCATTGGAAGCATTTTTGAAAGAGTTTTTCTTAGCAAGTTGGGCTTCCACCTTCATTGCAAGATGAACTAAAGAGCCCAATGATGAATACTCTTGTAACTCAACAATGTCTTGAATATCCTTCCTAAGACCACTCACAAACCTAGCAATCATAGCTTCCTCACTTTCCTCTAATTCAATTTTAAGCACAAGCGTTTCTAGCTCTTTATAATATTCATCCACATTTAGCGTGCCTTGTTGAAACCGTTGGAGTCTCAACATGAGGTCTTTCCTAAAATGTGGGGGCACAAATCTAGCGCGCATGTGATCCTTTAAAGAGTTCCAAGAGTCCACGGGAGGACCCTTGTGATAGATAATGTCCTTTACAATTCCATGCCACCATTTCATGGCATAATCACTAAACTCTAGGGTGGCTAGCTTAAGCTTATTCTCATCTTGGATCTCATGGATCTCAAATATTTGTTCACACTTAGCCTCCCAATCTAAATATACATTAGGATCACTAGAGCCATTAAAACAAGGAAGTTTGACCGAAGGTAGCCTAGCCTTTGCATCTTGGTAGTAACCATTGCCATAGTGAGGTCTCTCCCCTTGGTTGTGATGTCTATGTCCAAGGAATTGGGGTGGAGTTCTCCTTCTCCTATGGTCCTCTTCACGGCCTATGTCATTGGAAGAACCTCTTGTTGAAGGTCTATGTGAATGATGCCCATCATGGATAGAAGGAGATGGTCTAGCTTGTTGGACCTCCATCTTTTGCATTTTCTCTTCCAAGCGTCTAATAGTTCTTTGTGCTTCATGTAATTCACCAAGGATTGAAGCTTTGGAAGGAGAATTCTGCTTGTAGGATGCATCACTTGAAAATCCAGCCATTTGTAATTAAAAACAGCAAACAAGTTAAAAATTAGCAAAAACAGTGAGCTTGGTAATTGAAACTGCCGAAGTGAAATGAGGTAGAAAAAAGAGGTCACTCTCAAAGAAATAATGTTCTTGAACCAATCTGATCTTGAGGCCTTGGAATCCTCAAATGAAAGATGTCAAAGCAAGCACACCAATCTCAAAAGCAACCACCACAAAACCAATGAAACAATAAAGACAAACAAGAAAAGGTATAAGCAAAGAAAGGTAATTGCAAAAGGAAAACTATATGTAAGACAAACTCAAAGAGTAAGAATGAAAGACAATCAAGAAAATAAAGAACTCAATGAGAAAAGTAGGCACACAAAAGAATACTTAAGGAAAAGCTCTAGAGTAGATGAAGAAAACAAAAAAATTAGCTACTGGAAAATTTTTTTAAAAAAAATGCAAACTGTGCGTGATATTCACCGATTTAACTGGAATGATGTAGAGCGAAATGGATTATGAAATTTAAACCACAGAAACTTCAAGATGTTAACTCAATAATGGCACTGGAATCAATTAAAAACAGTAAGCCAATTGAGAGAAATAAATTTTTCAAAATCGCTGCCAGATTACCGTATTTTTTTTCGGCAGAAATGTACACTTTTTTATTTTATTTATCATTTTTTGTGTACTTCGTATTTTTGAATGATTCTTTTTGCTATTCTTTTCTAACACGTTGAATATCTCAAATCCAGAATTTCAGAATTTTCCAGTAAGTAAATCAATTGCAATAAGGAAAAACAGTAAGCACTTTTTTTCAGAAACAGAGGAATCCTAATAGGAATAAGAAAAAAACGGGATGATGAACTAGCAAAGACATAATAGAAAATGATGTATTGGAACTTGTATAGGTCTAGAATACAAGTATGAACTCAATTCTAAAAAGAAAATGCACAAAGGATCAACATCAATTCAGAAAATTATATGACACCAAAGCAAGAAACAATCAAAGTAATAAAAGTACTACTAGAAGTAATGACAATTATGGAATAACATGACTAAGATAAAACTTGACATGATTACAAAATTAAAAGACACATCACAAATTTTAACAACAAGTGAAAGGAAGCTTAAGGTAAACTCTAGGAAGGATAATGCCATTCCAAAAGAGCAACCATACTCATAAGAATTATGAGTGCCATAAACCTTTTCACAAGCGCTTGGTGTAAAAGAAAAACAACAAGAATACTCAAATAAAATTCTAAAACAGAAACTTAAATTGCAAGAAATTAAAGAGCTCTTGAAATTAAAGTGCACACAACTCAACAATTAAACAAGAATGAACCTAAGACTCATGATACCACATGATGTGATTCCACTAGCCATATAGAGAAAGGTTCTTGACCTTCTTAGGAATCACCTTGAGTTGGACATTAGAAAGGCACTTTTCTTAGAGTTGGATCATTGTTCTAAGACAAGAACTCACCAAAAACTAGTACCAAATCCCAAACTCATTTGGATGAACCAATTGTAGTCAAATTGAACCGAACAAATGAGCAAGAAAAGCAAAGGAACAAGATGAATGGACAGAATTATAAAACTGCCGAACCAAAAACTCATAAAAACAGCAAGAACATCTAACCAAAACTCAAGAACACAAGCTAACACAAACAATAGAAAGAGGAGAAAGGAAGGAGAGAAGAAATGCTCATGAAGATGGAAGGAGGATGGATGATCTCGCCACTAGAAGTGTGGAATGCTCCTAGATGAGAGTGATGCCGCCACTTGAGGACTCCATTGATCCATCGAGATAAGACTAGAGAAGAAGGCTCAAAGCTCTCCAAAGATCACTCAAAATTTGAGTAGAGTTTTCTTAGATTAATTCCAATCTGAATTTTACAAAGAGAGCACCTCTATTTATAGCCTAAGGTGCTGAAAAGTAAGCTACACAAATTCAAAAACTCCCTCCTAAAAAGCTTCTAGAATTTGCGCCTAAAACAAAGCATGAGGAAGGTGTGATCCCTTCTCTCACTTTGGCACCTCCTTATTTACTCCTACACCTATCTACTAACACACCCCCCTAAGACTCTTAACTAAAGACTAAAAGATGCTTTAACAATAGAGGTTTCTAATGTTTCCCTCTAAGCACCTTTCTAAACAATATTTATTTAAAACTTGGCTTTGCCCTTCATGGGATGGTCTTTGGGCTTTTGTGGGCTTTGGCCTTCTTGGGCTTGGGCTTGGGCTTTATCTTTTGCAAAGATTAACAAGAAAAACTTTAAATGTGAAGGCGAATGATCTTGTTCTTCATTATAAAAAGCCACCTTTAGTTGATTCTCATCACACTGGGTATTCCACTATGCAATCAAAACCAGATTACAAACACCTCACACCAAAGTAGTGACCTTGACAGCAAAGTCAACCAAGTTTTTCAAAAACAGCTAAGGTAAAACAACCTATTGTTAGGTAAAACAACCTGTTGAATTTTTGACAGCTTTTTAGAAAACACATCTTTTCAAAAGGTTAAAGATTCAAATGAACTTGGATCAACTTAAGAAGTGAATTAACAAGTTTCAAACAACTAGACAACACACACACACCCAGCAGTAAAGTCTTCAAGCTTTCCTCTTGTTCAACAACCATAGTCGTAGCATGCCTTTCTGTTGGCGACGGGGACCAGAGTGGACTTGTGTACCTGGCCTTCTTTGTCGTTTTCTTCGTCCATGGTGTCGTCGCCCTCCTCCCATGCGCGTCGCCCATTCATCCCATACCTGTTCTCGTGAATATGGGCCAACTCCTCACTCCCAGCCTGCCCATGCATCCCAAACCTGTTCTAGTGAACGTGGGCTAACTCCTCACTTCCAGCCTACTTAGCTTCCACCTCCTTTGGGCCCAAACCTTTGAACTCGCTAAACCAATGGGCATCCTTCAATTGGGCCTTAGGAAGCCCACTACCAATTACATCAACCTTTCAGCCTTTCAAAAGAGTCGTTGCTTTATTTGTTTGGTCCAAAAGCTGTTATGACTCCTCTACCTCAAGATAGCAACTACCACACTCTCATTTTCTACACCTGCCTAATTGTGCCTCCATTTTTGTGAAACCTGCATATTTTTCCTTCCTCCCAACCCCACTCAAGGCATTACACGCGCTACCGTCGTTCGTTGTCTCCTTCTCAAGGCACTGCACCGTTGACTCTTCACCGACTCTCCCTCCACCCCCTTCATTTCACCATAATCTGAGCTTTTAAATTCAGATAGGTTCGCTCCTTCGTTCTCCTCTATGTTTGTCCCCGACTCTCCCTCTGAAGCTACCCCCCACGTAAAAAACGGTCTTTGATAGAAGGAGAAGGGAGACATGTGTATGCAGCACTAGACGCCATTGATGTTCAAGAGCTTCTCCATCTTCGCCTCTCCACCCACTAGCAACCTTATACACAACCTCACGAACTCCATCTCCTTCTTACCGATGGTTGCTTCATCAACATTTACCAGAGAACCTACCAAATATGCTTTTTTCTCAAAGTAATCTCTACTCCAAACCCTTAAGGGAATCCCTCTGCACCTCACCCAAGTATGCTTTTCCTCAACGACGAAGCTTCTCTCCCATGGAACCACTATTTTGAAGACCGAATCAAATCATGACTTTTTCTCCTCATAAGTCTTTGTGACTACTCCTTCTGTTTCCCCGATGAGCAATACATATTTCCCTCTTAAGTACCTGACTCGAATCAGATTGAACCCTTCCAGGCCGTCTCATCAAGGGCGTATTATTCTTAAGAAGGATGAGAAAGCGGACATGCTGGTGAAGTTTTATTAAAAAAAACTTTCCTTCACCTCCTGCACCTTTCTCGCCTCAAACATACTGCCTATAAAGCTTCCCTCGAGCCACTTAGAACTCTCCTCCCGTACTCCAATATGGACAACATTTGCTTTTGCAGCTCTTTGCTCCCTCCTTTCATTCCCTTTCTCTACCGCTTGTGCGTAGGTTTGAAGTTGGTCCTTCTTCTTCCATACCTTTCTCTGTTGTCTTGGTTGATGACTGTTATTTCACTCCTTCCTCGTCTCCTTATTCCTCTTATACTCTGATCCATTAGCCCTCAGTTTCCACGTCCATATCCATATAAGATTAAACCTCTTCTCTAGAGCTACTTAATCAACTATCCCTTGAAATCTAATGAAATCAAACCTTTTTCCTTTCACGTTTAGTCTCTTTGAAATAAAAATGTCTTTGATTCTTCCCCACCTCTGAAAAATCTTCCACATATCTCTTTCATCCTAGTCTAATGGAAAATTTGAGAAGAAGAAGTTAACCTCCATGCATAAAATGTTCTTTGGCATGGTTTGTAGATTGCTGAAATCATTTTCAACACCACATTTTAGTCATGCAAGTAGCCTCAACAACCATCATGCAACGGTTGCCAGAATCTTTCCCCTTAATGCCCACTCTAAAGTTATAGCTGATGAATCAGTTCCCCCACAAAATTTTGTTGCATAGCAAATGGGGTTTTAGCTTATGTTAATGTGGAATGGTATTCCATCAATTAAACGGTTTCGTCAGTCATTCCACATTGTTATCCACCTTTGGTGATATTGTGACCAACATTTATATGATCTCCCACGTATGTATACTTTGTGCACTTCATCGAAGTTGCATGGGTTGTATGGAATGGGTTGTCGATACCCAAATTGTTGCATCACTCGGTCTTCATGATGAAATTTGACAGTTGCAAAATAGATTAAAGGTACAACCATCCGAGTTAAACCTGCCACATCAATTGTAATTATGATGTGAGTTGATTTTAGGATTGCATATTTTAGAGGTTTCACTTTTTTTAGGCTTTTTGAGTTTAAAAATTATGGTGAGAAACCTAAAGAAGATTCTCACTAAATACGAACTTAACCAAGTGGTTAAGTAAATGTAAATGTTCACTTCTAGAGGACAAAGAGAAAAACACAAATATGGTGAAATGATGAAGATAACTTGCAAAATTAAATGAACACACAGATGAAGATAACAAGATAATGACTGGAATTAAAAGGACATGAGATTATAATGGAGGAAAGAAAAGTGGTGCAAAAGAAGAACATAAAAGAGAAAAGATGAAAGGATGAAGAAAGCTTGTGGAGAATGGGTAATGAAGCACACCACTTGGAGGATGGGTAACTCCAAGATGAGTGGTGAAGAGTCATCACTTGAAGTGCACACACACTCAAGATCCACTAGGAGAACACTCAAGTCTCACTAAACACTCCTACAAAGTTTCTTTACTATTTCCAAATTCAATGTGCTATTACATGGGGGAAGGCACCCTTTATATAATAAGGAGTGACTTGGAGAGCAAGATGAGAGAGGGCTAGAAATGTGAGAGGAGAGGGGCGACCTAGGGTTTGACTTTAGGTCAATGTCGCCCCCTTAGGCCTAGTTTTTAGAAATTAGGTTAAAACCCTAATCCTAGGTGCCTTTTCATAAAAAGTGGGCTTTTGCACAAGCCCAAAATATACTAAATGCACCCTACTCTAGCTTATTCTTCTATTTGGACCCCCAAAGTGAGCCCAATTTATTTACATAAACTTCTCTTATGGAAAGACTAGAAGGAAGAACTTATGATGCTCGGACCTATGTTCAGTTCTTCTTTTGCTGAGGTCCTTTTGAAGTTTGGTGGACTTAATTGTGAAGTGTTTGTGGTGTCCCTAGTCATTTGTTTGTCAAGATGGTTTGTATCATGCCCCCAAGTTGGAAAGAATTCGGTCTCGAATTTAGAACTCTTGCAAATAACATAGTTAGTTTGTTCACTTGATTTATATATGTGAGTTGTGAAGCAAACTTATGTTCATTGAATTTTAGGAGTTTGGGTGGAATGGTTCTAGTTACATGTAATGTTTGTAGAGAATGTTTAGGATCAAAGGGAATTTGGTGTGAAAAGCTTCTTATAAGGTGTAAACCTTTAAAAGGATTTTGAAAAATATTCCCACATTTCTCTAACAGATGTTGCATGTAGTTAGAGCTATGAATAGATAAACAAGAGAAGAAAGGAGAGTACCAAAGTGAGCCGACAATATTTATTTTTGGACGGATCAATACTACGGTTTTCACCATGTTTGGTGAAGTGATGAGCCCCGTTTTGTTATTTTCGTCATCCTTTTCAGATTTCTTTTTTGTTTCATTTTTATTTGGTCTTTATTTACCTCTTTTGGAGATAGAGGTTTCAATGTGATCTTATGGCCTTGGAAGTGAAAATAAATCTTGTTAGTTAGGCCATCATGTAAAGTTTTCCTATCATATTGCCATGACCTTCCTAAAAGAATATGGGTTGCTTCCATGGGCACAACATTACATAACACCTCATCTTTATATTTGCCAATTGAGAAAGATATGAGGATTGGTTTATTAACAATTATTTCACCCTCTTCACTTAGTCATTGCAATTTGTAGGGTTGTGTATGAAAAACGGTGGGTAATCCAAGTTTCTCCACCACTCTTGTACTTGCCACATTTGTACAACTACCCCTATCTACAGTTAACGAACATAATTTGTCATTAATAAGGCATCTTGTATGAAAAATATTTCCTCTTTGAATTTCATCAAAAGGGTTTTGAAGTTTTCCAAGCATGTGCCTTACTACTAACAAATCACCTTCACTGGGTATCTCAAATTCTTCCTCACTTTGGCTTCTTGTAGAGATAGGGGAGCTAGAACTTGAAGATTGGGAACTATGCTCACTCACTACAATCCCTCATTTGACCATCATTGTTCTTTTGGTTGGACAATTGGCAGTTATGTGTCCAAAACCTAAACATTTGAAACATTTTCTACATAAGGTTTTGGTTGGTGACTTAGGGATAGAGGTGGAAGGTTTGTCTTTAGAAACTCTATTTTTTTTCTTAAATTTATTTTATTTTATATTTCCTTTCTTCTTTCTCATTCACTTTCCATAAAGTAAAAAAATAATTTAAAACATCATCCTAAATTTTGATTACCGTATAATTAATTTTGGATGAACACTCATACACCAAAGTTAAAAACTAAAAGTTAAAATTATGTTTTTCAGAAACCGGATTTCGATGACCCATTGAACGAACCTTTTCCGCTCTTGTTTATTATCGGAAAAAATATCCCCAAAATTTAAATTAAATTCTGTAATTCTTTTTTTTTCTAAAATAAGAAACCAAGTGAATTCTCACCATAAACAAAATTGGTGCTATTCAGAAAATTAAATATCAAATGGTACTAAAATATGAGACTTTCTTAAACAAATTTTTGTTGATTCTTAAAATGTATAAGAATGGGTGTAATCTCAACTTGAAGAGTTCATTACTGAACCTGATACTTAGAATGTACTTGAACCAAACAGGGAATTTCTGGAAAATTAACGAAGTGGCTAGTGTAATTGAAATCGTATATGCCCAAATTTATATGGTTGATTAATTACAAATATTTTTATTTATACTCGTGGAAGGTAAAATTAGAATTGTTTTTGGAAAATTGGACTATGTTTTGGTTCCTCTAAGCTTGCTTTGTATCTCCAAAGCATTCATTGACGGAGCTTAGTGTCGTATGAGAGGTCTTCCTCCAAATTTTGTTTGCATATATAAAAGTTTGTATAAATTTATAAAGACTAAAATACCAATAAAAAATAATCATGATATTTAAAAGTCAATATTATGGTTACTTTTTATTGGTATAAATTTTGGCCGCATATCAAGTTATGTATAAGAACTAGACAGACAAGTGACATCACTCTTATTTAGTCATAAATCAGCAGCTGCACATATGGAATTAATATGTGGAAGACTCTCTATATGTCAGCGCATGATATATATTTGAAGTTGCAGACGTGATAATGCGTTACAGATTGAGATTGCGTGCGAATGAGCAACACGAGCTTTAAAATAAGGTAAAAAATAATATATTACATGGTTCTTAGAAATAACCGGTGTAATATATTTTTTTACTCAGAATGACCCATATTACACGGTTAAGTCATCTAACCGATGTAATATATGATCCATATTAAAAAAATGATTTTTTTTTCATAAAGAGTGGGTGGGTCATAAACGTCACATAAGTAACCACTTGCAGACACACGGGTAACCAATTTTACGTGTGCCTGTATATGTGGAGGAACCTGTGGTTGGGTAACCAGTTCTTGTAGGGTTATTACATCGGTTAAGCCATCTAACCGATGCAATATATGATTTTTACATTGCTTAAGTTATCTAACCGAAGTAATACATGGTTTTTATTAAAAAAATGATTTTTTTTCATGAAAAGTGGGTGCCATAAACGTCACATAGGTAACCACTTACAAACACACGGGTAACTAGTTTTGCGTGTGCCAGTATATGTGGAGGAACCTGTGTTTGGTAGTTCTGATAGGGTTATTACACCGGTTAAGTCATCTAACCGATGTAATATATGGTTCTTATTAAAAAAAATTGAATTTTTTTTTCATGAAGAGTGGGTGGCCATAAACGTCACATAAATAACCACTTACAGACACACGGGTAACCAGTTTTGCGTGTGCTACTGGTCATATATTATAATATAGAGTCAGTGTAACATCCTCACCAAATGTCACATCTGCAGCGTCAATTAATGCCACGCAAGCGGTGTCAAGTCTGTGTTAGTGACAGAGGGTGTTAATAAAACATTTTTCTATGTGAAAAGCAAGGTTAGTTGTTCTGAAGCAAAAATTGAAGAGACTCACGTATGACTTGAACTCTTGGAATCGTTCTCCTATAAAAAGGGAATGAGAGAACATTTATGTTTGCTAAACTATTCTTTGGTGGGTCGGTTTGCTTCCTTCTTGTACCGAACGAGTCAAACTGCTTTATTCTTCATTCTTTTAATCTCGTTTCTTCATTCCAGTCAAACTCTCTTTTTCTTTGTGAACTCTTGGTAAGGAGGACACCTGCAAAAGATGTTCCGATGTTCAAATAAGTATTCGGTATTCGATACAATTAATGCACGATAATAACATATCTTTTTCTCAAAAGTTGTGACTATTTATATGTTTATCATTGACCCATAATTATTGGGTGAATTAGCGTTTGGGTCATAATTAAGAACACATTACCTAGTGTTTCGTATTGCTTAGGCTCATTAATCTTCTTATGGTCTTAATGAACATATTGGTCGGCTAGAATCGAACACCAATTAAATCATAAACCTTAAACCATAAACCATGGTAACTAATTAGATATTAATTTAAAAATCATTTAACAATAATATAAACTAATTTAGAAACCAAAATTTTTGTAATCTCTAAAATGATCTCTAATTTAGTCATTATTTTTTTCTTTAAAATTAATTTTTATTTCGTGATATATAATTATTCCTAAAATTATTCTCATTCAAAATAGTTATTTTAATTTATATGGAGAACATTATTAGGGTGTCAAGCTGTGGTTTTTAAAAAATGTTTTACATATCTTATTATTTAACTATTATTACTTTATAAATTTAATCAATCAGTTTCTTTACACATTTTATCATCAATTTTTTTTCGTGTACTTCACCGATAAGTTAATAAAGTACTATTCATTTAATAAAGTACTATTAATAATGTACTATGCCTTTTTATTATATAGCTCCAAAATGTACTAGTATTTTAATCTCGGCAATTCATGGAATAACTAAATTATTAAAATCCAAAATATATCAATATTTTTAGATATATAATAACTAAATATATATGTTAAAAATCATATTCATATCCTACTAGTTAGTAGTATAACTTTCAAAACAGACGGTTATTAATTTTAGTGCAGTTATTTTAATTTTATATAAAAAAAATTATTATTATATTAATTTTAGTATTTATTAGGTTATTTTTTTATGCAGTTCAAATTGAAAAAAAAAATAATATAAATTGAATTAATGTTTCATTACATGATACTATGTAAAAATTATATACAATGAAAATTATAAGAAAAGTTAATATAACAATAATTTAAATTGATAAATATACTATTAAAAAATTATTAAATAAAAATTAATTTAAAAAAATAATTAAATTAAATTAGATATTATTTTAAAAATTAAAAAAAAAATATTGGTATTCATCAAACATTTTTAAAAATTTTAGTATATTTTACACCAAATTCTTCTTGTATATCTAAAAAAACATTTTTACACTCCCAAAATATTTTCTAAAAATCCGTCACTAAAAGCAAGCATTTTGACATAACTCTTTCAAAATGTTGTACAATATAGAAACCTTAGCATAATAAATTTTAAAAGGTAATTATTTTTATAGAGAATGTAAAACATTTTATGATAAAATATAAAAAAAAAATCAAAATTGTATAACTTTATAAGAGTATAAAAGTAATTAGATTATTTAAAATTAGACAATTTCAAATTTTACTTAAAAAGGATAAAAATTTGAGAATTTTCATACTTTGATGTGTTTTCATATTAACTCATCAATTTGATTTTAATTGTGGTGTCGTCGACTTAATTAAGATGATTATTTTCTGAGGTTGATTATGATTTTTTTTTGTGATGTTTGTTTTAATTTAAATTTTAAGGAGTATTTTTGTTATTGTTGTGTACCACTTATGTAGCACAAACACGAATATGGATACTGACACGACACGGACACGGACATAGAGATACAAATAAAAATATAATCATAATAAAAATTTATACAATAAATTTGAGTTTTTAAAAATTTATTGTATTTATCCTTTTTAAAATTGTGTTAGAACCGTGCTAGAATTGTCAAAAATCCAACAAATATTTTTTGAATTGAACACTTCACCGATAAGTGTCCTACGAGTGCCAACACCGATACGTGTGTCCGACACGAACACGCCATTTAAGAGAAGTGTCCAAACCTCGTAGTATACCATCTCATTTCTCGTTAGATATTAGTCAATATTTTTTAATTAATATCAACCGATTGATGTTTGACGGGTTATTTTGTATTGATGTCTTTAGTATTTTTTTTCAATAGTTTATAATTCAAAAGAAACTTTCAAAAAAACATTATTGACATCTTCCATTTTCAAATTGATGAAATTTCTCAATTGACATCAAACTAAAAGTCAACAAAAAAAAAAAAACATGTCTTTTTAGAATTTGTTTTAATAAACTTTTATAAAAAAAAACATTACCAAGATTGAGTAAAAATATAAAGCTTATATATTTTCAGTCAAACTAAAACTTCTAATTATAACATTCATCATATTAAGAAAAGTTCTATTTTTTTTTCAATACCATTAGATTGAAGACTACATGGAGATGTTACTTCATGAACAAATTTTCTAGGCTTACTTGAAAGTGACTTAAACATATACATGACAAACATATGATAAAATATTATCTCTGACTTTTGTAATAAAAGAAATAATGAAGTCATTTTCTCTATAAGAATGATAGCAAAAAGACAAAGACGAGAATAAATAAAATTGATCAAGCCAAACAATTCTTATAACAAACAATACCATTACAAGATAAAAAAAAAACTATAAGTGAAAAAATTATTAGAAAGAGTTTGGGCATGCAAAGTCTATCCTTATAGAGAAAACATCTCCACTACACATGACAAAACCAAAATAATATACGCTTCTCTTTCAATATATACAACGCCCAATTGAGTGCATATACACTTCCCTCCCAAGATACATTGACCCGTTAGATGGATTGAGTGCACGAAAGATCTCTAAACCTTATGACACCAATATTTTTTTAAATAATACATAATAGGTAAAAAAAAGTTATAAGATTTGTTTTGTTTGTTGTATATTTTCTTGCTTTGGATATATTGTATTTATAGGTAAATAGAAATAAGTAGTAATAACATGCATTCATCACTTGTAAAAGTAATGTTCAAAACTTTCAACCAGAAAATATATATCCATAAAAGTAACGACAACAGTAGGATTTTTGTTCTATAATTGAAGCTCATAAATTATGGAAATTTGAGTGATAAAGGTTTTTTTTTATTATTTTGGATTGAGTTTGTATCGAGACTATTTTTTTTTAATGAGATAAGGGTGTGAGGTGCTAGAGCACATATAATAAGACAAATAACAAATAAGAGAGATTCTTAAACTCTCTAAATAATCTCCAAATAAAGACTTTAAGTCCATCAACACTAGACATTGATGTTTCTGATACGTTGTGGATGTCATTATATTGATGAACAATAGAAGTATCTATGGACAACTAATCAATAATGGACAAAGGAATTACCATATCATCAATAAAGGAATGAGGGAAGAATCTTTAAAAGGAGTCACTACCTTGAAAGGAAAATTTGTGTCATGAAATAACACATCCTTTGAAATAAAAATTGTTTGGTGTCTAGATTGTATAAGGTATATCCTTTGTAACTTCTAGGATAGTCAACAAAAAATGGATGGAATAACCTGAGGAGTAAACTTCTTTCTAAAGGAAGGCAAAGTTACTCCAGTCAAATAACTAAAAACTTTTAATGATTGATAATCAAGTTTGGATCTATATAGAAATTGGTAAGGTAATTTATGTTGTAATACAGAAAAAAGAATTGTATTGATTAGAAAGATGGAACGCAGTCCCTCAAGTTGGATTGATAACATAAATTAAAACAATCAACTAGGGTTTTAAAAAAATTGAGATTAATGTTGGTCAATGCATCACTAGGGTTTCAAAAAAAGAGTATAATAATATACACAAATGTAATGTTCATAAATAATATACCCAATTGTAATCTTCTACTTGAAGTGAATGTGTTTCGGTGTAAAACTACTATGTTAACATTTTACCAACAATTAATGTATTGTGATTGGGTTAAAGATTGAGAAGATCTCAAAGCTCTTATTTGTTTCTCTCATTTTCCTCTTCTCCACTCATGATCTTCGAAAAAATATTAAAGTGGTGCGATTTTTTTTTCCAAAATATACCATCATGTAGTTTTGAAAAAAATTACACTAATAGGCAAATAGTGATTTTCTAGCACGACTTTATTATGAAAAAAAAAATTATCTTCCATAAATACAACTTCAAGTTAGAACTTTGAATGATACAAAAGTTGTAATTAATAACCATGACTTTCATGTGTGTTTATTCGTTGTGAAAGTTTTTTGTACCAACCAGTCCTCTGGCATCGTTGACCACTGGTAATGTTGGTGCCACGTAAGCAGGGTCACACGAGCGACGTGGGCCAGTATCTCGCGAAGCACGTGCGCCAAGGAACCAAAGAGTGTTCAGACATCGGTCGCCAAGATGTACCGACGTGCCACTAGACAATGTGGAGAGATCGGACATTGGGACCCGAACAGTAGAGCTGGGCCACGAGAGGTGGATCCCAGACCACACACCAATTATCAGTAAAGGAGAAACCTAGGTCACGAGAACCCATGCGTGTAGAGTGGATGACGCGTTTAGGCGTAACACAAGTGTAGAGCCACTGGAAAGATATGACCTGTGAAGGTCGCATTCCATGGATGAACTGCATGCATGGCGCGTGAACAGCTAGGGCACTCCCAAAGGCGGGTGACCCTAGAGATCAGGTGCACGAGGAGGCATCTAGGTGGTCACCCCGTCAGAGGTTGCACTCCAGTTAGGGAACCCACGCGCTAGGTTATCCTAAGAGTAGGGTAACAACAATGTTGGGCCCGCCCCATCAGAAAACCCATTTTGGGTAAAGAGGAAACCCTAGTTTCAGTCTATAAATAGGAAGGTAACAAACTTGGCAAGGTACGCTATTCATTTGCGCCGCTTAATACACACACAATGACAGTTATACAGTTTTGGTGTTTCCTAGCCCTAATACTGACTTGAGCGTCGGAGTGCAAACGACCTCTAGGGCGCCCTTTGTCTTTGTGTTTTCAGGCAAGAAAGGCACGTGCAAACACATGGATTTTGAACGTAAGAGTGACGTAGGCGCACGAAAGCGTTTCAGGTCAACAGGCAGGAACAGTTGTGTTCAACAACTTTGATTAGTTTATTCACTACCAATGTCATGTTAAATCACTAGAGTTAAAAAATATAATATTTCAATAATAATATATCTAAATATATTGTTGTGGTAGAAACTAAGTGGTACTAAGAATTTATATATATATATATATATATATATATTTACAACATTAGTAATAAAAAATAGGATTCTTCAAAATGATAGTAGCAACTAACATTTATATAGTTAAAAGAATCGACCTATAAAAAAACTACTTAGATAATATTTGACCAACAAAGATGGTGTTATGGTGCTATGTTTGTTGGTTCTATATTGTATATTTTTCCTGGTTCTATCTGAGTGTTTTTGGTTTATGCTAGCTTTGTATCTTAGCCCTAATGACTAGGAAAGGGCAAGTTTGTTGATTTGTAGGGAAGGACGGAAGGGGTCTAAATTATACTCTATATGTTGTGATACCATGAATATGTTTGATATGAAGTCAAGATCAATTGGGTTGGGCTGACTAGACACCTTGTTTAGTGAGTGGACTAATCATTGTACACAATTGAAGCGCAGGTGAACATTGTTCCGTGACTTCAAGTGGGAGATTGTTGGGTATGAAGTCAGGACCAATTGGGTTGGGTTGACTAGGCACCATGTTTAGTGAGTGAGCTTAATCATTATGTCTCTTTTATAATCTCTATTTAAAGAGATCATTGTACTTGTAATTGGTGTGCAACAGAATAGAATGAAAACCTAATAGTTGTCCGTGTGGATGTAGGTTGCAGTTGGCAACCGAACCACATTAAATCTTGTGTCGTTTATTTTTCTACAGTTGATTCGTGATTGTGTGTTGTTTCTGCGTGCGTTTTTTCCATCAGAATATCATATCAAATGTAGCAGAAGATGGCTTTATTTGCGGAAGATGGGATAGTTCCATTTTAAAAAAAATACCAACAAGTTAAAGTCTGGAAATGGAAAGAATGCAGGTTTATATTTGGAAATGAATGCTTACTGGTCACAGTTTACAATTCATTTTATTAAATTTATATTCAAGAATTTAATTTATATTTTAATTAAAACTGAAGTCAATATATTTAAAACATCTTTTTCCGACTTTTATATGCATTTACCAAAACTAGACAACAACATCCAATTCACATTTCATCCAATAATAATAAATGAGCAACACGAGTAATTTGGTATTCAAGTATTAAATCCTAATTCCATGCATGTTGCATGTCCACCTAAAAAATAGAATCAATTGGTAGAAAAGTGAACAATCTAAATAATAGAGAAAAAGATGCACTTCAAAGATTCAAAATTATTTTTTTTGAAGAAAATTGAAGAAAAAGACACATGTCTAAACCCTAAATAATATAATATATATACTAAAAATTACTTAACCTATACACCAAATGCATACAATAAAATTAAATTAAATTGTCATCATAAAGCATTCATTATTTATACGTTTAGAGAACTAACCTTAATTTGAAAGTAACACTCAATAACACGCATTCATCAATCACTTATCAGGGTGTAGTTCTGTTGTAACCTCATTGCCACACTGCGATCTTCTTCTTACTTTCAAAGTAAAATAATAATATTTTGAATAACGAATTTTGTGTTCTACACGTCAAATGTGCATGTTAATAAATAAGAAATAGTGTTATAAATATTACATTAAAACAATAAAAATATTTATTACATAATTTTTTTTCCTATTACATACTGTTTACACAGAACGCGCGTTCAGAGAAACAGAAATAACTTTGAAAGGAACTTTAACAAAAATTAATAATAATCCATCACTCTTTTCTTTTTAGAGTTTAATTACGGATAAATATAAATAGATTAATTACAATTTTTTACCAATCTAAATATAATTTATCAAATTAAAGATAAATTCAATTTGATTTGGCATTATGATACAAAAGTATTACGGTTATTAAACGTTTCATCTCTGTTTATTGTTATTTTATGCTATAAATATTTGATTTTATATTAATTAGTTTTGGTATAAATATTATTTTTTAATTAGTTATGTTTTATTTAAATATTAATTATGTTTCACCAACGACGAATCCAAAGATTATCTTAAGAAGGAAAGAAATGATAAAAGATGTGGTTTGAGATTGATATGAAAAGAGAGAAGTGATTAAGAAAATGAAGTTAGAGTATTGATGGAAGATGATTGCAGAGTATAGAATGTATCTAAAAAGATATAAAATAGAAAGTTTTGAATAAAAGTAAAATTATTAATGTGGGTGTGGAGGCAGTGAAATTGTAAAAAAGGAAATAGGAAGGAGGCATAAAAGGATCGATGTGAAAGGTGATGGTGTTATAGATTTTGAAGGGAGTGTTGTTACCCCATCGTCATCTCCGGAACCAACTTCCAGTTCCCACTCTCACAACTTCTTCTTCCCTTTCAATTCACTCCAAATCAAATTCATTTTCCTCAACACATTCATTCCTTCACACCATCCTTTTCTCACCAACCCAATCCATGAGTTTCCATTGACCCACGTCTCCGCCACCGGCCAAATCCAACCCCGTTTCGCAAAATGGTGGAGACCTCCACGCTAGGGCGCTTCCACCACCAAAGGCTCGACCTTCGCCGCTGCCTCCCCGCCATCCTCACCTCCCACAAAACCCTCTTCACCGTGCTCTGGATCGCCGCCTTTGCCTCCGTTTTCCTCTGGCAGAGGAACATTGTCGGCGGCTTCCTCGTCTTCGGCGCTCCTCCGGCCAGGCCCATGCCCAAGCTCCGCCCCACCGCCTTCAATCTAACGGATTTCGGAGGCGTCGGTGACGGCGTCACTATCAACACCGAGGCCTTCGAGAGGGCCGTTTCCGCGATTTCCAAGTTTGGGAAGAAAGGCGGTGCGCAGTTAAACGTGCCTCCCGGACGCTGGCTTACGGCGCCGTTTAATCTCACCAGCCACATGACTTTGTTTCTAGCTCAAGATGCTGTTATTCTCGGCATTGATGTCAGTTATCTTTCTCTCCTTCTTACTTTTTTTTTTAACTTACTGATAATTTTGTATTGTGTGTGTTATTATTTTTAATATGAACCATATTGAGGGAAGTTGTTCAGGTGATTTGTACATGTAACAGAAGAAAAAGTAGTGAAGGGAGTAGATTGTATGATCTTTAGTGTTGTGAAACTACGGAGAGAGATTGGGGTAAGTTGTCAAGGGATCTAGTAGGAAGTAATTTCTCTGAAAAATTGTCTTTGACCTGATCGAACAGCGTTGTTGATCTATTTAGCTGACCTTACCTAATGGTATAAGGCTTTTTTCTAGATGTTGTCTAATCATGAAGGATATGGTTGGATATCTCATGTCCAGAGTTGAAGACACAGTGCACTAACCTGTTTAATGTTTGAGAAGGTAAGCAAATGAAGTATTGTAAGAGTAGAACTGCTGTCCAATTATATATTTTTTTCAAGGCTTGGTGGTTGTAGCTTGCACTTTGGCTATCGTGGCTGCAGTTGTTTGGCGCAGTTTTTCTTATTAAAATAATCTCTGACTTGGTTCTAGCTTGAATACAACAATACCCTGGGTCCATCATGCAAAATGATGGGGAGATAGAAGGTGATGTCAACCACAAGATCCAAGGTTGCATGAAATGGAGCAATGCTTGTGATATGTGATAGAAATATGCCACACAAGCTTAGAGGGACATTCTATCACGGAACCATATGATCTGTAATGTTTTAGGGGACTGAGTGTTGAGTAGTAAAGAGACAGCAAAGAAATTCAATTACATGTCCCAAATATGATAATGCTACAATGATTGAGTTACCTCCCATTGTAGAAAAAAAAAATAGTAGAATTTTGTCTTTAGATGGTTTAGGTCTATTTTAGAGAACCCTTGAAGAATCACCAGTGAGGAACATTTACCATATAGAAGATAGTCCAATGGGTAGAGACAGTGAGGGACACCAAGGAAAACTATAGGCCAAATCATTAAGAGAGATTTAGAGGTAAATGGTTTATCTTTTCACTTAATACATGATAAAACTTTTGGTGTTTTACAATCTATGTTGCTGACCCCTACTTGGAAAAGGATAGGTTGTTGCTGTATTGCTATTTTGGTATGTAAATTTCTGTTGTGGTAGACATATAGTTCAATTTAATACAAGAGTAATGATCAAGCTTGGAGCAATAAGAAAAATAATTCTTTAAACAGCTACTGAGAGTCCAATGTGGTAGGATTACTGAAGAGCACCTTGAACTGAGTTATAGGTGATCAAATGATATAAAGAGTTGTACAACATGAAATAATAGTGGATTGGCTTCTGTTTAGACCATATGCTGTTCTTGTACAACATAACAAGTCCTAATTAAGATTTAAAGAGTAGAATGTTGCTTGATTTATCTTTTTGAAGAAGTTATTGTACCTAGATCATAACAAACTTTGATTTTTTCTAAAGTCAATCTTCTGGTTTGCTGAATTTCTTCATACCATTCTGTATAATGTACCCATCATAGAATATTTCAGAACTTAATGTACAGGTCTACATTGTATACTTGGCTTTGAGTGAGAGAATTTGAACTTAATAACAATGATCTAGATATTATCACTGGATTTTGTATTTATCTCAGAGGAGTGGTATCAATTCCCTTTTTCCAAATCTTATCATGGAGCTCTTCAATTATAGTTACTTATATTTGTAGTCTTGTCTTTCTCCTTGATAAATCTATTTCCTATGTTACAAATTCCTTCCACTCTCATACTTAAACATTTTACTTACACTATATTGTCACTTATGTGATGGCTGACAGGATGAAAAATATTGGTCTCTGATGGCTCCATTGCCTTCATATGGGTATGGGAGGGAGCATCCTGGGCCACGATATGGCAGTTTGATTCATGGTCAAAATCTTAAAGATGTTGTGATAACAGGTAAGGATTTTTTATCATGCCTACAATGTGTGAAGGAGTACAAAAGTCATCATTGTTCTGAGTTCTTTACTTAGTATCACTTGAAACTAGAAAATATGAAAAATGTCTAAGAGAGTTCAAGATTCATTCATTTATATAGATGCTTACATCAGTAGAGAAACAAAAATGATATGATGGTTTACATATATGTGTCAGATAGGTAATACAAAAAAAAATGAGTTAACCTATTCTAACAAGTTAACTCTTGCACATAAATTAAGCAATTTTGCCATTCCCCCTCAGTCTGTAGCATAGCATACAAATCGTATGTACCAAGATTGGAATTTATAAATTGAATTCAAGGTCCCCTCGAGGACTTAGACTAAATATTTGCAAATTGATTATTGGAGTTGACAAATTTTGTGCAAATTTCCTTGCTCAACAACTTCTCCCAAACAAAATGGCAATCAATCTATACAATGTTTTGTTCTCTTAGGAAATATAGGATTAGAAGTGTTGGAAGTGATGTGGATACCTAGTTGTCAATGTACATGCTCATTTGTTGTATCCCACAAATTTCAGCTCTTGAAGGAATTGTTTTATTTTATCCACACAAGTTCAAAAGTGAGTGATGTCTTTGCTCATATTAAGCTCCAACACTAGATTGAACAACCACATTTTTTTTCTTGCTTTTCCAAGAAATATTATTGCCTCTAATGAAAACACAATATTCAGTTGTGGAACGCCGATCTATAGAAGTTCCTACCCAATCAACATCACAATAGCCGATTGAACTATCCACAGGTTTTCAATTCATTCGTGTTTCCTTTAGAATATCTTTAAGACATATTTTCTCTGAGAAATAACAAGACCTTCTTTTGATCGAGCTACTTCGTACCCACAAAATACTTAAGACATCCAAGATCTTTGGTCTAAAAATGACTTCATAAATGCTTCTTCAATTGAGAAGTGGTTTGATTTAGGGTGCCATGAGTAGGGGTTGGCAATGATTCAACAAATGGAACACAACTTGTTGTACATAACTAACATTGTGGAGTGAAGAAGGAAAGAAGGGATTCTCCTAAAGAAGGGTGACATTAGCAAACATGTAGTATTTTTTAGTTTCTGGAGAATAACAGTGATGCCCTTTTTGGAGATGATAGTATCTTAGGAAAACACATTTGATAACTCTTGTGAGAGTTTATCCAACTTGAAAGACATCATGGACAAAACACTTAGACCAAAAGATACAAGGAGCAATATGAAATAAAAGCACATGATCAAAATTTGGGTGCATGACACGAAGAATCATAACCATGTAGAACTTATCCAACTTCTTAATCTCATTAAAAGAATCAAGTTCTAAAATTATCTTCAATTCCTTAGCATTTGATTGGGATTCAACAATAAAGGAAGTCATGCCATGATCTATTTGTTTTAGAGATGTCAATTTATGAGTAGAATCATGAAAATGTTGATTATCATTTGCAAGAAAAATACTCTTAGCCTTCTTTGTGCGTAATACAAGTTTTAAATGCTCTAAAAGTGCGTAATATATTGGGTTCCACATATTGCCAAAATAGGGCGCAAAGTTGAAAATCCACCTTCTCCCACCATTCAACCTTGTTTAATGGTATTTTACTAGCAACTTCTTCCAAATGATCATGGAAGCCTTGTCCAAGAAACCAGATGTAGAACAAGACAAGTAATATTTTTGCCATTAAGCTTCTTTGAAGTAATTATGGGAGAACCAAAAGAGGAGTGGATAGGTCCAACAACAACCATTTCAGAAAAAAGGAGAAGATAGTGGTAAAAGAAAAGGAACCCGCAAGGTGTTCAAGGGGTTGTGCTTGAACTAGTATGAAATGAAAAAAAGTGGGTTGGAATAAGAACAAAAGAGGTCGGCGACAACAAGATGGGTGACACAAGGTCTTTTTGGTGGCTGGGAGGTGGTGTGAGGAGAACACGTGCTTAGGTGTGCCATCTACTAATGTTGTGCAATGCAATGTGTGTGAGGATGAATTGGCATCTGAGACCAGTTTGGTTCTCCATCGCTCAAAGAGGCACTTCTCATCTGGTGTTTTTCTGGAAAAAAACAACCCTAGCTGGTTGCAGCCAACAGGAAACGATGGCGAACGGAGAAGAGGGGTATTTGGTGTTGTGTCGCTTGACGAGATGAACGCAGCCACCGAAAGACAGTGGACAACAGTGAATGCACCATACAATAACAAATAGTGAAGGTTCAATGATCGACCCACTCTGATACAAACATGAGATTGGAAAATATGAAAAACATGTCTAAGAGGGTTCAATGATCTGTTAGCTTATTCATTAATTATATGGATGCTTATGTATGTAAAGAAACAAAAATGATATAGTCTACCTATGTATCTTTTTGGTCTAGTCCTTCCATATTTTTGTATTTTCTTTCTTTTTTCTTTTTTAATAATACTTTTTTTCATGTGATGGCAAATGATTGTTGTTATTTGAGGTGTCAGCATAACTGAGATGTCAAGTTACATAGTGATGCTCAACATGAAAGTTTTTATTTTAAAAAAAGAAACAAAAATGATATGACTATCTACATATAAGTATTGGATAGGTAATACGAAAGATGAGTTAACATTCTAACATGTTAACTCTTTCACATAAGTTAAGAAATTCTGACAGTATCCAATGTCATTGTAAGCACATTCAAGTCTTTATCTTGCAATGCAATATAAGTGTTGTATTTCAAGGAGAAAGAAGGAAAATAGATGTTTAGAGTTTCAAAATGAAAATAATATTGTCAAAACTTGCCTTTAAAGTTGATTTGATATATTTTGAAAGGTCTTAAGCTTTTGGCGAACAACTGGAATAGTTCCTTATTGACTAGTATTTTTTCAAGTGTTTATATCAATTTGAATCAATAATATTTCAATATTCGAAGAAAGATGAATTGATTTAGCATTTACTAATAGTTCCTTGATATTGATAAATTGCCTTGCACCCTATACCTCATTTAAGGTAAAAGGCTTAGCATAGTAGAAGTCTTTTGTGATTCATGTCAATTTTGATGCAATTTAAGATATATTAGTTGAATAACCTCATTGAAAGGTGGCATAGTGCACTATTAAGGAGAAATCTGTGACCTGGTTGTAAGCAGTACAGTAGTTAGGAGGCAATAATTATCAGGATAAGCAAACCTTTTTTTTTTAAGCAAACCTAGCACAGCAATGTTTTCCACTTTTATCTCCTCCTTTTCTGTGTTGCTTAATCTTTATTTATAAATTTGTGATTCCATCTATTGTCATAACTCACAGGGCATAACGGTACCATAAATGGTCAAGGACAAGCATGGTGGAAAAAATATCGCCAGAAGCGTCTCAACCACACTAGGGGGCCACTTGTTCAGATCATGTGGTCTAGTGACATTGTGATCACTAATATTACTTTGCGTGACTCTCCTTTCTGGACACTTCATCCATATGACTGCAAAAACATTACAATAAAAGGGGTAACTATCCTGGCTCCTGTGTTTGAAGCTCCAAATACTGATGGCATTGATCCTGGCAAGTATCTTCTACTGAATGCAAAACTTTATTTCATATCTTATTGTATGGCCTATAATTTGCTGATTAGTTCTATCCTATCAATAAGGAAATAGATTTTGACAATTAGCTGAGGGTAGCTTCTTCTTGATAGTTAGCAATGCCAAAGAAGCCAACTTGAAGAGACGTCATGTTAAGGATGTTGCATAGAAGGGGATTAGTAATATGTATGGTGGAAAAATGGATGGAAGCTTAATCCTGGAAATATTTTGATTTTTATGGCTAACTGAACCAAAACTCTGATTGATTCAGTGGGAAAATTATTATACTGGCAGGAATGGGTTAATTGATTTTTTTTCTTCTTTTTTGGTAAGCTTGTGCGAGATGTCAGATTTTTTGGGAATTGTGTTTCAAACCTGTGGGTGATTAATTTTAGAATTTAGGTTTGCATAACATGTGCGAGATGTTTGTTTGTGAACAAACATGGTACACTCAACATATCTGGCACTGGTTTGGTTAGCATTTCAATCATCAAACTGAGAGGAATCTAAACTTTATTGTAATGTTCATCAAATTTTTATTGTTTGTGTGAAGAATTTTAATAAGCACTACTTTCTACTGTATGTAACAGACTCTTGTGAGGACATGTTGATAGAGGACTGTTACATAAGTGTGGGAGATGATGCAATTGCAATAAAAAGTGGTTGGGATCAGTATGGAATTTCATATGGAAGGCCTTCCATGAATATAATGATCCGAAACCTTGTTGTTCGCTCTATGGTCAGGTGAATCCCTAACAAGGCCAATTTGTAATTTTCTGCAAACCTTTCAGCATCTTTTTATTTGGGAAAATAATATCCTGTTTCAGGAAGCTTCCTGAGAGCTTTTAATAACTGTATGCCTGCATAAATTTAAGAACCTAAGAGCAAATGACTACCATGTATAGCTGCTTGTCTGTGATAGAATGAAACTTGTTTTTTCTCATCTTTGCATAGTGTTATAATAAGTACCCTAAAATCTCAAGTTCCATGTCTCATTTGGCTTTATCAATCACTCGAACTTTTAAGCTATGCAATTTACTAATTATCAAGCAACCAGCAATTACATGTTTGTCATCGTGGCACACCTGATTTGGTTTTAAGATTTGTTTATTCTACCACCAGGATGAAACTGTGTAATTTGTGCTTTGTTTGAAATCACCTCACTCATGGGATCCCTTGAATATGTGATTCATAGGCTCCAGGTAAATTAACGAATTTGTCTGACTGGTGGCAACTTTTCCCATTGATGATCCTGGATATTTTTTCTAGTTAACTCTTTTGTGCATAAATCAATCTTAGTTAACGTTGACAACTGCTTGCTAGTTTGTGTTTGTCTATAACACGTACTGAGGTCTTCGTATCTTAATAATTTTTTATCAAATGAAACAGTGCTGGCATCTCAATAGGCAGTGAGATGTCTGGTGGAGTATCCAACATCACGGTGGAGAATCTTCTTGTCTGGGATTCTAGGCGCGGTGTGAGGATCAAGACCGCCCCTGGACGAGGAGGATATGTGCGCCAAATAACTTATCGGAATCTAACATTTGAGAATGTCCGTGTTGGAATTGTGATGAAGACAGATTACAATGAACACCCTGATGATGGGTATGACCCTACGTCACTCCCAATTCTGAGAGACATAAGCTTTACCACAATCCACGGTCATGGGGTTCGCGTGCCAGTACGTATACACGGTAGTGAACAAATTCCTGTGAAAAATGTGACTTTTCAAGACATGTCAGTTGGTCTAACCTACAAGAAGAAGCATATCTTTCAGTGTGCCTTTGTTGAAGGCCGTGTAATAGGGACCATCTTTCCTGCTCCCTGTGAGAACCTGGATCGGTACAATGAGCATGGACAGCTGGTTAAGCATTCTGCAACCCAGAATGTGACAGATATAGATTATGATTTTTGAGGTGTCACCTTCACTAATTCTCGGCCTTGTTCCTTTTGCTCAGGCCTCAATTTATGTCTGTATTACATGTTTTTTAAGGAGGTTGGAGAAGTCAAGTCCCACTCTTTTTTTCTTTTTTCTTCTTTTTTAATCTTGTAATTTCACTTGCCTACTCCATTTTATAGCTTTCTGAAGTGGAGTTGTAAATACAGAAAAATTTCATATGCTTACCTAAGTTTACTAGATTACACGATGGCGCAGTCCTCATGCTTTAGGTTGTTTATTGCACTTTATCTGTCATTATGGTCTCATTTTTCTGCTGAGGAAGATTGGTGCATTCCCTCTCATCTCAGCATGTAATGCATTCTTGTTTTCAGGCTTCATTCACATATCATCACCTCACACTATAATTTTATATAGAATGTATTTTTGTCAATTTAACTTACTCTTAACTATTTGTGTCAAAATTAGGCTATTTTTCTTAGATAGCATTAATTTCATTTTTATTTCTCCAATTAGTACTCTTTTGTTTTTATTTTTCTATTTAACATTATTTCAAAAGTAAAAGGAATTAATAAATTAAAAAAATTAATAATTTTAATTTTGGATGTTTTGAAAAAATAAATTTATTAGTTGTAAAAAAATATATTTTTAATATTTAAAATAGTTAGAAATATAATTATTGAAAAACGAAATCAATTTTTATAAAATAAAAATAATAAATAATAAATTAAATGAATATCATTTCTCATGTTGAGCATATACTACATCATTTCTATAAATTAATAACAATTCATAACCAATAAACATGAAAACATATAAAATCAATTTACAATGTTAGTAATGATACAAAATGTGTGACAAATTTGTTTCATATTTACTTCTTTCTTACCTTATACAACACAATAATTGTTTTTTTTCTTAGGTTGTACAACACAATAAGATAATAATGTGCATCCATCACATCATTTTTTCATAATTGTTTTTTCCTTAGGTTGTACAACACAATAACATGTATTATTACATCACTCTCTATATTTAGTATCGTCTTATATCTCTTATTTTTATTTTGTTTTGATATGTTTCTTTTATATCTTTTATCTTTATCTTATTTTGTTTTGCCTTTATTTTATACCTCTTTTGTTTTTAGTTTTTTTTTTGTAATTCTTTATTTATTTTTGTTTTTATTTTTATTTTTATTGTTGCTGTTTTTTTCTATATTTATTTATTTTTGTATTTTTGTATTCTCATTTTAAGCATTAAGTGTAGCATTTGCATTAGTTTTTCTTTTTTTTTAGGATTTTGCATTTAGGTAGACACTTCAATATTATCTGTATGTTCAATACTAATTAATACTAATTGACTTTGGTTTTTTTATAATTATGTCCTGTATTTTTTACTTGAAATTAAAATAATTATATCATCAATAATAATAAAAATAAATACTAATTTATGTTTATAAATTCAATTTTTATGTTGTTGTTGGGTTTAATTTTTTATTTTCTTCATTCTTAAAAAAAAAATTTAGACTAAACATTTTTAATTTTTTATTTATTACTTTTATTTTGTAGAAACTCATTTCTTTCTTTAATAATTATATTTATAACTATTTTAAACATTAAAAATATTTATTTTTTTATAATCAATATATTTATTTTTTTATAACCAATATATTTATTTTTTTAATGCATTTAAAATTAAAATTATCATTTTTTTAATTTATTAATTTCTTTTTCTTTTAAAACGGTGTTAGATAGAGAAATAAAAATAAAAATATGTTAAATAGAAAAATAAAAAAGTGTTAGATAAAAAAATAAAAGTAAAAATAGTGTTATTTGAAGAAAAGTTCTAAGCAACTGTATAAATATTAAATATGGTCTCTAATGTATATTAAGGTGATTAAATAAATTTATATTAATATAACATTTTTTTAATTTGATTTATATTCATTTTTTAATGTTAAAGTGACTCTTAAGATGAAATCATCCAATAAAAAGTTATTGATGCAGTAGTACAAGTTAAAAAAAATATGGGAACATCGCAAGTTGATCTTTCCTCTGATAAGGGGAGATATTTTGAGGTAGGATGCCCCAACGCCGTATGGAAGTAGGATTCTGCTGTGCCCTACAAAAATATGGCAAACATGATAAGTATGTCGATGATTAATGTGTGAAAAAGGCCACCTATAGGTACCTAAAAAGTTATTTAAGTTAAATACGTAAGTATTAATATATGGTCTTTACTATAATAAAAAGGTAAATTATAATTTTAATACAAAATTTTTAATTCTATTAATTTTTAATTGAATTTCGTTACTAGTTAAGATAATTGAAGATATATTTTGTCTTTAATAATTATCGTTTATTATTAAAAAATAATATTAATATATAATTAACATTTTAAAAAATCACTAAAGATTTTAAATTCTTCTAAAAAAGAAAATATTTTTAAAGGCTAATGACATTAATTTTAATTCTCTCTTTGATAAATACACGTGATAATTATTAAAACCAAAAACTTATTTAATTACCTTAATTATTAATAGAATTAAAATAAAATTAACATAATTAAATATGTCCATATTAAATATTTTCCTAATTTGTTATAGTATTTATATTACTTAACGTGTAATTAAATTTTAATATTTATCAATAAATTTCTGAGATAAATAAACCAATCATATTTCACCTAAAGATACAGCAACAAAGATTAAAAACAAAAACAAGCAGGAAACGTTAAACTTCTTTACCAGAATCAGCTTCTCTTTCTTTTTCACTTTTTTGTCACCTCTTTAGAAATAAATACTAGATAGATTATAAATTTATGCATATATAATGTTTATAATGCTTACATTAACTAATGTTATTTTAATATTTATGAATAAAATAAATTTATGTGTCCCTACATGTAATATAAGTAGTATAAAAAAACGAAAAGCAAGAGTCTTTCTTATAAAGTAGCATGAATAAATTATAGTTGGGTGATGGCGAAGAACACGAAGATCACGTGCATGTGTACAAGTAAAAACAATGAATGTGTGGATGAAAAGTAGATGTCATGTCACTTCCATTGAATAGGAATCCATTGAATAGGAGGAAGAATTCAAAAAAAGAATATTAAACTAATCTTACTTTGTTTTATATTTGTTAAGATATATGTTTTGTATGTTAAAATAATAATTTTTATACAGTGCATTGACTTATTATTTGCCATGGTCCACAGAATGTAAAAAAAAAAAAGACCTAGATTTTCTTACTACAAGTCTCTTTTCAACTTTTTTTATTTTGGTATAAGATTTATTATATTTTTGTTTTTTTAAGCATATTGATTTTTCTTCTGCTTTCATTTTTTTATAAATTATTTTAACCTTGTAAACAGAAAAATATTTCTTGTATGGATTCTCATAGATATATGAAAAAAAAGTTTCAAATATTTTTTTATCGTAGTTTATGAGTAAACAAAAAATGTTGTGGAAAGATAAATCAAGCTATTTTCTTTAATATAGGTCAATTATAACTTCTTCAATATGATATTTTCATTTGTTTTAAAATTAAACAAGTTTTGTTGTTTATTAAATTAATTTGATTAAAATTAAAACAATAAATTAAACTGAATTAAATACTTTTTGACATATTTCTGTTTCTAAAAATTTAATTAAATTAGTCTTATAATAAAAGTTGAAACTAACATAAATTTATTCTTAAAAATGGAAAAATATAATTTAAATTTTGAAAATTGAAAATAAATTCAATTTTAATATTGTCATTTTATTACAAACTTATGAAACCTTTTTAACGTTACATTTTTTATTTTTTAATTATTAACTAATTATCAATATCTTACTATTGTTTAATTTGTTATGTTTACTAAATTATTTATTTATTTAGTGTTAGGTACAAAACTAACCTTAACTTCAGGACAAATTATTTACCTCAAATTTTCTTACTTGTATATATACACCAAAGTATATGAATTAAAATTTTGATATTTTTTTTAAACATATATCAATTTAACTTTATCTGGTAGAACTAAGATAAATTTATTTTAAAAATATAAATCATGATTTAAAATTTAAAATCAATCTCAATAATAAATGTTAATTAATAATTTTTGAATATGAATTTGTTCTGTTTCGTTAATGATTAATTATTAATGTTTTATTGTATTTTAGTTTCTTATGTTCACTAATGTATTTATTTTTATTTATTTAATTTATATTATTTTTTGAAATAATGTTTACGATACACTATATTCCTTGCTTACCTATATTAAGGTATTGGGATATCAAGTTTTTATTTTTCAAATTGATAATTTATATCATGACTTCTATTCGAGTATTTATTTTTTATTTTTTAATGAAGTCGCATTTGCAGTTTATTTAATAATGTTTTAATAGAACTGTGCTTACATATGGAATTTTAATTTATTATTATATTTGTTTTTGTTTTCTGTAAGTAGTGTTAGCAGTGATATTAAAATCGACACCAGCAACACATAAGATTGAGTACGTAGTATTTCTGAGTTATAATATATAATATAATATATAGTCCGTATAATAATTGAACACACAGTTTGTTCATATGATCCTTGCCTCTGGTGTGAGCTGTTCCTTCCTGTTTCACAATGTCAGAAAACAATAAAGTAGGGTATCGCCATTAATTACACTGGCCCACGCAACTTCAAAGAAAGCCCGGGCCCAGCCCAGCCCGTTCCAACCACGCACTTGCATAGCAACAACAAACTTTGCCGCTGCCGCGTCACCAACGCAAACACCACGTGGTCCAAACCACTCTTAACAATACCATAAATAAATAAATAATATCAGCAATGTCAAAGTCCACTCCGAGAAGGTGCAACGCAAGGTTGTAGGTCATAGGAGGCAACCAAGTAAAGAACCAAAGCATTAAAAAAATATAAATAAAAAAACACCCATTTATTCCTCGTGCTCCAATCTCATTTTCCCTCCTCCTTAAATTAAAAATTCTCACCACCATATATATATATATATAACACAACAAACCCTTCCGCACCAACATCAACGACTTGCATCAACTTCGTCTCGTTTTTCTCGTCATCTCTCTGTGTTCTTAAACCACGTTTGCGAGCAACCATTCTGATTCTTCCTATATCGGATTTCTGTTTCACTGCTGCCTTGATTTTTCTCTCCACGGCTAAAATGTCGACCTCGTCGGAGTATTCAGGATTTTCCGGCAACCAGACGGCGAATTCGTCGTCGGAGAAGTCCACGTTCTCTCAGACTTGCAGTCTATTGAGCCAATACCTCAAGGAAAACGGTACCTTCGGAGACCTTACCCTCGGAATGACATGCACCGTCGAAGCAAACGGTATGAATTTCATTTTATTTCCCAATTAGCCCTAAATTATTTATTATTGTTATTATTTCCCTTATTCGTGAAACCGTGGGTTAGGATTATTATTTTTTTAATTCTTGGAGTTAAACCTGGGTTGGGTTCAATGTTTGTAACCGTATTTAATTGCTCGAGGAATATTGGATAGTGTAAAAACGGGACCAGTATGAGTCATGGTGTCCAAATTTCCCTTCCTTTCCGGAGAGCAAAAAAGGTAGCGTGAGAGGGAAGATGAGAAGATAAAAAAACGTGAAGCAAATGTGTTTTAACTGTCCCTGATTTTTCTCCTTGAAATGTTAAGGGTATTTCTCTAATACAATTAAAAGAAAAATAAAATAAATAAATGGTGTGGATATGGCTATGTAACAGAACTGTAGCATGTGTGTTCCTTGCGTGTTTTGTGCATGAGTTCCTGATCCTCCGTGTTTCACAGCTTCTCCTTCTGAAACATCGTGTCACCCTGCAACAACCATGGAGTTGTTTCCCACCATTTTGACACAACGGAACCCTTCTGCTGCTGTGGATTTCCTCTCTCCCTCGCGTGCATATCCTCACTACTCAGAGCTTAATAAATCAAGGTGTGTTGCTGTGCTAGTTTAATTAGTTCTCAAGTGAAGTTCCCTTTTGTGTGCAACCAAATTAATGAATCATGAGTGGATACTTAATAAGTGTTCTGGTTTTTTGTAATGATCCACAGTGGTTTCAAGCCTGTGGAGAAGGAGCCTAAAGCTTCTCAGATGACAATCTTTTATGCTGGACAAGTGGTTGTGTTTAATGATTTTCCCCCTGAAAAAATGGAGGAGATAATGTCACTGGCCAGGAAGGGAATGTCCCAAAGCCCAAACTACCATGCATATGCTCACACTAGAAACCAACCATCCTCCATGGCAATTGTTCGTGGTATACTTTCTTTTACTTTTGATCTCTGCTATTTTGTGATGGCCAAAGCTAATCAATTCTATATAAACCTTTTGTTCTGATCATAATTTTTATTTCTATGTAGGTCTTCCAATTGCGAGGAAAGTTTCACTTCATCGTTTTTTCGAGAAGAGGAAACATAGGTAAGACTCTTGAATTGAAATAAGCAAATATCGTTTGATTTAGGCCCTTGTGCTTTTTTTTCCATAAAAATAAGAAATAAAAATGAATTGATCCAAAATTGTATCAGTGTGTGCATAATTCATTTCTTCTTTATAGAATTCAAAAACTAAACTTTTAAGCTTCTATTATGGATTGATTATTTGAATTTGAAACAGTCGCTATCAATAGTGAACATCTGAAACCTTTTTTCATAGTAAATGAGGAATTAATGTAATGTATTGTCTGGTTTTTGTTTTATGGAAAACAGATGTGTCAATTTTCGTGACAAAGAATAAACTAATCTAGTGCACTGTGCAAATTGAATTTACTCTTTTCATGCTGCAATTGTTGATGTTAAGTTGTTTTGGCCTGGTCCATTAATTTGTGTTCTTTTCTACTGTGTTTGCAGAATTTCTGCCAATGCGCCATATCAAATAAACAAACCCAACTCTGCTCCAAATAAGCTCGCCGCAGAATCCATGCCATGGCTTGGATTTGGTGTTCCATCAAAACAAATCTGAGGGGAATTGCAGTTTTAAGTAGATTTAACCATTTTTTTCTTCTTTATTTGATTTGCTAGCTCTTGGTGGTGTTTGTTTCCACACTACTTTGACTACGACAAAACTAACATTAGGAACAGTAGTAAAGTATTAGGTGAAGCTTAATATTTGCTCTGAGTAGTATTTCAGAATCCTGTCTTCACTATTGTCATTTTTTTTTATTGCAAGGTACTTGGTTTTGATAAATTTCCTATTTGTAACAATCTCTTAGCCATCGAAATTTACAGCCAAAAATAACATAATAATGATCAGAATTAAAGTAGGATAGTGTAGAATTAATTTTTATTATTATTATAAAAAAATTATTTATGCTACAAAATAAGTATTTTAAATCCTTTAAATTTCACAAACAAACTTACGAAAGTTATCATTTGATAAAAAAAAACTATTGAACACTTTTAATTAAATCATTTATACTAATACCACATTAATTTGTAACCAAAAGAGATCAACACATCTCAAAATAAAGCACAAATTAAAACAGTGCCTACCACTTGGGTTTTGTATTGAGTAGTTTATTTCTTTGTGCATTCTTTCATGCCCCTAAGATATTGATCCCCCAAATCCAAAACTTTGAATATTTCCTAATTACTTAATTTCACAGCTAGACATTAAATTGGGTTAAATTGGATATATACACACACACCACATTATATAGCACATTCCTTGTAACTTCCTAATGCTTTCTTAAAATATTACCATGAATTAAACCTTTATTGACTATAATTTATACATTGATTTTCAAGAGCAATAATTATAAATATTATTACAGTTAAAATTTAAATATAATCACAATAGTTAGAATAAAAATAAAATATTTCAAACATGGCTTATATAATAACAATAATTATTATCATATTAATATATATATATATGTAAAAGTATAATCTTAATTTATTTACAATAATAATACTAATCTATAATGTAATGTCTAGGCTGAATGACCAAAAGGTTGAAAGGTCGACAATAAGATTGAAAACTAAGCAAAAATGAATAAGTAATTAAATAGTAAAGTAGTGTAGCAAAACCCATTAAATAGATCCAAATACGTGTAGTATGTTTAATATATATAAGGTACGAAAAGTAAAAGTCCAATTGGATCTAAAGCCCAATAAGGGAGTACTATAAATAGGTGTGATGAGCATATATTTATTCACTCACTAGCCTTATTAATAGATTATTGGACTATAATAATAAATAAATCTATTGTTTTAATTAATATTCTTATAATTGGGTTTATTTGGGCCTTAACTATTATTATTGTTAATTTTGTGTTTTTAGAGTAAATTATCCGGAGGAAGCATCTACCTTTGTGAATGGGTCAAATATGCAAAAGTCCAAGTTGTTTCTTGAATCAAAACAGAAAAAATATTCTGAAGAGAAGAAAGAGAAAATAAAAGCTACAAGATTCCAGAAATAGAATTGGAAGCAAATCTTCTGCAAAATAAAAAGAATTATGGAAAGTAGAAACTGTTTAAAAAATCTAAACTGCAATATTTTCCCAAGATCCTTGGAGTAGAAAAGCCTATAAAAGGACACAAGCATCAAGTAGAAAGAGAGAGCTTCATAGGGTTTTCTTAGTTTATTTTCTTCTTAGTAATTCTTTTGTTTTGCCTCCGCATGGAAGGTTAAACCTTTTTGGTTGATTCTTTTGTAATTCTCCATTGAGTTCTGAGGTTTTGTTCAATAAAAGTTTCATTTTTCAATTCTTTATAGCAGTTGTTTTTATTGTCTAATCTTCTGAAAAACTAGTTTTTGTGAGATGTTGTACTTGAACGCATGATTGAGAGTCTTCCTTATCTTAAACTTTGGTTTCTTAGTTAGTTCTCATTGTTCTAATTAATTTCTTGGGCGCATGATTCAAGAGAGAGGAGGTAAGCATTCCCATGGAGTATACGCATGGAACAAAGTGGGTATTGATTAAACTAGTAGACGCATGTTTTACTGGTGAGTTTCAATTGAATCATATCGGCGCATGTTCAATCTGGTTTAGCTCTGTTGGAGGATTGAGAAAGGATTAATCTTTAGAGAACCTGTGAAGAATTCAATGGTGGAAGAACTTGGGATCAACAGCTTTTTATTTGTTATTTTAATCTCTTTTATATTTTTCTGCACAACTATCTAACCCCCTTTTTATTATTATTGTTATTACTAACTTTTATTGCTTGTAGATAAATTCTAAACACTGATCTACTGATTTTACTATTGGATTCGTTGGGAGACGACTTGGGGTCATCTGACCACTTTTATACTATCATCTCTCTAGTGTTGGACAAGTATACGCTAGAATCATATTAATTTGACAGCAAAATGACAACTATCAAGGTGATCAACCAAATAGGTAAGTAGAGTGAACTTTATATGATAATCAACTAAAATCGATTCTGACTTTATCATCAGAGCCCCTTGTTAAGTCATGTATGGTGGATGAACATGTGAAAGATCTTGAAGAAGTGTTTGCAAAAATAAGAAAGTATGATCTACGATTGAATCCTGGAAAGTGTGTTTTTGGGATGAGAGGAGGAAAAATTTTAGGGTTCATGCTGACTAACAGAGGCATTGAGGCAAATCCAGATAAATTTGAAGCCATTTTGAACATGAGAAGTCCAACGAATTTAAAGGTGGTACAAAGGTTGGTATGAAGACTGAATGCCTTGGTGATATTTTTTCCAATGCTTGTCTAGAGATCAAAGTTAATAATAAAGTTGTTGATAAAAGCATAAGCCTTCAAAATGGAATGAGCAATGTGAACAAACCTTCTCCATAATCAAAAAAATTATAGTTGAACATCCAATCCTAGTTAAACCAGTGTCATCCCAGCCCATCATCGTATACCTAGCAACCTCACAAGAAGTCATAGGAGCAGCCTTAATCCAAGAATTCCCAGAGCAAAAAACGATATACTTCGTGAGCACTTCCCTACAAAATGTTGAAACTAGATACTAGTTACTTGAAAAGATAGCCCTCACCATCGTGTATACGACAAGACGCCTTCAACCATATTTTCATAATCATCAGATAATTATGAGGACCGACTGTCTGATAGCAAAAATTTTAAGAAAACTAGAACTTGCAGGTAGAATGGTGGCATGATCAGTAGAGCTTTCAGAGTTTGGAATCAGATATGAACCGAGAGGAACAATCAAAGCACAATCTCTTGCAAATTTCATTATCCAACTATCGACAACAACATTCGAGCAAGAAACATGGATTATATATGTTGATGGATCGTCAAACAAAAGGAAGCGGAGCATAAATTGTACTAGAAGGACCGAAACATCTTCAATTAGAGATGACTTTGAAATTTGAATTCAAAACTTCAAATAATCAAGCTGAATATGAAGATTATTGCAGGTTTAATTCTCGCCAGAGACATGGGAGCCCTGAAGGTTATTTTGCAAAAGTGATTCCCAACTAACAGTGGGATGTATAAAAGGTGAGTATCAGGTAAAAGATCATTTGTTACTAAGACATTATCATAAAGTTTTAAATATCATGCAGAGCTTTAGTAAGGCTGAACTTGAGCACATTCCAAGAGAACATAACTCAAGAGCGGATTCATTGTCCAAACTGGCAAATCAATGAAGGTAGACTCAGCATAATTCAATTATATAACAGACCATGAATAGTCTGACAGTTGGAGTAAAAGAGTGTTAGGCAATTACAACAACAAAAGATGATTGGATCACATTTTATAAAGAAGTAATCAAGAATCAAGAGCAAGGTGTTGAAAATGATGTCAAAATTGCAAGAAAAGCCGCCAAATTCGTTATAATAGGAGATGAGTTATACAAGAGGGGACATTCCACTATTAAACTGTCTTTCTTAAGAACAGGCTAAGTATGTTATCTGAATGCTTCATGAGGGACTTTGTGGACTACACTGTGGTGCGCGAACAATGTCAATAAAGATTTTGCGTGCCAGACATTATTGGCTGACAATACGAGAAGATTGTAATGAATATGTCAAATCTTGTAAGAACTGTCAAGAGTTTGGTAATCTTAATCACATACCATTTCAAGACTTACAAGGAATTGTTTTGCCATGGTCGTTTGTAAAGTGGGGTATGGACATTCTAGGCTCATTCCCTTTAGGAAGAGGATAAACGAAGGTTTTGGTCGTTGCAGTAGATTACTTTACAAAGTTCTCATAAGAAATAATTGCTCAACAAGTTCAAACATTTGTGTGGAAAAATATAATTTGTAGATTTGGTATCCCACATGCTATAATAACTGACAATGGCCGACAATTTACTGATAAAAAAACATATGGAATTTTATGCAAATTTAGGAGTTAAGTTTATAACAACTTCGGTTGAACATCCAAAAAAATGGGCAAGCAAAGTTCACCAACAAAATCATTCTCAACCAGTTGAAAAGAAAACTTGGAAATGCAAAGGGACTATGGGTCGAGAAGCTACCTCAGATACTATGGGCATATAGATGCACGTCGCAAACAACAATTGGAGAAACTACATTCAACCTCACATATGGTACTGATGCCATGATACTAATTGAAGTAAGTGAACCAACCTTGAGAAAACAAATAGAAGATTTAATAACGAATGTTTAAGAACATAAATTTGAGAGAAGGCAAAAATAAGAGAGGAGGCAGTGAAGAGAATAGCATGCAAAAGTCAAGTCGAGAGTTTTTAACAAAGGAGATTTAATATGGAGAATGAGAACTAAAGCAAGAAAAGTTTCAACTCAAGGAAAATTAGCACCAAATTGGGAATGCCCGTTCAAAATAGTTGAAAATTTACAAAATGGAGCTTATAGATTGGAAACACTAGATGGAAAAGCAATACCGAGAACATGGAATACAAGCCACTTGAAATTTTATTTTAGTTAAGAGTTGTGTGTAATGTCAAGAATCAATCATTGTATATAAAATCTTTCGGTCAAGGATGATTTCTCATGTGTAAAAAGGTTCTTGTCCAAGATCGAACTACTTAATCAAGAAGTTATTCATATGAAGAAAAATTCTCGATATTTCATCTAATTGAAACCTCTCGACCTAGAAGTTTTCACTTTAGGTGAATCCCTCTCGATAGTATAGTTCATCTAATTCAAACCTCTCAGCCTAGGAAGTGCCGAAAAGTCGAAAGGTTAAAAACCATTTAACCATCTTTACATGATTTATTTTATCATAAGTCGATACGCTGAAAATGTCAAATGATCGAGAGGTTGAAAGGTTTTAGAACATTTAACCATCTTTAACTATTTTTTTTATCATAGGTCGAAAACCTCCAGAGGTATAAAAAACCACAAACATATTTTGTTAAAACAGTTAGTCATTTTCACATAAATTGTTTTATATGTTGATCATACTGGATGGTCGAAAGGTTGATAATAACAAAATAATGACGCTGAAATTATTATATTAAGTCTAATAAGTTAAAAAGTGACAGACAAAAGTCAAACCGAAACATACAAAACTAGTAACTAATGACCGGGAGGTATTATAAAAAGCAAAAAGAAATTAAAACTAAGTCATTGAACATCAACATTGTCATATCCATTTGTAGTTTCTTCTTTCGGTGCTTCATCATAAGGAATACAAATCCTTGCCCACATCAAAATTTTCTTCATCCAAAGGAATCTTGTAAAAATACTTGGCTTGTTGAAAAGCTTTGGAAAAACCTAGTGTTTGTTGATCAACAACAAAGTTCTGAGCCTTTGTTACGTCTTTCTCTAGCTTACTTATTTTAACGTCTAATTGATTTATCTTTTCGACATTAACTAGACCTCCCTTCAACCTTTGGATTTCACCTTGAAACGATAACATTTCGATAGTTAAACCAACAATTTCAACCTTTAAAGACTTTTTTTCAGCTTCATAGTGTGAATGGTCTTCCGAGAGTTCTTTAATTTGATTGGTCAAGGTCAGGTTAGCTTCAAGAGCGGATTCAAGGCTTTTCTAGACTCCCCCCAACTCCTTTTTCACATTTTCAAATTCAATGGTTGAGACACCATTAACAATTTCTTCTCTAAGTCTTTTTGCAATTAATAAAGATCAAGTGGCACGCTCGATGGTTGAATCCTTCAGAGAAGAAACATTTGTTGATCGAAACATATGTCGAGATGGTCCATCTAAGTTAGTGTGAAAAAACTCTTAGAAACATCGAAAATAGCCTCTAAAAAGGTTCAAAAGAGTTGTCGGCACCAACGATGACGTCGTGGTGAAGAATGAGACCGCCTACTACTCTTGTCTCTTTTCCTACTTTTCTTAGGAGGCTCAAAAACAGCATCACCAACATATAAGGTAGCTTCAACCTTTACAAGAGACACAATAGTCGATGAAGCAGTTGAATGTCTCTAATTTTCTCAATCACTCTCCCGATTGCCCCATTGCTCGTGCTAAAAAATCTCAAAATCTCATTAAAATCGAAAACAGAGCTTGAGAAAGACTTAATACCTTTTAGGAATGGTTGTGAATATCTCTCGGACACAAAAATACAAAATTAGTAGAAGTAGTGGGGTATACCATTTGAGAACAAGTATTTATACGATTTCTAAACCCTTTCCTCACTACATCACGATCGTTGAATTTGAATGCATCCAAAGATCAATGATTGATAAGCTTTCACATCAATGACACAGAAAGTGTGACACACGCGAAATGATGCAATAGTTTCATACAAAAGTGCATTTAATATACATAATCTCATAAATGCCAAAATCAAAATCATTTCAAAAAAAATATGATAAGCATTTCAAGTAACATTTCGTCTTCTTTAATAGGCATTTCGTCTTTTTAAATTCCTTATGCCTAGGGGGGCTAGTATATTGTTTAGGCCGAATGGCCGAAAGGTTGAAATACTGATATTAAGGTTGAAAACTAAGCAAAAATGAATAAATAATTAAATAGTAAAGTATTGTAGCAAAGCCCATTAAATAGGTCAAAAAATGTGTAGTAGGTTTAATAAATATAAGGTACGAAGAGTAAAAGCCTGATCGGATATAAATCCCAATATGGGAGTACTATAAATAGGTGATCAACCCAAAAGGTAAGTATAGTGAATTTTATCTGATAATCAACTAAAACTGATTCTGACTTTATCATCGGAACCCCTTGCAGGTACACCCACCAACCCGAGAGCTGACCCTAAAATCCGAGACCGAGAGTGCAAATTGATCGAATTCAATAAATGAGAGCCCACATCCTACATTCAAGAATTACTCAAAGCCCAAATTAGTAGATGGAGTAGTCGAGAGGCCAAGCTCGAACCAAGAGATCGTGAAGTCGAGAGGTTTAGAGAGAAGAAGTTGCTTGCTTCTAGACTTGTAAGAACATATAACAATATATAAAAGGATTTTAGTATACACATTTCATACTCCTATTTTATTTTTAATTATATTTTAATATTATAAAAAAGAAAAAGTATAAACTACTTATATCTTAAAAATAATTGCATACTACAAATCACTAACTATTACTTTTATTTAACTAGTATTTTTTAAAAAAAATATAAAGATACAAAAGGACTTTTTTCCACTAATAATATTTAATAAAGATTATTTAATTTAGTGTACACAATATCATTATATTATTTATTTTATAGTATTGTATACACTTTTTTTTAATTAGCAAAAAGAATAAATAAATAAGATGAACCACTTAAGGATAACAATATTTCATAGTATATAAGTGTGTCCAAATGTAATATTTTGAGCTAGTTAATCAGAATGCTATTGCATTACTCATAAATATATAGTCTCACGTGCAAGTTGACAGGTCTCAACGCGAAAGTTGACAGGTTCAACGCGAAAGTTGACAGGTTCAACGCGAGGGAGTGTATTAAAGATCTCACATACAACGACTAGAAATAAAAATATTTCATAATATATAAATAGATATAAACCTTATATTATGAACCGATTTATAAGATTAGGTTAGGCTTAAATTTCACTTAATAATATATTTCACTAAAATTAACCGAAAAGTATAGAGTAAGTTGAAAAATATTCTTAAATTGCATAGTCTTGTTTAGGAGAGTGGAGGATTGAACCAGTCCCTTATGCTTTGTTTGTTTCCACTTATACATTGTTGGCGAAGAGAAACTTACATGATGAAATGTGTTTGCATCCGCAGATATGCGAATAATTGGAAGCGGGGATACGGGATGATAGGATTTTGATATCCTTTGTGGGATGCGAAGATGGATAGTGGAGACAAGGAAAGTCCATGAACATCTCAAATACTAATTTGTCCTCACTTTTTGTTGTGCACGTGCAGTTTATTTTCACTCTTGAAGTCGTGTAAAACTGGATTCAATTCCCTATCTAGCACCATTTACACTTTTATTTCCCCATCTAACACCCTTTTGTTTTTATTTCCCTATTTAACACCCTTTTGTTTTTATTTCCCTATTTACCACCATTTTAGAAAAATGATAATTTTAATTTTGAATGCATTAAAAAAATAAATATTTTTAATGTTTAAAATAGTTAGAAATATAATTAATGAATAAAGAAATGAATTTTTACAAAATAAAAATAAAAAAGTAATAAATTAAAAATTTTTAGTTTAATTTATTTTTTTTAAGAATGAAGAAAATAAAAAATTAAATCCTACAACAACGTAAAAGTTGAATCTAGAAACATAAATTAGTATTTATTTTTACTATTATTGATAATGTAATCATGTTAATTTCAAGTAAAAAAAAATACATGACATAATTATAAAAAACCAAAGTCAATTAGTATTAATTAGTAGTGGACACACAAATAATATTGAAGTGTCTACCCTAAATGCAAAATCCTAAAAAAAACTAATGCAAAATACTTAAAGACGAGAAGAAAAAAAAAATGTAAAAATAAAAAAATATAGAAAATAAAAACAGCAACATTGCAACAAGTATTTCATGTTTACGAAAGAATATTTGGTGAACGCAGAAATGAAGAGTATCGACTTGCATACACTGGTCAAATATTATGTTCAAGTCCCGACATGAAAAGAACCTCAAAGGGGAGGCCTAAGTCAAGTCGAATAAGGACTGATATGGACATAAGAAAACAACATGATCGAACAAAAAAAATGTTTATATTGTCAAACACAAGACATACAAAAAGAACATGTCCCAACATTACTGGATTGTCTACTTCTCGTCATTAATTATGTTTCATTTCGCACAAACTATTTAATGTTCCATTGAAGAGAATATTAAACGAATGATCATCTCTCATTTATTTTCCTTTTTATGATCAACATATACTTATTTAGTATTGTTTTATATCTCTTATCTTTATCTTGTTTTGATGTTTTTTTATATCTTATATTTTTATCTTATTTTGTTTTGCCTTTATTTTATATCTTTTATGTTTTTAGTTATTTTTTTCTGTCATTCTTTATTTATTTTTGTTTTTATTTTTATTGTTGTTGTTTTTATTTTTTACACTTATTTTTTTTTTCTTCTCATTTTTAAGCATTAAGTGTAACATTTGCATTAGTTTTTTTTAGGATTTTTGCATTTAGGTTAGACACTTCAATATTATTGTGTGTCCACTACTAATTAATACTAATTGACTTTTTTTTATAATTATGTCATCTATTTTTTACTTAAAATTAACATGATTACATCAACAATAATAATAAAATAAATACTAATTTATGTTTATAGATTCAACTTTTATGTTGTTGTAGGGTTTAAGTTTTTATTTTCTTTCTTAAAAAAATAATTTTAAACTAAACATTTTTAATTTATTAATTTTTTTTTATTTTGTAAAACTCATTTCTTTATTCATTAATTATATTTCTAACTATTTTAAACATTTTAAGCATTTATTTTTTTAATGCATTTAAAATTAAAATTATCAATTTTTTTAATTTATTTATTTTTGAAATGGTATTAGATAGGGAAATAAAAACAAAAGAGTGCTAGATAGAGAAATAAAAAAAAATGGTGTTAGATAGGAAAATAAAAGTGTAAATGGTGCTAGATAGGAAATTAAGTCGTAAAACTGATACAATAATTATAAATTTATTTTTGTATTTTAATGAGTTATGATGGTGGAATATTGATTTGGAGTAGGTTGTTTATACGTGAATTAGTTACTGCAATGTTTTTTTAATAATATTGTGTTTTTTTATTAATTTTGATTTTGTTTAATATATATAATAACATAATTTAATATATATAATATAAAATAAATAACCATAAATAATATTAAAATTATTTAAATACATTAATTTAACTAACAAAATTAATTTAAATTAATAAAATAAAAAATAATATAATTATATTTAAATTTTTAATTAATTTATTTATTTTACTTTTATTTATATTCTTTTTATTCTTTTATTTATAATTATAAATTTACATATTATTTTAATTAACTAAAATATGTACAAAATTAATTATTTTTTCTTTTTTTTTATACACAAGAGTATATTTGTAATCTTACCATTTACATCTTTAAAAATAATTCAAATTATACTTACAACCATTACGTCATTCACTTATTTAAATAAATTTTTCTTACACATTCATTCTAACAAATCACAATCCAAATAATCTCAATTTTCTTTAGACTTTCTTCTCAAATTCTTACATTTCAACTGCTACACTCTTAACTTCTTACTCTCTAATCAAAACAAAACTGGTGAGTATAAGAGAGATGAACACGTCTCTCAAATAAAAAACAATTGATTTAGGTTGCTTGCAGAATTAATTAACGCGTATCTAACAACCCAACCAAAACCACTCTTCTTTTTTTACTTTAATTAATTATAAAAAAAAACCATTGCTTAGGTGTTAGTTGCTAGGTTAATTGTTTATCATCCTGCATGCTACGCTAAATTAAATGATTAAGTTGAATGTGTAAGCTGTAAACAAAATATTTATTTAAATTACAAGTTGAAACAAGTAGTTACTTAGTCCATATAAATTAAGGTTTTTACTTCATAATTTCTAAAATATTGAAAAACATTCCACCTTTTTAACTGTAATTTATACACTCTTTTTATAAGGCTACTAAATAAAGCTGAAATTGAGACATTTTAGCACAATGAACTTTTTTTTTAACACTTTATTTGATCATTATATTAAATTATGTGGATACGTTTATAGCTTTTTTTTTAACACTACTACTTATTTTTAAATTTCTCTGATGTGTTAAAAGTTGTAAGTAGTTTTTCTTTTTGGTTCATTAAAAAGTTCAGGGGAGTTGAGAGTAGTTGTAACTGGTAAGTAGTAATATCTATGAGTTATTGGTGAGACATTGTTTCAATGTAGTATAGCAGTGCAACATTATTTCAAGGTTTGTTTGCCATTTTCATGAATGTTGAGGTAATTACAAAACGTTTACTTTTTCATTTCAAGTATTGTACTAGTGTTTTCATGCCTAAACAAATGATAGTTTTGGAAATAAAAAATTTATAGAGGTGGAGGAGGAAATTGTCCTTTTATAATGCAAACTTATCCGTGTAAGAACTTTAACAAACAGGTACATCTATTTATCCAGCTCTAATTCTTATTAATTTAATATGTTTTTGACAAATTCTTGTTCCACTTTTATACCTTCCCCTTTTCTTCATAATAATTATGAAAAATTGATTTTCATCTTTTTAAAATAAAGTATAATCTCACATTTTTAGATAATCTCAGTTGTATTACTCCCATACCTTCCTTTCAATTGTAACACTTTCATTATTTTTCAGCTGCAATGTTTGAGAGATCAATTTTATCATTTGAGTGTGTGAGACAGTTGGTAATAAGATTCATTATATTCGACATTTTAGTGTGAAGATAATTTTTTTTTAGTTTTATACTGCATTTTTTCACCTTTATTTATTTATTTATTTTGTGACTTTAAAAAAAAGCAAACAGGAAAAGGTCACCACAAATAAAAAAACTATAAAACTTATCTCAACAACCAACTTTCATCGTCAACCAACACAAACAATTATCACCACTTAAAATAACAATTATCACCACTTAAAATGAAAGAAAAAAATCACCACATTCTCTAACCTACTCAAAAAATATTGTTGAAATTAAAAATTTGCCTATGTTTTCACACTACAAGAACGAACCATGAGATTTTCCACTAATATATTATTCTACTACATGTAGCCAAATTCATTGAGTTATATTTCTATTTATCATTAGTTAATTTTAATGCTTTAAGTTATATAAAAAAATTTAATTAACATATATTATTAGTACAAGACTTTTTATATAAACCAATAAAAAAATTATATCTGAAATTATTTATAATAATTCATAATTGAACACGTGTTTGGAAAACATTTTTGGAACAAATACGTTGGACTGAAACATATATTCCACGATCAAGTTGTCTTTTGGAATATATGCTCAATAAATTGTGGAGATGGTTTTTATAATTCAGTGTTGGAGGGAGTTCTGTTTGGGAACCTAATTTGGTTTCAAAATTCCGGAATCACTATTTTTCCAGAACGGTGGTGGTGCAGGAAGAAATATCGTAGGTGTAGGAAGAAAAAGGGTTTTAATTGGGCTTGTTGAGTTATGGTCTTAGGAAGAGAAGCCCATAAGCGTATATCTGGAAGCAAAATGTAGGGTGGTCCTCTGAATAGCTTATCTGTTGTATTAATTAATTAGTATTTTTGGAAGAGGTTTAAACATAGGCTTTAAAGGGGAAGAGTGTGTGAGACTAGGTCCCTCCAAATCCAGTGTACCATCCTTCTTCGTTTTTCGTTTGTCTCTCTTCTTTCCTTTCCCCTCTCTTTCGAGGGTTTTTCTTTTTCTTTTCTTTTTCCCTTTTATTTTTCCTTTCATTTTCTTTTTTTTTCTCTTTCTCTTCTTTTTCAGTTTTCCTTCCATTTCCTTTCAATCCCCATCTTCTCTTCCTCTGCAACCCTAACCCTAGAATTCAAGATGCAGCAACAGAGGTTAAGACAGCATGCCATGATGCAACCCTCTCTCTACCACCACCCCGCTCTCCTTACTCCTCCTCAGGTTCCTCTTTTCCTTCTCTTCCTTTAATTTTCACTTTTTTTTTTTTTATCTTTCTCCATACTGCTTATTCTTCATATTTTCAGCTTAATTCTCCCCAGTATTTATCTTCTTGTATCATTGATTACTGCGTGCTCTTCAATTTCCTGCTAATCATAATTAGCAGTTTTTTTTTGCTAGATATATATACTAGTGATTTTAGTGGTGCAAATTTTTTTTTGTCGTTTTGATGTTTTGTTTACTAGTTGAGACATTAGGTATTTCTATGGTTTGTAAACGCTTTTTGTTTGATTAGATTAGTTGAGAGGTGAGTGTATAATTTTGCTTTTAGGAACTCTTTTTTCCCTTTTTTTTCTTTGTCTTTTTACATTTTTATTTTGCAGATAGAGCCTATCTTGAGTGGAAATCTGCCACCTGGCTTTGATTCGAGTACTTGCCGCAGTGTGTGAGTGTTAATAGACGTTTTATTTTAATTTTTTTAAATTAATATCTTCAGCTGTTGTTTGTTTATTTTGGTTTAGTCATTTTTTCCACTTTAGGTGCCTTATTTAATTTGTTGACTTCATTGCCTAAGAGATTATACTTAGCTTGATTTTTTTTTTAATTTCATCTGTTGGTCTCTGTTTTTTGTTGCAAGTGAATCCAATTCGTTTGTCCTCGGGCTTATTGACTTAATCTTTTGCTTGGTTTGTTTCATTTTAAATATCTAACCACTTTTGAGGATATGCAGTTATGTCGGCAACATTCATCCCCAGGTTACAGAACCCCTTCTTCAAGAGCTTTTTTCGGCTGCAGGCGCCCTTGAAGGATGCAAACTCATTAGGAAAGAGAAGGTCAGCTTTGTTCTCACTATATAATGTTATCTTCAAATAGAGGATAAAGTGAAGGATTGATAATGTATGGTAGAGTTCATGATTCCCTTTAGCTTCTTGTAGTGCATGACAAGTAGTATATTCACCAAAAGGTATTTGGCTAGATGATAGGTATATGTTTTTGCTTGTTATATATGCTTTTCCCTGTGTCATTTCAATTTTCAATCATGATGATCTCTGCATTATTTTGTCTTCTGCAGTCATCCTATGGTTTTGTGGACTACTTTGATCGCAGTTCTGCTGCATTTGCTATTGTAACTCTCAATGGAAGGAATATGTATGTGGGATCGTATTTTTTAGTTATAGTACAAGTTTTATGAATTTAATCTTTTAACATAAACACATGGCCTGCAGTTTTGGGCAGCCTATTAAGGTTAACTGGGCTTATGCTAGCAGCCAGAGAGAGGATACCTCAGGTTATGTTCTTGCTGATCATGTACTCTGAGGTGATTTTATTGTGCTTTGTTTTATAGAAAGGGAAATTGACATTTTTCTCTTCATTTTGGATTCAGGTCACTTTAATATTTTTGTTGGTGACCTCAGTCCTGAGGTCACAGATGCGACATTGTATGCTTGCTTCTCTGTATATCCTAGTTGTTCGTAAGTGTTTATGTACCCTTCTATTTTCCTTCTCATTGCTTGTGTGTTTTGTGGTTTAGTAGAGATATTTTTTGAGAAGTGCATATTCCTGAATGTATATGTAAATCAATGCATATTTGTAATATGATGATGAGAATTTTGGTATTTTGGTTACAGTGATGCAAGGGTAATGTGGGATCAGAAGACAGGCCGTTCCAGGGGATTTGGATTTGTTTCTTTTCGGAATCAGCAGGCATGAAATCATTGCCTTATTTGTACATTTGTTAACTTACAGTCTTTGGTGTTTTTTGTTCTAATTTTGGGATGTTTGGTTATGTGATTCAATTTATCAGGATGCTCAAAGTGCTATAAATGATTTGACTGGTAAGATCATTTGGTTATGTAAAGACTAGTTTTTTTTTTAACTTTCTTTGTCTGATGTATGATTGAATGTTGTGAAGTATGTATACGGCAATCAAATATTTGTTACTATATTATATTTTTTCTACTTTGTATAATCTGAAAATTGTTTAAAGCTTGCAATAACCATATCTTGCAGTTATTTTCATTTTTAAAAAATGAGTCTAAAAGGCACATGATTCCTGTTATGTAGTTAAAACATTATATATGGGGATCTGATAACGGGGTGTTATCATTTCTGCAGATCAAATAACCATTTTGGTATAAAATCCTCAAACATAAATTTCCACGGGATATTTGACCCATTAAATTGCTGTTTCATCAATTTGTGTTTCTTATTAATCATTGTTTAATAACTTTGTTCTTGTGCCACCATAATGCCTACATAAAGCACTTTTTGGCCAGTGTTATAGGAATTTCTCCAAATAGTGGTGTCATAGGCTGCAAAGGTGTGTGTTTATATTGCAAAATTTTGGCCTTCTGCCTCTGATAACCTTGTTATTTGCATTAGATGTGCCAATTGTATTAGATTTGGTGTTTCAATTTTATCTTAATTTTTAATTTTAATTCCCCCTCCACTACTCAGGAAAATGGCTTGGAAGTAGACAGATTCGTTGTAATTGGGCAACCAAAGGGGCCAGTTCAAGTGATGAAAAGCAGAGTTTGGATTCCAAAAGTGTCGTGGAGTTGACTAATGGAACGTCAGGTGAGATTATAAGTTTACCGTACTACACTTCCTTTTATCGTGACTCCTCATTTACCTTTTACATTTTTTTGGTTTGCGGTTGTTTTGGAGTCAATTGAATTCTAATGTTTTTATCATGTACATAGGAAATCAATAATATTTTCTGGTGGAAACATTTACTGATTCTTTATTTTATATTATTTGAATTGGAAGTAAATGTTAAACCCATGCTATCTGACCTGAAAGTTTATTTCAAATATTATATTTTTCAAGAAGCTGATAATATATTTTTCTTTATCTTCTATATGTGCATCATGATTGACATTTTACAAATATTTGTATCTTTCACTGTTATATTTATACTTTTCCATCAGTTGATCATAAATAATGGCGTGATTGTAGATTTTGTTTAGGGAATGATCTTTACTTATGGTTGCGTTTCTATTTTTTTCTTTTTGTAGAAGAAGGTCAGGAAATAACCAATGATGACGCTCCTGAGAAGAATCCTCAATATACCACTGTTTATGTTGGCAATCTTGCTCCTGAGGCAAGGATTATGTTTTCCTGAGACTTTTTACCTTTTTATATTGGCAATTTATAGCTTTGTGCATAGATGGAGAATATTTAAGTACTACATTAATATATATGTATAGCTTAGTCCTGTACATTCTATTTGTTGTGAAATGGCTTTGTAGTAGCCCTCAATTTTAGGATGTGAAACTGCAGGTCACTTCTGTTGATCTCCATCACCATTTTCATTCTCTTGGTGCCGGAACTATTGAAGATGTTAGGGTGCAACGAGACAAAGGTTTTGGGTTTGTGAGATATAGTACCCATGCTGAAGCAGCTCTTGCTATACAGATGGGTAATGCTCGAATTCTCTTTGGCAAACCTATCAAGGTATGAATTTGCAGGATATTTGTATGTTGAATTCTAGTATTGTTGTGAGCTGTGTATTATTATGGCATTTCATACGGCGAATTCTCTTCGTTGAGGGTTCCAATGGAAAAAAAGGAGAGTCGGCATAATTACACTGGAATTTGATGTCATCTGTGATTTTTTTTTTAAATCATGTAAAACGCCGACAATCTATTTATATTTCTCAGAAGTCCACAGAATCCCTTGTTCTCTAAGATCTTACATCGTATTCTCGACCATATATAATTTGATCTTTCGAGCTCCTATCAGAAGGCTCTGGAAATGTATCTACTAATGTCAATTGATGTTTTACAGTGTTCATGGGGTAGCAAACCTACTCCTCCAGGAACAGCCTCTACTCCTCTTCCCCCACCTACTTCTGCAAATATGCCGGGCTTTTCTCTTGCTAGTCTTGCAGCATATGAACGCCAAATGGCTTTGAGTAAAATGGGTGGTGCACATGCCCTTCTGCATCAGCAAGGACAACATGCCCTAAAACAGGTAGCCATGGGAATGGGTGCTCCAGGGGCTGGTTATGATGCAAGGTTTCAGAATGTTGCGACCACCCAGCACCTTATGTACTATCAGTAAAATGTGTTGTGTAACTCCCTGAGATAAAAAAAGGGAGGATTAAACTCTGTTAAACCGAAGAACAGTTCTACAATACCCGTTTATTTCTTCCACCTCCTTGTCTGCTTTTCTAACTTTATCCTCCAAAATTTTCTTTTGTTCTTATTTATGGTTGGTACACTTGTAATGCTACCACTGCGTGCATGAATGGTGTGTCTTGTATCTTCTAATGACGATCATTCCATGATTGTACTGTTCGTTAACCTTTGTGCGGATTGGGAGCTATTAGACTTTACTTAGTTATGTAATTCTGTCTTCAAACCTCCCATAATCCACCCTCCCCCTTTTAAGGTACCAGATAATTTAAGACTAGCTAATTGCTTGTTTGACTTGTTTATCAACATGCAAAGAATTCTTATGTTTGAAAATGTAATTAGTCTGGCAATTTTTCTTTTAATTTATCGACATGCAAATGTTATTTGACCAAATTGTGTATCTTTTATATTTTGGTGAGTGGAAATGATGCTCTTAGAGTTTGTTCACAAAAGTAAGCTAATCATCTTTCAAAATGAAGTTAAGTACAAAAATTTAACCATTTTGGACACAAAAGAAGCAATAATTTAAAATAAAGTATACATCTAAATATGTATAATTGGCTTAAGTTACAATGTCTATCATTGATTTTGGTCAAACTTTCGGATAAAGTTATTAAAATTCAGTGCAATGTTTTCCCATTTTGTATGGAAACCAAGCACAAGAAAATAGATTGTTAGATTCATTCTACAGATTAGGCCGTGTTTATTTTAGTGTAGTCAGTTAGAATTAGATTTAATGACAAGTTCAATAGTTTTAAGTGCAATAATTTCGATCAAATCTGACTGTAAGTATTGTACAACAAAGATACTAATTGTTGTAAAAAAATGGTTTCATTAATGTTCTATAAGTATTTTAAGTAAATAGTTTATACAATGTCATGTTATAAATAAATGTTAAAATTTTAATGAAAGTTATTTGACTTCCTTTGTGAAACAGATTTCTGGTTATTATCTTTATGTGTGTTATGAGTATTAACTAGTATATATATCACAAACCCATATAGAAAGTTTTGCAAATGAGATGACAAGAAACATTGGACGAAAAAAATGTATTTATGAGAACCTTAAAAAGTTATTCTCAATGCACGTGGAGTTTCTTCATTTTTATTGATACTGAACGTGTTATATGCCCAGAATATTAAATGCCCACAAAGTAATATTTTTGATATATAGTTTTTTTTAATAAATTTGGGAGTGTAATTTGGCGAGGTTAGAATGTTATTAAGGGAACTAGTTTTTAGGTTGTCTCCAATGAGAAGACCTAAAAATTACTTTTCGAAAATGAAGTCAGTAGAAGCGCAAAGATAACAAATTCTTCGTAGTAAGAGTTAAGAGTATGATGAGATAAGATAGATTGTACTTCATGGAAAGTAAGTATTTATAGTTTAATTAAGTAATATCTTGTGAGTGAATTCTTATGAGTCCTTTGGATTAGTCATATAAATATTATTCATTGTTTTTGTTTTATAAATAGTCGTTCATTATTTAAGGCTAATTGATTAGGCCGTTTTTCCTATGATGATCATTAATGGCAGGTAACAACTCGGTTACGAAATCGGGCAGTCACCTTGAGTTGTTATCCGTTTTTGACCTAAAGGCGGCCAAGTACACAAGCCCCCAGCTTGGAGACTAAAGTGATTATTAGTTGATAAGGAAGCTGAGGGCAAACGAGTTACTGAGTTAACCTGTTTGTGCTTAAATGAGGTCAACATAAAATGAATCAAGTAAATCGTTTCTGCCCCTTCAGTTTTTATATTTCTAAAAGTAATAATAAAAGAAAATGGAATTTAAACCCTTTTCCTTTCGGTGGTTCCTTTTCCACGACAGTGCATCATTGACATGACAATTGCTGTCACGTCTCCTTAATTTCCTATATTTTGTATTTCCTAGAATCTTCCTTTGAAATCTTTCAAAGAAAATGTCGTTTTGCATTTCTGACTTTCCGGTCCCTTGGTTCATTAACACCTTTTATCGCCACGAGCTTTTTTGATCATCCCCTTCATGCTCCTCCACAAGGTTCAAACTTTTGCTTCTAGGCACGCATCTCATGGCTTCCTACTCTATATCATCTGCTTCTACTGGTAGCTTTTCTTCTTTTCTTCACATACCCGACCAGGTAGATAGTGATTCTTCATCTTTGTCGAGTCAGACCCTTTCCAACTGTTTGGAGGAGGTTTACGCTTCAATGCAACCTCCCATTACCTCCATCTTCGTGAGGAACCCTGGAAAGAGGGAGTCCTCCAAACAAGTAGCCAATCCCAATGAGGCTCCCAAAAAGCATAGGGATACGTTTCCCTCTATACGTTACGGGAGTTAGCTCTGGGTCTTTAGTGAGGTACACGCGTACCCCTCCGAGTTCACCTCCCAACGACTTGTGGAGGAGCTTGTCAGCACCTATAATATTGGTATCGAGAAGACGAAGAGATTCATTAAGGCAGAAGCTTGCACTGATGAAGATAGGGTTTACCTGGGCCCTCTAAACAACAATCCAAGTTTTTCTTATGTGTAGGAATATTTCTTCAAAAAGCTGACAATCACCTTTCCACTAACACCCTTTGAAAGTGGAATGTTGTTGATTATGAACGTTGCCCCCAACTAACTCCATCCCAATAGCTAGGTTTTTCTGAAATTGTTTTAGCTGTTGAGTGAATATCTGTATATACAGCCCACTGTAAATAAGTTTATGTATTTCTATCAACTGAAGCATGGTGCCCAGGTTCGTTGGGTGTCTTTGAATGGCGTCCAACATGGGTCCCTCTTCACCGTTTATTCCTCATCTTTTAAAGGCTTCAAGAACTGTTTTTTTAAGGTTTTCAGTCATGAGGATCCCCGGAAGAGGATATTTTATCACGTGGATGGTTCCACCAAATTCCCCTTATATTGGTAGAGGCCTTGCAATTTCAAGTCCAAAGCTGAGTACCTTCTTAACAAGGAAGAAAAGCTAGACATAGCCCTTTTCAAGAGTCTTTCCCGACCTATCAATAGTCGAGCTCTATGAAGAGTTCCTAAGGTTGAGGACCCCGCCAAGGTCTTCAAGGGCAAGGGTTGAGTCTCATTGCTTGTTTGTCTGATCTCTTCAATTTTTATGCAGAGCTCATGGGCAAGGATTTTGACTATAAGGCTCTACGAGCTCAGATAAGTGCTCCTTCCCGAAGCAAGGAGGTTTTGGCTTACCTTAACCCTTCAAAGAAAACCAAAGTACTAAAAGGGGGAGCATCCTCGACTCTGTCAAGCCCCCCGACCAGGTTTGCCCTTCGGGTAGCCCTGTGACAATACCTAACTCTTCTAAGCCTTCTTCTCAAGTCAAGAGTTGTCCACCTCAGAACCAGCCTCCCTATCCTCCACACGCTACCCTAGACAACACGTCACTCCTGAACATTATGAGTCGAGATAGTTTGATTCCCTAGTTGAACCATACCTCCACCTCGGCACCCCGCTCAAACTCGTTGTGGCACGTGAACATGCACGATCACTATGTAACCCATTCCCTGGTCTCTATGATGTCGAAGTGTTAAATAATCTTGGTCCCATTGTGAGTGTGGATTCAGCTGTGATCATGATGGCTCGCTACATGTCCATTACACATCCTTGAGGTGGAGCTATGAGAAAAGCCGTTAAGGCTTCCGCCTAGATCCAGGAAATGGGAGACCAGATTAAGGAGCTTGAAGATCATAACCAAGAGCTCTCCAAGCATAAAACTGGTGTGGAGGAGGATTTTTCCTCTACCAAGAAGAAACTAAAAGATTCTAAGGCTAGTCATCAAGCTACCAAGGAGAAGTTGGAGAGTGCGAAGATGAATCTTGAGGTCCTCCTCATGAAATTGACCACCGTGAACGTGACCAAGAAGGAGGTCAAAGAGAATGTTAGGCACTTGTAGGCTGACGAGGTGGGAGAGTTGAAGACCCAAAAAGAAGAGCCTAAAACTAAAAATACCAACCTCGTGGAGTCTTCTCTTCTCGGGTATACTGAAGGTTTCAAGAAGGCTCTGCGCCAGACCATTTACTTCAGCCCCAATGTCAATACCGAGAATTTTGATATAGATAAAGATGTAATAGATGGTCATCTTGTTGATGACTAAATTTTGGAAAACTTCCTTGTTTGTATAAACTGTTTTTATGCCTCTTTTTTTGGTGTCTTTCTATTCAATCTCGTTTTGAGGCAATGCCTCATCTTTAGTTGATCTGAGCTTTAAAGTTCTACTCGTAGCTGAATATGCTCTGTTTTCATCTTGCTTAGCTTTACGCGTGATTGAGCATGCTCGATTCTTGTTTGAACTTGCCCTTTTTTAGCTTTGCTCATGGTTGAGCATGCTTAGTTCTTGGTTGAAATCCCCTTTTTTAGCTTTGCTCGTGGTGGTTCATGCTTAGTTATTGGTTGAACTCGCCTTTTTCAGCTTTGCTCGTGATTGAGCACGCTTAGTTCTAAGTTGAACTTACTTTTTTAGCTTTGCTCGTGGTTGAGCACGCTTAGTTCTAGGTTGAACTTGCTTTTTTAGCTTTGCTCGTTGTTGAGTATGCTTGGTTCTAGGTTGAACTCACTTTTTTAGCTTCGCTCGTGGTTTAGCATGCTTAGGTTGATTTTGTCAAGAATATGTTGAAAAAAGATTTTATTCCGCCGAGTTTGCCTTGTTAAAACCTTTCTCGGTAAATCTTCCTTAGGGAAAAACCCAAGCTAAGGAAAAAGAGTACAATGCCTAAACTTTTAACTATAATACATTTCAAGTGGGTTATATTCCACGTTCTTGGAATCAACTTGCCACTTAGCTATTGGAGTTTATATGTTTCATTTTGCAGGATATTTGTTATCCTATACAAACCCTCCCAATTGGGTGCAACTTTACCTTCTTCACGGCATCTCCTCGCTTCACCGGCTTTCCTCCCAATGAGGTCTTCTTTGTGGAGTGTCTGAGCTCTAACTCGGGAGTTGTATCGTCGGGTTGCCCTTTCGTATTTGGTTGTACTTCGAGTATGCGTTCAGAAAGCTTAGGAGCTTAAACTCGGTTGTGTTGTTGACCTGCCAATCTAGGAATGGTAGAGGATATGTGTCCTTCGGACACACCTTGTTGAGGTCGGAATAATCTACACACATTCATCACTTACCACTGGCTTTTTTGAACATTACGACATTGGCCCTCCACATGGTATAATTGACCTCTCTAATGAACTTGGCCTAAAGCAGCTGGTTTACCTCATGATCCGTCGTCATTTTCCTTTCATCCCCTAACCTTCTCTTCCTCTGCGAGATTGGTTTCGCCTAAGACAAGGTTGAGAGCTTGTGACAAACGAAATCAAAATCGATTATGGGTATGTCCGAGGTACTCCAAGCTAAAAGGTCCGAGTTGTGCCTTAATACTTCCTCAATCTCCCTTCTCAACGAAGGGCCAACTAACTGCCTGATCTTAGTGGTCTGGACTAGACTGGTGCCCAATTGTAGCTCAATCATAGGTTCATCGAAGATGGACGCCTTTTGTCAAACTATAACCCCGAATCGAGATCGATATCCCTGATTTCTGAATTGTGGGGGGTTGCCTCGCCAAGGGAAGTCGGATCTTCCAATGCTTATCTTCCAGGTAGGCTAGGTCCAGGTTCGTCCCTTCTTTTCTTGATCTTAAGCTCTGGGCGTAGCACTCCTGGACTACCTTGGCTTGGCCTTAATGGGGATCATGTTCCCCCACTCATCAGGAAACTTCATGGCCATGTGAGAGTGTTGATATCATCGCTACCAACTGGTTCAAAGTCCTCTTTCCAATGATGATATTATAGGAGGTGTCAGTGTCTACTAACATGTACGAACCATCACGAACCTGTGTGTCTTTTTCGTGCCAAATGTGTGAGAAGGTCTATGTATTCTTTCGTACATTCCTCCTGTGAAGCCAAGCAGGAGACCATGATAGGTTTTTATCTGATCCTCGAAGATGTCCAACTTCTTGAAGATCGACCAAAATAACATGTCGGTCGAACTACCTGGTCAATCAGGATTCGTTTCATTCGTCAGTCCGTCATAGAGGTTGTGAATACAACTGGATCATTCTTCTTAAGGTCCCATGATGATTGATCATCGTTTGCAAAGAGGAAATCGGGTCAATCCTGTGGTGGATGGAGGCTAACCACATTGACACTTTGGAGGTGCCTTTTCCTTGCCGAGCTGGGGGGCCCCCAACGAAAAAATCACCGACTATGGTGTTTATCTCCCCGCGGCCAAGGCTTACCCCAAGTTTTTCACAATTCTTGGGCTCCCACTAGGATTCTCCCATTTCAAGCTGGGTGGTTCTCGCCCTGTTTCTCCCTGGGGTGTGATACAAACCAATTAGACAAGCAGATGATCAAGGACACAAGAGACAATTCACAGTGTGATCTTTCATCTCAACATACAAGACAAGGCCTCGCCAAATATCAAAAGGACCTTAGTAGAAGAAGAACTGGGCATAAATCAAAACATCAAATGTTCTTTCTTCAGGTCTTCTTACAAGACAAAAATGTTCGTAAATAAATTGAATTCACTTTGGGGTCCAAATAGAAGAATAAGTTATAGTAGGTTTACATAGCATAAATAAGAGTGTACTTAGCAACTTAGGCTTATGCTAAACCCATTTTCTCTTCATGAGCACCTAGGTTGAGGAAGGGAAACCCTAACTTCTAGAAACTATATCTAGGGGGCGGCATTGACTTTGGTCAAACCCTAGGGTTGCCCCTCTTCATTCCTTTTCTACCCTCCCCTCTTCATGCTTTCCAAGACACTCCTCCCTATATAAAAGGTATCTCTCCCCATGTAAGGACGCATTGAAATTGAATTAAGTAAAGAAATTTTGCGTGAGTGTTTTTGTGAGTCTTAGTACTCTATTTATCTAGATCTTATCTTGAGTGCAATGCACTTCAAGTGGCAGCTCCACACCACTTATCTTAGAGTCTCCCATTCTCCATGTGGCGCGACACCATCTCCATATCCATAAGCTTTCTTTAATCTCTTCATCTTTTCCTTTTGCTTCTTCCTTGCGTCTTTTCCTTTTATCTTTATGTTTTTGTTTATGTTTTTACCATTTGGTCATCTTCATTCATTCCTTGCTTCATTTGTTCTTTATTTCCACACCATTGTATCATCCACACCATATATTTATGTTTTTTCTATTTTTCATCTAGAAGTGAACTTTCTCACTTACTTAACTATTTGGTTAAGTTCATATTCAATGGGGATCTTCTTTAGGTTCTCACCTTAAATTGATAATCTCAAAAAGCCTAAACAAAAGAGTAACTTATAAAAATGTGCAATATTAAAATCAACTCACATCAGGGTGTCAACTCGACATAAGCTCCTCGCTCCTCCACCTCGTCCTCAGTCTAACTGTCTTTTACCTCGACTCTGGTCTGACCCCCATCTTGATTGTTCTAAAATCGATAGATGAAACGATTTAGGGCTCCTGATCCGACAAGCTCCTTCTAGAGATCCTTCACCTTGAAGCACTCCTTCATATTATGCCCCTGATTTAGGTGATAGTTGCAATGCTTAACTTGATCTCCAAGGGGGTTGTTAGAGGCTGAAGATGGCAGGTAGACCAGCTCTAAATTACAGACCTCTTGCAACACGATTTCCCTTGAGGCATTCAGGAGGTGTACTTTTTGAACTTCCCTAACCTCTTTCTCTTGTAACTTGTGAAGGTCGTCATGGCTGGTGTCTTCATTGTCTTCCTTTGTGCATCAGCACTCTCCTCAATGCTTATATACTTTGCTGTCTTGGCCCTTAGTTGGTTTATGTCCTCCGGTGGTTCGACATACAAGGTGTTCAGGAATTTCCCTCGTAACCCAATTAGCAAGGCATGCATTGACACCGCCGGGTGCAAGTCAGGTATTTTTAGCGTGGCCCGGGCAAACCTGACCATGAACTGTCTCAAGCCTTCCCCTTCTCTTTGTACGACATTGTGCAAGGATGCTGAGGAGGCTACCACGAGCTTGCAATCTGTGAACTGGATTTGGAACCAACCACATAAAGTGTCAAAAGAGTTTATTGAGTTTGGAGGTAATGGGTAGTCCTGCCAGGGTGGTGGGAACAATCTGTAGTGCACATCCATATCTTCTGAGAACAGGTGGGTCTATGTCATATAGGCCTTAACATGGGCTTCAGGCTTCGAGGCTCCCAAATACTTCTCCAAATTGTTCTTTGAGGGATGCCATATCTTGCTCCATTTTCTCTTGCATTTGGCCCAAAGCTTCCCTCATGGTTCTATTTAGGTTCTCCTCATTCCTCCGTATGAGGGCCTCAAGCGATTGATTCGCGTTATCCTGTTGGGTACTCATTTCGAGTGTGTCTAGTCGCTGTGGTGGTCCTGAGAAAAGTTTTGCCAGGGTCCCATAGTGGGCACCAAATGTTCCTACCGAAAATAAACTCGGGAGTGCAACTCAACGAAGTCAGGATGTTCCTCAAGGAACGAGTTTTTAGTTGGCCTCCGGTGAGAATGGGAGGTCCACTTGAAAATGACTCTCCGATACTTAAGTCAGTAGGAGCACAAAAATAACAAATTCTTCCCAGTATGCGAGTTAAGAGTATGAGATCAGGTAAATTGTACTTCTTGGAAGGTAAGTATTTATAGTTTAATTGTTGTAAATCAAACGCACAAACCTATATTGCAAAATGAAATCAAACCTAAAACGTTGTCGTTGCATAAATTTTGGAAGTAGTGGAAGATGTTACCGTTGCATAGATTCTCGGAGGTGGTGGAAGAGAGGTTGTGAAAATGAAACAGCTTTATGGATAAATCAGATGAACCCTTCACTGTTGCAGTTAGGGTTTCTCCTTGACTCTTCTCCTTGAGACTGGGTCTTCCACAATCGCACACAAGCATTCCTCTTTCTCTCACGATTCTCGCACGATCTCCTTCAATTTTCTCTAGAGTTGAGATGCTAAAACAGAAGCACGAAGCACGTGGGTGTGGAAGTTGCAAAAAATTGTTGATTCCTTTGCCTATATAAAGAGAGCCTTTGCTTCAGAAATTGCATCTCACACACTCACCTCTTCATCTTCTTCAAACCCTACTTTGTTCACCATCTTCTTCCTCTTACCTTTTAACATTCTTCTTCTTTCTCTTTCTTTATTTATTCTTTTAATTTTATTATTATATTTCTGGGTTCTATTGGGTATTACTTTTTTAAGAGTAAGTTGCTAGTTCTGATCCTCAAACATTTTCGAGAAGTTCCTGTTGTATCCTGGGGGACTTGCGCAATACACTGCGGATAAGTCCTTACGGACAATGATTACTCACGCCTTAGGAAATCATTTTTGTTCATGTTTAAAGTCTCATTTACTACAATCGTAAGGACTTATGGCTGAAAATACGGACAACAACAACAACACTGCTCCGAAAATGTCAAATGTTGTTTCTGCAACATAAACCATTTTTGCGAAACCATTTCCGAATGTCTCAAAAATTGAAGTCTTCACAGGTTAAAATTTCCGACGTTGGCAAGAACGGGTGTCCACCCTATTGGACATGTACAAAGTTGCTCTTGCACTTACAACTTCTAAACCCGACTCAAGCACGGCCACGAAACAAGTTGATGATTGGATCCATGCAAATAAGGTATGTTGTCACACCTTACTCAGTGTGTTATCTAACGATATGTTCAATGTCTATGCTTCTTATAAGAATGCAAAAGATATTTAGGATTCTCTTATCCTCAAATATACTTCCGAAGACATCGTCTGATAAAGGTTCGTAATCGCAAACTACTACCGCTGGGAGATGATCGAAGGCAAAGAATCAAAATCCAAATAAACGAATATCACAAGCTGATTGAAGATATCAAAACTGAAAGCATAACCTTGCTGGATGAATTCGTGTCCAAACTCTTGATCGAAAAGCTTCCACAATCTTGGATGGATTACAAACAACAACTGAAGCACAAACACAAACAAATGTCACTATCAGATCTTATCACCCACATCATCATTGAAGACACAAACAGGAAAGATTGCCCTGCTGCAAAGGCCAAAACTTTGTCTTCCAAAGCAAAAGTGGTAGAATACAAACTAGCTCCAAAAAGGTACGAGAAAAAATCTGATCACAAAAAGAAATATAATAACAATTTCTCTATTCCCAATGGAAATAACCCCACTTTCAAGAAAATAGGTAATTGCTTTGTCTGTGGAAAGTCAGGTCATCATGCACCTCAGTGCAAACATAGAGCCAAAAACGACTATCCTCTTATGGCAAATCTAGCCGAAGGGGAAGATACAATTCTAGCAGTCGTTTCACAAGTAAATCTTGTGACAAATATGAGCAAATGAGTGGTAGACTCTGGGATTACCTGACACATTTGTGCAAATAGAAATGTGTTTACCTCCTACACAATTGTGGGGGATGGAGAAGAACAAGTTTATCTCGGTGACTCCAGGACAACTCCAGTCCTAGGAAAACGAAAGGTTCTTCTGAAGCTCACATATGGTAAAACTCTGGCTTTGAGTGATGTGCTACATGTGTCATCAATTAGAGTTAATTTAATCTTTGTGGCATTACTAAGCAAAGTTGGGGTTAAAATGTCATTTGAATCTGACAAGATTGTTATGACAAAAAAAAAATGTTTTTGTGGGAAAGGGATATTGTGATCAAGGTCTTTTTGTATTGAACATTTCTGAAGTTATGAATGAATCTGAATCTTCTGCTTATATTGTTGACTCGTATGATATATAGCATGCTAGATTAGGACATGTGAATTCTTCGTATGTTATGAAATTGCAACGACTAGGATTAATCAACATGCATGACAAACAAAATAGTAAATGTATGTATGTGTAGAATCTAAAATAATGAAGAAAACATGTCACTCTGTAGAACGTCAGACTGGACTTCTTGGTTTAATTCATACTGATCTTGCTGATTTAAAACAAACCATGTCTAGAGGTGGTAAAAATTATTCTGTAACTTTTATAGATGATTTTTCTAGATACACCAAAGTGTATTTAATTAAACATAAGGATGAAGCTTTTGACATGTTTTTAACTTATAAAGCGGAAGTAGAAAATTAAAAGAATTAGATCAGATAGAGGTGGTGAATATGTTTTATTTAATGATTATTGTGTAAAAGAAGGTATTATTCATGAAGTAACCTCACTGTATTCGCCTAAGTCTAATGGAGTATATGAAAGGAAAAATAGGACTCTTAAAGAAATGATGAATGTCATGCTTATTAGTTCTAATGCTCCTGATAAATTATGGGGTGAATCTCTGCTTACTGCGTGTTTTTTGCAAAATAGGATACCACATAGGAAAACTAGTAAAACACCCTATGAGTTGTGGAAAAGTTATCAACCTAATCTGAAATACCTAAGAGTGTGGGGGTGTTTAGCTAAAGTGATGTTACCTGATCCTAAGAAAAGAAAAATAGGCTTTAAAACATCTGATTGTATGTTCTTAGGATATGCAGAACATAGTGTTGCCTATAGGTTTTTAGTTCTTAATAGTGATATAATTGAACATAACACTAGTAGAGACGAAAAACACTGAGTTCTTTGAACACATCTTTCCTCTGAAGAGTAGTGGTACATTTGAACAACCTATAGATAGTGTTAGTGATGCCTTGAGTGAGGATGTTAGGAGAAGTAAAAGACAGAGAAAGGAAACATCATTTGGAGATGACTTTTACACTTATCTAGTTGAGAATGATCCAATAAGTTTTTTAGAAACTACTAGTGCTCCTGATGCTAAACATTGGGATAAGGCCATTAAAACTGAGTTTGATTCAATTAAGAAAAATAATACGTGGACCTTAGTAGATTTGCCTAAAGGAGAAAAACCCATTGGTTGTAAGTGGATCTTTAAGAAGAAGTACCATCCTAATGGATCTATAGAGAAATATAAAGCAAGATTAGTAGGTAAATGATTCTAGAAACATCGAGGGGAATGGGACTTAAGCCACTTGCAAACAAACAAGTGATTGGAGATCCCATGAATAAGGTTCATATGAGTAAAAACAAGTCACTTGTTAGTTCTGCTAGCACTAATATTGATTTAAAATCAATTTTGTCTATTCATATAGTGTGTGAAAATGCTAGATACTGCATTATCAAGAGGATAAACTTTGTGGTTAAAATTCTGAGGTAAAAGAGTTTTAACAATTTACAAAGTTTTTAATTTTAATGATTTTCATATCCCTTATGGGTGATGTATGATTTGCATCATACGCTTGATGAAATCACCTATATGAGTGTTAAGTGGGGCCGCTTGCATGAGATCTTGGCAAGATCTCTATAACACTCATGAATATCGGGCACGCACATGGCCTAATAGAGCAACACAACGATAACAACAAGTAATGTGGGGGTATTGTGATTGATAAACCTCTGACACATACTAAGTGTCTTGGTTCATATAGCTTGCTATACCAACTACACTATGTGTTAAGTTCATCAATCTAAGACTGGTTCATATAGTTTGCTATACCAGGTCTGATGCATTACATCTTAGATAAACCCAAAATTTTCCTTTTCTTTCTTTATCTTTATGTTTGATGTTTTGCAATATGTGGGGGATTGTTGTAAATCAAACGCACAAACCTATATTGCAAAATAAAATCAAACCTAAGACGTTGTCGTTGCATAAATTTCGGAGGTAGTGGAAGATGTTACCGTTGTAGAGATTCTCAGAGGTGGTGGAAGAGAGGTTGTGAAAATGCAACAGTTTTTCGGAAAAATCAGATGAACCCTTCATTGTTGCAGTTAGGGTTTCTCCTTGACTCTTCTCCTCGAGACTGGGTCTTCCACGATTCTTACACGATCTCCTCTGATTTTCTCTAGGGTTGAGATGCTGAAACGGAAGCACGAAGCACGTGGGTGTGGAAGTTGCAAAAAATTGTTGATTCCTTTGCCTATATAAAGAGAGCCTTTGCTTCAGACATTTCATCTCACACACTCACCTCTCCATCTTCTTTAAACCCTACTTCGTTCACCATCTTCTTCCTCTGACCTTTTAACATTCTTTTTCTTTCTCTTTCTTTATTTATTCTTTTAATTTTATTATTATATTTTTGGGTTATATTGGGTATTACACTTTTAAGAATAAGTTGCTAGTTCTGATCCTCGTACATTTTCGAGAAGTTCTTGTTGTATCCTGAGGGACTTGCGCAATACACCACGGATAAGTCCTTACGGGCCGTGATTACTCATGCCTCGGGAAATCATTTTTGTTTGTGTTTAAAGCATCGTTTACTACATTAATCAAGTGATATCTTCTTAGTGAACCGTTATAAGTCTTTTAGATTAGTCATATAACTGTTATTCATTGTTACATAAATAGTCGTTTATTATTTAAGACTCATTGATTAGTACAAAATAACATGGTGTATTGATTAGTACTCATTGATTAAGTTATTGATGGTCATTAATAAAAAGATAACAACTCGATTACGAAATCGGATAGTCATCCTGTTATTTGTTCCTGACCTAGAGGCAGATAGGTACAATATTTAATTTCAAAATCATTGGATGAATTTTCAATTTTGTTTTTGAAAAGTATAAATACATTATCTTCCTCATTTAACAAATTGCTCATTCTCTTGCTTTCATTTCTCCGATGGCTGGTGCGTATAGAGTTATGTGCTATAAATATTGCAAAGGAAAACGAGATGATGAAAGTTGAATTAATCAAACTTTGGTTTGTCCCTAACTTTAATGGATGAAAAACATTTTTTTTTCCTTAGATATGGTTTTGGTGGATGAAGAGATTTCACTGTTTAATACATTCGCCTACACTTATAGCCTATTAAAATTATTTTAATTTACCTTTTAATTATTTTTATTGAAAGGAGTAAAAAATCCATGCTTTTATCAGAAACACTTCTGTATCTAAGTTTGAAATTTATAGGGAAATTCAGGACTAGAATCAGGAGGAAATTTTAAGGACATTTAAAGGAATAAAAAATAGAGGAAAACATTTTAATATATTAATTAAATTAATAAAATAAAAAAATTAAACAATATAATTTTTTGATTTGGTAGCTAATTTTATGACTATAAATTTAGTCACTAAATCAGATACAATTAAAAAAGACAATTCTAATAATTAATTTAGTAATTAGTATAATTAGGTTAAATTAAAAAATAGATTAAACTTAATTCAATAGAAGTGGAAAGATAGTCTGAGAAAAATTAAATGGAAAAGAGGGATAACAAAGGCAAAGAAACAAAAGTCTAGCAAGATAGGAAATGGAGGAGAATTGAGAACTACTCTTAACTAACACAACAACCTAACCAACTTTCTGCAAAATAAGTATTTCAAATCATTTTCTGAATCTAATGTTTATAACTAACACTTTTACCTCAAATAGTCTCTTTGAAGACAGCTTTGGACATTTTCAAATGTTTAACACGTTTTTGGAAATTAATTATAAGTTTCACGTTTATAATATTTTTTAATTGCATTAAAATATACACCACTAAATAAGTTAATGGATATAAAATGATACGTAGTTTAGAGTAATCAGCATATAATGTTAAAATACTATGCACACATTTTTAACCATATTTTACTCCTATAACATTCAACAAAAATCACTATTTTTATCGATATCTTATTATTTTATTTAGTTTTTTGTTTTCCCTATTGTTTTCCTTTCCGTTAATTACAATCTAAACCATCAACATCCTTTAGATTACACTTTACCAATCATGCACTATTATTTAAAGTTCATTTTTATCTTTATTATTTAAATTTAGTGATACAAAAAATGTTGTTCTCTGCACTATCATTATAATTGTTTATTAATAAAAAAACACACTTCATATTTTTATATTAATTTTTAAATAAAATAATAATATTAATAGTTTTAGGGAAAAGGGTATTTTGGAGGAGAAAGAGAGAAAAGGGGGGCATATATGGTGAAGAGTGAGGAATAATAAAAGGGGTGTTGGAAAGCATAAAAAAAGTGGCTGGGAACCATGATTTGATTCTGTGTAAGATCCTAGCTTGTCTCATGATTTTCTTTTTTGTTAGTGGGGATGGGATGGCCACAGTGATGATAGTTGGATTCCCTTGTCATATTCATACCATTGGAGACATTGGTGCTGTTCTCCTTTTCAAAAGGGTCCCTCCAATGGTCCCTATTCAAATGCCATCCACCAAATATCACATTTATCACACACTTTCTTCTTCTCCTTCTTCTCAATTTCACAAAACCCTCTCAATACATCCACCCTTTCTGTGCTTCAATTAAACCAATACCATCCAAAACACAACACTGCAAAACATCTTCTCTATTAATTCCTTTTTACTTTCAGAAGTCGTCACAAGTGAGAACGTCACACAATTTTATTATAAAGAGAAAATCAAATCATATTATATTGTCAAAACTTTTTAACTATCAAGTTTTGACAGTCCTCTTAAATGATATTCGGTGTCGGATACTTGTATCGGACACCAACACTTGTAGGACACGTATTTGTGAAGTGTTTAATTCAAAAATTATTTGTTGAATTTTTAATGATTCTAGTACGATTCTAACATAATTTTAAAAAGAAAAAATGTATTAATTTTCTAAAAACTCAAACTTATTGTATAAATTTTTATTATGATTATAAAAATAAAAAACAATTTTTTTTAACTCGTCATGAAAAATATCTTTTTGTTTCAAAAATAATCTGGAACATACTTGTAGACATAAATCTTTTTTATCAATTTATATAATTCATAATTATAATATATAAATTTGTGTTCTCAAATAAAGTTATATTCTACATTTTAGAGATTATATAGATTATATGTATTTTAGTATAGTATTAGTTTACGTGTATGTAATATATAACTTCTTAATACTAAAAGCGGGTAAAAATTGTCCGTGCTGTTAAAAAACCAAAATAGTTTTGAGTTTGTGTATAATACTTCGTATAACGTGTCACGTCACGTATACTACGAAAAAGTTATCCTATACTTTGAATTTGGTTCATACTTAAAATACGTGCCGATACTGAACTCTTGTTTTATTATTGCAACAATTGTTTAAACTTTAAAACACGTGACTCTTTTGTTTAGAAACTTTATATATGGTAAACCTGTTTTTGTTTTGAAATTTTATTATAGTTTTTTTTAGCCTTGTCTAAATAACTAATTTTAAATTGTTTCTGCGGGAATCTAAATTTTAAGTGATCTGAAATCTGAGTCTCTGTTTCTTTCATATTCTGAGTTTTTTTGGTTAAAAAGTTAAATAAACCTGATTATTTTAATAAAATATTAAAACAGGCAGTCTAGTTATAAAAAATACAAACCTTATTCTCTCTCACACACACACTCAAGTAGATTTTAATTTATTTTTTTTAAATAGATTTAATTATGCTTTTAGTTTCCAAAAATAAAAAAATGTTTTAAAAATTTAAAAGATGCGTTTATAGTTTTTTTTTAATAAAAGTGGTGAAAAAGTGTGTCGTAATAGTATTAGTCACTTGTCTACTTTTGAACGTCCCCACTAATTTCATTAAGGTAGTTTAATTAGAAGAAAAGATCGAATTTTTAAAAATTAAAATGATTCTTAAATTCAAGAAAAAAAAATTATCTTTTAATTTTAGAAATTAAGAACATAGTTAAGTCTTCAAGATAAATAAATACTCGCTTATTTTTATTATCTTTTATAGATGGCTTTTGAAAGTAAAATCTCGCAATAAAAAAAAATGCTAAACCTTGGGAGACTAATTTCATGGTAGAGAATGACTATGAATTAAAATTTAAATATATTTAATTCCCAATTTGGTGGTCCAAATTTTTGGAAGGTCTGATACAAGCACTCGTATAATCTTATGATGTTACAAAATTGAAGCTTTATTCAATGTTTCAGTAGAAGAAAAAGAAAAGAAAAAAAAAAAAAAAGAAATCTGAGAAACAGGATGAGTTATTTCATCTTATAGAGGCAGAACTCAGAAACAGAAGAAACTTAATCTGTGAAACTGAGATCTGAAAATTCCATAACTCTTGCCTTGTTCTTGATAAGACAAAAATACATCACAATATCTACCCTTTAGCTGATCAAAACTTTTGTTTTTGTTTCAGATCAAGCTGTCTTAGTTAACTCTCATGATCAAATTTATTAAATCCAGATCCTGGTCAATAATAGTATACTCGTATATATATATTATTTGTATTTACGTAGTATTATTTATTCATAGAGTCATCATAGAGTGGTAGCATCATGAATCAATCTCTTGTTCTAGAGTACGAGAATCCCTGTTGAAAATATGTGTTCCCTTGTATAAGGTGAACTTGACATTTCCACAGACCTTGATGCTTCTGATCTACACCTCTCTTTGCGTTCATCCATCATTATTTGATTCGAACGACACTCTGGACTACAAAACGCTTTCTCTCCTCTGCATAACAAAACCACACCCAATTATTATCTGAAACACCAACCTTAAAGTAACCTAAGTTTTGTCCGGAACAAGTTAATACCTGTACATGTATATGTCCTTGCCGTGGAGCTTCTTTCCACATAGGTTGCAGGAGCTGAGAAAATTCGATGTGGGATACGATGGTTCAGACTCGAATAAAGGTTGCGGTGCGGTTCTTCTGAACACACCAAGGTTGTTGGTGTTGGTGTTGTTGTTGGTGTTAGAATAGTGATAGTCATGTCTCTGAATTTCACCTTCAGCGCCGTTGTAGTATACCTTAGTGAGCGTTTTGTTAGGGACATGGCGTGTGACATAGGTGTATTCCTCCACATCAAACTCGTCTTGGATTTTCAAATTGGAGGTGCAAACGGCGTGTTTGGGCAAAACCTCGTGTGTGAGGTCGTTGGATGACTTATCAAGAGCCACCACAATTCCAAGACCAACTCCGCCGAGGTGGTAGTTCTTCAAGCCTCTTGGAGACTGCATCATGATGCCTAATGGACCTCTTGGACTTGCGGTGGGGGCGGCGGCGGCGGCGTCCGGAAGCGTGACCGGTCGGCCCCTTGAGACCAACAACTCCGACAACTTTCCGATCATGGGGCGGGGCCTCTTCCCCAACATGATGAGAAATTGATTTGGAAAGTGGGAGGGTTGGAATAGAGAGGAATTGAAAGGGGTGTGGGGGGTTGGTGTCTTTATAAGACCAAGTATAAAGTGATGTTAGGGTATGATTTTTAATTCATGGAGTGGTTGGGCCTAAGCCCCTGCTTTTGTTTGGAATTATGTGTGTGATGATTGCTATAGAAATACCCAACAATTCATTTTTTAATATTTCATGCTCTATTATTTTATTCAACAGGTCTCGTCATACTCTATTCATTTCATTTTATTTTATTCTACCTCCAACTCATTATTTCACCTTAATAATGTTTCTACTCTCTTCAAATTTTTCTCATTTTCAATTATTCAGATACACTACACGGAAAACTACTCATACAATACTTAATTCAATAATCATCTCAATTATCTTTATTATTACTTTCATACAAATTTTCTTATTACCTCCTAAGTACAACTTATTATTATTATTATTATATTATTATTATTATTATACTTACAAGTTATTTCAGGAGGAGATCATGGATAAGTTTGTTTGGGATGAAAGTAGATGTTTCTTAAAGATTATTTATTTATAACAGATTTTTACAGAATTAGAAATTGTTCTCTATTTTCTTAAACTTTTTCATTCAACTATTTATATTTTTTCAGTATTTTTGCTTCTATATTTTCTTAATTAAATAAGAAACTTAAATAACTCGTTAAAATAAACTAATTTTAATTTATTCTTAATTTCGGTTAATTTACAAAAAATTAAAATAATTTTTGTGAGTAATATATATAGAACAGTAAGATATAGTTTTTGTGTGATAAATAAATTAAAATGACTTTCTACATAAATTATAAAAACAATGTTGTCATGTTTATATTATTATAGGAAGACTAAACCAAATTGCTGAACACTACACAACAATTCCTTCTCAATTAAGAAAAAAATTCATTGATTAAACGATAAGAAAAATGAGTAATTTTGTTTTAATAAATGAAAATATATAATACCATTAAATAGTTTTGATATGATAACTAAATAGTAAATATATTATTTCAACAATTTTTTATCTTCACTTTACTGATGAAAATTGATATTACTATTTTGTATAATTTTTTCCTAGGACATTTTGGTCCGACCGAGGAAAAGTTTGAGTGTCGTTACCTCTCTCGTTGATAAGGATTGTATGATATTTTGACCGTTGGATTGAAGTAACATGTAAGGTGTTTTGGGACAGCTATCACTGTAACCTCATCACTGGGCCCACTGATTTTGAGATGTCGAAAGTGACCGGGTCGACCCCACTTTCAACACAAATGTACTTATTGCACTCAAATTACATATATACCCCCAAAATAATATGTCGTTTTCTTATCAATATTACCATCACTTTACACTGTGCAAACAATTGAAGCACGAAAATAAACATACCACACTTTCTCTTTAAATAGACACTCACTGTTCTGAAAGAGAAAAAAAACACTTATTGCTAATTTGTAACCAACTGTTTTTGTTTTTAGTGGTTGTTATTTTCTATAAGTGAACAAATTCTCATACTAATTATTTCATTTTGCAAACAAATAAATATAAAATAAACTTAAAACCGAAGATTTTTTTTCCCACTAAATTCATTTATAAAAATTACAAAAATAAAATCCTTTCAAATTTATTCATAAAAACAGTCCTATGTATAAGTATTTCTTAAAATAGTATTTAATAAATTTATTTAAATTTATTTATATAAAATAGTCATATAGTAAATACATTATATTTTTAAGAAATAATGTTCAAAAAATAATAAAATATAAATTATATTTTTATATTTAGTTTCAAATTTATTTTAAAATAGTTATTATTTATATAAAAGAAAGAATATAAATATTAAGTATTCTTTTTCTAATTTTTGAATTAAATAATTACTTTTTGTTTGTTATATATATATATACAATAATAATAATAAATATTCAATAAAATAATTACTTTAAAAATAACAATTTTAAACATGTGAATAAAATTATGTATACCATATTATATAAATTATCATTAAGTGTTACACAATACTACTATAAATATTCGATAACTAAATATTCTTCACATAAAATAAGTATTAATTTTCATCCATTCTTACTTGCATTTTTTTTCTTTATCTTTATTTTCAAAGTCATTTAAGTCATCAAGCAACTCTTCAACTAAAGTTACTAATCTAATTTTTTTTTTATAACAAACAATTTAATTTAGTCCAATAATTATTTTTGCAAGAAATAATATTATTGTAATTTTTTTTATCTTAACTCAACATAAATCATGATACAACATCAACCTCAAATTTCATTTTAGTAAAGTCATAAAGAAGCTTAAAAAACAACTCCAAAGAAATGTTAATATTATAATTTTGTGACTTTTTTTTATCTTTGTAATCCATTGGATGTATGACCTTATGTCAAAAAACACGAAAGGCGAAAGTAGTTAGAAAATCATTAGGAATATAAAAAAAATTTAGCCTCCTTATTAAAGTAAAGAATTCCTTCTGAATAATATTTTAATGGAGTTTTGAGATGAATTTGCTTTGGTGTTATCATATATGCCATGCAAAATTATAGAAAACACAATGCAAATAATTTAATGGTTGTAGCAAATTATAATAAACATCTATCTATAAGAAAATTGGAAAATTTGAACCATCAATTTTGTGAAATATTATCCTCTAACTTTCATTTATACGACAAATTTTAATTCTATGGATTATTTTATATATTTTTGTAATATTATTCATAAGATTTTTCAGACTGATTATAGTCCTATAAATTGTACAATCATATTTAATAACATAAATACTTCATAGAACAACTTATATGTAGGAAAATTAACTTTTGGAGCATAAGGTTAAGGTGAATATGTTTTAATACGCAGACGACACTTTGTTTTTCCATAAAGCTAGTTATAAAAGTGTGTTTAACATTAGGGTAATGCTGAATTGTTTTGAGTTGGCGTCTCGTCTAAAGGTGAACTTTACAAAGAGTAAAATTGATCGAGTGGGGATGCCTGTACGAGGTGTCATAAGAAGTGTGCTTTTTGAGATGGTGTGGTCGACAAAATTAAGAGTAGACTAGGCAAGTGGAAGGGTAGATGTGTTTCAATGGCAGAGAGGATATGTTTGATAAAGTATATGTTGTCATTAGTTCCTCTGTTTTATTTGTCATTTTTTAAAATGCCTACTACTGTGATGAAGGAGATTGTGAGCTCACAAAATAATTTTCTTTAGGGGTGAGGGTCTGAAGGAAGGAAAATTACTTGGACTACTTGGAAAAAGGTTTACAAGCAGGTTGTCTTGATATTATCAATATAAGACTTTTTAATTTGGCCTTACTGGGTAAGTGGGCGTCTGAGTTCGGACAAGGGTGAGTTGTGGTTGGAAATCATTGAATCCAAGTATGGAGATTGGAGAAAGTTGAGAGAGCAGAGGGACAACAACAATAAAGTCTCTCTTTGGTGAAAATATTTGAAAGAAATTTGAAAGTCTGAGGAGTGGGGAAGAAAGTTTGAAGACTGCTTTAATTGGGAGGTAGGAGATGGGAGAAATATTATTTTTTGAGTTGACAACTGGCTGGGTTTAGGTGCTTTGAAAGATAGGTTTTCTAGGCTCTACTCTTTGTCCGTTAATAAATAGGCGCATCTATTTGATTGTGGGGTTTGGGTTAATGAGGTCTAGGTGTGAAATTTCCCCTGGAGAAGGGGTCTTTTCGCCTGGGACGATCTCCAAGTCAGTCAGCTTCTTGATGTGATTCTTAGTTCATACCCTTCTGTGGAGTTCGAGGAAAAATGGGTTTGGAAGGATGGCGAGTCTGAAGTGTTCTCCGTCAAGTCTACTTACACTGTGCTAAAAGGGAAAACTGAAGGGGAAAACTCGCGGTTGTACAATTTCTTCTGGAAGACTAAAGCCTTGCCTTCTGCTCAAGTCACTACTTTGAGGGTAGTTGAAAACAAGATTGCTTCTAAAGCCAATTTGGAGAGACGTGGTGTTGAGCTCATGAATAACCTTTGTTGTCTTTGTGGGACGTCTGTGGAGACAACAAGTCATATTTTCGTTGGTTGCAGAGTATCCTGGCTTGTTTGGAATCTGTGTTCCCCTTAGTTAGGAGTGAGCTCGGTAGACCATCTTGATCCTAGTTTGCATTTCATGCAGTTTAAGTTACTCGATGCGCCTAAGTCAGTTAATCTTATCTTGGGAAGTATTTGGGTTGTGATGATAAGTGAGATTTTGAGGCATAGAAACAACCATATCTTTAAAGGTGGAGTGGTTGATCATTTTGAAATTTTTTCTTTAACTAAATTAAAGATATGGACTTGGGTTTCTTCTAAAGTTCCTTCGGTATGCTTCTTCTTCTCTGATTGGTGCCTTGAATCCCTGGTATGTATGTTTTCTATTAAAATCTTGTGACTAGTTTAGGCCAGTTGGGCAGTCTTCCTTGTGTTGTTGAGGGGTGCTCATGTTCGAGGGGGCTTTAAGTAGTTGGTGTTCAAATTTTACTATTTTGACAGCTTGGTTGGGGGTTGTTTATTTGGTAGGTAGGTGCTGACACTCTTTTGGGGTGTGCGGGTGAGTGGTAAACCTTTCACTATGCTATATATAAGGGTTGGTCCACTCCTAAAGTGGATCCTATTTATTTATTATTTTTTACTGAAATAAAAAAATAAAAAAAACCAACACGTAACCTACTAACCCACTTTTCATTATTTTTATTTTCAATTTTTAGACCTCATTTACAATTTCTTGCACACACATTTTAGTAACATAAATACTAAAATATGAAACTGAAGATAAAAAGCTAAAAAAAAAAACAGGTTCCAAAGTACTTTAATAAAAAAATAGATGATTTTTTTATAAAATTACAAAATATAAATTTGTTAACTAATCACCACAATATTTCAATTTTGAACCAACATACATGTGGAAGAAAATATAAAGATATAATGAGATGGTGATATAATTCTTATGTTTCATAATTTCCATCATGTGTCTCAAATTGTAGAAATCTAAACAATGTGACACCGTTAGATTTGAATGTTCTATTTTTTATTTTAGGATTTTGCCATGTCTAGGATTAGGTAGATGTCCTTGTTTTTACATTTTAGTGAATTTGTGATTTGTTATCTTTTTATATGAAGACTGATTCTCTTACTATATTATTTTCTCTTTATACTTCTCTATGCTAGTTAATTATTCATCTATATAATCTTAAATATTTAGGGAATTGTAAAGTCTAGGTATTAGACATGAAAAAAACTCAAAATTTGATTAAGTATTCCTTTAATCCCATCATAAAAACTATTCTTGTAATTGATTTTTTAATAGATATTATTACATTTTAGTTTAATTGAATTTGTATTTTTGTTCCCAATCAATTTTATCAAACTGGTAATTATAAAATAAACCTTTATGAATTAAATATGGATTAAATATATTTTTTCGTCATATTTTTAAACAAAATTAATTTTTATTTTTGTTAAAATTTTACATCTCATAATTATTTATATTAAAAAATTATTGGAATGAATTTTTATTTTTTTATTAATGTAACAAATAAATTTTCTAGTAATTCGTTTCTTATAATTTTCGTTTCTAATCTAAATTTTAGATCTAGCAAAAAATTTATTAAAATATTTTTTATTTGTATTTTTTTATTAACGTAAAAAAAATCCTATTTTTATTATAATTTATTTGTTACGTTAATTAAAAATACGGGGTAAAGACTTGTACCGACCAGGTCATCGGTTGTGATGACGTGTCTGGCACGTGATCGTGTGGGGCGTGCTCAGCAGCACACGTGGACAAGTGAGAAACGAATGGTCCCGGAGTGAGCATAGTCGCCGACTCATGGAAGTGGCGAGCTGCAATGAGCATAGCCGGTTGTCGCCGGGTTTCTGTGACATCGACGTGTTAGACAATGGAAGATCGAGTGGTCAGACATCGCCAATGGGGGGACATCGCCGGATCTTCCAGGAAACCTAGTTAAAACTGTTGGAGGCTCAGAAGAGCAGTTTCCAGCGAGTAAGTCCAGTAAGATGGTTGTTGCACCAGCATGGGGAACAAAGGTCAAGTAAGCTGGGGGAAACACCTTGCTCATCGGCGACGGGACTCCCAGAGTGGACATTCGTTGGTGGCAAGGCTTCCCCAGCCAGAACGTGTACGGCGTAGCAATAAGGAGGGTGGCACTCACGACAAGCGATATCACAGAGATGATGCACTTTGTTGCATTCGGTACTCGCCTTGTCATGTGGTGTTTCACAGCGTAGTACGTGCTAGATTACCCTTCAAGTAGGGGACTTAGCCGCGCGACTGGTTACTACACAGAAATAACGCTCAAGTTACCCCAACCCAGATGACGACACGTGTAGGGTTGGATGCTACCTGTTACTCCAACCCAGATGATAACACGTGTAGGGTTGGATGCAATAGAGAAATGACGCTCGAGTTATCCTAGCTCAGATGATGACATGTGTAGGGTTGGGTACTACCTGCAACCCCAGCCCAGATGGTGACACGTGCAGGGTTGGATGCGAGCCATGCGTCCAAAGCCAAAGCGTAACTGCCTGGAGAGAGAAAAAACTCAGCTATAAAGGTAAACTTAACAGAATTTGCAGAGGTACATTTTTCATTACGACTCATTGCTAGGGTTGTGTGCACTTTAGTACGGTTCTACAGAGTATATTTTTCTCTCAAGTTTTTGGGTGTTCTTGTGACTGACTTGAGCGTCGGAGCGCCACCGGCCGCAGAGGCGTCACCTTGTGTTTTCAGGTTCTCAAAGAGGCTATCTGTGGTGTGGACTTGAAGGACACGTGGTGTCAAGCCGGTGAGGAAGATCGTGACGAGGTAACGCTCTTGCGCTAAGTCAACCGGCAAGATCAAGACTCATCCAATAATTTTGTCACTAAAAATATAAAATTTGATTTAAAATTTGGATTACAAATAAAAAACAAATTTATATTATAATATTAGAATAAATAATATTTAACGCATTAAATATTTATTATTTATTGACAGTAATATATTGTGTTTTCACGTTACTTTTGTAAAAAATACGTACAGATATTTTTCTTATAAATTGTGAGTACAACAATTACTTATTATTCTAAAATTTTAATTTACAAGGAATATCCAAACAATAAATATTATTAATAGTCCAATTAATGAACTCATACACTATAGTTAAGATGTATTTTATTGAACATCTCAACCGAGATATGTAGTTAACCTATTTACCTCAAATTTAGCACATGAAAGTTACCATGATTACTCGACTAAGTGGGATTAAAGGATTTAAACAACATCTAATAGTTAGTGTGATTGTACCCCGATAATTTTCTATACTCATTGAACATGGGAAACAATGTGTCTTAAAAAACATGGCTATTAGTTTGTCAAATTACATCCAAGGAGTGTCTTTTTTTAGTACAAGTTAATGATCATCACCATTCTATTTAATGCACATAATCTTGTTTTAGCTGCAAAAATGGTAAAGGAACCATAAGTGGTAGTTAGTTCAATGAAAATAAATGATTCAAGTCTCACCTAATTTATGTCTTTCATGCGTATAAACAATAGGAAAGTGCATTACTTAAAGTGTGCAATTTCCCACCCCACCTTACTCCATAAACACGTGTCCATTTCAATGCAAAAAATATAATAATCCTAGACTGTACTTTAATGCTATCATTATTGTTAAGGGTAAACACAATAAATAAATTGAACTAAGTTATTGTCAAATGAAATTGAATTCTAATTTTTTTAGTAAAAGTACACTCAACTGTATAGTTATTTGAATAAAATGAATTTAATTATTATTTAATTTAAATGAATTGAATTAAATTTATAAGGTGTTATTCAATCATTTCAAATATTTGAATGGTTTGAATTATTATTTATGAATATTTTATTATAAAGTATATTTTACAATTTTATAAGTAATAGATAATTTACTTCAAACAACACTATTTAGGAAAATTTTAATTTTTATAAATTAAATTAAAGATAACAAGTTAGTGTCATTTTTAATATAAATCAATTCAATATTAATTTAGTTCAATTCAAATTTTTAACTCATTATTGCTTCATTTAGAAGGTTTTTATCATCATCATTATCTCATCTTATTCAAGTATACAAATATAAATATATATATATATATATATATATATTAAAAGATACAAAATTCTTAAAATTTTATCTACTAATTCTTCGGTTCCTCAATTCAAAGATTCTTTCCAATGTAGTCCTCGTTGTCCCATCGCATACAAAAAAAAGGATAAGCTATTATTTTTAAAATTTTGAATACATTTTTATAATTGATAATCATTGAATAATATTCTCATATCTCTTAATTTATATCACAACACATGAATCATCACACTTCATCGAATTCAATGAATATAATCATAACATTTAATGTACTACACAACCAAGTGTCTACAATTATCACATGTTCAACATAACTCATACTAAAAATCCACAAACATCCACATATAGACACTTGACTTTACTTCCAGAAAATTAGTGTATTGAAATTAGACTCAAAGACATGCACTTGTTATATTATCATGTTCTCATCATGACACAGTCTCCCCTTCAGGAAATTCATTCTCATATGACACAGGTAAATTCATATGATCTGCTATGATCAATTAACTTTCAAACCTCAAACTTAGTCATATGAACATTCTTTAACTCTCACCACCTGATACTCTTAATCTATATGATTCCAAGATACTAGTAAAGTCAAGATAGTCCTTTACACAAAGTCTCGCAAATCAATACACTCTCCTAACAATCTCAATATGATATTTTATTTCCTACAAAGACATTCATCAAAATCAACAAAAATCATTACATAATAACTAAACAAACAAAATTAGAAGAAGTTTTTTTTAGCTTGAGTGAAAATTAGGTCGAGACCAAAATCAATTCCAATACTATTTTTACTTAAGTTCTCTCACTTGAGTAAAAATAGACATGAGATTAATCCAATTTTTTACTCCATTTTCGCTTGAGCGAGAATCTTTTCGCTTGAGCAAAAATGGATCTGAAGGCAAGGTATTTTTCTTCTTGTTGACATAACTACATTAATATTTTCATTCAAATTCATTGCTCAAAATTGTATTCTTACAAAAATATATAAGATTCAACATAATACTAGCTTACTTAATTTGACTTGTATTCTCATTGAACTCCTGTGTCAACATATATATTTATATACATTCAGAATTTTTAAACAAGATTCACTCAAATCCCAATTCAAACAATCAATATTCATTCTTGTTTTCACTTCACACAATTCATAACATAATTAAGTCATATTCAAAAACTTCTTCAACACCAAAATCAACCTATAAATTACCAAATCATCAAAATCTATTATTTCTATACTTTCAAAATCAAATAAATCAATCAACTTTACTCAACAACAAACTCTACAAGAAACTTTGAAGCTTGTGACCTTTAAGAAGTGAACTTTAAATCTAACTTAACCTTACAAAATTGGCTCATGAGGTGGAGTTTTCACCCACTTATATATACTATAAAATGTCATTATCTCTAGTCGATGCGGGCTTTCCAACACCCCTCTCACGTCGAGATCTGGCACCCAATAGTGGGTGGCCTGATAAGTACAACAAACTCTTACAAAAATAGACTCTAAATGACTCTGATATCATATTGAGAAATGGACTTTAAGTCTAACTCAATCTTACAAAATCAGCTCATAAGATGAGGTTTGCACCCACTTATATACCATGAAATATATTTATCTCTAGTCGATGTGGGATCTCCAACATGATCATGTCACCTTCACATCTAGATCCTCTAACCTAAAGTTCAATTGAAATGTAATTTCCCTTACCGGATTACAAGTAAGCACAAAAGACTCCAACTCCTAAAGAAAACAAAGATAATCTAACATGCACCACAAAATCTTAATCAATGATTCTAAGTTAACATAGACTCATCAAGAAGTTTTGGGTACCACATTCAAACACATCTACTCAGACAAACAATACAACTTAAAACTCGCAAAGAAGGGAGAAAAATGAGTTTACTCTAATCAATTTTTTTATTGGACATTTTTACTTTATTTATTGGCAGAAGTCCAAAGATAGTCTCCGATCATTAGTCTGATGAAGAATGAAGTTAGAAATTTATAGAGAAGACATAGAAGAAAAAAAGAAAAGTTTATAGAAAGATAGTAATGGTAGAAAAATCAAAATCAAATTTGAACTATTGATATTTCTATTTATATATATTTTTTACTTTAATAATAAAATATTCAAATATTATTTTAATTATACTACTTTTAATTTAAAACTATTTTCGAAATCCATATATATATATATATATATATATATAAATATATATATATATATATATATATATCGATTTATAAACTCTAGACTAATTAGCTTGTGCTGCCAACTAGCCTAGTATTGCTTAAGATTTTAAAGTTAGGATTTTTTATTGTTTAAGATATTAATTTTAAAAAAATGGGACAAACTTTTAATGCTCTTTTCATCATTTTTCTCTCCAAAGAGACTATTTTTGTTTGTCTTAGTTTATCTCAAATTTGTTATTATTGACTACACATTTTATCTATTTTATTGTGAAAAGTAGAATTTGGTGGATAAGGTGATCAAAACTAGTTTGTTATTAGTTTTGTTACTGTTTAATTGAGAGTAAAAAAAAGAATAGGTGTTAGTGATGTTTGGAACCCAATGGCCACATCAACACATTAAGCAAAATTACAACAAACACTTTGAACTAAAATAAAAATATAATGAATAACCCATCAGCATGTTAAGGGAATGATCAAACGAAAAAATATTAAACAAAAATAAAAATATATTAAGACTGAAAAGTACAACAGTTTTAATAGATAGTCAATTAAAAAAACTTAAATTTCTTAAGAACTTCAAATTTATTTAAATTATTTTCAAGAGGGTCTTTTTTAAAAACAAATCTACACAAATAGTTAGTATTGTGAGCATTAATTGAAACAAATGGTTCCATCATCTTACTACTGCTAGACCACTTTGTAGGTTATGATTTAGTGATATAATTTAATGAGAATATGTTGATGGTGTAATATTCAATCATGATAGTCATGTTGATTTTACAATAACTGTTCTAGAAATTATACCTGCCATAGTTTTGAAATAGTTAAAAAAGTAAAAGAATTTACAATAATATATAAAAAATATTTTTTAATTCGTTAATTATATAAAATTGACTAAATTGGCAAAAACATAGATGAAGAATGAGTAGAAGTTGTAGTATAAAGTTGAGGATATGAAATTAATTAAAGCTTTGATGACTAAGAATAAATACATGTTGAGTTTTTTTTACGAAGAATAGAAAGAAGTGAAAAAGGGTAGTTTGGTAATTGAAGTGTAGGGAATATGAACCTGAGGTGGAAGCAATAAAGAGGGTGGCCCACATACAGAGAGGCAGATGAATAAAGGAGCTTTTCTTGACAAAAAAACAAAACAAGAAAAGGGAGCAATTAAAACGGAACGGAACGCGTTTTGTCACAGACATTACAAAACTAATAATAGCAGGGGCCCATAACACGTGTCAGTAGATGCGTGTGCTTCTTCTACTGGCTGATCTACCAACGAAATAAAATGTGTTTTTGCGTCTAATTAACATTTTAAATATATTATTTCTTCTTTCTATAAATATTTGTATTATTTTCCTCTCTAAAAAGTTTAAATATATTTTATAATTATTAATTATAATAATAAAAAGTATTTTATGTATATAAATATTTTAATAAGTAAATTTCATTATTAAATGTATAATTAACCATGTATTGTGTTAAAACTATCATTTAAGTATATTTATATTTATCATTTTTAAAAATAAAAAAATATTTTTAAATTTTAAAAGAACTGAAAATATATTTAAATTTTAGTAAGATGAGAAGAATACAAAAATATAAATTAGTTTGATTAAAAAAATAAAATAAATTTACCTTTTTTAGTAACCGCGAACGATGAGAATTTGATGAAGATTAATCTTTATGGTTTTATTTTACATACTTAATATTTTTTTTTAAAAAAGCACTAGCAACAAGTTTTTGGTTTCACTAAAATTCAATTTATTCTCATTAACACTTGAGAGTGAGAAAGAGAAAAAAAAATAGAGAAAGAAAAGTTTTGTTGGTTAGATTTGAGTAAAAAATTCTAAAGGATATGATTGATGCGATTGAAATGTAAAAAAAAAAATATATATTTTGTATTAATTAACCTAAATACCTATTATGAAATTGGGAATTTTTTTCAGTTAAAATAAGATAAATATTTAGATATCTATATTTATTGATATATTTTTTAATTTCGTTTCAAATAAAGAATAATGTCTATAATTAAAATATGTATATTTATGTAATTATTTTTGTTTGAAAATTGTAATTAAAGAATAAATATAACATTTAAATATTTTCAACCAAGTAAAGAGAACAATATTTATAATTATAATGCATACGATGTTGATAAAATATTAAAATTGGTAATATTTCATAAAATATATTACCATGTCACACGCTAAATTTTTTAACATTTCATTCATCATCAAATTAAGAATAGTATTATTATAATTACATGCGTAATAATTATAATGAAAGACATAATTTGTTCCGCTATGAAAGTAGTTAATTAAAAATTCAAATATAATCAATTAAAAACTTCATGCACTACATTTATATTTATAGTGTGCCCATTTTCAAGAAAAAAACAAACAACTCATATACATAATATCTTCGGCCTCATAAAAATTAAAAGTGTAAAACATGATTTATGACATTAGGGGAGTGCTTATCCCCTTCTCCTTCACTTTCTTTTCACCCAACTCCGTTTAAATACACTAAATCAAATAGTTACACGGAACATACTTTCTCAGCCCAATTCAATAATCCAACACCTCAAACAAACATATCAGAAATACGTATTCACACATAGTAGTTGAAAGAAATATAAGATCATTATAAAAATATTATTATTATTATTATTATTTATGTTTATGTTTATATCTTGCCTCTGACTACAAGACAATATATCAAAAAGAGGTTGTTTTACTTTACCTAATTTATTAGACTTTACCTGATTTATTTAGAGGTCAAACCTTTTTGTGTATAAAATCAGTTTAAATAAAAGATCATAGTTACAATAAATATGATAGATCAACATTTGTATACATAATATAATTTTTAAAATATTTTGTTAAAGCGTTTTTCACATAGATAAATACATACAAAACTTTATAATAATATAAAATTGTACGACATCTACGTCTTACTAAATAATGATATTTTTTTTTGGTTAAAATATTTTTTAATCTCTTAAATTTATGTCAAATTTTATTTTAGTTTCTCAAATTTAAAATTGGTTTTTTAGTCCTTCAGATTCAAAATAGAGTTAATTAACATATCTAATTAAAGATTAAAGGTGAAACTTTTGTTTCATTTGACTCCATTGTATAAAAAAATAAGGGAATAATTTTTAAAAACAATTTACGTATAATATTTATGTCAACCTTATGTATTCTTTGAATAAGTTTAACTGAACTAATAATATGTTTCTCTAATCATTTTTTAGATATTTTATCATAAATTTGTTCATGCTTTCAAACCTTTAAATCTATTGAAGCAAAAGAAAACATTGAATCCCCACATTAAATCTCAACCACTATACGTTAATCTAAAAATAAATGTTTAAATTAAAACTTTATTAATGACAATATAACAAAAAGGAATAAATGGGATAGAGATAATTAAGAATATTTTACACACCATTACTTTTAGTTTTATCTTACTTCTTCTAAAGTTAGTACTCCATAGAAATTTTTTTCTTCAATCAATTAAACATCTATAACATATGTTTAAAAAAAACGAGTATTATTTTTTACTTAAATTCAGTCCTTCCAATACATTTTTAAGTATGTAAATTGTTCAATTTATTATACTTTTAAAAATGGATAAAGGATTTTTTTAGTATGTAAAATTTTGTTTGGATAGTATGTGTTTGGTGTTTAGTAAATTGTCACATATATTTATCAAATTAAAGAGAAAATTAATTTTGTAATTATCCAGTCACATATAAATAGTTTTCACTATAGTTTAATGAAAGATTATATATTGACATTAATTTTCATTTTTCAAACAATTACTAAAGACTAAATACATACTTAATCATTAACTATTTGTTTTACTTTAATAAACATAGTTGATAATTAATAAAGCCTAAACATATTTTCAATTACTTCAACAATTAATCAAGTTCAAACAAAATTAAAAAAATTTACTAGCTCAACAACAACTTTGAAACAAATTCTTATTAAATAAATATCTTATTATTAATTGAAATTTATTAAAATTATCGAACACAGTCAATCTAATGACTCATTAGAGGTTTATAACATTTTTTAAGTTTCTAAAATAATTTAAAATTATTTTTTTATTAAATTTGAAGTATTTGACAAGATTTAAGATTTTTTCTAAAAATAATTCACGATGTTTCAGTTAGGAATAATGTTCCGGTATCACTAATATAGTCTTATATCGTTTAAAACTCGAAGTCAATAGCAGTTTAAATACATATTCTTTCCTTAATCCATTGAAATCCTTTTTAAGAACAAAATTAGAACTAAAAAAATCCAGTAGACAATATCTTAGTTGTGATGGTATCTCAACAAAACAATGTATTTTGCATGAAAAAAATACTTTGAAGATTTTTTATATTCATAATTTTTTTATAAAGTTATTTGAAATTAAACTCGAATAAAAAATTAACTTTAAATTATACTTTCAAATAAAATTACATAATAAAATATTGATATAAATAAATTTAATTTTTCTAAAAAACAAATATAAATAAATTGCACTAGAAAATCTAAGGTTTAAAATATTAATCTTTTTAAAAATAACTTCAGATTTCAATAAAAACCTAAATAATTCTTTAACGGTTAATATTTTTCTCACCAATAAATTTATTTTATTAAAAAATTCAAATAATTATTTATAAATATTTACTAAAATATTTTTTAATATCTACTATTATTATCGAAAAATATCTATTACAATATTCATCATAAATTTTATCCGTAAATATTTATCAATACATTTTTTTTAAATGAAATTTTAATTCAAAGGATTAAATTCAATCACTTTAATATTATAATATTAACGGAAACACATGTGTAACAGTGTTATGTATCCGCTTTTATTATTATTTTTATTTTTATTATAATATTATGTGTATTTGTATTTTTAAATATTAAATATTATTAAGAAAAAATAAGATAGAAACATTTTTTTCATCACTGTTTCAACATACAATTTTAATAATTAAGTTACATTAAAAAAAATATATTAAGCAAATTTAAATTTATAACATGATAAACATAATTATATTAAAACTATTACGTTTCATTGTCAAGTGTTGGAGATCCCACATCGACTAGAGATTAGAGTCTTTCATTGTATATAAGTGGGTCAACCTTATGAGCCGGTTTTATGGGATTGAGTTAGGCTTAAAGTCCACTTCGTAATATGGTATCAGAGTCATTTCGAACCTATCATAGCGAGTGTTTGTGTTGGGCCTATCGTGCCACCCGCTATATAATAATAAAAGAAGAATAAGATGAGAAACTTCATTAACAAACCCTAAGAACATATTTATTTTCTAATCCTTTTTCTTCTCCACAAGAATGCGATATTCAAAAGGCATCATCTACATCAACAATGACATCAAGATAACTATGTACCTGTGCAAAAATCTGAATGTTCAGTATTCAAGTAATAGTTTGTTTGAAATATTATGTTTCTCTATCTTCTTTTTATTCCACCTTCACTTGGTCTACTGAAAAACAAAGTAAAAGAAATAAAAATGAGAAACATTAACAATTAAACAATCAAAATTATACAACCAATATTAATTGATCATACCGAAATAAACGATAATAAAATTAATTCATTAAAAAACACCTTTGACAAAAATGAAAAAAAAAATTATAGTTTACATTATTTTCTTAAATAAAAGAGTCATCTAAAAATAAAATTGTTTAATTTATTACTACTTTATTGTACTGTGTATTGACTATTGTAATTATTACTGTTTTACATAAACTATTCATCGTGGGTTCTTTTCATCAAATATTGAAAGAAAAATTATTTACAATTATCAATATATTTATAAGTTTACAATTTTTTTATTTTAATTATATCCTTGTATCTTCAAATTGTAAACATTTTACACTTATCACACTGAAAAAAATAGATTAATTTTCAGTTTATATATTTAATTTTAATATTGAAAATAAAAGTATTTATTATATTTCTAATTCTACAAACTATCTTTCGAAAAGAATAATGAAAATAAACGAAAATAATATCTTAAAAATGATTGAATAGCATAGGTATGCAAATGAAAAAGAAAATATAGTTAGTGTGACTTTATAATTCTAAATAAAAAATAGCAATTTTTAATTAACTAGAAAATATAAACAGAATAATATATTATCGTGTAACTAAAAATAAAATAAAATAATTACTTTATTCATAGCACTGTGGCACAGAGTCCGAATTTGAGGACGAAGCTTAGAAGATAGTGACATGACGTTGATAATTAAATATCTCAATTTTAAACAATATTTTCGAAACCTAAAGTGAATACAAACCACTAACCATTGTCTACAAAACAATCACTAATCATATCTTTATTTTTTTTATTGCAGATAGTCCACTATAAAAAACTATAAAAATTTATTTTAAATATTTGTATAATAATAAAATAATTCAAATTATATTGCCAAACACCGTGCTTAAATGCTACTAATGATTGTGATGCATCCATGAAAATAGTGGCAACGCATTCAATGAGATTAATGTCAAATCACTTTCTCTATTGCCCTTTATTCCATTCCTTTCTCATTTCATAATTATACCCAAAAGCTCACCATGTATATATCTTATTGAATCAAAACAAAATTTAAGTAACTTGTAAATCTTTTGATAAAGAGCTAAACTGTCATGTTGTACTATTATTAAAAAAAATATTGTAAGAATCTATTATATTTATATTGTAATTGTGAATTGTTGTCCTAATTTTAACAATGGTTTGTTTTTTTAGGTTTAATTCAATTTTAAGTGCATCATAAATTTAGATAATTTGAATTAAGTTTTTATAAAAAAAACTTTCTTATTTGTTAAAAATAATTTAGTTTTATATAAGTAACTTGATGTTTGATTTTTGTTGTTAATAGGATGATTAATTATTATTATTATTATTAAGAAATAATTTTTAAGTTTAAATAAACCTTATGTTCTTATATCTAGTTCAGGTGGACTTTTAAGTCTAAATCAATCTTACAAAACCAATTTATAATATAAAGTTTGTACTTACTTGTATATTTTAAAATATCGTTATCTCTAAGAGATCTTCAACAACTATTGCTTTTATCTTCTTATTCAATTCATTCATTCCCTCTCTAATATATTCCAACTCATCAGTCAACTCATTCTTAAAAAATAGAAACAAGTTGATGAATGAGTTAGAGAAGTTTAAAAAAGAAAATAAGTGAATTTATCGATGAATTAAATATAAGAATACAAAAGTAACGCTCATTTTAAATTAGTATTTTAAACACTCAATTGAATAATTTAATAGAAATTCAATTAAAAATATCTAAAATTTATGAAGTATTTAAAATTTAATTAAGTATTTTTTTAAGACACAAGTTTGAAATAATGGTGTGATAGTAGAAAGAATATTTTAGTTAGTCACTCTCATTTTTCGTTGCTTTGTGCATGAAGTGAAGAAAAAGAGTCGTGAAAATGGAAATATCAAATCACGGAGTATAGTGGTGGTAATTATAAGCTTCAACCTTTTAGGTCAAATAAAATCACCTTCAATGTAACTATGTACTCTCCTTCTTTCCTCTACCTTTCACTTTTTTCTCTCCAAATTCTCCCCCTTTTTTGGTTTTTAATTATCTCTTATAAAGAGAAAAAAAACATAATATCAATTTGGAGTTGAAAAAACCTTGGGTGAGTTCTTTCCTTTTTTTCACTCTCCATCTAGATTCTACATTCATCTTGATGAAAAAAAAAAAAGAAATTGGAAGAGACTTTGAGCTTCAATTGATGAATTTTAGGTTTTAGATGGTTAGATTCTTAGAAATCCTAAGTTGTAATTATTCCTTAACACTCTCCTCTCATCACCTCTCTCAAAAAGTCAAAGTTCATTAGGTTTTTATAAGAAACCGAAATAAGGAAAACTAGATTTCTTGTTTTGGTTTTAATATTTTTTGTTTAAAGGTTTTTATGGTTTTGATTTTGATGAATTTTGAGTTTCATGTGAAATGTGAAACAAATTTTGGAAAATTCATTTAGAAGGGAAATTTGGAAGGTTGGATTCCTTTTGGAAAGCTCTCTTGTTAGGTATTACTATGAAACTTAACATCTCAACTAGGCTGATACCTAAACATGAAAAAAATATTCTTAAAAGAAAAAAAAAAGAAATACAAAAAAATATGGGATACTAAACCAAAACTAATATATTAACAAAAATGGTACATAGATAATCTATACCTATTAATAAATAACTCTAAGAAAAGACTAGATAAAAACTTATTATACCAATGAAAATACTCTCTATGAATAAAGCCTAAGTTATCAAGCTTATCAGCACATGCATTCCTTTAACGAAAAATGTGAGTGAATTTGAATTGAATGAGAATTATTAATTTATGTGTTGAACTATGATGTGTGAAGTTTGTTAAAAATGTGAAATTTATATTTGTAGTTGTTCTGAAATGTTCAATTGATGTTGTGTGTTATTTTGTAAAGCTTTGTGTACGAATATCGAATGACATTTGGCATATTAACTATTTGGTTCAAACAACACTGAACTCTCCTAAAGAATGACTCAACTTCTTGGCATGATGAGAGGGAATCCACAATAAAGAGTAATCATAATCCAAGTAATTAATCATAAGTAAGGTAAAGAAAATATTAGACCTTCATGGCCTGTGATAATCCTTTTGACGGAAAAAGACTTATAGAAAAACTATAAATAAGTGAGGACCCAAAAGATAGAAAGTAATGATTTTTTAACTATAATACATGTATTCATATTCACCGTTAACTTAAGCATCAAAGTATTTTTTTTCATGTATCCTAGTAAGATTTAGAGACTCAAAATAATAAAAAAAAAGAGATAAAAGAGATATTGACAGAGGAAATCCAATTCTACGAACACTTTAAAATGCAAATTTTCTAATGTAAATTTTCTAAGTAAACCACTTAAAGGATCTAAAGTGCCAACAATTTTGTAACATTTGGAAATATATTTTTCACGAGAATTTCACTCCGGTTCATTCAGATTTCGCTAAATAAAAGTACTTTAAATATAAATGAAAAACATTGTGAAAACCCACTAAAAAATTAGGTGGGAAAAATTCCAATATTGATTAACTAAAAAACTCACTAAAAAATAAATAAACAATAGTAAACTATATATTTATGTAAAATTAATTTAATATTAAAAAATTATAAATCCTTACATGTTTGAAATATTATATACCCGATTATAGTATGATATTATTGATTATGCGTTTATATTGTGTGTTACATACTATTATAATTATTATAAATTATATTTACGTATGCATTTCATATATATAAATAATAATATTATTCTGATAATAAATATAATTATTTTTTAATAGTTATGCTATTATGAAGAAGTAATATTCATTTTATCATTAACTACTAGTAAACATGTAACTGGTCTTATGTTATTGAATATTAATAGTTCAATTTAATATAAAAATTTTCTCATAACTATTACCTTTTATATTTATTTTACATTCCTTTTCTCTAATTAGTCCAACCTAAATGATTTAGCATGATTGTTAAATGCAATGAAATATAAAGAGTACATACTCAAAGTGCTTTGAAAGGTATAGAAAATTAAAATAAGAGCAACAAATTTTATCCTTCCACAAATGTTCTAAGAACTCCCTAATCTCTTTCATATGTCAGCATCCATTTTGTGAGTGTTTGAAAGAGGCAAGAAATGGGGATGATCATAGCCAAATAAATTATCTGGGAATCCAACTTGATAGGAACTATATTGCTTTTATACATTTGATTCAATTGTATTTTAGTTCATATGGGCTTTCTTAAGCAAGTGCTGCTTTCATTCAGAGCATTGCCATCATAATTTATCATTTGCATTTCTTTTTGGCACTAAAGTTTCTGCAAATGGTGAATTTTAAAACCAAACAAATCTAATCAGATCCATAACAATAGGAACATACTTACATACATCCTTTTCTTTTATATCATCCTACTTTACTATTTTATTAATGTTTAAGAATAATTCAAATATATTAAAGTAACAAATCACAGTACAAGACAAAGAAAAAACGTATGCTAGACATAATTGTAAAATCTGACATATCAATCAGATTGACATATTAAACTTCGATAATCATATATCATTACATTACATGAAGATAATATAAATAAATAAATAAATATAGTTAGAAATTTTATTTTATTATGTTTATTATATATATATATATAAATAAATAAATACTTTCAAATATATAAATTAAATTATAATAAATAAATATTTTGAATATATATAGATTGTGTTTTAGATTTATGCTAAATAACCACTTTATTCTTTATTTACATCTCCTTATTCCATTTTTTCCTTTACTTTTTTATTTATTTCAAAATCAATCAGTTATACAATTTCTATCTGATTTTATTTTTCTTTATCACTTTATTTATCTATTATTTGCTTTACAAATTCACATCTCTCTTTTGAGAGTTTGTGAAATTATTATCTGTATATGTAACACCCCATAATTTACTTATAACTATTACAATAAAAGTTCTACAAGTTTCTATACAAACTTGGAGTTTTTCAAAACATTCCTAATACATGATTAGGATTTATAGAAATACAAATATTTACATATTCATAGCTCAAAATAAAACTCTGAGACCTTTAAGACTCTCCTGCACCTGTATGGTTATCTGCTCGTGTACATAGTACTCAAACACAACATGAAAAGCAAGGGTAAGCTAGTGAAAATAAAATTTTATAATATACGAAATTAAATTGAAAGAGAAAATTAAATTACATGGCCAATTTCTCAATTATTCAATCTTCTTCAAATTCCAACATAAATCAATCACATAGATCTCACATGGATCTACACATCCAGAATATTCAACAAACAACGTCTTCCGGAAGACCCGTATTAAGTAAGTCCTACCAGAGACTAACACCTGATCCAAAGATTACCAGCGAATCCAACAGAAAGGATCAGGGTAAGTTCAATACAACCCAAGCCGTGCATCTCATATGTCACGGTGTGCATGAACTCCTCCATCAGCTTCTCACCACCTGATATCTTAGTCTATGTGACTTAGATCATCAGTGAAGCTCGGAGATCTCTGTTACCACATAGGCATCAATACTTAATACACAGCAAACATCAGTCCATACATTATCCCAAATGTATGAATTCAATTCCATACCATTCTGTCATACAATATCATTCAAAAAGTGATCCACAATATTCAAAAGTCTATTTCACATAAAAAAAAATAACACTTTAATACTAAATCATCAAAACTCAACATTTTCACAAATTTAAATAATATATAAACAAACAACTCAATATATATCAACACACAACATCCATGTAAGAGAAATTGAATATTGGGACCACGTCCCTTCCATATCCAGATCTTCTAGCCTAGAGTTCTATTAAAAATTAAATTTAGCTTCCCTTACCTCAATTGCTTGCTTTCCAAGCAACTTTTAGAATTTAATTTCCCACAGTCTGGATAAGCTTCAAGATTTACAGGCCTAATGCAAGTTATCCAAACAGAACAAAATTTCAGTATAGAGTAGAATAAGTTGAGAGGATTAAACTTCTCAACTGACCCCACCAATATTGATGACTAAATTCTAAGGAAAAACAGAAAACAAAGGATATTTAGAGTAAAAATGAACTTACTCTATTTAAAATTCTGATCGGGTAGAAATGTTCCTTAACTTCTCAGCTACAGTGTGGTATGATCAGATTATAAAATAGATGAAGATTGGGAGAGAAAATTAAGAGAGAGGGAGAGAAGAGAATATGGAGAGAGAGAGAGAGAAGAAAATGGCACGGGGGGAGGGGGTCTGTAGCTTTTTTTTAAAAAGCGATGTTACATTATCTCCAACTACAAAAATTTTCGTCCTCGAAAATGAACTTACCAAGAAAGAGATTAGGGTATGATGCTCGTATCTCCTCTTCAATTTCCCAAGTGGAGTCTCCAGATATGAGATCCCACAATACTTTCATCATGGGAATACTTCTTCCACGAAGTTGTGTCACTTGTGAATCTAAAATTCTGATTGGCTTCACTTCAAATGACAGATTTTCTTTAACCTGGATGGAATCAGACTCTAGAATGTGGCTAGGATCAGGTACATACTTTCTTAGTTGGGATACATGGAAAATATTGTGAATGTTAGCTAAAGGAGGAGACAAAGCAATTTCATAAGCCACGGGGCCTATTCTCCTGAGAATTTGATAAGGTCCTATGAACTTAGGAGTCAATTTTCTTGGATTTGAGTGCTCTTTCTACACCAGTGAACGATGTAACTCTCAAAAAGACATGCTCACCCGCGGAGAATTCTAAAGGTCTTTTTCTTTGATCTACATAAGATTTTTGCCTGCTGAGAGATGTTTTCAATCTTTCTTGAATCATTTTGACTTTTTGTTGTATTAATTTTGGTCCAATTAACACACTCTCACCATCCTGAAACCAACACAGAGGTGTCCTACACTTTCTTCCATACAATGCCTCGAAAGGAGTCATTCCTATGCTAGCTTGGTAATTGTTATTGTAAGTGAACTCTACCAGTGGTAGAGTTTCATCCCGAATAAGTCCTAAGCAAATTCTCTAAGGACTGGATAGTTCTCTCTGATTGTCCATCAGTCTGAGGATGATATGCTGAACTAAGTCTGAGTTTAGTCCCCAAAGCTTCTTGAAGTGTTTTCCAGAATCTGGAGGTGAATCTGGGATCTCTATCTGAAACTATGTTGGAGGGTACACCATGCAATCTGACTATTTCATTTATGTAAATTTGGGTCAACTTCCACATAGAGATTCTAAAGTCTATAGGTAGGAAGTGTGTCGTCTTTGTCAACCTGTCCACTATAACCCAAACAGAGTCATGCTTCCGCAAAGTACGTGATAAGTGGGTAACAATTTTGATCTTTCTTTTTATATTGTTTAATCCATCTCATTCTAATAACAAATTATTCTTTACTTACATTTCATTGTTCCATTTTTCCTTTATTCCTTTTTTCTTTATTTCAAAATCAATTATACAAATTTTATCTGTTTTTGTTTGGCTTTCTTTTTCTTTATCACTTTATTTATTTTTTATTATTTGCTTTAGAAATTGAGCCATCGGAGAACAAATCTCTCCTCTTTTTAGAATTTATTAAATTAATATTCGTATAAATTTTATCTTAATAAAAAGTTATCTCGTTATTTGAAATTTGAATCAATCCTTTTCTTTTCTTATTTCTCTTACTTCCTTTTATCTCTATTTTTATTTTATCGCTTTAATATTCTTTTAGTTCAGTTACTTTATATTCTATTAGATAATTTAAATTTAAGAAATTAATTTGATCCTTTTATTTATATTTGTTATTAATTTAATTCATTCAAATATCAAATTAATATTTTAAGTTTTTATACCAATTTTATCTTTTTCTTATTTATTGTTTAACTATTAATCTAATTCATTCAAATATCAAATAAATGTATTGATTGATATTCATAATAATCATACCTCATCCTAAGTGTAATATTTTGTATATTTTTTTTTATTTTTACTATAATTTGATGGTATCCCAACCTAAAATTTATCTTTAAAAATAATGAGAGTTCTCTTAATTGTTTCATAAAATAATTTATTATAGGAACGGAATATTTATTATTTATTCTTAACTTATCAAATAATTTATTCTAGAAAGGGGATATTTGTCATTTATTGTTAACTTATCTAGCAGTATCATTTACACACAATTTAAAACTTAATCTTTCTTCTTAATTAACAAAGCATGTCTCCTTCGGCGAATGAATTATTTTTAACCTAATTCTTCTAGTTTTTTTTAATTGAAAATTTAATCTCCTTGTTAGGTGACAAACCAGGAATGTCATTGAAAAAAAGCTCACGAAAAATATTTAACAAGTGCAATATTTTTCAAATTTAGTTTCTCTTTTATTTCTATAGAAGATAGTAACAAATATCATTGAACTTTACTCTCTAATGTTTTGTTTGGATTGAGGAGTAGAAAGTTAAGAGTGTGTGTGGGTGGAAGTGCGAGGATTTGAGAAGAAAGTGCGAAGAAAGTTGAGTGTGTTTGGATTGAAGTATATTAGAGTGTATGTGTGAAGAATTTTTTTGAGATATGTGAGTGATTCGTTGATTGTAAGGATATTTTGAATTATTTTTAATAGTATAAATTATAAGATTATAAATTTAACCTTGTGAATAAAAAAAGAAAAAAGAAAAAATAATTAATTTTGTGCACATTAGTTAATTAAAGTAATGTAAAATTAAAATAAAAAAATAAAATTAATAATTTAAATATGATTATATTATTTTTCATTTATTAATTGAAATTAATTTTGTTAGTTAAATTAATGTATTTTTATAATTTTAATATTATTTATGATTATTTAATTTTTATATATATTAAGTATATAAATATATATTTATTTATTTTTATATAAGAAAATTGATATTAATGATGATTTTCATTCTTATTATTACGAAAAATTAATATATTTTAAAAAGTAAATGGATATTTAAAACATAGGATGAACATGAAATAATCATTCATTGAAAGCAAAAATACATAAAGTTGTTACATTTAATTTAGAGAAAGATAGAGACATGTTAATTTCTTCCTAATTTTGAAATTAGGACAAAATTAAGAACATAATAATGTTAATTAGAAAAAGAAAACATGCCCTCACTAACAACATCTGAATCCTTTTTGGGGAGACCTTGAAACATTTTTCTAAAAGACATATCTTATTCCATTTTCTGATAATAATTTCATCTATTTCATCATCAATGTCTTCAATGCACCATTTGAAAAAATTACTGCCTAGAACCATGCCAATTCTAATTTGTTTTGAAGAAAAGCATAAAGTTCAACAATAAATAACTTTAAAATAGAATTCTTAAGTTTGCATCAAACCTAATTGAATAATTTGTACCTTGTACTTAGGACAACCCCAAAATTGTTTTTCGGCATTTTTTTTCAATTGTTGTTGTTCTCAAAATAACAAAATCTCCACAATCACAGATAGGTGCAACGAAGGCACTTGTGCTCCCACCAACATGGGTAAAGGTACAACGTTTTTGCACACCACATCCAGTACAACTAGATGATGATGAGGTGTGATACACAAACATTGAAGGTCATTGAAGCAATGCTCTCGATTCTTCAAAAAAGGTAATGAATGGAGCCTAATTTTGATTCATGGATAATATAAATAAAATGTTACAAATTTTGAATTGAAAGGAATATTAAATGATAATGAGTATCATGAAAACCTTAATATTAAATAACAATTTATCAATGTTCAACATGAAAAATAAGAATAAGAATAACAATAACAATAACAATAAAATAATGATAATACAATTATTGGCGTTGATGACTGTCAATCTCATTTATTCGATCCTCGAGTTGCTCCATCCTTTCATCAACTCTGTCAAGACGTGTATTCATGTCCAACCTCATGGTTCTCATACTTTCCAGGATTTTTTATATCCCACCCAAATTTCGATTAACATTTCGACGTCATGGAGGATTGCGGGTTGAGGTTGAACGCCTTGAACATGATCTCCTGGCAATTCAAGGTCTTCATCATCTTCTTCATCCGCATGGTCAGGCCTACCAAGTTGCCAAACACCATTGACCTGGAATATATTTAATTTCCTCATAGTTCTTTTTTCCAAAGTAATGATTCCAACCTAGCATTATTGTTGCATCATTTGACAAGTCCAAGCCATACACCTACATGATCCGTGTTATCAAAATGACATACGGCAGAGACATGTTGTTATCCCGATATTTCATCATGTGTTGCATGATGTAATGAGACCAATTAATCAATATATCATTTTTTATGCACCATAACATGAAAATATTTTCATTCAATAGTTGTGTGTAGTTGTTCCCACGAAGACACAAGATGTGCACCATGTGTAATGCAATAGTCTGTTATTCATGTTTAGACTACATGCATTTCTGACATTTTCACCTTGTAAGGAATCATGGATGATAGTGTCAGTGTTCGATCAAAATTTACTTCCTCGGAGATCGTTCCAGAGGTTAACTTAATACAATCATACCTGAGATTTGTCAGGTCCGTCCAATCCATTTCTCTTATTTCAAATTGGTTTGAGAAAATGTCAATAAAAAGGTCATCAATAGCTGTGAACATATGATTTGTATAAAAAACTCTCACAAAGTCCTCATAATACGGAAGTTTCATTCCAAGAAAAGGTTGTAATCCTTGAAAATTCAAATAGTTTTGAAATGGAAACTTCTATACATAAATATAACTTCAAATTTAAGTACATATCAATTAATAATTTCTAGAACATATCAATTAAAAGCACATTCAACTTAAACTACAAACATATTCAACTAAACTACAAACTTATTCACATAAATAACTGTACAATAAATTAAATAGATTAAATTTATAATAAATAAACACATAATAAATAAATAAAAACAAAGTATAAATTTAAACCACAAATTTAAAACAGAAACAAACAAACAAAATATAAATTGAAAAAAAATACATACCTAGAGAAGAGTATAACAAGGGAGAAAGAAGCTTTGCCTAAAAAATTTCCACTAACAAAACACCTTAAAACACCACATTTTATTGAAAAAAAATCACAAAATGCAAAATTTGGAAAAAAAAAAACTATGAACATAACCGATTATGTCATGCCTTAAAAAGATAATCAGCCATGTCTTCTGTTACAAAACAAGCCTATTCGATTAGGCTCAATTTAACACACCAAAGTTAATTGATTAGATTTTTTCCTAATAAAAAATTATCTCTTCATATCTTAATAAATCTTTTTCTTTTTCTTATTTATCTCTTTATGTTTTTATACATAAGTTATTTATAAATAATCATGTATTTAGAAACTCCTTTTAATCTGGTCTATGACAGTGATGCAAATTTTCCTAGAGATTTGAACCAAGAATATCCAAGCGAGTTTAAGGAGAAATATTTGGTGTTGAGAAAGGCGGGAGAAATAAATAAAGATAGTAAGTTAGCACCAAAGTGGATAGGACCTTACCGAGAGTCAGAGAGGTGGTCGGGAGATGAGCATATCGTCTAGAAACTTTGAATGGAGGAGTAATTCAACAACTTGGAATGTAGCGAATATGTGTTTTTATTATAGTTAGTGCTATAGTATTTATTTTTGGAATTAACTATTTGAATTTGAATTATAGTATTTATTTTTTGGAATTTACGATTTGAAGTTGATGCAAATTATTTGGAGTATGTTGGATTATTGGATTATGGGAAAATTGACTCGGTTGGGATTTATTGAATGCGATATTGTTTATGGTTTAATTTGTTCTTCGGATACTTGGAATATATATATATATATATATATATATATATATATATATATATATATATATATTAGTTGGTAATGTTTAAGTATTCGTGATCTAATCATTAAATAAATTTAATCACGTTAATACTGGGAATTTAAGTACAATCAAAATAATGTACTATGATAAAATAATTAGCATTTACGTGGCAAAAGTGTTTTATTTTATATAAATTAATTATATACGTTAATTTCGCATAATTTCTCCAACTTTTGTCATGCCACTTCAAAATGAAAATAAACCAATGATTTCAGTTGAGTAATCAATTTCTTGGTTTAACTATATTTATATTCGTAACAACAAACAAACTTACAATTAAAATAAACAATATAACTAATTCAACAACCCAATAATCATCTAGAGTTTAATCCTTAATTTAATAGAGTTCTTCAACTATTAACAAATCCAAAAATATATCTTAAATTAATTTTCCTAGTCTTCTTCAAAGGGTCTATCTTTTAAGAAAAAAAATTAAAATAAGGACACCTAGAGATTCTCTTAAGTTACTCTTCAAACACCATCTATCTATAATACAAATCTATCTATCTATAATACAAATAGAAGACACTTCCAAGGTAAGTTATAAAAAAATTCAAAAAGAAAAAATTTGAAATTTTATCTAAAAATAGTAAGCTGATACTCATTCTGGGAGTGACAAGTGGCACGTTGTTGAACTTACACGTGTGCAAAACCCCATTTCTTTAAATACTCCCCTTCTTTATATACTTTCAGCGTTTTTCTCTCTCCTATTTCTCAACTTCCCAGTTTCTTTTTCTTTTTCGTTGCCTTTTGGTTTCTTTTTCTCTGGTTTCCGGTATGGTTCTTCATTTTTTCCTTCTTCATTTCATTTCGGCCTTCTCCTTCTCGAGGTGATTATTGCTTCGGTTAAGTGGATTCTGTTCATCTCATTTACGATTTCTTTGTTCCACAACATAAAAATGATATATTTTTTTGTTTTTTCTTATTAAAATTCCGTTCTTTTCATGTTTCTGTTGATTCTCGGCCTTCTCCTTCTCGAGGTGATTATTGCTTCTGTTATGTGGATTTTGTTAATCTCATTTATGATTTCTTTGTTCCACAACATAAAAATGATATCTTTTTTGGTTTTCTTATCAAAGTTTCGTTCTTTTCATGTTTCTGTTGATTCTTTTCATCTCTTTTATCGTTTCTTTGCTTCTTTGTTGTTCACTTTGTTGATTCTGTGTCTTTTTTTTTTTACTTTTCACAGCATAAAAATGATATACATCTACATTTTGGTTTCTGCAGCAACCGGTAATGGAAGTGGAATGGATTTTCGTTCATATCCATTGTATGTTCAAGCACCAAGGTGAAATATTTTCCTTCGTCTGTTCGTTTGTCCTCATTGTTGTTTTCATTGTTCATTTTTTTTGCTGATTTAATCATTTATGGAGTTTTTTATTGGGCTACTTAGGGTTTGGACTTCCACTCCAAGAGATCTCCTTTATGTTGTTAAACTTTCTTTGTAATTTTTTTTACATGTTTTCCCCCTCTACATTTCAGTTTATGTAACCAGTAGTGGAAGGGGAATGAATTTGGATTTTCGTTCATATCCATCGTATGTTCAAGCACCAAGGTGAAATCTTTCCTTCGTCTGTTCGTCTGATAAGGCCACCAAAGCTTCTGTTAAATTTGGTTCTGGATGGAGGGAATTTTGTCAGATCGATGCACTCTGTGAAGACCACAAATTGATCTTTGATAGTGGAGTAACCCCAATTCATATGATGGTGTTGTTAGTGCTGTGAAAATTCAAGATTGTATTCTTCTGAATTTAATTTTCCAAGGACAATGTTCTGATTATAGAGATTCAATTACTATTATAGGCGAAGGAAAGATTTCACCTTGGTGCTTGAACATAACTCTATAATAGTAATTGATTCTCTATAATCAAAACATTGTCCTTGGAAAATTAAATTCAGAAGATTACAATCTAGAATTTTCACAGCACTAACAACACCATCATATGAATTGGGGTTACTCCACTATCAAAGATCAATTTGTGGTCTTCACAGAGTGCATGGATCTAACAAAATTCCCTCCATCCAGAACCAAATTTAACAGTAGCTTTGGTGGCCTTATCAGACGAACAAACGAAGGAAAGATTTCACCTTGGTGCTTCAACATACGATGGATATGAACGAAAATCCAAATCCATTCCACTTCCACTACCGGTTGCTACAGAAACTGAAATGTAGAAGGAAAAAACATATAAAAAAATTTACAAAGAAAGTTGAACAACATAAAGGAGATCTCTTGGAGTGGAAGTCCAAACCCTAAGTAGCCCAATAAAAAACTTCAGAAACGACTAAATCACCAAAAAAATGAACAATGAAAACAACAATGAGGACAGACGAACAGACGAAGGAAAAGATTTCACCTTGGTGCTTGAACATACGATGAATATGAACGAAAATTCATTCCACTTCCACTACCGGTTGTTGCAGAAACTGAAATGTAGATGAATATCATTTTTATGCTGTGAAAAGTAACAAAAAAAACACAGAATCAACAAAGTGAACAACAAAGAAGCAAAGAAACGGTAAAAGAGATGAAAAGAATCAATGGAAACATGAAAAGAACGAAACTTTGATAAGAAAAACCAAAAAAAGATATCATTTTTATGTTGTGGAACAAAGAAATCGTAAATGAGATGAACAGAATCCACATTAGAGAAGCAATAATAACCTCGAGAAGGAGAAGGCCGAAATGAAATGAAGAAGGCAGAAATGAAGAACCATACCGGAAACTCAGAGAAGAAGAAACCAAAAGGCAATGAAAAAGAAAAAGAAACTGGGGAAGTTGAAAAATAAGAGAGAGAGAAACGCTGAAAGTATATAAAGAAGGGGAGTATTTAAAGAAATGGGATTTTGCACACATGTAAGTTCTACCGCGTGTCACTTGTCACTCCCATAATGAGTTTCAACTTGCTATTTTTAGTTAAAATTTCAAATATTTTCTTTTTGAATTTTTTTTAGAACTTACCTTAGAAGTGTATTCTATTTGTATTATAGATAGATAGATTTGTATTATAAATAGTATTTAATATGATTTTTCCTACAACATGTTTCTGAAAGAAACACACATTTACTGATAGTTTTTTGCAATAATTGTACTTGGTATAATCTAATGAATTCTTTTTTTTAATTGCAATAATTTTTTCAGAGAGGTTTTTTGCAGATTAAATTAAAGCATGAAGATAGTATGAGGTTGGTGAAGAGGACTTCATTTTCACCATAAATACGTTATGAGAACATAATATTGTAGTGTATATTTATTATGGCAAAAATTTATTCATTAATTTTTATTTATTTATGTTATGTTATATTAAATTCATTAATATACTAAAAGTTTGTAAACTTATACTATTGTAATATATAATTTCATTTCATCAACTTTAGAAATTTATATATGTATAAATAAAATTATTAATTTTAATATTAATATTTACATATAAAATATGGGAAAAAATTTCGTACGTCGCACGAATCAACGTATTAGTATCTAATAAACAAACACATCACTATTAAACTTAGTTAATGATATGTATAATGAATGATAAAGAATCAAGGTGAATGTTCGTTCAAAAAAATTAAAAATAGAGAGAAAAATTAGGTATCAATAAATTATAGTGATTTTAGAATAAATAAATAATTTTTACTCTTATGATCTAGAGTTTTAGTTAAGATTCTGAATTTTAAAGTTTATACCGCAAACATGTTTAATAAAAGATCTAGCTTTTAAATTTATAATTAGTTATCACACTCGTAATGGAGGTTTTTTTTTTTTTTTTAAGACTTATTTTTATATTTATTACCAACATTACATATTACAAAGTTCTTCAACTATCAATAAATCCAAAAATATATCTTAAATATAAGAAAAAGGTTGAAATAAGGATGCCTAGAGATCCTCTACTTTTCTTTCCAAACATTAAATCTAACAAAATATCACTGTAAACTTATTCGATCATATGCAAATAAACAAAGAAAAAGATTTTAAAGAGAACATAAAACTTATCTTGATGAAAAAATTTGTTTGATTACTACAAGTCTATTTTTCTGATATCTTAAACTCATGACTATGATTAAGAAAAATGAATGTTAGTTAAAAAAATTAAAAATAGAGAAAAATAGGTTTTAGTAAATTAGTGATTTAATTTTAGAGACCGAAATAATTAGTTACTATATTCACTAAATTAAAGATCATTTTATAAACTAAAAAATTATCTAAAATAATTTTTATTATTAAAAGAAAATTATAAAGTAGTTTTTAAATAGGTATCTAACTATTAGATAGATAGTAAGATTTTAGCTACTAACTACTTTATATTCTAAATAAATCTCTATTAGTCTTTTAGAAACTAATTTAAAATCTAAAAATATTAGTAGTTAAAACCTTGGTATCTACTTTATATACCAATTTAAAAATTATTTTATAAATTTTTTTATTAATAATAGAAACCATATTAGATATCAATAACTTTTTAGTCTCTAAAAGTTCCTCTAAATTTTGTTATTATTTAATGATTTTCTTTTAGTGATATATATATATATATAACTTTTTAACTCAAAAAAAATCTGTATCATTTTAAATTAATTTGTAAGCTCTTTTTCTTAATACTTCTAAAATCAGTTCTTACACAAAATATGAACTTAAGAGGTGATGATGTCATTTATTTTGCATGTGGAGGCGAAAATGTCATGTGCAAAAATACATTTTTGAGATATTTTAAAACTAAATAAACCTATTCTAGATTTAGAACAATCAAATTTCAAAAGAGTGCAAGGATCACAAATTGTATTGAAAGATACTTAGTTGATATGTTTATTCTTATCTTCTGCTTCAGTTTTACAAAAGACAAACTCTTAGATTTCTTTCCGTCTCAAACTCACAAAAGCATGTTTTACTATAAACATCATCACAAAAGTCCTAGTAAAAATAACAACAATTTACTAAAAAAATTTAAAACAAAAGACAAACTCTTAGATTTGTTTCAGTCTCAAACTCACAAAAACATGTTACTAAAAACATCATCACAAAAGTCCTAGTAAAGACAACAACAATTTACTCAAAAAAATTTAAAACAAAATAAATCTATATTAAGAAATTATGAATCATCCAATGTCAAAAAGATGGGAGAATCATGAATTTCATTCCATGACAGTTACTTTGCTAACTCTTACCTTATGCATAAGCTCTTACATTTTCTTTAGTCTCAAACTCACTAAAACAAAAACAAGATGATATAAACACCATCACAAAAGCAAATGTTATAACATTGTAATTACATTAGTGGTATATATTTTAAATTAAATAAACCTATATTACAAAATTTAGGATCATCAAATTCTAAAAGAATGCAATAATCATAAACTGTATTGAAAGACAATTAGTAGGTATTCTCTTACCTTTTGCTTTAGTTTTACAAATAACCGGAAGTCTTATATTTTCTTTAATCTCAAACTCATAAAATTAGGTTAATATAAACATCTTCATAAAAGTCTAAGTAAAGATTGCTCATATTATTTTGTAATGAGATTTATATGTATGTTTGGAGGCTAAGGTGTGTTGCTACATTATGAATGCATAGGTAGACTTTTTTGGATGATTTTGATGGTTGTTGATTATTTATAAGTTTGATCGTGTAAATATACTATATCCATCTATTGAACAAAATTGTACAAATTTTTTATTTTGAATATGAGTGGGAATCACAAACATTATTCATAAGTAATTAGTATGTTACCTACAACCTTTTGCTTTAGTTTCAAATATTATAAATTCTTACACTATTTTTAGTTAATATGCACACCACTATAAAAATTGTAAACACCCCCCTAAATAAAAACCAGCAGCCCTGCCACATCATTTTCCTCTTTTCTTTTTTTCATGCTTTCTCTCACTACCAACTTTTCTTCTCTTCCTTCTCTCTTCATTTTCTCTCTCATACCTCATCTATTTCAAAATCTGATCACGTCAGGTTGTAGATGAGAAGTCAGGCTACATTTCTACCCGATCAGATTTTCAAACAGAGTACGCTCATTTTTACTCTAAAGTTCCCTTATTCTCTGTTTTTCTCTATGATTTAGTCATCAATCTTAGTATGGCCAATTGAGAAAAGTGTTTCTCTCAATTTGATTAAGCTCATACTAGATTTTGGTAATGTTTGGATAACTTGTTTTAGATTCCTAGATTTTAGAGTGGTTCTCCTACCTGAACAAAATTTTTCATTAGAATAAGGAATTACAGGTAAGGGAAGTTAACTTTAACTCTCAACAATACCATAGGCTAGGAGATCTGAATATGGAGGGGACGTGGTCCCAATATTCAATTTCTCTTGCAGGGATGTTGTTTGTTTATATATTGTGTGTTTGTTTATATATTATTTAAACTTTATAAATATTATATTTTGATAGTTTGAGAGTTAAATATTGTTTTTTATATTGGAAACGTTCTTAAATGATATGAATTTTTAAATGTTATGTGATTGAATGATATGTATTATATATGAATGATGTAAATTGTATGAAATTGATGTCATACATTTGGGATAATGTATGAGTTGTTGTTTGATGGTACATTAAGTATGAAAAACCTATGTTTAACGGAGATCCTCTGGCTTCACTGATGATTTAAGTCATGTAGACTAAGATATCAGGTGGTGAGAAGCTAAGAGGGAGTTCATACACACCGGATCCCGCTGTAGACACTCGGTATTGGATGTTTGAACTTACCCTGATCCTGTCTATTGGATTCACTGATAATCTTTGGATCAAGTGTTAGTCTCTGGTAGGGGCATACTTAATGAGTCTTCCGGAAGAGGATGGGATTGAAATGAAATCCAATAATTGTGATTGAAAATAGATCCATGTGTGGTCTATATGAATGATGGAATTGGTATTGAATATTTGTATTTTTATAAGTTATAATCTTGTAATAAAAATCAGTAGAACTTGTATTGTGATAGTTAGATGTGTTTTATGGATGTTATAGAAATCCAAGTAAACACAACAAATATTATTCATGTTATGTTGTAATGAGATTGATATGTATGTTTGGAGGCCTTAGTTGTGTTAGTATATAGTATGAATGCATGAGTAGGCTTTTTGGATGAGTTTGATGGTTATAAACTATTTTTATGCTTAATAGTGTAAAAATATTATATCCTTCTATTGCATAAATTTGTACAATTTTTTATTTATTTTGTGCATGGGTTAGAATAGTATTGCAAGATAATTAATATGTTAGTTCTTACCTCTAATTTTATAAAGATTTCAATCTCAAACTCAAAAAATGGAATTAATATAAACACTACAAAAGTTCAAGTAAAGGCAACAATAATGTAAATATATATATATATATATATATTTTAAACAAAATAAACTTATATTAAACAGTTCATATTAGAATAATTTGTTCAAAAGAATGTAAGAATCACAAATTGTTTTTAAAGATAGTTAGTACACTTATTCCTACCTTTTGTTTCAGACTGTAAAGATTTACATTTGTTTCAGTCCCAAACTTACAAAAACATAATAATATAAACACTACAAAAATATAAGTATAGGCAATAAAAATGTAAATATATTACTGAGATATTCTTAAATCAAAATATATCTATATTAAAAACTTCAAAACCATTCACTTTAAAAAAATGTAAGAATCAGAAATTCTATGAAAATAAAATTAGTATGATAACTTTTACCTTTTGTTTCAATCTTACAATACCTAAACTTTTACATTTACTTCAATATCAAACTCACAAAAACAAGTTTATAAAACACTACTGCAAACGCCAAAGTAAAGGAATTCACAATGTAAATACTTTACTGAAATATTTTTAATACAAAAAAAAACTATATTAAAAAACTTAGAACACAATCATTCCATTTCAAAATAATGCAAAAAATCATCACAAATTTTATTGAAAAATAGTTTGTATGTTTGTTCTTACCTTTTGTTTCAGTCTTACAAATATCTTGAACTCTTAAGTTTATTTTGGTCTCAAACTTATAAAAGTAAGATAATATAAACGCCACTACAAAATTCCAAGTAGAGACAACGACAACGTAAATATATTATTAGCATATATTTTAAACAAAATAAATGTATATGAATATTACTAGATAATCATAAAATATAAATCAATTTAAAAATTATTTATTAATAATAAAAACTAATTTAGATATCAAACAAATTTTAGTCTCTTAAAATAGTATCTAATTTAATCAATATAGCAATTGACTACTTTTTTTTCTTCTAAAATTAGTTTCTATTTAATAATTTTCTTATAATAAAAAAAATTGACAACCATCCAAATATAAATATAAAAGAATACAAGATTATTGACATATATTTAAAATAAAATAAACCTATATGAAATATTTCAAAAACACTCAAGTTCAAGTACAAAACAATGCAAGAATCACAAACTATATTAAACAGAATTAGTGTGTTTGTTCATTCCTATTGTATAATCTTACAAAGATCTTTAATTCTTACATTTGCTCCAGTTTAAACTCACAAATACATGTTAATATAAACAACAACAAAAATACAAATAATGTAAATACTTATGTAAGACAAAATAAACTTATATTAAAAAATTCAAAACCAATTGCAAAAATTATAAATTATATTAAAAGAGAGCAAAGTAATCTTACTCATTGTTTTAGTCTTACAAAAACTCAACTTTTATATTTACTAGAAGAAAAACTGGCGTGGGTTGTGTGTATCCACATTTTTCTTTTCTACTCACCTTTTATTATGATAGAAATTTAATATATATATCGAAATAATTTTAGATGAGTCAAAATTGAAAAGTGTTCTCGAACCGGGTCTTCGGAAAACTCCAACACTCAAGTCAGTTAGGGTGTCGACACACGGTGGTCAGAGTACTGTAAATAATGATGTACCTGGTTCTTGAAATTTGTGTTATTTATATTACTTTAATGGGTCTTCGTTGGTGAGTCAGATTAGGAGGTTGGTTTATGTTTAGGATTGTGTTAAACAACCCTTAATTGTGAGTTAACCGTGCTGACTTGGTCAACTCATGGCTCGTTGTCATGGATCGGTCGGTCGGTGACCTTGCCATTGTGGTCGATTGGTTGAGTGGTCGAGTTTCTGACTGACTCACTAATTGAATCGGTCGTCCCAGTACAAAAAGTAAAAATGATGAATTGATTAATCAACTTCTTTTTTCTTCTTCCATTGGTAGTTTTGAGATTGAATAATGTAATTATGTTCACGTTAGAGTTAGAATTCATTTGATGGTAGATACAAAAGAATAATGAAGTGATTGGAAGTGAAAGTTATTTTATTTTATTGGTGGTATTTGGTGTGTGAACCGAATGAGAGTGAAAGTATGATCTCCCTTTGTTGTTATCTTAAAATAAGGAATTAAGGAAAAAGTGGAAAAATTAATTTGCATATAAAAAACCATTAATATTAATTTTAAAAATTAAAAAATAATTTTATTTTTTAAGTAATTAATATGAAATGACAAAATATTTTATTGTACTAATGAAATGAGGTATATTAAATAAAGGTAGAATAAAAAAAAATTGTGTAAAAAAAAATATTAATATAGGTATATATTATAGTTTCAAACTCACATAAGGAGGAAATTATAAATACTAACACAAAAGTATAAGTAAAAGTAACAACAATAAAAGAAAAAAATATATATATATATATATATATATTTTACTGTCATTATTTTTTAAAGTTAAATAAAAGAGATTTGTTCTCTTAATTACCTTTTCAATATGCATAAACTCTTATTATTTTACTTTTTAATTAACTATAATAAAAAACACTTATACAATAAAAATATTGCCTACAATAAAACTATAAAATTTGTTTTTTTTTTATAATTTAATGATATTTTTTATTTTAATAATTATTATAATAATACATTTTTTTAATCTTTTGTTGTTATAAGAAAAAAGTGAAATAATCATAATAATTCTAGGGTCCATTCTTCCAAAGTGTAAATCCTGCTGCACCTCTGTCTTCCGCTGCTCTTCTACCGCTCAATTCTCTAGTCACTTCGTGTAATGCTCCACCAATTTCACTCTTCGCGTGTACCAATTTTAGCAATCTGTTCTAATTTTCCGTTGATTTGTTAGTAGTTATTTTGCTAAATTAGTTTTCATTTTCTTCTTGAAAGCTCCTTTCTTTTCATTTTCTTTTCTATACACAATCCCTAAATGTTTTAGTATAATCTAAATTCTTTCATCATTGCTGATAGAACCCAATGAACCTTAATCCCTAAATTCTTACTTTTTAGTTCAGATTGTAATTTAGAAATTTACCTCTTCTTGAAATTCTTTAATCAAAGTTGAAACCTTAAACATAAGAAAAAAAATATTCATAAAGTTAAAAACCAAGGCTTCTTAGTTAAAAGCAAATAATTTACTCTCTAATCTTGTTGTCGTCAAACATTGATCCTTCAAATTTTTAATCGTTTAGCTGACTTCAAATGCGTATATTTTAAAATAACTTACCAAACTTTATATTAATAAGACTAACTTATAAGGTGCTAATTACTTTAATCACATTACTTATCACACCCTTAGATGATAAATATTATAATTTTAAAATATAAAATCTTTTTTATTACATTTTCTTTTGTAAAATGTTGAGAAAAAACCGTAAAAAATCTTCTGTTATTATCCGATAAAACAAACCACAATAGTATTTGCCTAGGGTTTATATTTATCTTTCTTTTCACTGTTCCTCTTACTTTTCCAAGCTTCGTGGCACAGTTTTGATAAGGTACACTCTCTAATCTCTTATTTATTCTTCTTCCTAGAAAAACTATTATTTCTCTCCAAAATTTACAAAATTGAATTGGATGGCCTGAACGAAAATCTCAATTTAATGCTGCTGTGGGAGGGATTCATGAAAATGCAATGCACGATTCTAACAGCATTATTTGAGGTACATGTTGTGTTGTGTTGCGTTGTCGAAGGTTCCGTAGTTTAATTTGAGTATTGATTTTCAGAGCAGCTCCAATGGCAACCTCTCAAATCACTGCATCCTTGAGGAATTTGCCTGCATTTGAAAGGCTTCAACCCTCAACACTTCGATTTCCTGCTGCTGGGCGCGTGAGAATTGGCACTCTCACGCCAAACTCGTTTCCTTCTCTCGTTGTCAAAGCTGCCACTGTTGTCGCCCCCAAGGTCTTTCTTGTCATTGCCATTGTTATTTTTGTTAATGCATTTCTCTTTGAGTGCTTCATTCTTAGGTTGACTTTGTGATTGATTGTTAACATGGATATAAGTTTTGACCCCTGGGATTGTTTTCGCTGTTTTGGTTTTTACATTGTGTTTTTATGTTCAATGCCACATGTTTCTGATTGTGTTTCACCATGCAGCACACCACTGTTAGGCCTCTGGGTGACAGAGTACTGGTAAAAATTAAGGATGCTGAGGATACGACTGAAGGTGGGATTTTACTGCCACTGACTGCTCAAAGCAAACCTCAAGGGGGTGAAGTGGTTGCTGTTGGAGAAGGAAAGTCTGTTGGGAAGAACAAAGTGAATATTAATGTAAAGGTGATGTTACTACTTTCTATGTTAGGATATCATTGACATTTCAATCTGTGCTCTTCTAAATTTGACTGCAGGAGATTGGGGGAAAGGGTTGTTTCCTTCTTAATTTTGAAATTTGAACTTATGTGATGCATTTCTTTGTACAGACTGGTGCACAAGTTGTTTATTCAAAGTATGCAGGGACTGAGGTGGACTTCAATGGTTCAAAACATCTTATATTGAAGGACGACGACATCATTGGTATCCTTGAAACTGATGAGGTCAAGGATCTCAAACCCTTGAGTGATAGAGTCTTGATAAAGGTGTGTTACTCTTTAGAGCTTTTGTTTATTCTGATGTTGAATGTTAGGCTGGAGAATGACATTGGATGATTTGTCAATCACATATTTAGGGTGCGTTTTACTAAACATATTAATGAAGTATTCACTCAATGAGTTTTTGTCACGTTAGGATTTATACCATGAAGTTTGTTTGAATAAGTTCCAAAGATTTTTATATTGATAAGTTACACTAAGTAGTTTTTTGGGAATAAGCTAAAAAGGGCTTAAGAGAATCATAAGCTCAAATAAGTTCCCTAAACTCTTGCAAATATCTACTTTATCTTTTAATACTCAAGGTGTATTGTTCTGCCCATTTAGTAACTTATTTTTGCCATATTTGGCTTTAAGGCTGTGTAACATTTACTGGCAATATGATTTGTGCTTATTTTACGTGCCTATAAAAATGAATTAATGAGGTTACTGCAGGTTGCTGATGCTGAGGAAAAAACTGCTGGAGGTTTGTTTCTCACAGAGGCAACCAAGGAGAAACCATCTATTGGAACGGTGAGCTTTCATATTGTTCTTGACCCTCATGTGTTGAAAAATTAGTTTAGTTGCAGCAAAAATTACTTTTGAAAAAAATGCTTCAGTGGTCTGAGGAATATATTGAGAACAATTTAATTGATTCTTGTCAGTGTTGTATTTCCTTGTCCTAAATGGCTTGCCTTTGGCATGGAGTAAGTCAATACTCTGCCTGAGTATTTCTTTAGTCTTGCTAGTTTATTTTCTGATTTTAGTTATGATCTTTTTAGAATTTTTAGTTATGCACTCCCAATATAAATTTTTTATAGTCAACCAATAAAAAACCAACAGTAGTATGACCAGTAAGTCAGGTATTATAAAAGTCAACAAATTTACCATATATAGTGATAATTTGTAAACAATCTTATATTGTCCGTATATATTTACTCTTTTTTTTTGTACTCTGGCTTTGATGTTACAACAGGTGATAGCAGTTGGTCCGGGACCTCTGGACGAGGAAGGTAATAGAAAACCATTGTCCATCATTTCTGGGAATACTGTGCTGTACTCCAAATATGCGGGGACTGACTTCAAGGGCAAAGATAAGTCTAACTACATTGTCTTGAGGGCTTCAGAAGTCATCGCTATCCTGTCCTAGTAACAAATTTGGCAACCTCAATTTTTTGTGTTAATGTGAGGGAAATTTATATTTATGTTATGACTACGCATGAAATGTAGTTGATTGCAACTTTGCTCCTTTAGACGATTTGTTTTAAAATTGCAAGGCTTGATATCCTGAGGCTTTTCACATTCGGCACTTCCATGACCCATAAACTAAAAAAAATGCCAAGAGGCAATTGTTATAAATGGGGGAGGCAGGCAAAGAACTAAGATTACACAGGGATGGTGATTGTTGACCGACCAGAGATACCGAAGGTTACCCTAAAATAGAAACAGCATTATACCCCAGATTCTAAACTGAAATTTACTTGTTATACTGTAGAAATCCATAAACCTAATATTTCAAAATATATATTAAATTTATTTTAATATTTTTTATAATAAATGAATTGAATAAATTTTGTTATAGACTGATCAAATGATGATAGATATGAGTTCTTCTATGTTTTGAACACAAATATATGGGTCATATGAACGCAAGTGTGTGAAGGCATTAGGTGTTTCTTCTTGCATCCCATTCAAGTTCTTCTTACACTCTATCTCTATCAAATAATGAAATGATCAAATGTCTCATCTAATTTGAGCAGCATTAAGGTGTTACTTCTTGCATTTCATACAAGTTCTTCCTGCACTATCAAATAGGTGAAATGATAAAATATCCTATTTAATTTGCGTTCATTACAAAAATATTTTTCCAGGACAAGTTCTGAAAAATAATTCTTGAAAGCATATTTTTAATAAATTGAGTTTTTAATTAGTTTTGCTTCTCCATGTGTTACATGAAAGAATGAGAACACGGATGAACAAAAGAGAGCACATATTTCAGGGGATATTTCAAGAAAATGAAATCCTTCCTCGCCTCAAGAGTATGTATTTTACTGTCATTGATAAGTTTGATAACTACTTTAATTTGACATATAAAAAAAATCATGTTTAAAAGAATATCTAGGTGCAAATATTCTTAAATGCCTAGAAACTATTTGTCAAAGCTGTCTCTCTTGTGAAATGCCTAGAAGGCTAACTGTAATTGAAGCATTCTAATTCCGAAATCGAGGAGTTAAAAATGAGACTGAATTTTTCTTCATCCATTATGACCACAGTTGAATCAGCCAGCGTAAGTGCTAGAATCGGCATGCATTCACAATTGTCTGAACTGTCACTTAGACATCAAACTTCTGTATAAAACTTTAACCATAACAAGATTTACAAGAGATAAGTAAAAATTAATGTTACACTAATTATACACTAGCTGGCTATTCTGCTGTACCTCTCAAAATTTGAAAAGAAAAAAGTATTCTAGTCCAACATCCTCAAGAAAAGTCGACTCCAAAGGTATAGGATCCATGGCATCAATAATAAGGGAATCTGCTGGTGCTACACGTAAGGATCTACATTTGTAATGAATGACCACTTTCCATTTGAAAAGCACCAAACCAACCAAAGTTCATGTTTTATTGGTTCTCCGCCACTCAAATTGCACAAGTTGACCTCTCAGTGTCAGCATTTAACATCCTTACCTGTTAAAAGAGGCAGCTGAGTTATCTTCATATTGTCCTCTCCATGCATTGCCACTGTCTGTACCACTGCAAGCTTGATTAGGGATTGGAACAGTACCACCCAAATCCCCATCCAAGCTCATTTGTTGCACTTCTGAATGTGACAATATCTTTATGCTCTGCACACAGCTTACGAATTCACTGCAAGGAATTAAAGGTTGGTGGTCAAGAAATATAAACCAGAATTGTAGCAGTAGGCTTACAAATTATTGAGTAGTTAGCTACTTACTCCCAAGGGTCATCACCAACAAGAAGGATATCATTTTCATGATCCACATATACTAATTTCCAGTCAGTCCTTTGAGGATCTAGCTGCCCTTCAATCCCAAACATTTTAGCCAAATCATGCCGAAGTTCATCATATCCCCTGTAACGGGTAACATCAATACATCTTCCAACAGAGCCACGCTTTTGAACCTACAAAATTTGTACATTTGAATATCAATACTTCGTCTAGTTTAACAATACTTTTAACTAGGCACAAAAGCACAATGGAAGCTATAAATAAACTACATTGCTATTGTTACAAAACGACAGACCTTAGTATATGTCCGCATTCGTGGAGGTGGAGGTTGGTTGGCCCGCAAGCCATTATTATTCAGAACTCCAGCTTCATTGATGACAACGTCACTTGAGCAACCAGGCTTGAAAGGCATGTTTGGCACTCCAAAGGACTGTGAGCTGATGTCAGCAGTTGACAGCTCAGTTTCAATGTCTCTAGGAGCACCACCATAGTTAGACAACAAATTTTGAAGATCTTTTGAAGAGTCATATCCCCTTAAAAGCATAGTATCAGGGGTTAGATCATCCAGATTAGTGTCAAATGGTAAACTGTTTCTTGGGTGTGATTGGGCATCCCCTTCCATGCAGAAGTTCGAAAGTGGCAAGTTCTGTTGGACATTTCCAGGATCAAGGCAGTAAGATGTTCCAGAAGAAGAAGCTTCCAGCTGATCAGTGATTATCCCTTTATACTTCAACTGGTCAGGTCCTTTTAAATTGAGCAAGTCATGTTTGTTCTGCATGTCGGGCTTACTGTGAAGCTCCTGTATCAGATTACTAGTGGGCTCAACTATCAAACTTCCCCCTAATGTAGCTGGTAGTTGCTGATTTCTTTTCAGGAGGTTTGGAGGAGACACCTGGCAGTTATTAGTAGATGGAGAAGTTGAGCATGATGGGGCATCTCCATCTGTTAGTGTAGAGGGAGCTCTGGTGATGGTAAGTGATTTCTGTGTATTCTGGGATTGGTTCATAGGAATCTGTTGTGATTGCATAAGAGATGAAGAAGAGAAGTTGTTGCTGTTAAGAAGCTTCTCTGTTGACAATGCATTATTGGCAACCTGATGAGGTTGATGATGTGATACAGGTGGTTGAGTCTGTGGTAATTGCTGGTTTTGTTGGTGAGTATTTTGTTGTGGTAGAAGCTGAGACTGCAATAGTGGGGTGGACGTAGAAAGATGTTGCTGTTGTTGTTGGTGCTGCAATTTCTGTAGCAACTGTAGGTGGAGTTGTTGCTCTGAGGAATTTGGCTGTAACATTTGGGAGGCAGGCAGTTGTTGTTGTGATGGTATCTGTGGCAGGTTATGTTGCAGCAACTGCAGTGGAGATTGTTGCAATTGTGTCTGTTGTTGTTGTTGTTGCCTCAGTAAGAGGTTAGCTTGCTGGTCTATCTGTTGCTGAAACTGTGAGTCATGTGATAAGGATGTCAATGGGAATGTATTCTTACTAGCTGATTGGATACCTTGCTGGGGTTGGATTCCTCCTGAGAGTAATTGTTGTTGCTGAAGCTGACCATATGCCATCGGTGGTTGTACAAACTGACTTGTAATCTGGTTAGAAGCAACTACCCCATTATGCATAAGTGTAGCATGTTGACTTGGCTGTTGCTGTTTCTGGGGCTGCTGTCCTAGCTGTTGAGGCAGTTGCTGCAGCAATGACAGGTTTTGTGGCTCAGGCAGCTGCTGTTGCCTCTGTTGCTGGAGATGGTTCATTGGTATCTGCAACAATGACTGTAATTGCTGCTGCTGTTGTTGCTGAAGCTGTTGTTGTTGCTGAAGCTGTTGTTGTTGCTGAAGCTGCTGTTGTTGTTGCTGCTGCTGCAGCTGTTGTTGCTGCTGCTGCAGCTGTTGTTGCTGCAACTGTTGCTGCTGCTGTTGCTGCAACTGTTGCTGCTGTTGTTGCTGCTGAGGCCATGACACTGGGGACTGTTGCAACTGGTTGATTTGATTTGGTAGATTGGGTTTGTTTAATTGAAGACTTGGGGAAGAGAGAACAGGAGCTTGAAAGCTCAATAACTTGGATGGATCTTCGGTGGCAAGGTTACCATGAAGGGTATTAGATGGAAGCATGGATGGGAAACATCCTGATTGAGCCGCTGAGAGATGATTATTCGGTTGCATGTTCATCCACTGCACTAAACTAAAACCAGGAAAGATTGAACTTGAGGCATCCTTCATGCCAAAGTCATCTCCAAGCCAGGGCATACCTCTCTTTAAAGTATTTTCCATATCTGACTCGTCATCTGTAAAATCAATTGGAATGATCATCTTTCACCACTCACTTGCCATGCACAAAGATGGGAATAAGAATAAAATGCAGGTTTTATGAGTGATACTATTAAAAAAGGATATTACAAACGAGACCGTACATTCACACAGAAGTAACTTGATTTCTTTTTAATGATGTAAGCCTGACACTATGAACAGTAAAACTATCAAGATACTTAGCAACAATTAACTAACACAGTTATTGCCAGGTTTCTTACAGAAAATTAGTACTAAAATGAATACTTATGTTCATGTGAAGATAGATATGTGAATTCTTTACAAGATGAAAGTAATTAAACTACAAGCCTGACACTGTGAAGGTAATGAGTTAATCAGAGAAATAAATGGAAGGCAAGGAAATCTTTAAAAGAAAGCTGAACCAGTTGGGGGTGAAGTATTGCTACCTGGCATTCCTGGTTGCCTGGGGAACTTGGGCCTAAAAAATGGAGGAGGACAAATATAAAAAGGAGTAACTACAGGTTGAACTTCCCAAATTGAAACTCTACTGGGGCGCTCGCCAGCTGTTGATTCATCCCATCCAACCTATAAATAATTCAAAGCATGACTATCTCAATAAGCCAATAAAGAGGTTTGGTATTACTACAGCAAGGAACATGCTGTATAGACCATAATGGATGATGTTATGAGGCACTTAACCAATACCACAAAATAAATAGTAACATTATACAAACTTGAGTTGAATAGGCACGCATAGAAGGATAAAAGATTTTCGACTTTTAACCACTTAAAAATTATCTTTGTAATGAATTTTAATGGTCAACAAACTTACCATACATGATGATTTTTCATTACAAAATACATTGTTCATTCATAAACTTTTCTACAATGATATCTAGTTACCAAATAATGAGTGTATTTCTTCATCATTTTAATAATACCTGAATATTGCGCCATTGTGAGTTTTTCCATCGGGCAGGATCCAAGTCACTGATCCCAGTGATTGTTCCCATATATCTGCGTACTCCAGACTCCTCGGTTTCAAACATCATTCTAAATCTCATTCCAAGAGAAACTTGAGTGTACATGGCTTTGTTATACTTGGCCAGTGGAACAACAAATTCAGAGGGGCTAGCCCTGTCAAATTCAGAGGAGCATTATTCAATGGATGCATTCCATGCCATGTTATGACATGATAATACACATGCCAAATGGTACCTTGGATTGTAAAATATAGTAAATGGACTGTTGTTTGCAGCAGCATGAGCAGCAGCAGCAAGAATGCCAATATGCATGCTGTCACTGGATATTACCGATGAAGAGAGTGCTGATTGCTGTCTGTTAGCACGCCTTATACCTAAAAGAAGATGCTTCATTTCATCTCTAAAAATAACCAAAAAAAAATTTCTCAGCCACAGAGGGGTCAAAATATTCCAGAAATTTCCACTTGCAAAACAAAATATATTTAACCTGATAAAAAGAACAGAATCTCCTGCAAACAGTCTTTTTGTGCTGACAAATACACTCCAACCAGTAGTCAATAGATGCCTCTTTGGTTGTCCTGTAGCCGATGTGCAACCAAGTTTAGCAATTAGCATTCAAACTCTGTAGAAGTCAATTACACACGTTCTATGTTCACACTTCGGTAAAAACCACATTCTAAGAGGGTTTTCTTAAAGAACATATTTTTTAGTTAAACCAAAATGATTTGCACCATTAAAGCGATAACATAAGCCATAGCGGTTTAGTTTACAAAGCACTAGATTTCAATGGTGATATATATTTAAGAAAGATGGCAATGAATAAAAAGTATGTTAAAGCCAAAATACCTCGATAAATATGTCTGAATGGCCATGTATTATCGTGCAAATCCTTAGCTACAAGCTCCTGAGCTGGAGGTTGCATTGAATAATCCTATCAAACAAACACACTTCTTGTCAGCATGCAAACTTCTTGTGATTCTAGCTCCAGCTCTAAAGTTTAAACAGAAAATGAAAATGTCATGCACGTACCAAGGTTGGAAATATTTTCTCAGCTGCTCTACGTGGCACAGAAAATCCACCATGAGTGCTAGTGTCACTAGCTGTAAGTGTTTTGCAAAAGAACTCAGTAGGTTGACGGCATTGTTTGAGACCCATGTCTGATGCCAGTATTGCTTCTTTCTCATACTGTAAGAGCCAGCCAATTCAAACAATAATTGTTGTAATTTACACATCTTTTGCTAGAGAGAACCATAGCCACAGATTGGGAAATAAATCAATCCCACATGCAATAAACAAATTCTCAGATTGAACAGTTAACATACTTTGTTTACAGGTTGAAGAGTCATCTGTGCATAGACCTCGTCAGTTTCAGGATCAGCCTGGTAAAAAATACACAACAATATTATATCATGTACGAAATCAGACAAATTAACATTGTGTCGAATCAGCAAGTCAAATGTGGGAAGTGCACGTACATGCAAGGCAACATTGTGAAGCATGCAAATCAACTTAGAGGGAAGGTTAGGGTAACTGGGAATGAAGTCAGTCTCCTTTTGCATGGAAGCTGCAACCTGCAAGTTTTATAGTATCACAGAACGTACATCAGCATTCAAAATACAGAAATACCAAGCTCGTAGAATAAAATCGTGGTATATGAACTATACTTGTTCACTGTGTCCTTGGGGGAAGTAAACCACAAGACTTCCAACAGGAGGCAAAGACACCAAAGGTCCAGCACAAGCATGCCATAACTCTGGATTTATCGTCTTCCTTTCCCCTGCTAACAAAACATACCGTTACCCCTTTTAACAGACATTATAACTCTTTGTTTTCTTAAATGCTTTTTTTTGGTTTGAAACAAAGAAAGAGGCTGAAATTGCTGAATCCATTTTATGTACAATTCCACAACAAACAGAGAGTTATAAATACAAAGAAACTCCTTTCCATGTGAAAGTGAGCTTATTCCAACTGACAATGATTCAGACGCAAATAAAAAACAATGCAAACTTTATAGTAGTGTAATCAAGTCCAGAAGGAGAGAAGTTTCTGTCACTTTACATCTCTAACATGTCACTTCATGTAACAGCCCTTTAAGCTTGAGCCGTGAAAAACCACACATCAAGAACCAAATATCTTAGACGCCTAAGTTGTTGGATGAAAAAAACATGAATTATTTTATATTACATCCCTTACAATTTCTTCAAACGTGTTATTGAAGAAGAGATGCAGAATTTGAAAAGGATATATTATTATAGAATAAATAGAAAATTCTTTAATGATCAATATTTCTTAAACATGTATTTACAATTGCCAAAAAACATTTTTTGTGCAAAAAGCAATGGAACAGATCTTGCATATTCCTCTCGTGAGAATATACAGAGAAGGTGATTAAACTAAGGTGAAAACCCTTTTCTTTTCTTAAAAATTTTATTACATAGGAAACGTATTCTCTCTGAAGACTATCACGCAAACATATTCATCGTTTCCCTACTTGTAATGAAACTTCATAAGCAACTAGTGACCCTTTTGCTCAATTTTTGTCATATTATTACAACACCAGATTACAAGCCAAACTAAGTAAACAACTCTATAAAGTTTAAGTAAAAGAGCATCCAACTACACAGGAAGATGAAAACAGTTCTCTTCATTTTTCAGGAGCAAAAAATGGCAAGTTATTTATTGCATATCTAATAAAACCATTTCACAGTCACCCAATTTTTGAAAACGAACGTCTCAAAAGCCCATGCATATTTCATCTAAAGTGCTATCTGTTTAGTTTAACAACACAAAAGTAGTATTTTCCATGAAAAGAATCATCCTAGGGATCATTGAAGAGTATTATGCTTGATGAATCATGAAATAAGAAAACACAAGCAGAAAAAGTGAGAGAAAGAGGAATGGTGAGGCTGTAAGGTTTGAGAAACCCACCTTCTCCAGAATTAGGCAAGAAACCATTGGATGGAGCCTTCATTACGGCCTATAAAAAAATGACCCAAACAAATTCACCACATGGTCTATTCTAGCACCAAGATTTGCCCTTGTTCCACAGCTTTTTCATAACAAGGCAATCCCAACTTCAATTCATCCAGCACTATCTGCTCCAAAGCGAACACAAGGTAAAACAAAACTGACCCTTTTCCCTCAAATGCAACTAATTGCTAATTCCAAATTTCCACAAAGCTCAAGCACTCCAAATTCAATATAGTAACATCCGAAGGATCCCAGCCACACATGTCAGCGCCAAATCCCAAATAAACAGGACTAATTCCAGCAATGGAATCCTTCTGGTTGCACAAATAAAAACTCTAAAACCAGCACTCAGCTGAAACCATAAGCATCAGCAAAGAATGGAAAACAAGTGAAGCTGATGATTTCCAAGAAGCCAAAACCTGTGCAGCCGAAAGAAGTGAATTCAATAACCCCACCAAACAACAAAACACCAAAAATGACCACTTTGAAAGGAAACAAAAGAAGCCGCAAAGAAAAAACAGTGATGAAGCCCCAGTTATATCCAACAAGTATGACTTAAAGAATCACCTTGCAGGCAGCATATTCAGGAGGGTGGACAAAAGAACATAGAGAAGAAGTGACCAAAATGGAAAAGCATGAAATGGGTATGCACTGTTGTTTCTGGGGATTGAGGTGGCACAACAGGTGATGCAGCAGAGATCAAAGTAGAAAGAGAGAGGGAGAAAACAGAGGGCAAACAAAAGCAAGACAGCTTTATTTCTGTGTATGTGAACTGAACAAGCCGACATCAAATATAGACCAAAACAGTAAATCACAGACAGACATGGTTAAACAACTAAGCTAAAGATAAGTAAGACTTTGCAATAAACGCAAAGAGACACAGACACACGTATTAACGTTCCTAAATTCAATTCTGAAACTACATACACACTACTGTTCTTTTTTATGCCAAAAAGTGGTATAACAGTAACATGTTGGAACTATACACTTACACTCATTTGTGAAATGCTTTATATAGATAGAATAAAACTGTAAACCATTTTAACCGATCCGAGATCTACATTTATCAAGAAAACCTTAAAAAAAATTAAGAAATCTGAATTCAACCACTTATATCTACTCAAGTTACTCAATTTATCAAAGTTTCACTTTAAAAAACATTAGGCATAACAAAGCTTTATTCCTTATTACTATTTAGTCATTTTTTTTCTTGCAAATTTAACCGTCATATATTTTGGAAGCACAACAGTAAAATAAACTAAAAAAAATTTGGATGATAAAGTTGTAGAAGGAAGATAATTGAATGTAATTAAATTAAAATATTATTAGAATGAAATCACTATATATTTGTAGCGTTAAAATTTTCATATTATTAATTATTAAAAATTATTAGTATATAATTATTATAAAAATAATAAATTTATCATAAAACGTTTTATACAGTTAGTTTTTTGTTTTTATTCTTTTTTTTTCAAATTACTCTCGTTATTAGAAAACTTGGGCCCAACATTCAGTGAAGTGTTCAGATTCCACCTAAATGTTGCGGTTGTGTGGTGCCTTCTCTTTTCTGCTATCATGGTTGAACTAAATTTTGAGGGTAAATGTGAGTAAAAAATATTAGTATTTTTTTATGGTAAAGCGAATGATCTCAGAAAAAAGTTGGGGTGCAGAGGAATTAAACTTTTCAACAATAAGAATTATTTGAAATCTGACTTACATAATTAAAAAATAAAAATATTTAATGATATATAGTGAAAATATACTTTATATTTTTTTATTTTATAAATTGATTTTATATGATATTAGAATTATTTGAAATATATTATAATAAAAGTTTATTGAATTTATCTGACGCTGGTACCTTATTTTAATAAGACAATTTACATTTTCTGTGCACGTACATGAACTTTACACTGTTGAGGTTTTAATTTCTTTAATTGTGGAATATTTTAATATTATTGCATCCACTCTTTTTGAGATTCTTGGTGGATGCTTGGTCCTGTAAGACTATAAAAGTCATTTATGAATTGTGAAATACCGTGATTTTATATGCCCAAAGACTTCAAAACTTTCATTTATCCTACTCATGTTACTACTGTTAACTCTATTTCCAAACTTTTGACTAATAAAATTAATTGGGGTTGTCTTTCACTAAAGACTTAAGTGCAAAATTTAAAATAATGTTGCTATTTTTATTATTATTATTATTGTAATGTTTTCTTTTAAAATTGATGGGATGTTCCTTGGCTAAAACTAATAAAGTTTGTTTCTTAATGACCTACAAAATCAACTCAAGCTTTTTGTATAAAAAGTTTGAAGTTGAGTGAATTCTTGTTTGCAAACATCAATTGTTAACTATCTTTGCTTTAGATCTTTCCTCATCAATTATTATTCCAATGCAATAATCATTCCAACTCCTCACTGATCTTTTCTTAGAGTCTTCAAAACTCAATTAGAAATGCTTGTTGGAAAACTAGATTTGAATTGCATCTAAGATATCACAAAAAAATAAAAGTATCCGTTCAAAAAAAATAAAAGTATCCGTTCAATTTGGTTGTTGTTTGTTTTCTGATAACCTTTGTGCAGTTGTCCCGATTATCTTGGAGCTCTTCTTGGATAGGGACCTCTTCTACAACTCCCAATCTTTGTTAAGACAGGTGCTCCGCGTGCAAGACTCAGACCTCCGAAATCTCTGATGGAAAAAACGCACGCGGAAGCAACAAACACAATCACGAATCAACTGCAGAAAAATAAACAACACAAGTATTACGAAGTGGACTTTAAGCCTAACTCAACCCCATAAAACCGGCTCATAGGGTTGAGGTTTGCACCCACTTATAAACTATGAAAGGCTCTCATCTCTAGTCGATGTGGGATCTCCAACACACCCCCTCACGCCGAGAGTGATAGATAGAAGCTCGTGCGTGGGACTATATATTATGGGCGGTCCGATAGCGACCCGATAGCGGGTGGCACGATAGGCCCAACAAATACTCGCTAGGATAGGCTCGAAATGGCTCTGATACCATATTACAAAGTGGACTTTAAGCCTAACTCAACCCCATAAAATCGGCTCATAGGGTTGAGGTTTGCACCCACTTATATACAATCAAAGACTCTAATCTCTAGTCGATGTGGGATCTCCAACACACCCCCCTCACGCCGAGACTGCCAACTCGTGCGTGGGACTATATATTATGGGTGGTCCGATAAGCCCAACACAAACACTCGCTAGGATAGGCTCGAAATGGCTCTAATACCATGTTACGAAGTGGACTTTAAGCCTAACTCAACCCCATAAAACTGGCTCATAGGGTTGAGGTTTGCACCCACTTATATACAATCAAAGGCTCTAATCTCTAGTTGATGTGGGATCTCCAACACACCCCCTCACGCCGAGACTGCCAACTCGTGCGTGGGACTATATATTATGGGTGGTCCGATAGCGGCCCGATAGCGGGTGGCCTGATAAGCCCAACAAATACTCGCTAGGATAGGCTCGAAATGGCTCTGATACCATATTACGAAGTGGACTTTAAGCCTAACTCAACCCCATAAAACCGGCTCATAGGGTTGAGGTTTGCACCCACTTATAAACTATGAAAGGCTCTCATCTCTAGTCGATGTGGGATCTCCAACAACAAGATTTAACATGGTTCGGTCGCCAACTGCAACCTACATCCACACGGGCAACTATTAGGTTTTCATTCTGTCCTGTTGCACACCAATTACAAGTACAATGATCTCTTTAAATAGAGATTATAAAAGGGACACAATGATTAAGCCCACCCACTAAACATTATGCCTAGTCAGCCCAACCCAATTGGTCCTGGCTTCATACCCAACAATCTCCCACTTGAAGTCATGGAACAATGTTCACCTGCGCTTAAACTGTGTACATGTACTTCTGTAATCTGTCGACGAAACTCAATGTTCCACCACTAGTACCACAAACTTTCTTAATCATTTTGAAGACTTCGTTAAAACTCCCCTGAGTTTCAACACGTCAGTCACTGACCCGTTCTCTATTCCTACCGGCTCCCACTTGCAAGAACTGCCGGATCCTGGAACAACCTGAGAACAAACACTCTCCATATTCAACAAGAAATTTTCTGGAGAAGTTTCAACCGTTGGAATACTGGTTCTCCTAACTCATTGTCGTCTAGGAACCTCAGCTGAAGCACGACCCGTGCTCCCACTGCCATAAGTACCTCTGACTGGTCTACCTGAACATTTCCATGCTCGTTCATCCTGAATTTGACATGTGGCTCTGGGTTTCTCTCTTGTAAAGACAACCCTCTTCTACCCACGAGATTCTGTGAACCGGACTTTGTTTATCTTCTGAACTGGGATGGTCACTCCCTCAGACGGTAATCCGATCATATACAATGAACCTTTCTTTCTTCCGCAGGCCATGACAAGATTTCCCCTGACAACCTTCCACTGCTGATTTTCGAACTTCACTTCATGTCCCTGTTCGTCCAACTGCCTAACAAAAATCAAACTTTTCGTTAAGCTTGGAACAACTCTGACATCCTTCAAAGTCCATAAACCAACCAACTGGTGTCTTCAACACTATGTCACCCATGCTCGTAACATCAAGAGTGTTGTCTGCTTGTCTTACCTTTCCAAAGTCCCCAATAACTAGATTCTGCAATGCTTTAGAATCCATGACCCAAGAATCCACATTGTTATCCGCGCAACAGACTAAAAGGTCCTTGTCCGCGAAGTCTTCTACAATGTTGACTTATTTATCATTTGGGCATTGATTCCTGAAATGTCTCACCTCCTTGCAGTTCCAACATGTTACACTTGAGCAATCACGAGTCTTTGACTGACTCCTTCTTTTGTTCTTGCTCCCACTATCTCTGATATTTCTCTTACCTCTGATGACATATAGCGATTCACTAGATAATTCCCCAGAACTCCTTCTTCTGACGTCCTCGCCAAGAACGAGATCACGAATCTTCTCAAAAGTAAATCCATCAGAATTCGCTGAATTGGTAACTGCTGTAACAATTTCGGACCAACTATCAGGCAAAGATAATAGCAGTAGTAAAACTTGAACTTCATCATCGAACTTAATGCCCACTGACATAAGTTTAGCTAAGATCGAATTCGTTTTATTGATGTGCTCAGTAACTGAACTAACAAATCCTCAATTTGCATTTTCCACCAACTGAAATTTGTACCATCGAATTTTCAATTCGGAACCTCCCGTCTTCTGCCATCTCAAATGACTAAACGAGATACTCGGTACAACTAATTTCAGATCTTGGCAATCTTTTGTTTTCTTTTTTTTTTTGCACCACCCAAAATCACTCACCAACAGACCTGGTTGCAGTCCCCACTACATTGGCGCTCCGCACCACCACCACCGCTGGTCACCGCCGTCGTGAAGCAGATCTGGGAGCCTCCTCCTTGCACCGTTGTGAAACCCTAAGCCTTGGGACGCTGTTGCAGCCCATGCGAAACCCTAGCTTTAAGATGTTGTTGTCGCCTCTGCGAAACCCTAGCTTTGGGACACTACTACCGCCTCTACGAAACCCTAACTTTCGGACGCTACTGCAACCCCAATTTTCACGTCTTGTCGATTAATTTCTGCTGATCGGATCTCTAGTGTGTAAACGAACCAAAGCTCTAATACCACTTGATGGGAAAAACGCACGCGGAAGCAACACACACTATCACGAATCAACTGCAGAAAAATAAACGACACAAGATTTAATGTGGTTCGGTCGCCAACTGCAACCTACATCCACATGGACAACTATTAGGTTTTCATTCTGTTCTGTTACACACCAATTACAAGTACAATTATCTCTTTAAATAGAGATTATAAAAGGGACACAATGATTAAGCCCACCCACTAAACATGGTGCCTAGTCAGCCCAACCCAATTGGTCCTGGCTTCATACCCAACAATTCTCCCACTTGAAGCCACGAAACAATGTTCATATGCGCTTCAACTGTGTACATGGTGTCTTGTCAGCCCAACCCAATTGGTCTTAACTTCATACCCAACAATTACCTTTCTCTCACTCTATAAATAAGAGCTTAGTCTACCTCCTCAAACCATCACACTCACCACTTTCTTTCTCCTTTACTCTCATTCATTCTTTCTCTTTTCTTGTTCTAAATATTTTTGTATCATGGGTTCTTAGTCTTTTAAGAGTTGCTTGCTAGTTCTGTTGTACTCGGTATTTTTCGAGAAGTTGTTGTTGGATCCTGGAGGACTTGCGCAATACACCACAGATAAATCCTTACAACAGTGATCACCCACGCCTCAAGAAATCAACATTATTCGTGTTTTAAAGTCTAATTTACTACATTCTTAAGGACTTATGGCTGACAATACGGACAATAACATCAACTTTATTTCAGAGAAGTCAAACACGATTTTCATAACGCAAACCATCTTTGCAGACGTCTCAAAAAATGAAGTCTTCACCAGTCAGAATTTTCAACGTCGGCAAAAACGCATGTCCACCCTATTGGACATGTACGGAGTCGCTTTTGCACTTACGACCTGTGAATCTCGGATACGGCCAAAACCGAGCCATTTGCGCTTCCGATATGCCGCCGACGCGGATACGCGGCGGGTGCGTGCACAACGCGGTGTCGAATGCAGCTGTATGGGCCAGATACGACCTTCTTCCAAGACACGTCAGAGGAGACGCGGTCCACTCCTTGGACACACCGGAGGGACGCGGTCCACTCCTTGGACACGCCGGTCCACTCTTTAAACCCTTATTTCACATAAAATCTCAAATAAAATCATAAAATCTTAAACAAATTATTTAAATAAAAAAATATATAAAAATCTTAAGAAAATCCAGAAATAAAAAGGGAAATTAAGAATAAATAAAATATTTTTTTCCTTAAAAAAATTTATAATTTGAAAAATAAAATCTATAAATATGAGTTAGAACGAGTAAGAAAGCATTGTTGAACTCAAGTAGAAGGCATAAAGTGGTGAGCATTCCAGAAGAACAAATAAAGAAGAAAGGAAAAAGAAGAAAGAAAGAAAAGGAAGAAAAAATAGAAGCTCTGGAGAGAGGTAAGTAACTATCCAAAGTTTTAATATTATAATATCACTTTCACACTGCCCAATTGTCCCAATAAATCCCTTCGGATTCCAATGTTAAAATTCTTAAATTTTTTTCCGCCATTAAAATACATACCTACCATTGTTACAGAGAAAGGTATACTCTTTCATATAATTTACATAATTTACATACAATATAATACTAATTTAAATTTAATTTTTATTGAATTTTTAATATTTTTAAATAATTTCTATATAATTATATTTATTAGGATTATATTTTATTCAATATTTTAATCAGCATTGTAGATCTGGATTAAAATACAATAATTTTGAATTTAAGTTTTAATATTTTTAAATAATTTAAATATAATTTATTATATAAATATATCATTGTAATTCTGAATAAAGATACAATAATTTTGAATTTATTTTATTTATTTAATTTTTAATATTTTCAAATAATTTAAATATAATTATATAATATCATGTATTCTCATATAATTTAAATATTTTATTTTATTTTTAAATTACTAACATAAAAATAATTTTTTTTATATTTTAAATATTCACTTAAATTTTTATTAAAAAAATAATATTTTATAAAGGTAAATTAAACTTTTAACCTAAAAATATTAAATATTGAAGATAATTTATTTTCTAATAATTATATTAAAACAAAAAATATAAAATAACCTTATTTAAATAACATAATAATTGAATATATTTTTTTAAAATAAAATATATTATAATTCATCTTTAATTTCTTACATATTTTATTTTTTATATTTATAATTTGATTTCTATTAAATGAATTTCTTTGATTTCTATTAAATGAATTTATTTGATTTTTATATGTAAGTAAATCTTTTATATTTAATTTATTTTGTTATAAGAAATTAAGATGAATATACCCAATCAAATTACCGAACAAGAAGATGAAACAAAACCTTTGTGGAGATATGTTTCAAAGTTAAGGAAAACTCCTGGTGGTGGAAATAATATGATCAAGTGTAGCTTGTGTGATTTTTCATTCAATGGATCTTACACTCGAGTAAGAGCTCATTTGTTAAGAATTACAGGGGGAGGAGTTAGAATTTGTGCAAATGTGACCCCGTCAAAACTGGTTGACCCCTTTATACATTCTTTAAAAAGAAATAAGATGACACCTAAAAGGACAGAGGATCTAGTATTTGTCCATAGTAATCTTCGTCTTCTCTCAAGGAACTCCTCACATTACAAAGAAGAGGAAACTAAATTATGGGATATTGCAGGAGATGACTTTTCATTGGATGACAATGGAATTCTCGATATTGCTAGCTTATCTATTGATGAACCAGAATTAGAAATTGTATTTTTTAATGAAGATGAATAAATGTAAAAGTTAAACATTATGGTTTACATAAATACATATTTTTTTATACCATTTTTATAAATGCTTTTCTTGATTTTTTTTCATATAACAAAATATATTACTACATTTTAATTTATACATAGCCGTATCCCGTGTCCTATAATTTTCAATTTAGTCGTATTTCTGTGTCCGTGTCCGTGTCGTATCTGTACCCGTATCCGTGTATGGGCTTCATAGCTTACGACTCCTAAACCCGACTCAAGTACGAATGCAAAACAAATTGATGGTTGGACACATGCAAAAAAGGTATATCATCACACCTTACTCAATGTGTTATCTAATGATTTGTTCGATGTCTATTGTTCTTACAAGGAAGCAAAAAATATTTGGAATTCCTTTATCCTCAAATATACTGTTGAAGACGTCGTTAGACAAAGGTTCATGATAGGAAACTACTATCGTTGGGAGTGTTGAACAAGATGCTTTGATGTCTCCAAATCCAAGAGGAAAGCTTGAAGACCTTGCTGCTAGGTGTGTCTAGTTGTTTGATACTTGTTAATTCACTCCTTAAGATGATCCAAGTTCATTTGAATCTTTAACCTTTTGAAAAAATGTGTTTTCTAAAAAGCTGTCAAAATTTCAACAGGTTGTTTTACCTTAGTAGTTTTTGAAAAATGTTGAAAGTTGTTTGACTTGGTTGACTTTGTTGTCAAACCAAATCAATCGATTGTTTCGACAAAACAATCGATTGTTTTCCTGAAAACCTTAACATAATTCTGTTAAGTGGTTTTAATATGTTTTAAATGATCCTAACTAACTTGGCTCATTTATTAAATGTTTTTGACCACTTGGTGGATCCATATAAAGGTGGTTTTACGCTCCTAATCTTGGAGTAAGAGAAAGAGTTTATCAAAACAAATTTTCCAAGATTTGAAAGAGCTTTGGATCATTCTTAAGTGTGTGGAATAGGATTGGGTTGTAATTCTGAACTTTAAGCTTTGTAATACCCATGTGTATTCTATTCCCTTCTTCCTTGATTACTGTATTTATGTAGTTGTGATGCCAAGGAATGTTGTGTGTTCTTGAGGTGTTCAAGATCAACATTCTTGGTGTGGTTTGCCAATGGTAGTGTGTTTCTTGAGGGGTTCAAGGTCACTACTTTGGTGTGTGATGTGTGTAATCTGGTTTTGATTGCATAGTGGATTACCTAGGGGTTTCTGGGGACTGGATGTAGCTCTTGGTGTAAGAGTGAACCAGTATAAATATGTTTGTGTGATTCTCTCTTTCCCTGATCTCACATATATTTGTTTTAAGTTGTTTTTATTAACTGCTGATAAAAAAACTGGTTGTTTCGACAAAACAACCGATTGTTTTTGTGATATCATCTTATAACAGTTTTGGGTATTTGTTTCCTTAATTCTTTTCTCTGTAATTCAGCATTGATTTTCATTATACCTTCAAAGATTGCGAAAATCCCTCTTAAACAATTCAACCCCCCCCCCTCTCGTTTAAGGCTATATATTCTAACAGGGAGATGATTGAAAACAAGGACATAAAAATTCAGATAAACGAATAGCACAAGCTGCTTGAAGATGTCAAAGCAGAAAGCATAGCCTTGCCTAATGAATTTGTGTTTGAACTACCGAATCTGAGGTGGTTATGTGTTTACACTTGGAGGTGGTGCAGTTACATGGAGATCAGCCAACAAACAATTATTGCAAGATCAACAACGGAATATAAGTTTGTTGCTCTCGAAATGGTTGATAGTGAAGTTGAGTGGTTGAAAAACTTCTTAGCAAACATTCTGTTAGGAATGAAACCAATCCCATTTGTATTAATGCATTGTGATTGCCAATCGGCAATAGTTATAACTAAAAATAAAACTTACAATGGAAAGAATAGACATATACAATTGAGACATAATTTAGTGAAGCAGTTGCTAAAGAGTGGAACAATTTCATTGACTATGTCAAATAAGAACAGAATTTGGCAGATCCTCTAACAAAACCCCTAAGGAGAAAACTGATTTTGGAAACATCGAGGAGAATGGGACTTAAGCCATTTGAAAACAAACAAGTAATGGAAACCCGACCTTTGTGATTGGAGATCCCATGAATAAGGTTCATATGGGTAAAAACAAGTCACTTGTTAGTTCTACAAGCACTAAAATTGTTTTAAGATCAAATTGGCCCATTCTTGTGGTATGTGAAAGTGCTAGATACTGCATTATCGAGAAGATAAACTTTGTGGTTAAATTTTTTAGATAAAAGAGTTTTAATGATTAACAAAGTTTTAATGATTATTCATATCCATTATGAGTGGTGTATGATTTGCAACATACACTTGATGAAATCACCTATATGAGTGTCAAGTGGGGTCGTTTGCATGAGATATTGGCGAGATCTCTAAAGCACTCATGAATATCGAGCAAGCACATGGCCTAGTAAGCGCAACAGAGCGATAACAACAAGAATAGTGGGCGTGAATTGTGATTGATAAACCACTAACACATACTAAGTGTCTTGGTTCATATAGCTTGCTATACCAACTGCATTGTGTGTTAAGTTCATCAATCTAAGACTGGTTCATGTAGCTTGTTATACCAACTCTGATGCATTACATCTTATATTAACTTAGGATTTTCTTTTCTTTTTCTATCTTTTCCAATACATGCGGGATTGTTGTAAAACTGCATTTGAATTGCATTTGAGATATCGCAAAAGACGAAGATATCGATTTTGCTTCACGAACCCATAGGGTTCATTTTCGTTGTTAAGTGTTTTCTGACAACCTTCGTGCAACTGTCCCGATTATCTTAGAGCTCTTCTTGGATGTGGGATCCTCTTTGTTGGAAATTGTGTTTTTTAACTGCATATAAATGCACATAAGTGCACGTGATATTTTACTCTTCTATTTTAATTATGTTTTAATTGTTGATTTAATATTTCTAGGTAAACTGCTCATAAAATCATTTAAGGGTCAGTTAGTGCAAGTACTATACATGTAATTGTTGGCAAAGATAATAAAATATCTTCCTCTAATTTATTTTTAAAAAACCAACAATTGGTATCAGAGCTATCTTCTTGAGGGATATGTGAGGTTAGTAGAGTGCATCAATGGAAGGAGGTTCCAATTTTTCAGCAATGGCACCACCTGTCTTTGATGGAGACAATTATCAAATGTGGGTTGTTCGTATGGAGACCTACCTAGAAGGTGTAGAAGAGGAAATTCACTCCCTTCTAGAAAACCCTACTGTGGCACAAATAAAATCACAGAAGGAAAAGAAGATGAAAAGATCAAAGGCAAAAGCATGTCTATTTGCAGTTGTATCTCCTATGGTATTCACAAGGATAATGTCCTTGAAGTCAGCAAAAGAAATATGGGATTACCTTAAGGCAAAATATGAAGGTGATGAGAGGATTCGTGGAATGCAAGTGTTGAATCTAATCAGGGAGTTTGAACTGCAGAGAATGAATGAGTCAGAATCCGTAAAAGAGTACTCTGACAGACTTCTAAGCATTGCCAACAAAGTGAGGTTGCTTGGATCTGTGTTAAAAGATTCTAGAATTGTGGAAACACTGCTTGTAACAATTCCGGAGAGGTTTGAAGCCACCATAACAACCCTAGAGAACACAAAGGACCTATAAAAAATTTCTCTTGCAGAGCTCTTAAATGCTTTACAAGCACAAGAACAAAGAAGAGCCATGAGACAAGATGGAGCAATAGAAGCAGCCTTAACAACCAAACATGAAGGTGGCTAGAGAAACAAAGATAGCAAGATCAAGCAGAACCAACAAGAAAATGGAGAAGTTGTTGCACACAATAACAACAAAAGGAGAAATTACTCTCCTTGTAAGCATTGCGACAAGTTAGGTCATCCACCGTTTAAGTGCTGGAGAAGACCTGATGCTAAGTGCAACAAGTGCAATCAACTTGGGCATGAAGCAATCATTTGTAGAAACCAAAGTGAGCAACAAGATGTAAACCAAAGTGAGCAACAAGACGTAGATGCTCAATTAGCAAATGAGGAGGAGGATGTACTTTTCGTTGCAACTGGTTTCTCAAGCAATATTTCAAGTGCATCTTGGCTAATTGATAGTGGATGCACAAATCACATGACTTATGACAAAAAACTTTTCAAGGAGTTGAAGCCTTCAAAAATTTCAAAGGTGAAGATAGGTCATGGGGGTCACATTTTAGTAGAAGGAATAGGAACCATTGATATAGCAACACATTCAGGTACTAAAACTATTACTGATGTGTTATATGTACCTAACATAGACCAAAATTTATTGAGTGTTGGTCAGTTGCTACAAAAAGGCTTCAAGGTGTTGTTTGAAGATAACCATTGTTTGATCAAGGATGCTACAGAACAAGATTTGTTCAAGGTACAAATGAGAGGCAAAAGTTTCTCATTAGATCTATTTCAGGAGGAGCTGGTCAAGGGCTTCTCAAGATGCAAAAATCTGAAATGGAAGATGTTCCACCAATTAAAGGCAATCGATTACTCTCTAACATATATCATAGATGTAACGTTGCAGTATGTGAACCTGCGGATCACGAAGAACCTGTTGATCACAAAGAAGTTATCAATGACCCAAAGGCGAAAAAGACAATGGAGGAAGAGGTGTATATGATTGAGAAAAACAAAACTCGGGAGGTTGTTGACATACCTCGAGATAGAAAGGTACATCAAATGGATGTCAAGTCAACATTCCTAAATGGATTTCTTGAAGAGGAAATTTTTGTTGAGCAACCTAAAGGTTTCATTGTGGAAGGAAAGGAAAAGAAGACAAAGTTTATAAGTTGTCTAAAGCTATTTATGGCTTAAAAGAGGTTCTCAGAACATGGTATAACCGAATTGATGATTATTTTATCAGCTTAGGCTTTGACAAAAGTCTTTTAGAATCTGCACCTTATGACAAATCAAAAGGTGTTGAATGGAGATTAAGCAAAACGAGGATGAGAAAAAAAAATTGCAGATTTGTTTACCAAGCCACTTCCCGCCAACAAGATTGAGTTCTCAAGACAAAAGATTGAAATTTGCAGTTCAAAAAATCAAGGAGGAGTGTTGGAAATTATGTTTTTTAACTGCATATAAATGCACATAAGTGCACGTGATATTTTATTTTTAATTGCTGATTTAATATTTCTAGGTAACTGCTCATAAAATCATTTAAGAGTCAGTTAGTGCAAGTACTATAAATGTAATTGTTGGCAAAGATAATAAAATATCTTCTTCTGATTTATTCTAAAAAAACCAACACTGTTCTACAACTCGTGATCTTTGCTAAGGTAGGTGCTCCATGCAAGACTCTGACCTCCGAAATCTCATTCGTTCTTCTCGAGACGTTGCGTTGCTAGGACGTGAAGTAGTGTCGCCGGTGATAGCTTTGAAGTTGTGGCAACTTTAGGGTTGTTACCTTTTTTCCACTCTATAAATTAGGGTTTCGTCTGCCTCCTCAAAGCATCACGCTCACCGCTCTCTTTCTCTTTTTCTCTCATTCATTATTTCTCTTTTCTTGTTCTAAATATTTGTTGTATCCTGGATTCTTACTCTTTTAAGAATTGTTTGCTAGTTCTGTTATTCTCGGTATTTTTCAAAGAGTTCTTGTTGTATCATGGGAGACTTGCACAATACACTACGAATAAGTCTTTATAAACATTAATCATCCACGTATTAGGAAATCAACCTTATTCGTGTTTTAAAGTCTGATTTACTACCAGGCTTTCAATCTAGTTCATGCCATTGATTTTTATTTTATTTTGATCGGCAACTTCATGCCATTGATAACTAGTATTTTGATTCTTGGCCAATGAAAAAGTATCCAAAAGAATGGAAAGATCAGTATATACAAGACTACGGCACCCACTAATAGTAAAAGAAGGAGATTCACATGTCAAAGGTGGATTCCTGATTCAAATATCATATTACCTTAATTAATCATTTTTTATATACCTTAATGATTTTCATTATATTTTGGAAAAAATAGGATACCTAAAATGTTTTGTTAGTTTGCGTCCTTTTCTTTTTATGACATGAATCTCCCTAATTTAAGTGAAGAAAAATCCAAACTCTTTCTTTAAAATTATTATTATTATTATTACTATTATTATTATTAATAATAATAATAATAAGTAAAACAGACGAAAGTTTTTTCTATTTGTAGTAGGATGTACCTTTAGGTTGAGGGAATTCCTTACTTCCAACTTCGAATGCAACCAAATTTATGTGTGAATATATATGTCTAATATTTAATGTTTCAAGTCAAATTTCATGTTAAACAATTGATGTGTTTTTTTAAGTTAATTATTGTTCTTTTGTTTTTTAAATAAATAAAAGAAAAATAATTAACTTAAAAAACACATTTAGTTAAAACAAAATTAGTTCTAAAATAGTCTTCTTCGTGTAATATTCTCTACAAGCTGAAACGTAGGTAATCATTATGCTAAGCTTAGAGACATTTTTAGTAATTTTGGATGAAGAATCTCAGTGATAATATCAACAATTTGTGGAGCATCTTTAATGTGTTTATCAAATGGGAGAAGATGAATAAGATCATCTTTAAGCTTAGATTGAACAAAGTGACAATTTTAATGTGTTTAGTATTCTAATGAAACATAAGAGTTGTAGCAATGTAGATTGCAAACTGATTCTCCAAATAAGTATTAATTGTGAATTTGGATATCATTATATAAGTATTTGAACCATTGCATCTCACAAAATAAAGTGGTAAGAGTTTGATATTCAATGTCAGAGGAAGATAGATATTATAGATAAAAAAAATTATTTTGAATATGTGAGAGAAATGTCAAGGAACATGCAATAACCAATAAATGAGCCTATAGAATCAATACAACCTTCCCAATTTGAATTTGAAAAACCACACTACATTAATTCGTTAGATTGAGGAAAAAAATCAATTAAGACATGATTTTAAGTATTTTTAATACACTATATGGAGCTCGTAGATGAGAAAAGATGAGGATAAATCATGTGGCTTAATTGTTGGACCGAAAAGCTAATAGTAAAACTATTGTTGGTGAGATATATGGGATGGTCATTTAATTTTTTTATGATAACGGTTAGTAATCTAAACATGAGTTTAAAATTTTACATTTAATATAAATAAATAAGAAAATTGAATAGCATAAAAGAAAAGAAAAACTCACAAATATATAACTTTAAGGTTTTTTAAGGTTTTAGGTTGAAAGTAATATATATATATCATGGTTCATTGGTGTTAAGTCTTGTTAGTCTATTTTTTAAAGGAAAAATCTCAACTAGAACTAGGATTATTAAGTAATTGGTTTTTAATGTTGTTCTTAAGATCAAAGATACTAAGTTCTCTCTAAATTTTATAATATAGAGCACAACCTAGGTAGATTCTTAGACATATTAGTTGTATTCAATTTTTAATATTTTATTTTTGTACAAATTAAAATTGGGAATCTAGGAGTTTAGAAAACATAATATACAAATTGAAAACACCACAAATTTTAAGAAACTAAAATCAAGAGATTAAAGGTCAATTCACATATTCAAGAACTAAACAATTTCTCTTAGCATAGTTCTTTAAAGATTCAAATCTAAGTATGGACAATTAACTGATTCGGTTAATCCATTAAAACGATTATATGAATCAAGTCAAAATATCTTTCATCAACTCAGGACTCAATCAATTCCTAATTTGATTTATAAAACCAGAAACGCACATTAATTGAAAAAAAAATGAAATAAGAGAAGAGAAAGAAAAAAAATCAAAGTGTTCAATGATCAGTACAAAACAAAAATCAAAGTGTTCAATGATCAGTACAAAACTCAATTTGGTTTGTTTGATCTCAATTTCATGAATTAATCCTCAAGGATTAGTTCTTCATTGATGAAGAACAAAAGCACGAATGAGGGGAGAAGAGGAAAAGTTAGAACAAAAAAAATGAGAGAAAAGAGAGAAAGGAGATTAATAAACAATTCCTAAAATTGAAAAATTAATCAAATGATTTCTATGTACAACCTTAGAGAACATATAGTTATTTAAATTCTCTAAAATATAAAGTAAGTATGAGCCTCGATGTGGACTCTAATTAGGTTCATAAACTCAATTACAAAAGTTTAAATTAAAACAACGAGAATCGAACTTCCATGGATTCTTTACAAAAATTCAACAAATCTTCCTCAACTTCTAAAAATGATTAAAAATAAGAGAGAACTTCAAAAACCATATGTCCATTTTGAATTCATAAAAATGTATAGGGGTGGCAAAACGAATCAGCCCTACCTAATTTGGCCTGACCCGTCACTAGTCCGTCAAAAGCGGGATGGGACAAGTTGACCTGCCAAGGTGATACAAGCTAAAATTAGTAACTCGCCCCATCAGAGGGTGGGTTGGTGGGCTGACCCGTCACTTTTTCAATTTTTTCTTTTTTGTAATTTTTCTTATTTTGGATCTATTTACTTGATTGTAGTAATTAATACCACTCTTTGGACAATAAACATGAATGAGACTTTAATATTCTAATCAAAGAAGGTTTAATGTCTAACAAAATAAAATAAATATCAACAATACTTCAATGAATGAAATGCTTTATAAAGAAATTAATATAAATAAATTTTTATATAAAATATTGATCACCGACAATTTTAATTCCAAAAGCATGAGATTCCACTTTAAAAGTGTTAAAAATAAAGAAGGACAAACTAGTAGGCTAGCCCTTCCCACGTTGTCGGGTTGACAGGTTAGACGGATCGAGTCTATGCGGATTAGCAGATTCCTAAATGATGGCGGGTTGGCAGTTCAATCCAGTTCGCTTTGTTATCCCTAGAAATGTAGAATTCAATATAACTAGAATCGACCAAAAATAGTCTATAGAAAAATTTATGGCCAAAATAATAAAAAAAAAACAAAAAATCTAAAACCATAAAATTAAAGCAAATATGAACCTAATTTATTACTATTAAAGAAAAATAAGTTAAAAAATAAAAATAAAACATATCTAAAGTTTTTTTTCATTCTATAATAAAGCTATATTAATCCTCCTACAAAATCAAATGATTTTTTACAAGGAAGCATAAGGGAAGCAACATGTTTACTCCTTAGTAAGTTATTCTCTAAAATTAAATCAAGGCAATGCTTTTTTATTCAACATAATACCCTTACTGGTTAATTTCCAAGTCAAGTAAGTAATGTAACGAACCCAAGTCTTTAATAGAAAACTCTCTAAGTCAGTAATGTTTAACTTAATTAATCTCAATCCAATCATTCCTAGTTAAATAATATTATTAACCAATATTAACAAGGAAGTAGGTGAGAATCATGATGTTTAATAAGCAAAGAAAAAAAATACTAAACTTGAACATATCCAAGAGAAATTAAAGGGGCAATAAGGAAAAGGAATGTACAATTTCCACGAAGAAAAACATTGTTGATTTCAAGCTATTTGAAAACATTTGAAAAGTTTGAGTAAATCATTTCGTAACCAAATGGGTTTTACTTATATCAATTGCATCATATAACTTGTGTTTAATCTTGAACACCAACTTACATATAATGTTTACTAATAGAAAGGTAAAACATAAACCAATTATTATTTAAAGTAAGCACTTTTAATTCATTATTTATGGAATTTTTCCAAATATCTTATGAAAATGCTTGAGAAAATATTTAAGGTTGTTTGTGTACAAAGATGTTTAATTTGGGTGTTTTTGGTATTGCTAACAAGAAACGGGAATTGATTTTTGATATTAAATTAATTCTTTGATATTAAATTAATTCTCATTAATTATGTCCAAACACAATAATTCCTTTCATTAATAATAGAAGAAATATAAAATAAAGAAGAATTTTCCTTTCATTAAGAATAGAAAAATATAAAATAAAGATGAATTTTCATTCATATGCTTGTAATACAAACTTCAAAAAATATTCTTGTAGTTCATGATCGCAATCATCATATCAGAAGAATTACTTAAAGTGTAATAGACTAAATATTTTTTTTTTTCATGTACAACTTACTCATAAGAAATAAATAAAAATTCAAAGTCAAATATATATATATATATATTTTGTAACAGCGTAAAAAAAACACACAGACCCTCCCCTCATCCACGGTTTCTTTCTTCCTTATCTCCATTTCTCTCTCCGTATTCTTTTTTCTCCCTCTCTCTTAATTTTCTCTCCCAATCTTCATCTATTTTAGAATATGATCAGACCACGTTGTAGCTGGCAAGTTAAGAAACATTTCTACCCGATCAGATTTTTAAACAGAATAAGTTCATTTTTTCTCTAAAGTTCTTTTGTTCTCTATTTTTCCTTAGGATTTAGTCATCAATCTTGGTGTGGTCAGTTGAGAAGTTTAATCCTCTCAACTTATTATATTATATACTGAATTTTTGTTCTGTTTGGATAATTTGCATTAGGCCCGTAAATCTTGAAGCTTATCAAATGGTGGGGAATAAAATTCTAGAAGTTACTTGGAAAGCAAGCAATTGAGGTAAGGGAAGCTAAATTTAATTTTTAATAGAACCCTAGGCTAGAAGATTTGGATGTGGAAGGGACGTGGTCCCTGTTGGGAAAAATGGGTAATTTTTCCACTAAAACAGAACCCTAACAGAGCTACCCGACAAATAATATTGAATATATAAAGCGGAATAATAAAATAGATAAAGAGGAAAAAACACACCAAAAAATTGTTAACGGAGTTCGGCCAATTTAGCCTAATCTCCGAGCACAGCAAAAACAACTCACTTTTATTATTATGGGAGAAGATATTACAAATTGGGATATATCACAATGAAGGATGAGAGGTTAATTTATAACTCTCAAACCTCCTCCCAAACAATGAACTCACCGATGTGGGACTTGGGATTAAGCCAAAATCAACAAATCTCCACCTTGGCTTAATTTCAAGTTCCACCTAATACAAATCTTCTCAAAACATAACAAAAACAAACTTTGCAGTGCTTCAAATTTGCACCTCCGGACGCCAACTTCAAATGTGCAAGATATTAACCAAGTCTAAACAGTGTTCAAACTTGGTCCTTGTAACCACTTTGGTGAGCATATCTGCAGGATTCTCCGTAGTGTGAATCTTCTGGAGAACAATCTCCTCTTCTTCGAGAATCTCACGCACAAAGTGATAGCGAACATCAATGTGCTTCGTCCGTGCATGAAAGACTTGATTCTTTGCTAAATGAATAGCACTCTAACTGTCAGAATATAACTCAAGTTGTTTCTGACCAACTCCCAAGTCTTTAAGCAACCCATGAAGCCAAATTGCTTCCTTCACAGCCTCTGTAATTGCCATATACTCTGCCTCTGTCATGACAAAGCCACCATAGACTGCAAGGTAGACTTCCAACTAACTAGCGCTTTTGCTAAAGTGAACAAATAGCCAGTTGTAGACCGTCGCTTATCCAAATCACCTGCATAATCAGAATCACAATATCCAACTATGCATTGACCAAGTGATTCATCTTGCTCAAATGTCAATCCAACATCTAAGGTATTTTGGAGGTACCGTAGAATCCATCTCACAGGTTGCCAATGTCCCTTGCTCGGATTATGCATGTACCTGCTAACAACACTCACAGCCTGTGAAATATCTGGTCTTGTACACACCATTGCATACATCAAGCTTCCAACTGCATTTGCATATGGGACTTTCGCCATGTATTCTCGTTCTTCATCAGTCGTCGGAGATAAACGGCTACTCAATTTCAAATGAGGAGCAAGTGGGGTACTTACAGGTTTTGTATCTTCGTGTATACCAAAACGTTGTAGTACCTTCTGCAAATACTGCTTCTGTGACAGCCAAAGTTTTCCCCTCTCCCTGTCCCTGTTTATCTCCATGCCGAGAATCTTCTTGGCTTCCCCCAAATCCTTCATCTCGAACTCTTTACTCAACTGAGCCTTTAACCTGTCAATCTCAACTTGGCTCTTTGCTGCAATCAGCATATCATCAACATATAAGAGTAAGTAAATGTAGGAACCATCTTCAAGTCTGCGCAAATACACACAATGATCATATTTGCTTATCTTGTACTTCTGATCCTTCATGAACTTATCAAATCGTTTGTACCACTGTCTCGGAGATTGTTTCAGTCCGTACAACGATTTGCTAAGTTTAGAAACCCAATCTTCTTTACCATCAACATTGTATCCTTCTGGTTGAGTCATATAGATTTCCTCCTTCAAATCACCGTGTAGGAATGCGGTCTTTACATCAAGTTGAGCAAGCTCCAAATTCAACTGTGCTACCAAGGCCAACAAAATTCGAATGGAGGAATGTTTAACAACTGGAGAAAATACCTCATTATAATCAATTCCCTTCCTCTGAGCAAAGCCTTTAGCAACCAACCTTGCCTTGTAGCGAACATCTTCTTTATTAGCAAATCATTCTTTCTTTGCAAATACCCATTTGCACCCAATTGCCTTCTTACCTTTTGGTAATTGTGCCAGCTTCCACGTCTTGTTCTTCTTCAAAGACTGCATCTCCTCTTCCATCGCACCTGCCCAATTACCACTCTCTGAACTCATAATAGCTTCTGGGTAAGTGGATGGAATGTCATCAACAACTGGAAGTGCATAGGCAACCATATCCATGAAACGAGCAGGCTTCTGAATATCTCGTCTCTGTCTTCTAACTGCAATTGGCGCTGATTGCTGTTGAGATTCTTGGGTAGGAACCTCTTCCTCATCTGACTCTTCTTCTGCCATAGGAGAATCACTTGTGGTATTTCGTGTTGGGATCACCACTATCTGCTCAAACTCCACCTGCTTCCGGGCACACTCCACCTGTTGCGGAGTACTATCAGCTCCTTCTGGATTTACCTTCTTTAACATGGCAGATTCATCAAAGGTAACATCCCTGCTGATAATCGTCTTCTTTGCCTCTAGACACCACAAACGGTATCCCTTCACTCCAGGACTAAAGCCCATGAAAAGAGCCTTCTTTGCCCGTGGATCCAATTTTGATTCAATCACATGATAATATGCAATAGAACCAAAAACATGCAAAGAATCATAATCAGTTGCAGGTTTTCCAGACCATACCTCTAACGGGGTTTTGCCATCTATAGCAGATGATGGCAAACGATTGACATGTTGAGCGTATGTCACAGCCTCAGCCCAAAACTCTTTGCCTAACTCAGCATTAGACAGCATACAACGAACTTTCTCCACAAGTGTCTTGTTCATACGCTCCGACACCCCATTCTGCTGTGGTGTTTTTCTAACAGCGAAGTGTCGAACTATGCCACAATCTTGGCATACCTTCAGGAACGGATCACTCTTGTATTCTCCTCCATTGTCTGTTTGGAGAACCTTAATCTTCCTTCCTGTCTGGTTTTCAACTTGAGTTTTCCACTTAAGGAAAATTTCAAGCACATCATTTTTATTCTTCATAGTAAACACTCAAACTCTTCTGGAAAAATCATCCACAAAAGTGACAAAATAATGCCTACCTCCGATTGACGGAGTCTTGGCAGGTCCCCACACATCTGAATGCACATAATCCAGAATACCCTTGGTATTGTGAATTGCAGTGCCAAACTTCACTCTTCGTTGTTTTCCCAGAACACAATGCTCACAAAATTCAAGTTTGCAAGCCTTCGTACCTTTCAACAATCCCTGCTTGGTAAGAATTTGCAAGGATTTCTCTCCAGCATGTCCCAACCTCATATGCCACAACTTTGTTGCCTCAGCATCCTTCTTAGAGCTAGAAGTTGTTACCGCTATTGTCCCCACCACTGTACTACCTTGGCAGTAATACAAATTGTTCTTCCTCACGCCTTTCAACATCACTAGTGCTCCTGAAGTTGCTTTAAGAATTCCATCTCGCATCGTCACAACTAGGCCTTTAGATTCTAAAGCCCCCAATGAGATGAGATTCTTCTTCAACTTTGGCACGTACCGTACATCCCGCAAAATTCTGGTGGATCCATCATGATTCCGCAGCTTGATTGAACCTATCCCAGCTGTCTTACATGGATTATCATTACCCATGTAAACAACCCCGCCATCAAGTTCTTGAAATTCAAAGAACCATTCCCGAATGGGACACATATGATAGGTACAACCTGAATCCAATATCCACTCATCTGGATACGATGATGCTGAAAGCGAGACAATTAAAGAGATATCTGATTCCATATCACTTTTGTATTCTGCAACATTTGCATCTTGTGGAGCCTTCCCTTTCTTCTGCAGTTTTGGACAGTCTTTCTTCCAGTGTCCTTTCTCATGACAGAAAGCACACTCATCTTTGGCAACGACTCGACCTTTAGACTTAGACCTCCCTATTCTCCCCTTTGTCTGACTTTGTTGACAACCTCTTGCCATCACAAACTCAAAATATTGGATTCAATATTACAAACAATTTCAAACAATCCAAGGTGAACCTTCAGCTCTTGATACCACTTGTTGGAAAAAACGGGTAATTTTTCCACTAAAACAGAACCCTAACAGAGCTACCCGACAAATAATATTGAATAAATAAAGCGGAATAATAAAAGAGATAAAGAGGAAAAAACACACCAGAAAATTGTTAACGGAGTTCGGCCAATTTAGCCTAATCTCCGAGCACAGCAAAAACAGCTCACTTTTATTATTATGGGAGAAGATATTACAAATTGGGATATATCACAGTGAAGGAGGAGAGGTTAATTTATAACTCTCAAACCTCCTCCCAAACAATGAACTCACCGATGTGGAACTTGGGATTAAGCCAAAATCAACAGTCCCAATATTCAATTTCTCTTGCAAGGATGTTGTGTTTATATATATATATATATATATATATATATATATATTGGGTTGTTTGTTTATATATTATTTAAATTTGTGGAAATATTCGATTTTGATGATTTAGTATTAAAGTGTTATTTTTTATGTCAAATAGACTTTTGAATATTTTGGATCACTTTTTGAATGATATTATATGACGAAATGGTATGGAATTGAATTCATACATTTGTGATAATGTATGGAGTGATGTTTGTTGTGTATTAAATATTGATGCCAATGTGGTAACAGAGATCTCCGAGCTTCACTGATGATCTAAGTCACATAGACTAAGATATCAGGTGGTGAGAAGCTGATGGGGGAGTTCATGCACACCGTGACATATGAGATGCACGACTTGAGTTGTATTGAACTTACCCTGATCCTTTCTGTTGGATTTGCTGGTAATCTTTGGATCAGGTGTTAGTCTCTAGTAGGACTTACTTAATACGGGTCTTCCAGAAGACGTTGTTTGTTGAATATTATGGATGTGTAGATCCATGTGAGATCTATGTGATTGTTTATTATTGAGATTTGAAGAAAATTGAATAATTTGAGAAATTGATCATGTAATTTGGTTTTCTCTTTTGATTTAATTGTGTATATTATAAAATTCTATTTTCACTAGTTTATCCTTGCTTTTCTTGTTGTGTTTGAACTGCGATGACTGTACTATGTACACGAACAAATGACCATACAGGTGCAAGAGAGCCTTAGAGGTTTCATAGTCTAATTTTGAGTTCTGGATATGTCAATATTTGTATTTCTATAAATCTTAATCATGTATTAGGAATGTTTTTGAAAAATTCCAAATTTATATAGAAACTGGTAGAACTTTTATGTAATATTTATATGTAAATTATGGGGTGTTACATCATAGTCTAATGCATAAGGTAGGCGTTTGCAAATATTTTTAAAAATGACATTCAAATAAAAAAAAATATTTTTAAAATAGGACACTTGAAAAATAAGTTACGAAGATTACTTCTACAATAGTTTTATATCCTCTGACCAGTTTTCCTACTTCATTTTTTATTATCAGTATTGAATGTGTTTTATATTTCTAAAATATTAAATGTATTTAATTTTTTATTAAATACTTCAAGATTCAATTATAAATAAAATTAACTTATTTCATAATTATCAAGAATAGTTGTTACGTTTATTTAATATTTTTTCTATACAATAAATACATTTTTTTCCTACTATCCTTAGTTATATTTATTGAGAATTTAAGTTTAAAGACATGAGTATTTTTTAAATAGCAACATTAAATAAGGCTTTGAGAAATTATTTTTATTTAAAAATAAGTTTATTATAATTTGATTTCGTATATTTGATTGTAAGGATAATACTTACTTTATAAAGTAATAAAAAATGGAATAGGTAAATATATTATTATTATTATATATACACATATTACTTCTATAATAAATAAAATATAATTATTTTCAAGTGAAACAAGATATCAAACAAACTTCATCTTAAGATAAACATGCATGGTTAATTGTTCCAAAAAAAAGAGTAAAACTTTAAATAAAACCTAGATGCAACAAAAAAGGGTAGTAACAAAATTTGACACTAATGGTTGGAAATCCCACAACAATTAGATATAAGAACATTTCATGATATATAAGTGGTGTAAATTTCACTTTATAAGCTAATTTTTATAAGGTTGTGTTAGACTTTATTAATATAGTATCAGAATCCATCATTTAGAGTATATCATATGAGAGTTTGTTGGCTTACCAGATCACTCATAAATATACCCTACAAACAAATCATTAAATAGAAATCAATAAAAATAAATACCAATTTAGAAACTATTTATCAATAATAGAAATTAATTAGATATCAATACATTTTTTAGTATTTAAAATAGTATTTATATTGATTAAATTATATATTATTTTAAATATAAAAATATAGTGATTTTTATTTAATAATTTCTTTTATAATAATATAGTTTCATGTATAAGTTGATAAGTATAAACGTGAAAGAGTTGCGTTGAAAATTTCATAACAACTAAAAATACAAATACTTTATAATATATAAATAAGAATAAACTATATCTTATGAATTAATTATAATATTAAATTAAACTTAAAATTTAATTCTTAATTTTAATTGAAGTGAGATAAAGTAACAAGCAAACTCAAACAGCCCAACTCAAATTCCTTTCTAACTTTTGAGCACATTATCATAGTGAAATCCCCAAAGAAAAAATAGAGGAAATAAAAGTCATGTTATTTGTCCATCTTTAAATCATGGAACGTATCTTATTTCAACTTTTGTCCAATTTACACTCAATGGCCTTGGAACTGAATTTCATTCCAAACATCTTAATCACCAATCCTTTTTTCTAAGGTTTTGACCCTCTCAAACACATGTCACAATTTCTTTACACACTTCTTTCATCAACCGTTTCTTCCATAATATAATCATCACACCTCTCATTTTTTTCTCTCCAATAACCAACTTCTCTTTCTCCGGAGCCTTCCTCCTTATAATCCCATTCACATCCCCATTCCATTCTTTCTTTAACTTTACATTAAAAAAATCATATTTATAAATATGATTGTAATTGGATTTTAAAAGATTATAAAAACTGAAATTATGTTTTCTTCGAAATAAATTATGGTCAAATAATTAATTAAATACCATTAAAATGTTATGTAAAATTACACAAAAATATAAACACATACAAATTGTTTTCATGAAAAAAATTAGTAGGCCTTCATACTTTTACTTTTATCCCTAAAGTCAAAGAATGTCGAAACCAGAATCAAGTATTGCGAGATATAGTGGTTCAATTCTGCTGTCATATTTGACTAGTCTTCCAAAAATTACAAGCCTTTTTTTTTTTTATCTATGAGACTATGACCATCTAAATACTTAAATCATACTTTTTTATTTATTACAAATTTTCTTTTATTATATTTATTTTGATGAAAAAATAGCTAGATTTTTTTTAGAAGAGAATACTTTTTAAGTGATCTTCTATATTAAATCGGGTTGAAAAATAATGAACTCATAAAAATATGGAAATATAGTAAAATTGTTCAAAATTCGGTTCACAATAGGTCCAAAAAAAATTTAATTTTTTTTAATGAAAAATCCTTAATTCAATGTTGTTTCCATTTCTTTAAATAAATAAAAAGTTAACTATTTTTCATTTTCCTTTCAAGAAACTTATTATTTAAAAAAATATTATCTTATGTGGTTAAAACTTGAACCAAAATATCGTGATATTTTATTTTATGTATATTTTAAATGTTAAAAATTTAAAAATTGTGTTAGTTTTTTTTAATTATTAAGCTATGATGTTTTTGCTTTTATATATATATATATATTTATTTATTATTATTATTTATTTATACCAATTTAAATACTAATTTATTTATTAAATTATTTATATATTCAGCATATTTTTTTATTTAAATTAATTTTATAACATAAATAATATAAAAAATAATAATTTTTCTCATTCAATGGGCTAAACTTTCTAACTTATATTCCCTGACCTGTTATATACTCGTTTTGGCATATGTTCTTCATTAATCATCATAAACTACTTTATCAGTTTTTTTTTATATATAGAACTACTTCAGTTTTATCTATATTATTAATCTTATTGTGTATTTCTTTTTAATATATTTTATTTCATTTATGGTTTAAAATTGAATTTCATAAATTAAATTTTTATCATATTTTAAAATATTTTGTAAATAATAATTTTAATATAGTCATTTTTTCTAAATTTTAATTGTAGAACATGATCAATACTTACCATGTACAATTTTTTTTATCATTTCCCAAATTATCTTTGTACCTAATTTCAAGAGTATCTGCATATATGTTTTCGAAGCCGGAATAGACTAACTGATTCAGTAGAAAAATAAGAATGAATTAGTGTGATGTTTTGTCCAATAAAAAGCTAATTTAAACACCAATGAAACTCTAAAAAATAAACACTAAAATTGGTGAATAATAGAGTCAAAACACTGAAGGCCTTCCAATATCATGTCATTTTAAATGTTCTGTAATACTCAGTCTGAAACTTCAATTTTACAATTCTTCTTCTAGAGATTTATAGTGCATATTCAGAATTCCAATAATATAATTAGATTTTTTTTATGATGACTCTATAGTGGAGGTTAAGATACTCTTTAACTTTATAGGATCGGAATTCTTGACTTTCTTTTAAGATGATTTCAAATAATAAAACTAACATCCAAGTGTCAACTTTAATGAAGAATACAAATCCTAATTAAAAAAGCAATTATTTGCTTAACTATTTTTTATCCATTGAGTGGATTGTGCAGAAAAATTATAAGTTATGTAGAGTATATACAAAGTGTAAATGTGTGTAATCATTTATATACATGTCCAATTAGTTTTACTCGTGATTTCCGACTCATTGCATTTAAACCTAGAGTCTTCAAATTATATCAACTTATTTAAAATAATAGTACTCATTCAACTATATTGTTGACTTGATAGAGGGTTGAGTTTGTAAATATCAATACGCTTCAAGTGAATTAATAAAATTTTGACATATTCGAATAAATTTTTATAATCAAAATCAATTTTTATATATAGCAATATTATGCCTAAATTGGGCTTATTTTGTTTTGATAGAAAATTAAAAAAAAAGTGAGACTAAAAAATTAGGGAGGAAATATTTTGTTTACTAAAATTTAAAATTTCATAATTTACTTAAAAATAAAATTTAAAATTCTTTCACTATAAAAAAATTATTAAATAGAAATCAATTTTAGAGACTAAAAATAATTAATTACTATATTGATTAAATTAGAGACCATTTTAGAATTTTTTTTTTAATTAGTTTTTATTATTGTTAAATAATTTCTAAATTGATATCTAATTAGTGACCAAGGTTTTTGCTACCAAATTTAGAATCTAAATAATTGGTAGCTAATTAGATACAAATTTAGAAACTATTTAACACTAGTAGAAATTGATTTAGAAACCAATTTCTTTTTTTAGTTTCTAAAATGGTGTCTAATTTAATTAATATAACAATAAATTGTTTTTTTTAAATTGATTGATTTTCTCTTGTTTTATTTTCTCTTGTATTAAATATTTAAGATTAACAAATATTTAATAAAAAATTATTATGACACATGAGAGAATTTAACATAAACTATTGAATCCAAATCTCCAATTTAAATTAAATTCTTTACTAGAAATGCTGACGTAGGTTATGTTGGGTTCTCTTTGCATTCTAGTCCGTGGTGAGGAAGTTAAGGTTGCAAATATTAGCCACAAGAAGTTGGCATTCACGTGGAAACTTATTCGCATCAAATTTTGGGTTTTAAAGAAATTACGTGTTCAAAATTTGCAAAATTTTGTTGGTTTTTTACCATAGTCATAAACATGTTTATTATTTCTGGCATAAATGAATGGTGCACATTTGTTGCTATACATGTGGCTAAAGATATTGTATTCCAGTGATTCGATGAGTTAGGTTTGGCTTCATGTGCTTTTCTCTGCCTCTAAAATGTAAATAATACCTTCTTTTTTTTTATAGAAGAATGGTTTAGAATTTGACATGCCCTTCATTTGTTTTTATATAATTTTCTCATTATCACAGTAAATGAAAATTTATCACTTGATATGATGTATATACATACGTACAGACATGCATAAATACATATTTATAACTAAAATTTTGAAAACTAAAAAAAATGAGTTTATTTATCCAAACAGAATTTTTAAAAATATAATAAAATAATTCAAATTTAAAAATTTCATATTTTATAAAAATTTAAAATTACTCATCTAACTCTATATTTCATAGCAATCCCTGTATTTTAAATATAATTATTGTTTGTAAGAACATTTCTTATTTTGCTTTATATCTATATTTAATACTTTTATTTTTTTAAAGTATTATTTATTTTTAAAAAATCCTTTTTTTTTCTAAAATTAGTTTTTATTTAATAATTTTTTTAAATGATGATTATATTTTTAGGTTGAGAAAAGGTAACCTCAATTCTTATATTTTAAAATTTCTTAAAAAATTTACTCCTTTTAACCTAAATTTAGTTACTTGTTTCTCCAACAGTTTAATTATTTTTCTAAAGAAAATTTATCAACAATAAATTAATAAATACTTTTCATTAATAATACAATTACTAAACAGTAATAATAGTTGAGAATAACTGATAAGTATATGTCAGTTGGATAATTTTCAATTAGTCCAATATATTTAAACATTTTAAATTTATTAAGTAAAATTTGTACATCACAATTTGTCCTTGATTTCATATATCAATTCTGATTATAAAACGACAAGCAAAGAATCTGATTCGAGTTGAAATAATGGATTTATGATTATCTAGTTTGGGACAGAATTCAGATTGGATTCAAATATGACTGGTAGAATGACAAAAAGAAAGAATATAATAATCTATCCGAATTCAAGATAATAAGAAGATTAGATGAATACAGAAAATGAAAGAGAAAGAAGAAAGGAAGAGAAAAATAAATGATCTGGGAAAAAAAATTCATGTGCATGCACGAACTCTACCAAATTCATGAACTTAATTTATATCCTTTTCAATCGAGGAATGTGTACCTGAAACATAATAAATTCATTTTGTACTTATTCACTTTATTGTTTCTGGGTATATAAATATCACTCGTCTTCTTTAATATGACTCACATTAATAGTTGGGAATTTCCGGTTTCGTTTTTTTTTTCCTGATAATTTAATCAAATGAGTAATATATAAATAATTTTGAGTAAGAAAATGAATTAAACATATATTTTAGACATCAAATGTATTAAATTTACTATGTCCACTTTATATTATGATTTTATATTATCGGAACAATTTATTATCCCAACAAAATGTATATGTCACAATATTAAGAGTCTTGTTCCATTTTTATTGTTACTTTACCAAACACTACAGGAAAATCATCAAATAGAAATCAATATTTAGAAACTAAAATAATTAGTGATAATAATAACTAAATTAGAGATCATTTTAGAAACTAAAAATAAAATGGATTTCTAAATTAGTTTCTATTATTGTTAAATAGTTTTTAAATTGATATCTAATTAGCTACCAAGATTTTAACTACCAATTATTTATATTCTAAATTTGGTAGCAAAAACCTTGGTTGCTAATTAGATACCAATTTAAAAACCATTTAATAATAATAGAAACTAATTTAGAAACCAAAACATTATTTAGTTCATAAAATGGTCTCTAATTTAGTCACTATAACAACTAATTATTTTTTGTCTCTAAAATTGATTTCTATTTTATAATTTTCTTGTAGTAAAAATTATTTTATATCTTGGATGATGATCAAATTCATGTAGGTCATTACAGTTAATGAAGATGAATATTCTTTGTCTGATGTGGTGCATCAAATGGAGTGCACATAATCACACGAAATCACAATAGAGAAAGGGAGGTTCTGATGAACCCTAATTGCAAATGAAAAAAAGATAATGACTTAAGCATAAAAGAGAGAAAAGCAGAGAAAAGAAAATACAAAAGAAATTCTTATTTACTTGTGTATTAGAGAGTAAAATACATGGTGTATATATAAGAAAAGGACTAAGACCTAGCTAAAACAGAAAAGGAAAGTTGGGCCAAACAAACAAAACCCAATAACTTAAAACAGAAAAACTAAATATGTTAACACCCCCTCAAGCTGGGGAGTAGATATTTGTCAGGCCCAGCTTGGATTTGAGAGTAGAGAACTATGCGGTAGCAAGGGGCTTGGTGAATATGTCAGCAACTTGCATGGCAGAAGTAATGGACAACAGTTTGAGGAGACCAGAGTTAAGTTTTTCACGAACTAAGTGACAATCAATTTCAATGTGCTTGGTGCGTTCATGAAAGACTTGATTGGACGCTATTTGAAGGGCAAATTTGTTGTCACAGTACAGGGTTGCAGGCTGGGAGAGAGGAAGATGTAATTCCTGAAGGAGGTAAGACAACCATTGTAGCTCACATGTGGTGGTGGCAATGGCTTTATACTCGGCTTCAGAGGAGCTGTGGGATATAGTTGGTTGCTTATTTGATTTCCATGATATTAGGGAGTCTCCTAAGTAGATGGAATATCCAATGACAGATTTGCGTGTGGTAGGACATGTTGCCCAGTCAGAGCCACTAAAACCACAAAGATGAAGTGAGTTAGTATGAGAAAAATATAGTCCTTCACCAGGGGTGCCCTTGAGGTAACACAAAAGACGTGAGACAACTTGTTGATGATGAGTTGTGGGTGCAGATATGAATTGGCTTAAATTGTGGACAACAAAGGCGATGTCAGGTCGCGTGTTGGTTAAGTAGATTAGACGTCAAAGGAGTCTTCTGTATTGGGAAGTTGCACCAGCATCAAGAGGGGAGCCTTAATCGGGAGAGAGACGGGAGGTATGAGTCATAGGAGTGGCCACAGGTACAGAGTCAAGCATGCCAGTTTCGTGAAAAAGATCAAGAGTATACTTGCGTTGACTTAAATGAAGACCAGAACTGTTGCGAGCAATTTCCAATCCCAAAATGTAAGTGAGATGACCTATTTTTTTTATCTTGAAGTGATGGTGAAGGGATGCAGTAATTGTATTGATTTCCTCCGTGTCATCGCTAGTTAAGACCAAATCATCAACATAAACAAGAATAGCAGTGAGTTTATCGTTATTATATTTAAGAAAAAGAGAGTGATCAACAACAGAAATAGAGTAATTATTTGATAAAAGAAAAGTAGAATGTTTGGCGTACCATTGGCTACCAGCTTGACGAAGGCCATACAAAGACCGTTGAAGCTTGCAAACATGCTGGGGAGAAGGAAGAGAGAGGCCAGGTGGGGGGGTCATGTATACCTCTTCATGGAGATCACCATGAAGAAATGCATTATTGACATCAAGTTGTTTTAAAATCTAATTTTTGGTAGTGGCAATAGCAAGGAGAAGGCGGAGGGTAGTGAGTTTAGCAACAGGTGCAAAAGTGTCTAAGAAATCAAGTCCTTCAAGTTGGGTGAACCCTTTGGCAACAACTCTAGCTTTGTGGTGCTCAACAGTGCCATCAGAATGGTATTTGATTTTATATACCCATTTACAACCAATAGTTTTCTTTCCTAGAGGGAGAGGGGTAAGCTGCCAAGTATTGTTAGCAGCAAGAGCTTGAAGCTCATCTTGCATGGTAGATTGCCAAGAAGCATGTTTGGAGGCTTCATTATATGTCCGAGGTTCAGGATGAGAATTGATAGAGGAAATAACATTTCTAAAAAATTGGAAGATAAGGAATTGTAAGACAAGTAATTATGAATAGGATATCTACTACTTACAGTGTTGGTTGCAGTGTGGAAATCCGCAAGATAGGTAAGTTGTCGGTGAGGACAAGCTGATCTTTTTGGAAATCAGGGTGAGGTGCTTCCTGGAGATGCAGGCGGTGATAATTCTGGTGGAGGTGCAATGTTGGATGCAGGAGCAGAGACACTATTTGTTAGAAGATCAAAGGATAATGAGGTTGGTGGAGGGACAGTATTGGGTGCAGGAGTAGAGGCACATGGCTCGACAAGAGGTGCAGTATCAGAAAAAAAAAAATCAAAAGCAGAATTATATGCGTTAGAAATAGGGAGAGATAAAGTGTTAGGGTCCTTAGGTAAGCCACTGTCCAATTTATATGAAAAGTGGTTTTCATGAAAGATTACATGTCTTGATATCTCTATGCTATGAAACTTTAAATTTAAGATAATATAACCTTTTGTATTTTGTGGGAAGCCAAGAAAAATACATTTGATAGATCTATCATCTAATTTTTTCCTATGTGCAGTAATGGTACTAGCATAACAGAGACAACCAAATACTTTTAGAAAGGAAATGTCATATGGTTTTCCAAACAACTTTTCATGAGGAGTGATGTTATTAAGTAATGGGTAGGAATAGCATTTATTAAGAAAACAACATGATTTACAGCAAATTCCCAAAAAATAGGAGGAAGATTTGCTTGAAAAAGTAAAACCTGGGTTACATTTAGTATGTGTTGATGTTTACGTTCTACAATGCCACTTTGTTGTGGTGTTTCAACACAAGATATTTTATGTATAATTCCCTTTAAAGCATAAAAATTTGACATAGCAAACTCAACACCATTGTCAGTACGAATCGTTTTGATATTAGTTTTGAAATGATTTTGAACGAAAACAGTGAAGTTAATGATCGGCTGACGCACTTCAGATTTGTTATGCAGCAGAATAAACCAAGTATAACGCGAGTAATCATCAATAATAGTTAAGAAATAACGAAAACCTTGCATAGAAATTATGGAACATGGTTCCCAAATATCGAAGTGTACAAGATAAAAAATAGCAGAGGTAACAGTATTACTTAAAGTGAAAAAAGTTTTCTCTGTTTTTCACGACTACAAGTGTCACATACATGATGATTATCAACAGTAATAAAAAAGTATTGTTTGCTTAAGACATGTAATCTTTCAAGTGAAGGGTATCCTAGTTTATAATGCCACAATGTTTTGTCCGTGATATTACAATTAATAAAAGGAGCAAAACAATGCGGTTTAGAACGGCTAGAAGCAGGCAAGGTAGTGACAAGGTACAAGCCAACGGTGGCTTTAACTGTACCAATCCTCTCTTGGGTGAGATTGTCCTGTATAATGCAGTGGGTTGAAGTGAAAGTTAAAGTGCATTTAAGTTGGTGTGTGAGTTTAGAAACAGATATTAAGTTTAATTTAAAATGAGGCCCATATAACACATCAAACAAATAAAACTTATCAGAAAAATGTACTAAACCAGAATATGTGGCATAATTTTAGTGCAAGTAGTAAAAACGCTCAAATTGTGGCAAACATGATCCGTGACACCAAAATCAATAATCCAAGATTCTTTTATAGAAGATAGTGAAGAGAGAAACTTACCTGTTGAAGAATGCTCAGTATTGGGGATTTCATCCGTAGAGAAGGTGCCAACTTGATTAATTTGAGTGTGAGGGGCAGGGTCCTCAAGGTTTTGCTAACGCAAAATATTGGTAAGGAATTGGCATTGTTGTGATGTAAGTTGAATCCCCTTTACATCTTGTTCTTTAGGAAAAAACTCAGAAAAAGTGTCAGTAGTAATCATATTATTGGCTTAGGATGTCCAATTGGTGAATTTGTAGCCAGGAGGGAACCCATGCTTTTTATAACAGGTGTCGACAGTGTGGCCAAGACGATTATAAAAAGTGCAGACTTTTCTAGTAAAAGAAAACTTTGAGGTTTTAACATTACTAGAAGGAAAACCCACTTTGCGAAAACAAACAGCTTCAGTATGACCATATTTATCACAAAAATTGCATGTAATAGTGTGACTACTATTAAGACTATGAAGACTAGGGTTTTCATTAAACATTGCCTAAGAGATTTTTAAACCCAATCAAGATTTTGAAAGAGAACATAAAAGATAACCAAGAATAACAAAGGGGGAAATAAAGATCAAAGAGAAGTGCAGCAGAGCTCTTCATTCGAAGAGCTCTGATACCATATTACAATTAATGAAGATGAATATTCATTGTCTGATGTGGTGCATTAAATGGAGCGCACGTAATCACACGAAATCACAATAGAGAAAGGGAGGTTCTGATGAACCCTAATTGCAAATGAAAAAGAGATAATGACTTAAGCATAAAAGAGAGAAAAACAGAGAAAAGAAAATACAAAAGAAATTCTTATTTACTTGTGTATTAGAGAGTAAAATACATGGTGTATATATAAGAAAAAGACTAAGACCTAGCTGAAACAGAAAAGGAAAGTTGGACCAAACAAACAAAACCCAATAACTTAAAACAGAAAAACTAAATATGTTAACATATGTCAGAATGAATAGAGTAAAGTTGCGCAAATTCAGCTCAATTTAACAAGAATCTTTTCGATTAACTCATAATTTAGTTTAAATTTGATGTGAATCTCTCTTTTTTTTCCTGTTGAAAATCAACGAAATTTTTTAATTCATCAATAATTCAGTTCAACTTGTCATTCATTTATTTAAAAAAAATAAAATAAAATATTAGATGTACTCCAACTCTTTTACATTATTGTCAAATCATTGTACATTTGTGTATATCTTTTCTTCAAAAGAGAGGTACAAAATAAAAAATTGCACCCTGAAGCAAACAAAAAGGTAACAAAAATACCCTACATCATCTTTTTAGGTTCTAACTACAAGCATATAAATTCATCTCTCATAGATATAATTTCAAAAACTCAACATGATACCAAAATGTGTATGTAGTTGCCCAAACCTCAAAATATTTATTTCTATCGATTCCAATTTAAGCATGTGTTCTTCTTAAACAAACAATATTGTTTTGTTATGTTATGATGTAGTTGAACCCGACTCATTGAAAGAAATGATGTAATAAAATGTATCCCTTCATTTCCCTTTTTGCCAAACATGTGAAAGCAAAATATCCAGGCTAGGCAGTCTGAAGCATTAAGAATGTCCTCCATAAAAAAACTTGTCATATCATATAAATTTAATATATGTACAGAGACACAAACACCAATCACAGTAAGAGAATGAAACATTGGATATGTTTATCCATGCCCATGTTTTTACTTGAACCACTAAGAAGATTTGCTTGTAATCTAAAATATGGTTATTGGAAATTATATTCTACACACTTTTCAAATCCTGATTTTGTTTTCTATTAAAATCTATAAACTCAAACCCTAGAAAATTTTGTTTAGCATTATTGTAGAGCATTAAAATCATATAAAACCATTTAGCTACCTTATTTCAGACATACAATACAGAGAGCATGTGAAAAATAGATTATTAGAAGTTTCTATATTCCTTTCAAAATTTTGATAATGTTATATATTGATTATTTATTTATTACTCAACAAAAGTTAAAAAAAATATTAAATATATGAATTTCAATTATTTTGTTGTATAAATTGTTTTAATTTTTGCAATTCAAAAAAATAGTGTCCTTAAAATGAAAAAAAAAATTCCTTAGAGTATAGTAATTTTAGTTGTAAAATATAATTGAGAACACAAACAAGATTGGTTTTCTGAGGTGTGGATGATTATTGTTGTCAAGGATTTTCTTGCATTGTGTTGTGCAAGCCACCTAAGATATAACAAGAACTTATATGGTGATATTAAGGAACTCAGAACTAGCAGTCAAACTCGTAAGAGTAAAAAGAACCCATAACTAGAGAAGTAGGAGAAGAGAAAAGTGTGAGAGAATGTGTGTTTTGCAACATAGTAGAAACACTTATTTATAGGTGCAGGAAATGGTCATAATCCCAAGCCTCTGGATGAAGAAGAGAGTCATTCCAGAAAGAAGGCAAGGTTCATGCATCCTTGTGAATCTAGGGAGAGATATGCAACGTCGGTGAATCTTGATATGTGTTGACTTGCATGCGAAATAGAGATATGGCACATCACCCTTGGATGATTGTATTAAGAAATGAAATTTAAGTTTAACTCAATCTCATAAAACCGGCTTATAAGGTGAGGTTTGCATCCACTTATATACTACGAAATATCCTAATCTTTAGTCGATATAGGATCTCCAACACACCCCCTTCACGACGAGGCTACCAACTTGTGTGTGAGATTATATATTATGGGTGGTTCGATAACGCCTGATAGCTAACAAATAATCATTAGGATATGCTCGAAATGACTCCAATACCATATTAAGAAGTGAAATTTAAGTCTAACTCATCCTCATAAAATCAGCTTATAAGGTGAGGTTTACACTCTCTCATATATTATGAAATATCCTAATCTCTAATCGATATGAGATATCTAATAGATGTTACAAGCAAACATTAACCGTACTTAAATTTCATAATAATTTTTTAGTCAAATAATTATCTAAAGCATTTCTATTGCAAAAATCATTCAATGAGTTATAAAATTAAGATTTGATACTTATAAAACCTTCTCATTAGAAAATGCTCACATGACATAAAAATTAAGATTCATAAAAAAAAAAAAAAATTGTCTTTAAAATATATGTTTCAGTTAATAATTAAATAAAACATTAATGAGGATGTATGTTATAAGACTCTTGGATTGAAATAAAAATTATTAAAAAATATTCGAAAGTGATGTAGTACAGTAAAAAAATTTAAAACATCATAAAATGATTCCAACAGTAAAAGTGCTCTTAAAAGATTTTAATAACAACAATAATAATAGATTAAAATTCAGGCATATGTATTGGGTTAATTAAATATTTGTTTCTTACAAAAAAAATGTATTCTGTTTCTTAACTTAAAAATCACTTTAATCTTTCTCAAGTGCTGAATAATGTCTCAGTTTAGCCTTTTTCAAAGAAACAGTTTTTAGACAATAGATTCATATTGAGGATATCATAGTGTTTGTTACTAAACTTGTACGTTTTTACATTAACTTTTAATATGTTACAAAACGAAGTGTTTTAATGCATGATGTTTGGTGGCATAAATCACCTACTTGGTCGATTTGGAAAATTGACATAATAAACCTAATAAAAGGCTTTAAAGATTTAGGAATGTAGGATAAACCATTGAATTAAAAAGGTTTATTAGGAATGAAAAAGCAAATGGAATGATTCGAGTCTTTAAATTCCTTGTTGCTTCAACCACTTCACACGCCAATGGAATCATCCATATGCATGTTAGGTGTATGTATGCACATGGGTGTGCCCACACAAGTGTGTTGAATATTGTAAATTGGTTCATCAATTAATGTTCAAAATTAAAAAAATTAGAGGCATGTCTTTCATCAAATTCTGATTCTCACCCTAATTAAACTAGATTGACAACCACCAAGTCTTTTCGCAACACCACTAAAAAAAAAGATATCAACACAACCATATAATATGATATTTTTCTTTACTTCTTTTCATTACACTATTTGTCATTAAAATAATTGTATGCATGAGATGAGATTTTAGTATTTTCCTAGGCAATCACATCACATCAATATCTCTTTGATGGATACATTCACTTATCCACCCTTCTATAAAAACTCTAACATAATTTTTTCAACTTATATATACACTAAAAAAAAACAATAAAATATAAATCAATTTTTAAAAAAATAATAATTAATTATTATAATGATTAAATTAGAAATATTTTAAAAATTAAAAAAAAATTGGTTTCTAAATTAGTTTTTATTATTATTAAATAGTTTTTAAATTAGTATCTAATTAGCTATCAAGATTTTAAATATCAATTATTTAAATTCTAAATTTGGTAGAAAAACCTTAATAACTAATTAGATATTAATTTAGAAATTATTTAATAATAATATAAATTAATTTAAAAATAAATTTTGTTTTCATTTTTAAAATAGTCTTTAATTTATCTAATATAATAATTAATTATTTTTTATCTTTAAAATTGGTTTCTATTTCATGATTTTTTTTATTTATATATATATATATATATATTTTTATTTTTTTATTTTTTTTATTTACAAAATTAAAATATTTTATAATAAAATATGTCACTTAGATATATTGTTTTGAAACAATTTAATATTATAAACTTTATGAAAATAATTTGACTACAACATAATAACTCAGTCTCACTTAGAATGTTGTTGCCTAATTGTAGTTCTAGTCATAAGTTCAATGGGAATGCTAATAAGTGTTTTATCGACTGATTTTGACAAACATTTTTTTAACAATGTTATCCATAATTTTCAGTCGACATCGCTAGAAGTTATTTTTTCTATTAACACTGTTAGAATTATTTTTTTATGTATTAGATTATTTAACAGTCGATGTTAATTAAAGTTTTCTTTACCAATATAAGTAGACTATTTTTTTTATTAGTGTCAATAAAAATTATTTTTTAAATCAACCTTTTTAGTTAAGATTTTTTGTCATATAGACAAACTTTTAGATAATTACTTACTGTTATTTTATACCAATGTCATCCTAAAACATTGAGAGATGAAATTAGAAAATAACCTACTCTATGTTAGTCAAAATACTTGTGATTGATATTAATTAAAAATATATTTAACCAATATCAATTGTGAAAAACTATTATTGACTCGAAATCTTAACAGATTTTGACAAAAAAATAACCTTAATCAATATTATTTTAAAAATATCATCACCTTATATTTTTGAATTATTAAATATTATCTAATATTAAAATACTTTATATTTAGTGATAATTGAAATAATTTTTAAGAGATTAAAGCTAAATAAATTTGAATCGATTCATCCAAATAAAATATTTGGAAAAAATGAAGTAGTTTCTTCAAATAAATGTGTTTTAATTTTTTATAGTTACGAATTTAAAACAATCACGTATTTAAGAAATAAAAAAAAAAATCTATTCTTAAAATAAAAAAAAGTGCTTAATTTTAAAATAAACAAACTAGAAGAACATATAAAAAATAAAATACACTTATTTCATTAAATAAACACAAACAAACTCACTTTTTTTTTGTTTTTACTAAAATGGGGTCCGTTTAAAAAAAATTACAAATTTAGGCAAGTCGTGCCAAATCGGCACGACTTCATATGCAGAAGTCGTCCCAATTAGGCACGACTTCTGCCATGTCATACTAAAGTCGTGCCAACTTGACACGATTTCTGCCCTGTCATATTGAAGTCGTGCCAACTTGGCACGACTTTTGCGCTGTCATATTGAAGTCGTGCCAACTTGACACGACTTCTGCCACGTCATATTTTTTTTTATTTTTTTTTATTTTATTGTTTATGTATTGGGTAGTAAGTTATGTAATGTTAAAAATTAATTTGATACATAATTTTCTAAGAGTATTAGTTTTAAGGATCAAAAAATTAGATAATTGTGTATGGATCATGTTTAAATTGAATGAATAAATACATAGATAAAGAAAATAAATGTTCTAAGAGTGTTATGAATGAATAAATAGATAGATAAAGAAAATGAGGAAATTAATAATCAAACTTGAATTGAATTTTATTATTAAGCTTGTCTGTGCGGACAATTATGACGTGGCAGAAGTCGTGCCAAGTTGGCACGACTTCAGTATGACGGGGCAGAAGTCGTGCCAAGTTGGCACGACTTTAGTATGACATGGCAGAAGTCATGTCTAATTGGGACGACTTCTGCATATGAAGTCGTACCGAATTGGCACGACTTGCCTAAATTTGTAATTTTTTTTAAACGGACTCCATTTTAGTAAAAAAAATAACCCATCATGGTAAAAAAAACCTTTCTTCACCTAGGAAAAAAAAGAAAAGGTGACAAGTCTTGTGGTGGGGTTATACGTTTTTATGGTTTTTGTACTCTTCCCTGGACATGCACCAGCTTGAAATATTTGTCAAAAATTCATATTTGCTTGAAACAATGATATTTATATAGGATTTGTTTGGAATGATTTTAGAATAAAAAAGAAAAATTAAAGATTGAAAGGAGAACTTCATATCCACCTATTTAAAAGCAAAAAAAATAATTTTGTAACCCGTTATTTATTTATATTTTTATTTATTTATTTATGTCCATTCATAAATAGATATGCTTATGCTTTATTATAATTTTTTACACAATCAGTTTTCTTGTTATATGGTGAACAATGAAGATAAGACTTTGTAAACTTGGATGAGCAACATCAATGGAGTAATAGTTAATGTTAGGTCATTGTTGAAAAGTACGTAACATAATAATGTATGACTTTGTATCAAGTGAATCAGAATCACTGCATCACTGGTCTTGATGTAGTAAAAATAAAGAAGGGTTCTCTTATTTTCATGAATGATTGTGAACACAGAGACATCAAACAAATTATAACGTTGTTGAATTCAGATAAACAAGTTAATGAAAAAAAGACTGATGAGTGTGTTTTAAATATGTTACAAGTTTTTATAAACATGTTTTGTTTGTTTTTAGTTTTCACACAAATTGTTACTTTTATAACTTTTTATACTTTTTTTTAACTTGAAATAAGTTTAGTTTTAGTCTTTAAAAATATTAAATTATTTTTTAGCTCTATAATTTTTTTAAAAAGGTGTTTTTATTCCTAATCAATGCTTTTTACTAGGGCCATCAAAATAAATATTTTGGAACAAACACAAATCACGTAGTAGGATTATTGATAATGAAAATTCAAAATTAAAGTAACTTATCACATAAATTACGTAAAATTTTCTTGGTTGATAAAAATGGTAGTAGTTTTGTTCTCAATAATGTGATCAAAGGTTTGAATTTCGAGAATACTACCCATGAGTATAAAATAAAGTAAATTGAGGGGAAAAATACACATTTTATATGCAATCATTGTTTTTAACAAAAATGGATAGACTAAACAAATTCATTGTAATTTAATATAAGTTTAAAGAAATAAAAGCACATTAAATTTTAAATAAATTATAATACAGTAAAATAAATAAAAGTAGCAATTTTTTTTATAAAGACATACACATCATGGAATTTAAAACCTTTTTAATTTTTTTTATTTTCTATAATGATATTAAACTATAATTTCTCATTTTTTATAGTATACATGTAAGGATAAAGAAAAATACTTTTAGAGTAAAATTGGTATAATTAAAATGACACCTGAGTATTTTATTATTAAAGTTAAAAGAGTATATAAAGAGAAATTCAGTTATTCAAATTTCATTATAAAAAAATCATCATCTCTCTAAAACTCTTTTTTTTTCTCTGCTTTCTCTATAAGATTTTGACTTCCTCACTCATCAATTTGACGATCGGAGTCCGCCATTGGACTCCTAGCAGTGAACTCTAGAAGATTGTCCGATCAAAATCTTAGATAGAGTAAGTTCATTCTTGACTCCTTTTCTTTTGAGTTAGTTTTGATATGGTTAAATTTGTCTTTAGTTAATCTTGCATGTGATGTTTGTATCTTCAGAAGAAGTCTCCGTTAACTCGGGATCCTAGTGGTATGGTTAAATTTGTGATCATGACTCTTTAGTGCATATCAAGTGACCTTTAAGCTTTTGATAGATTTTGAGCTCTTAGTGAGTATCTGCTTAAGTTCAGGTAAGGGAAGATAGTTTAAATTTTCAATAGAATCCTAGGCTAGAAGATTTGGATGTTGGGGTGATGTGGTCACCAATTCCAAATTTTTTATTTGCAGGATTTCTTGTTTTGAGTAGATTGGAAATTGATTGAAATGTGAAATTGTAGATATAGTAGATGTTGTAGAATGTATATGAGTTTGGAATTGAACGAGTTAATGAATGTATTTGAATAGTTTGTTGAATCAAGTTAAATGTAATGTGTAGATTTTATAAATTTATGAATTGAATGAAATGTTGGTTTAAAATTTAAACAGGTCTATGCAGAACTTATCTGCATATCTCGCTCAAGCGAGAATAAAATGGAAAGATAGGGTGCTCTGGGGTCTATTCTCGCTAAAGCGAGACCTAGGATGAAATTTTGGGTGCTCTCGGGTGGAATCTCGCTCAAGCAAGAGAATTTTTGCTTGAGCGAGACTCGTTCTCGGTCAAGCTAGACTCTCTGTAAACAAAAAAGTGAAAACTGAAAGTTTTATATTTGCTTTTAAAATGTTGGTTTATTTATTTCTGTATAGTTTTACTTATAAATTATGTGAACTTTTGTTTCATGTATATTTAATTGAAAATTTCTTTAATTATACATTTATATGAGTAGTAAATGAGATGTTGTGTGTTTTGGAAATTCTAAAATTTGGTATGATTTGATTGTTTGATGTTGGATATTGTGAGATTCAAAATATGAATTTTAATCAATACATAGTATTTTCAGGAAAGAAAATACCGTGTTACGATTGTTTAGGATGTGCATTGACTAAGGATTCGTCTAGAATGAGATATCCTGACTCTCCTAAGATAATGGAATCATATAGATGAAGTTATTCAGGTGGTGAGAGTCGAAGGAGGTTCATATGAATGAGTAAGTTGTTTGAAAGATAACTAACTTGACCTGTGTTATATGAGTTAACCCTGTCATACTAGGAGAGAGATGATATTGAGATTATTTATGCGCATAGTTATGTGGAGTTCACAGTGATATAATATGACAAATGCAAATCTCTGAGTCTAAGTCAATGTAACATCGTAAAAAAAAGGATAAAGAAGCATAACCCTTACCCCTCACTGTCACACACCATTCTTTTTCTTTATTCTTTCTCCCTGCATCTCTCTCTTAATTTCCCACTCCATATCTCATCTATTTTAGAATCTGATCGGACCACGTTGCAGTTGGCGAGTTAAGGAACATTTCTACCCGATCAGATTTTCAAACAGAGTAAGTTCATTTTTACTCTAAATACTGTTACAGAAATTAGAAGCTTTGTGGGGTTAGTATGATATTACAGGAGATTTATAGAAGGTTTTTCTAAAATAGTGGCTCCTTTGACCCAATTGACTAGAAAGGATCATCCTTTTGCATGGACTGAACAATGTGAGAGAAGTTTTGAAGAGTTGAAAAGAAGGTTGACTAATGCTCCTGTATTGACAATCCCTGATACCAATCAGTCTTTTGAAGTTTTTTGTGATGCTTCCTATCAGAGATTGGGTTGTGTTCTAATGCAGAATAAGAAAGTTGTTGCCTACACTTCTCGTCAGTTAAAGGTGCATGAAAGAAATTATCCAACTCATGATCTAGAATTGGCAAGAGTTGTCTTTGCTTTAAAAATATGGAGACATTTTCTTTATGGAGTTAGTTTTGATGTTTTCAGTGATCATAAAAGTTTGAGGTATTTGTTTGATCAGAAGGAGCTTAATATGAGGTAGAGGAGGTGGATTGCATTTTTAAAGGACTATGATTTTCAGCTAATATACCATCCCGGGAAGGCAAATGTTGTTGCAGATGCGTTGAGTCGTAAAAAAATACAAATGTCGTCACTTATGATTAGAGAACTAGCATTGATCAAAGATTTCAGGAGTATGAATTTGGAGGTTTCCATGTATTCAAATTGCATTAGTTGTAATACATTTGTTATAATTAATGAAATTCTGGAGAAGGTGAAGGAGAAGTAGTTGGAAGATACAAAATTGAAGAACTTCATGGGCTTATTAAATACTGACAAAGCTAAAGACTTCTCTTTAGGAGTGAATGGTATTTTGAGATTAAAAAATAGAATATGCATACCAGAGGATAATGAACTAAAGCAAACAGTGTTATCTGAAGGTCATAAAAGCAAACTCAGTTTACATCCAGGAATGACCAAGATGTATCAAGATCTCAAGAAGTCTTATTGGTGGCATGGCATGAAGAATGATGTAGCTAAGTTTGTAGTTGCTTGCTTGACTTGTCAGAAATCAAAGATTGAACATCAACGACCTGGAGGCATGTTAACTCAGTTAGACATTCCAATGTGGAAGTGGGACAATATCTCAATGGATTTTTTTACCCAGTTACCACGTACTTTGAGGAAGCATGACTCTGTTTGGGTCATAGTGGACAGGTTGATAAAGACGGCACACTTCCTACCTATAGACTTGAGAATCCCTATGCAGAAGTTGGCCCAGATTTACATAGATGAAATAGTAAGATTGCATGGTGTACCCTCCAGCATAGTTTCAGATAGAGATCCTAGATTCACCTCCAGATTCTGGCAAACACTTCATGAAGCCTTGGGAACTAAGCTCAGACTTAGTTCAACATATCATCCTCAGACTGATGGACAATCAGAGAGAACTATCCAGTTCTTAGAGGATTTGCTTAGGACTTGTGTGTTAGATCATTTGGGCAGTTGGGATGAAATTCTACCTTTGGTGGAGTTCACTTACAATAACAGTTACCAAGCTAGCATAGGAATGGCTCCTTTTGAGGCATTGTACGGAAGAAAGTGCAGGACACCTCTGTGTTGGTTTCAAGATGGTGAGAGTGTGTTAATTGGACCAGAATTAATACAACAAACCAATGAGAAAGTAAAAATGATTCAGGAAAGATTGAAAACATCTCTCAGCAGGCAAAAGTCGTATGCAGATCACAGAAGAAGACCTTTAGAATTCTCTGTGGGTGAGCATGTCTTTTTTAGAGTTACATCGTTCACTGGTGTAGGAAGAGCACTCAAATCCAAGAAATTGACTCCTAAGTTCATAGGACCTTATCAAATTCTTAGGAGAATAGGTCCTGTGGCTTACGAAATTGCTTTGCCTCCTCCTTTAGCTAACATTCACAATATTTTCCATGTATCCCAGCTAAGAAAGTACGTATCTGATCCCAATCACATTCTAAAGTCTGATTCAATCAGGTGAAAGAAAATTTGTCATTTGAAGTGAAGCCAATCAGAATTTTAAATTCACAAGTGAAACAACTTCGTGCAAGAAGTATTCCCATGGTGAAAGTATTGTGGGATCTCATCTCTAGAGACACCACTTGGGAAATTGAAGAGGAGATGCGAGCATCATACCCTAGTCTCTTTATTGGTAAGTTCATTTTTTAGGACAAAAATTTTGTAGTAAGAGATAATGTAACATCGTAAAAATAAAAGGATAAAGAAGCAGAACCCTTGCCCCCCACTGTCACGCACCATTCTTTTTCTTTCTTCTTTCTCCCTTCATCTCTCTCTTCTATCTTCTCTCTTAATTTCCCACTCCATACCTCAACTATTTTAGAATCTAATCGGACCACGTTGTAGCTGGCGAGTTGATGAACATTTCTACCCGATCAGATTTTCAAACAGAGTAAGTTCATTTTTACTCTAAATATCCTTTGTTCTCTATTTTTCCTTAGGATTTAGTCATCAATCTTGGTGGGTTCAGTTGAGAAGTTTATCCTCTCAACTTATTCTATTATATACTGAATTTTTGTTATGTTTAGATAATTTGCATTAGGCCCGTAAATCTTGAAGTTTATCCAGATTGTGGGGAATAAAATTCTAAAAGTTGCTTGGAAAGCAAGCAATTGAGGTAAGGGAAGCTAAATTTAATTTTTAATAGAACCCTAGACTAGAAGATCTGGATGTGGAAGGGACGTGGTCCCAATATTCAATTTCTCTTGCAGGGATGTTGTGTGTTTATATATATTGGGTTGTTGTTTATATATTATTTAAATTTGTGAAAATATTAGGTTTTGATGATTTAGTATTAAAGTGTTATTTTTTTATGTCAAAAAGACTTTTGAATATTGTGGATCACTTTTTTGAATGATATTGTATGACGGAATGGTATGGAATTGAATTCATACATTTGAGATAATGTATGGACTAATGTTTGTTGTGTATTAAGTATTGATGCCTATGTGGTAACAGAGATCTCTGAGCTTCACTGATGATCTAAGTTACATAGACTAAGATATCAGGTGGTGAGAGCTGATGGGGGAGTTTATGCACACCGTGACATATGAGATGCACGGCTTGGGTTGTATTGAACTTACCCTAATCCTTTTTGTTGGATTCACTGGTAATCTTTGGATCAGGTGTTAGTCTCTGGTAGGACTTACTTAATACGGGTCTTCCGAAAGACGTTGTTTGTTGAATATTCTGAATGTGTAGATCCATGTGAGATCTATGTGATTGTTTTATTGTTGAGATTTGAAGAAAATTGAATAATTTGAGAAATTGATCATGTAACTTGGTTTTCTCTTTTGATTTAATTGTGTATATTATAAAATTCTATTTTCACTAGCTTACCCTTGCTTTCTTGTTGTGTTTGAACTGCGATGACTGTATTACGTACACGAGCAGCTGATCTTACAGGTGTTTGAGGATCTGAAGAGCTTTAGGGTGTTGATTTTGAAACTTATATTGTAAATATTTGTATTTCTATATGTCCTAATCATGTATTAGGAATGTTTTGAAAAACTTTATGCTTGTATAGAAATATGTAGAACCTGTATTGTAATAGTTAGATGTTATTTTTCGGGGTGTTACAGTCAACGTACGAGTCTTTCGTTCTCTATGTGTGTTGTAAGTCAGTAAAAGTTGTATGAGATGTGAAAGATGAATTGTGAATTTTAATAGACACTTATGATTTGAGAAATTGTATAAGACTTGATGATTTATGTTTATTAATTTGAAATTGAAATTATATAGAATTTTTTTTATATAGCTAGCTTACCCTTTGTTTTGTGGTTATTTTTTCTTAATTTGTGATGATCGTGTATTTACACGAGAGTAGATGATGTTCCAAGTGATAGAGTTGATCGATAAGAAGATTGATAATAAAATTATTTATTTTCTTTTAAATATTTGTTTTAATTTTATGTACGCAAGTCCTATGAAAAGAATTATAAACAAATTTATATTATGTTTATATATTTATTTTAATATTTTAAGCAGGGTAAAAAGTTATGAATGTTACATTCTGGATTTGAATGTCATCTGCATTTCCTTGACCAAAGCACCCAATAAAAAGTTGGGTAACAATGAAAGGAAAATTGGAAATGGTAATGGGATGGGAAGTGTGTAAAAAAGTGAAAAACTGATGATAGTTAAAGGCTATAATGTGTTGATAGTTAAAGGCTAAAATGAAAGAAGGAAGATAATTGAAGTTAGAAGATGGAGGCACTAACTAAGGTCACTATCCAAGTGATTCAACAGTACATTGAAAGGGCAAGGGCAACTCCAAAGTGAAGTAAATGCTTTGGTTTTATCTACATAGGAAAGAGTAACCACACAATATTTTCTCCAGTGTGGGTCCAATTTCAGTAGCCACTTTAATGGCACCATTAGAAAGGTGGGGTTCAATCAATCAATTCCCTTTCCCACATCCAACAACTCCAAGATAAAGACCACATTTCAATGCCATAAATCTCTCCCAAATAATCCATTTCGATCACTATTTCTGTCACAACCACAACCTCTTCCTATGTCACTCCCTACCTGTCTCTCCATTATAAATTTAAACCCCTTTTTTTACTTCTTATGCACCCTTCAAATCCCACTTTTATGTCTTTGATTCTACAAAACTCATGTTTTAAACCATAGTGTAAAATAACGCATAAGAAACATTTATTAAGAAAGCTAACCTGAACTGATGTACATAATGTGCACGAAACTTCATTCTCATTAAGAATCAATTCTCTACTTTTTACCAGTGGTTTAAGGGTTGAAGCAAAATCTACTTTTTCCACTTCTAGTTTCAAACCTTTCACTCTGTTCATTTCTATTTCTTTTCATCCAACACAAGAATTGAATGACCCTCTCTTTTCACTCTAATTTCCTCTCACGTATTCTTTCTCCCCATGCTTTCTCACCATTTGTTAAGTTATATTTTTCGACTCCCCAAATTCATTTAATGCATATTTCATTCAAATTTTCTTACGTAACATCCAAGGATTTTCTTGATCTGTAGCAAAGCTGGTATGATGTTAACTGGTCCTAGTGCTGCAATGGTGTAACTACGAGTTAGTGTGAGATACTTGCATATGTGAAACCATTTTGACTTATTAATAATCAATTCTCAATTCATTTTTGTGCATTCAATGCGTAAATATTTTTATATCATCAATTAAGTAAAATAGTTTTAAATCTAACAAATATGACAGATGGCTAAAAAAATTGTAAAGTGAGAAGATGGAATACAAATTCAGTTATGGAGCAAGAAGACAGATTCAGGGCACGAACAACTGTTGGAGGGAACCTTCCCTTTTAAGTGTCCTTAGAAATTAACAAATCTGCATAAAATTATAAATAAAAATCCTTAGAAGGCCGCAATGTGTCCTTTGTTTCTGTCCCCTGCATTTGACACACCCCCACGCTTCCTTTTTAAAAATTCTCAAAAACCACATACTCAATGCAAACCAGTTTTCATCCAAAATAATAAAAGATGAAAAACACTACGTGAAGAATTCAGAAGATTGCAAATTGATTATTGTTAACACCGACACCAAGCTACACAAGAATATTAGTGCAACTTTTTTGCTTTCTTTCGCAGTAAACCAATCTCCTACTATTATTGATCTTCACGTGGATTTGTGATGATTGGTGTGGTGTGTGCTTATTTTTTTAAATCTCATTATCTCAATTTCTTTTCTGTTTTTTGCCTACCCTCACATGTTGTTGCGAGACATCATTAGATCACCATTTCTTACTTTAATTAGCATGTTTTCCATTACATAAAACATGTATCCTGTGTAATACAATGGTGTTGTAAGGAGTAGCATCTTCAGCATCTTATGATACTATTTCAACTATAGTTTACTCAAGTAATGATAGCTTTAAAGTGGCATTGCAATGTATCAGATTGTGATTGCATCACTATATGCAGAAAAAAGCAATGGTCACAAAGGTTATTGAAATAACAATGCAATTGTTATACCTTCTCATATTCAAAGCTGCATTATTATGATTACTTTGTCATTGCTGCTAAAAACTACAGTATTGTGAATATAGTCACTGCCACAAATTAAACCCCATCATTAAATCCAAGCCACATGTAACTATTACTTATTTATCTCTCTTTTGCTGAACTCCCATCTAAATTTGTTTGTTTGATAGAAAAAAATACAAGAAACAAATGTAGATAAATAAAAATATATATATATATAGATAGATAGATAACAGTAAAGTAAAAATAAATCTTTTACATAAGAAAAAATATATAGTTTACCTGATTTTAAGGTATTTTTAATATAATCATAGGTAGTAATAAAAATAAAACATTGAATTTTCAAAATAATTTTATCAATGTACTAAATTTAATCTCGTTACTAATGCTTTTTTAATTTTAATTTTATTATTTATTAATAAAAATACACATTCATAATATTGAATACAAAATAAACTATAAAATACCTAAAAAAACATCATAATTTTTTATAAATATGTCAAAGTTTAACACGATAAGATAATCTAGATTACATTTTTTAAGAGTCTTGAATTCCATGAAACCAAACAATAAATTAATACATTAAAAAATCAATTCATTACGTTATATTTTACCAATCCTCTAATATTAACTAAAATATCCTTGTTATTAATCAGTGAAACAAAAAGTAGTTCAAATAGTTTAAAAAAAATATCATCGAATGAACCAAAAGTTAATTAAAATATTATTATATTTTGAGAGAGAAAAAATGTATTATTTTTTCATTAAATAAGATCATACGAAGGAGTATTTCATAACATATGGTTATGTTATTTAAGATCACAATTTAATCTATATTTTATTGTTAAAAAAACTCCTAAAACCAGATGTTGTATTTAAATTGTTATAATCACCATGAAATACGTATATCTAATTAACCCCCCATAATTTACAGACTTTTTTGGCTGTCTCACTCAAATTATTACCCATGTATGAGCTACCTGCTAAGATATCATTTCAAACATAACATCATGCGAAGATATTTCGCAAAGCTTCAATGCAATTCAAGTGTATAATCAAATTACTATCAGTGTATCAATCTTGTCCTCTGAAATTAGAGCAAAGAAGGGCATGGCTAATATTAAATTCTTGGCAAATAGAAGTCACTTTATAAATTGATTGGGCATCGGTTTTCACTGTACTGCGATGAGAGATTAGGTTTTGAATAGTTATTGGAATTCAAAAAACAGTAATGGGAGTGAAAATTCCTAGGTATTTACGTGATTAATTTTTCACCGTTACATACAAGACGTTGACTAATTTGGTGTTTGTGGTAACATGTGAATTTTTTGTGATGTGTGTGGAATCAAACTTCAATAATAGCATCATCATGTGTCTTCCTCGATCTCCTCGTCCATTATCATTTCACCTTCAACTACAACTGTTGCATAAAGCTTTTAGCAACACTATTGAAAACAAGTGATAATGAAATATGCTAATTATTGATTGAGATAACCAGATCTTTCTCCCCTCTACTACCATTCTTATTGACAGTGATAACACTTCTGTGTCTGTTACAACTTACACGCCTCATTTATAACACTTTTTTAGGTCCTTCTTTTGATCCCTTTTTCCACCCATTATAATCTCCATCAACACATTTAATACTGTTAATTACCACTCCTGTCTCCTCCTTAACCATGCTTTTTATTTATATCTTTTCTACTTGCCTCCCAAAACACCCTAAATCATTACCAATTATGACAAACATCATCAATGAACATTAGTTATCCTGGGAACTTTATTCAGGGACAAACCACTTAATCCACAACACACACATGAATAGAGGAGTATTGCACTTATAGATTATAATGAATGCTAAACAAATAAATTTATAACACATGGTTGTGTCAAAATGGAAGTAATGTGTATATAACTGATTTTTTGATTAATTACTTATTTATTTAGTGAAAATGATGTATCAGTTGGTAGCACAAGAAGATATGTGATGAGCACAGTAAGGTAAACCTACTGCTTTAAAATGATGAAGAATAACAAAACTTTAATAATTTGTAGGCTTTTTTTTCAAAGAAAGGTGGTTGGTTTTGTTAGCTAATGCTAAACTTTAGGTGATGTTTCAGTGTCTCTCCTCTGAGAAAAATAAGAGTTAGATATGAGAAAGCCTAGTCTCCATCCAAAGGAAAAAAAAAGTGGGACACAAATGGATGGATGGGATCTTCAGCTAGAACGCCAAGTGGGCCATTAATGGGCCTAAGATTCGGTCCGGAACTGGGCCCACTTGAGAACACTAATTTGACATGATAAATCCACCTGACGTGAACATTGGCATCGACACCTCATTAGGTAATTCTTTTCAACGTTCAACATTGACTCACCCAATACTTATTATTAGTTTATAGTTTATTCACATCCAATGCTTTTTTTATCATTTTAATTTCAAGTAATATAAAATTAAATGAAGCTGTGTCCTCATTCTTACCGATAGATTCTAGATGTTATTTTTACAATATTTTGATAATAAATCAATTCATCGTTTCAATCACATCCGTCATGTCACTGTTCTCAATCAAACTATAAAGGGTCTTATAGATTAATTATAAAGGCTACTTAAATAAAATTAAATTAGAAGTAAGAAGTTTGTAATGAGATTTAAGTCCAATTCCGTTAAATTTAGAATGTAACAATATAATTTTTTTAAATTATCCTATTATTTTAATTATTTTATCATTCACTATATAAAAGGAAATAAAAACAAAAGGTGGAAACCATATAACCCTAATCCGTAAAACTAAAGCCTAAAATTATTTAACAAATGAATATTCATAGTTCCTAAACTTTTACCGGGATATAAAATAAAATTGATTGTCAAAAAAATGGATGAAACAAATTACTTTTATTTACTATTACAGTGGAAGGGATATTTTGTTAGTGGTGTAGTGGCTCTTGTAAATGTATTGAGACCAAGTTGAAGTTTGTTCCCAAACTACAAAAAAGGAAATGGGTTGGTAGTGAAGAATATGGGTGGCTTAGAATTATGAAATGAATGGTTAATCATTGCCAACAAAACCATGTGCTTTGGAGACAAAGAATTTGGTTCAGCTAAGATGTGGCATTGTCTGATTTCAATCCAGAACTGCAAGAATAACGTAGATATAACCTTTTTAAGGGCAACTTCAATAATTAATATCAGTGTTATATGTACACATGCATGCTTCTGTTCTACCTCCTTTCTCAATCGTTTGGTTAAACAAATAACATCTCTGTCTGCTTCAATGTTTGGTTTCGTGTACGACTATCCAAGAAATGAATGACTGACAAATATGACAATGCACATAAGGGAAGCAAACAAGCTCATCTTCTCAAACATATCCCTTATGTTGTGCCACTGCCAACCCTTTCCACACACACCATAAGGATTCATCATTCTCTCGGCTCTTCTCATAAATTTCGAAATATTCCAGATCAGTAATGACAGTGATTTTAGTAGAACTGAGACTTTAATTTTTTTTTATATATATAAAAAAACAATGTTTCAGTTTTCAGTCTGGGACTACAATGGCAACAGAGTCATGTTTAATTGTTTATGGCAGTGTAGAGTGTAGACTACGGAAATGAACACACATCAATGATCGCTCTGATAAAAGCTTGTAACTTTTATACTGCCACTCATGCACTTTGTATATCTCATACCGTTTCTTTCTCTTCTTAGTTTGCTTTCCAAATGAGTTTCCAAGTTACAACTAATCCTTAGGGTTGTTTTTTCAATGCAAAGCTTTTTTGGTCATAGTGAAATTTCTTATCCTATGGGAAGCATTCACATGCACAAGATTCACATTCACTTTTCTTGAAATGTATACAGAATAATAGACATCATAGAGACTAATAATTCATATTAGGGTTGTTTATGAATCATCTTATCACTAGTTTTCTCAATTGTTTCTTAGTTGTGAAAAGTTTTATAAAAATGGAGAAGCACTTGGAACTATGAAGAAGAGGAGACATTGTAGGGAGCAGAGATGGGACATGGTGAGTGGAATAGACATGACTAAAGTGTCTAAAGTAGAAAAACTGTGTAAGCACCAGGCTTTGGTGTAATCTTATTTGTATACACAAATTCTGGAGCTCCACCACATTCCCCTCTCATGCATCACTTCATATACCACAAACTTGGACAAGCCACCAGTCACAAAACACCTCATCCACCTCTGCATTATTGCCACATGTATGGATGGATGTGCAACATGTGACTCAACCTTCTAAACAATAAATACATCATTTTTTAATTCTTATCAAACATTTTTTTATCATAACCACTTTCTCTATATATATATATATATAAAGACACAGTAGAAGAACAGTAAAAAATCAGGAGAGATTCTGGACTTTGACATTAGCAAGGAAAAACTTGATGAAGGAGAGAGAAATGAAACATGGCTTTTTGAATGAGTTCATGATGGAGAAGTGAAAGTGTAAGAGAGAGAAGAATATAAAATAAGTAGCAGAGTTGCAGAATAAGAAAATGGCAGCATACGTCTGTGACTCTACTCCACTTTCCCAAAGGCATTATTAGGTATTTTTATCACATAAATTATTATTTATTTTTGAAATTAATATTAAAATAAATAAAAAATTCAACAGATAATAAGTTATTATATTAAGAAATTGAAATATACATAGAACGTATATAGATGTTTCTGTAGTCACAGCACAGGATAAAAAATAAAATAAAAAATTGTATAAACAAAAAAAATAAAGAAATGAAAAAAATAACAGAGGAGAAAAAGTAACACATAAAACAAACAAAAACAAATTTCAATTACAGTCATTAAACAACTCTATCCTCTGTGGAACCATTGTGCTAACAATTTAATATTAAAAATATATCAATTATTTAGTAAAAAAATATAACAATTAAATTAATTCAAGCAAAACTTAATTTTTAAATTTATGATGAATATTAGCGTCAATTTTAATATTAAATTTATCCAAAATAAATGGTTATGGATTTAATTAAATCTAAATTTAAACTAGATTAAAAAATATAAATCAATGATACCATTAAATCGATGTAGATTTCATATACAATACATTTTATTGAATTTCGATTGGCTATTTATTGAAAATTCTACCCTTAAGAAATAAAGTTTATAAAACTCTTAAAACTTTAAATTATTTAGTTAGTGCATATTTGGAAGATACTTCCACAGAATGACTAATCACTTTTTTTATTCAAAAGTTGTCAAAAATAAATAATTATTTAAAGTAATTTATAAACATTAATTTAATAATAATTTCTTAAAGAAATTAAATAATAAAAGCTTAATATTCGGAACATCAACTCGAGAAAAAGTGGAAAAAAAAATATGTAAAATCTTTCGTTTCCACTTATTGTGATTGAGGAAGGATGTCTTCAGTTTTTTGGGTCCAACAAATATGTAAAATTTTATTGCTTTTTGTGGGTTGGATCCAAAAGAGGCATGAAGTTTGAGGACATGAAAATGGCTTTATTATTTACACCTCCCTTTTTCATAGACATAACTTTATTTTTACTTTTTTTTTAAAATAAAAAATCCTTAATACCCTCCTAGTTTAAAAATAATTATCATGGATTTCTGAAAAGACTGCTTGCCGCATAAACTTCCTCCTTCTACCTTGAGATCCCCTTAGATATAATTTAAAATTAGGTTTCAACACAAAACAACTTAAAAAGAAATTTCCAACAATGTTAAACAGATTCAACATTCCAAAAGTATTCTCTGCAAGATATTTTAATATTACTAAAAAGTCTCTTAAAGTGTTATTACCATTTTGAATGTGTTTAACATTCCAGAAAATGTAAAACATTTTGGAAAATAATTTTCAATAATGTTAAAAAATTTTAAAACTTTTGCAGAGTATTTTCAGGAATGTTAAATTCTTTTAGTTTTTTTAAAATAAATTTTAAATATTATATAGAAATTTAATATTCCGAAAACTACCTTTTAAAAAATAGTATTTTGAAATAAAATACCAAATAGAGGTAAATTAGTAAAACAGGGAGCTGTAAATAGTATCTACCTATGATAATTTGGATATCTTAAATAACATGGGCCAATCCAGCCCAATAAGCTGTAAGAGGACTATGTATTTTGAAGCAGTTTGCATGGCAGATTCTTCCTGCACCATATCATTTGTGATTGGCACCCAATATGTCAATGTCAAATTAGTGTTGTATCCTTAATGATATAGAAATTAAGTTAAAGTGAATTGCATCTAGTAAACAGTAAATTTTTATAAAATTTTTTACTTCCAAATATATATATCCAAATATATATATCCGTAATTGTGTTCCGAATGTATATATCCAGAATAGTTCCGGATAATTATGTATGGAAGAATATTTTGTTTGATTTGTTCTGGATGAAAAAATCCAGAATGTGCCCATGCCAATCTCTTTAACTTTTTCTTCGAATCTCATGTGGCCCTGCCAACACATGACACTCTCCCATTCGTTGGGAGATAAAAGGGTCCTACAAAGCTCAATCTCTTGATCCAATTCATTTGAGAAATGCAACCATTTCTTTCCATTGTACTTCTGCCCAAGAATTTTCGGAGTGCTTCACCAAACTATTGGTTAGCTACTTCAATGGCAATTAATCACATGCTTTCACAATTTTATTTTGTTTTTTTTAGTTGCTTTTGGAGTAAAGTTCATAACATTAATTCTTTAAATTTGTTTAATTTAGTGGATTTTAATCCATTAAAAGTAACAAAATCATCATACTACTAAAAAAAAGAGTTGAGGATGATTGACTTCCGGATATGTATATCCAGAAGCATGATGTGCCTTCCGAATAAAGATGTCCGTAGTTAAATAGTACAATTTCGGATGATAATATTCGGAGACAAACATGACACTTCCAGATACCAATATCCGTAAAATAAACTGACACTTCCAGATGTCGATATTCATAAACAAAGCTGACACTTCTAGATGTCAATATCCATAGACAAATGTGACTTCTGGATATTGATATCCGTAAGCAAATTTGTGACTTCCGGATATTAATATCCATAAGAAAATCTATGACAAGGGCAAAGTTGGATTTAAAAAGTTACCTGGGTGCATATAAATATGATATGGTGCAGGAAGAAATTGCCAATTTGCAGCACTCATTGCATAATTAGGGAATCCACATATAAAATGAAATTTTTTATTTAGAATTTTTGTGTGGAACAAACACATGATGTGAAGATATTAGATACAATTTGTTAAATAGTTTCAACTGCATAAAATGATTTTACAAGAAATTTTATGTTTTTAATATAAAAAAAAAATATTTCTAATAAAGATGATTTATTGTTATTTTCTTATCACACGTCTTTTATATATATATATATATATATATATATATATATATATATATATATATTGTATTAATAAAGACAACAAAGTTTGAATTTAGAATCCATCAAACTATTGAAAATCAGTACGAATAAGTCAAATTTAATTACTTTTATTCTACAAATAAATCATAAACAGAAAAAAAAAAAGTTAGTACAGTATTTACTCCCCTTCTTGCTTTTAGCCTCAGCATATGATAACTTTTTAAATTAACACGCTAATTCTTCTCATAGTTATCTTCCTAAAATTGCAGTATTTGATATATTATTACAACCTTTATTATTTTGTTTATGAATGAAGTTGTAGATATTTGACTTTCTTTGTTCTTTTTATACACTTGAAAGTTTAAAAAAAAAAACTTGCATTAAATGCTAAATTTATGAATTTAGACAATTGAGTGGTTAGGGATAGTATCATAGAAAAAAAATATCATTTAAGGACGTTCATAATCATAGATAATTTTTTTTTAAATATATATACTATAAAATTGGTTTTATAGTATGGAAATGATTAAAAATAGTCATTTTATAAATGAAAACTAGAATTTTTATACAAAATCATCAATTCCAATAATTTCTATATTATAAATCTAAAGTTTAAATAAAAAAAATCGTATGAACAAAAATAAATATATTTTTAAAAAAAACTTAGGTTAGATAAACACATTATAGTTTCTCAATATTAATACACTTTTTTTCTATGAAGTTTCTCCAATAAAAAACTAGAAAATGCTATCAATTCAAGGGGTTTAAATAATATATTTTGGACTTCTAATTTGTATGCACCTACTTGACATTTTATAACCCTTCTCTTTCCTCTCCTTTTCTTCTTTCAATTCTTCTTCAATGATGCTTCTCTGTGCAATTCTCACTTGTGGTAGACTTAATTTTGTTTGAACTAAATTTATTTTATTTTTATAATTGAAGAGATTGAAAGCAAGATTAATTATTGAGGACAGGTTAACAAAGCAGGAACCTAGTTAAATAAATCACTACTAATAATTTTGGAGTGTGAATGTGGTTTTATTTACTGAATACTAATTTAAGTAAAATATTTTAGCAATATAGATCATGGCATACAAATTAATCACTTGTTCATGTTTGATTTGAATTCTCTTTAATATCTTATTTTAATTTGTAACTTCATTGATAAATATACCACCTTACTTACTGTTCCTCATTAATTAGATTATAGATATTGAAGTTGCAGCTTTTGGAAACATTAAAGAGAAGTGACCATAAAGCTTAAAGGTATTGAATGTTTCAGAATGTGCAGGTGCAATTTGAACATTACTTTGGTTAGATATGAGTTAGGTCCAAATAAATGAGAAGAGTTAAGCAATTTTCTCTAATTGTACTGTGTATAAACTTACAGAAAATGACCTCTACCCAAATTGTCCTAAATGATGTGACATATATATTATTTTTACAATCATAATAAAATTCAACCTATATTTTGATAAATAAATTTATAAGTGTTTTAAATACTAACAAATATTTATAATGAAATTACCTTAGATATAAATTAAAAATATACTTTCTATAAATTAGCTTTTACATAAACTAATTTTATTTTGTTTTTCTTAAAAAGACTTATGAAGATGTTTGTTTAAATAATATTTAAAGGTATATGTCTTAATAATTACTTTAAAAGGAAAAATAAATATCTGCATTAATATCCATGTCCACTTAAATCTTGTATCCATACCTAACTGGCATCAATATTTGAAAGGAAAAGATTTGTTTGAAATCAAATATCGTATCAATATTTATTTACTTTTGTGGCGTCTTTTTTTTTTCTTGATAACTTTACTCGATTTAAAATAAAGAATTTAAGTTTGATTAGGGAATATAATAGCAATGTAATTATGCAAATATAATCTTATTATTATTCTTTTACTTTTTTTGAAAATTTTAAAATGAGTAACTTAGATTTATGATTTTTTTAATTTTGGAAACTAAATTTTTAAGATTATCTTTTAATTATATTTCCAAACAAACTTTCCTATGTGAGGAAGAGTGTTCAAAATTCCTACAAAAATAGAACAACTTTAAGCATACTTATGATAACACTTCATTCATATTTTTAATATCAAATACACTTAAAAGTTGTTTTTTTTAAAACATGATTATAAAAAAGTATTCTTTAAAAAATAATTGGTGTATGCAAAAATTACCTACCAGATATCAACTGAAAGAAGTAATAATTTTTTTTATATATATTATATATCAAAGATAAATAAATTCATTATTGTGGATATTGTATGAATTTATTTCTTGGTTGAAGATCTTAGATCGAGTAGAGATAAAGACATTTCATAATAATATAAGTCAGTGCAAACCTTATCTCATGAGTCGGTTTTATAATATTGAGTTAGACTTAAATTCACTTCTTGATATAATATCAAAGTCATTTAGAGTTTATATATAGTTTGTTGGCCTTATTAGGTTACTACCCATAAATATATAGTTTCACCCGCGAGTTGGCATGTTTCGACATGAGTAGAGTGTGTTGAAAATCTTATATCGACTAGAGATAAAAACTTTTTCATATTATATAAGTAGGTGCAAACCTCATCTTATAAACCAGTTTTATAAACTTCAGTTTCAGTTAGACTTTTATAAACTTCAATTAGGCTTAAAGAGTCCAATTCTTAATACTATTATTGTACTGTTCATTATACAACTATGAATATGTTATCAATAATACCCAATTTTTTAAATTGAGTGTGAGAAAAAAAGTATAAGAATGAGTATGTAAATATAATTATTAAAAAAATAAATAAATAAATTTACATGTTAAGTGATAACTTATCAAATCATTATCAAGATTTTTTTATATTAATCATTATAAAAAAATTATATTGCCTTAAAATTCGCAATATAGAAAATAGTCTAGGTCATTCTTCAATCACAAATTCATGTTCAAAATTATTATCACTGTTATTAAGGAGATTTTGGAATGTAAACGATTATGAAAATATTAACCTACAAAGTTCCTTATATTCATATGTATTACGAATTGTCACAATAGCTTAATAGCTTAATAGCTTAATGTTAAAATTTGAAATTGAACTATATGCAACCATACAATTCAATCAAAAGGTAAAATCAAACAGATTTACAAAATTAAATTGAGATAATTCGAATTAGTTTGTTAATATTTATCCAGTTAAGTGCCTGATTCAATTTTACAACAAAATTGTAGATCTTAATCATGATTTAACACATTTGAGTTTAAAGAGAAAAGAATAAATTTGAACTTGATAATTGTTAAATGAAACTCGAATCACAAAGTGCATACAGTTTTTTTTTTCCCTTCCACCAGGGAATGGAAGCTGAACAAGAAAAAAGGAAAGAAATAGAGAAAAGTTTTTAAGTTAAAATATAAAAACTCTATATCCTCCTAATACTCTTAATACATATTAGTTGATTAAATTATGATGTATAATCAAATTAATCAATCTAAATCTCCATTATTCACTAATAATAAATAACATATTGCACATCTTTATGCCTGAATTAGGTTTTAGTGTAATAGCGTGAAAAAAAGCACTGACCGTTCTGCAACGCTGCCTTTTTCCTTTTTTTTTTCTCTCTCTTTATCTCTCCAACTTTTTCTCTTCTTTTTTATTTTTTACACTCCATACATCATCTATTTTAGAATCTGATCGCATTCCATTGTAACTGATGAGTTAAAGAACATTTTTATCCGATCAGATTTTCAAATCGATTAAGTTCATTTTTGATCTGATAACTTATCCTACTATATACTGAATTTTTTGTTTTGTTTGGATAACTTGCTTTAGGCCCTTAAATCTTAAAGATTATCCAGGACTAAGGGGATAAAATTCTAAAAGTTGCTTAGAAAGCAAGTAATTAATGTAAGAGGGCTAAATTTAATTTTTAATAGCACCCTAGGTTAGAAGATCTGGATATGGAGGGGACGTGGTCCCAATATTCAATTCTCTTGCTGGAATGTTGTGTGTTTATATATTGTATTGTTTGTTTATATATTATTTAAACTTGTAGAAATATTAGATTTTGATGGTTTATTATTTAAGTGTTTTTTTTTATGTTAAATAGACTTTTGAATGTTGTGGATCACGTTTTGAATGATATTGTATGATGAAAATGGTATGGAATTGAATTCATACATTTGGGATAATGTATTGATGTTTGTTGTGTATTAAGTATTGATGCCTATGTGGTAACAGAGGTCTCCGAACTTCACTGATGATCTAAGTTACATAGACTAAGATATCAGGTGGTGAGAAGCTGATAGGGGAGTTCATGCACACCGTGACATATGAGATGCACGACTTGGGTTGTATTGAACGTACCCTGATCCTTTCTCTTGGATTCGTTGGTAATCTTTGGATCAGGTGTTAGTCTCTAATAGGACTTACTTAATACGGTTGTTATTTTGTTTGTTGAATATCCTGAATGTGTAGATCCATGTGAGATCTATGTGGTTTTTTATGTTGGCATTTGAAGAAGATTGAATAATTGAGAAATTGATCAATATAATTTGGTTTTCTCTTTTGATTTAATTGTGTATATTATAAAGTTTTATTTTCACTAGCTTACCCTTGTTTTTCTTGTTGTATTGTGAAGTGCGATGTTTGTACTATGTACATGAGCAAATGATTATCAGATGATCATACAGGTGTTGAACTTTTTTTTTAAACTTATATGGTAAATATTTGTATTTCTATAAGTCTTAATCATATACTAAGAATGTTTTGAGTTGTATATAAACACGTAGGATTTGTATTGTAATAAATATATGTATTTATGGGATGTTACATTTAGTCCCAAAATACAAAATTATAGAGCTCTCTTTTATTTTGTAGAAACATAACAAATATTTAAATCCAAATTTTACAACTTAAAATACGACTTACATAAAATAAAATATACTTTTTCAGGTTTTTTCAGGTTTGATTTTGGTGAGAAAGTAAAATAATTGAACACCATATTTTGAGTTGTAGAATTTGAATTTAAATAGTTTGTATGTTCCTAAAAAAAATTAAAAATGAATTCTAAATTTTTTTTTGGAATTAAAATATAATTCATACATAAATATCTAAAATATGTTATTTGTTATTGATGAATAATTGGACTCATATTAATTAACTTGATTAGAAATCATGATATATATATATATATATATATTTTATGTACAAGTTAATTTTAATTTTTCTTCTTTGTTATTATAAATGCTTATAAAGAAGTTCACTCAAACATATGTTTAATATTTGAGGAAATACATTACATTCATATTTTTCGTTTCATTACATTTCATTCTTCTTTTACTCATACATTTATTTGTTTGATTAATTTAAAAATATTATATAAACTATTATATATTGAACTAGCTTTAAATTATTTAAAAAATATTATCCGTATAGCCTTATAAAAATTATTTTAAAAAATACCATATACCATTTCAAGAAACTTTAAAGAGAGTTATTTGGAAATTGTTCATTTTATATTATATTGATTAATTTATATTAAATCAAATATAATTATTGTAAGAGTTATAGTTCTCGATCCAAATAAATGTAAATACTATTATAGTATAAGAAAATCATTAAATAAAAACTAATTTTAAAGACTAAAATAATTAGTTACTATCCGACTAAATTAAAGATAATTTTATAAACTAAAAAATTATTTGTTTCTAAAATAGTTTCTATTATTAATAAAAATTTATAAAATAATTTCTAAATTACTATCTAATCATTAACTCCTAAGATTTTAACTACTTACTATTTCATATCTTAAATGTCTCTATTAGTCTTTTAGGATCTAAAATATTAGTAACTAAAACTTTGATAGCTTATTTAGATATCAATTTAGAAACTATTTTATAAATTTTTATTAATAATAGAAACCACTTTAGATACCAATAATTTTGTAGTATCTAAAATAATATCCAATTTAGTCAATAGTGACTGATTATTTTTTGTTTCTAAATTTAATTGTTATTTAATAATTTTTTTATTGTTATGTTAATTGGTGTAGTATTTTAAAATATTAAATATGTAAATTAAAATATAAACTAGTTATGTTTTGATGAGTATCAGACAATAAAGCTTAAAATTAATGAAAAATGAAATTATAATTGACTTAATTTTTAAAAAGTTATAAATTGAAAAACTAAATAGTTTGTTGTTCTTTTCTTAAATTTCATATTTTCTTTAAATTTTCATTTATCTTACATCTCTCTTGATTTTATTATTTTCGTTGTTTGATTTCAAGATTATTTTTCTTTATTTTCTCTCTTAGAAACTTGGAGTTGAAATGTGATAAAGTTTCGTTAATTTTAACTTATAACTTTGATTTGAGTAAGTATTTTTCTTTTCTTTTCTCAATATAGATGTTGCCTGTGATCACATGTATGATATGATGGAAAAAGATGAATTCTTATTGATATAGATTTAATGACGTGTTTAGTTTTTGAATTAAATTTAATCGAAAAAAGTTATAACATCTTTTGATCTTCTCTCTTCAATGTGATTTATAAAGCTTTTAAATCGATGTAATTAGGAAAAATAAAGAATTAAACCATAGTTTATAATGATTTAGGTATTTGGAAGTTGTATAATAGAAATTTTAGTTGTGTAAAAAAATATTTGTAAATTTCATTTCATTTTATCTTGGTTTGAGTTTATTAAAGGATACGGATATTAGAGTTATAGAAGGATCATAATATTAATTGAGTGTCTTTTCTAATTATCAGTTGTTTATCTTTGTAGAGGAGAATAATTGGGTGTCTTTTCTAATTATCAGTTGTTCTCTTTTGTTCATCTTTATTCTATTTTGTAATATGGTATCAGAACTCTGATTTGAGCTCTGGTTGCTACATTTATCTATGGGTGAAATTGTTGATCCCTCACAAGATCTTTGTTCACCTTACCATGTTAGTTTATCAGATAATTCATCCTTGAATAGAGTTTACTCTCTCATTACACAACAAGAGAGGCAAGTTTTTGGTGATCAATCCAAGGCAATGATTGCTACTAACAAAGGAGGTTATAATAACAATGCTATGATCTATGGCATGGGTGGTGAATATGGAAGAGGAAGTTATGGAAGAGGATATACTTCCAAAATTTGCAGTTATTGTGGAAAGACAGGGCATACCATTGATACATGCTATAAAAAAGCGTGGTTTTCCACCTTATTTCAAATTTAAAAATCAGAATCATCATCAAAGTCATGCAGCCTTTCACAATACAAATTTTAACAATAATGAGCAGAATCATGAAGGTTCAAAGTCAGAAGTGGAGTCTCAACAAATTGGTTTTACTCATGAGCAGTATCAAACATTGTTAGCTCTTTTACAATAGTCAAATGCAGTGACAATGTTTCTAGTCAAGTCTCTGTTATTCCTTCCAACATGACAACACAAACTGGTAATAATTCTATTTCTTCTTCTAGTTCTTGGATTATTGATAGTGGTGCTACTGATCACATTTGTTCATCCTTAACTTACTTCACTTCGTATCGTCAAATTGATCCTATTTATGTCAAATTACCAAATGGAAATCAAGTCATTGCCAATTATTCTGGAAGTGTTTTTCTCAATCAAAATCATGTCATAGACAATGTTTTGTATATTCCTTGCTTCACTTTTAATCTTCTTTCAGTAACAAAATTGGTTGATAGAATATCTTGTGTTCTTACCTTTGATTCTAATGGTTGTCACATTCAAGAAAAAAACTCTTTGAAAATAATTGGTTCTGCTAAGATGCAAGATAGACTTTATTGTCATGACTAATTTTTTTGTCAGTAAAGGAATAATACATCAAACATCATGTGTCAATACTCCACAACAAAATAGTATAGTTGAAAGGAAACATGGTCATTTATTAGATGTAGCAAGAGCTCTTATGATACAATCTCATTTACCCAAAATTTATTGGTCATATTATGTGATACATGCTGAGCGTATTATAAACATGCTTCCCACACCTGTTTTAAACTATTCTTCCCCTCATGAAATGCTTTTCAAAACTGATGCAAATTTTAATGGATTAAAGGTGTTTGGTTCTTTATGTTATGCTAGCACTTTGTCAACAAATAGAAGAAAATTTGATCCAAGAGCATCAAAATGTGTTTTTATTGGTTGTCCAAGGTGGACAAAAAAATATATTTTGTTGAATATTCAATCAAGAGAAATTTTTGTGTCTAGGGATGTTGTCTTTTATGAACATGTTTTTCCATACCAAAGGGTTCAAGATACTAGTAATGAAACTAACAGTCCTGATATTGATGATCAAATTTTGTTTGCTGAAGATCAATCTGTCTTAAGTCAGCCATCACAAGTCATTCTTGCACCTTGTGATAATGTTGAAAATAGTAGTGATAATAATTGTGAGTCACAAATTGAGGTTTCAGACGTAGATTGTTCCCATATAGACAAAAACCTCAATGAAAATCATGATATAGAACAAAGTTCTGAATCAGATCCATCTGTCCGAATGAGCACAAGAATAAAAAGATCACCTGAGTATTTAAAGGATTATCATTGTAATCTTAACGTTTCCAGTACATCTTCAAGAGTTAAATATCCTTTGAATTCTGTTTTGTCTTATAGCAATTTATCACCTTCTTACAAATCTTTTGTTATGTCTCTTTCTTCACATGTTGAGCCAAACACTTATTCTGAAGTTGTGAAACATGACTGTTGGAGAAAAGCTATACAATGTGAGATATCTGCTTTAGAGTCAAATCAAACTTGGGAGACTGCTCTTCTGCCTAAGAACAAAGTTGCCATAGGTTGCAAATGGGTATTCAAAATAAAATATAAGGCTGATGGGACAATTGAAAGGTATAAAGCAAGGTTAGTGGCAAAGGGATATACACAAACAGAAGGCATTGACTACCTTGATACTTTCTCTCCAGTAGCAAAGATGACCACCATAAGGTTGCTTCTTTCTTTAGCTTCTATTTATAATTGGGAATTGAATCAATTAGACATAAACAATGCCTTTTTACATGGAGATTTGAAAGAAGATGTATACATGGTTGTTCCTCCTGGATTGACTTCTATTCCACCAGGAAAAGTTTGTAAACTAAAAAAGGCTTTATATGGTCTTAAACAAGCTAGCAGAGAATGGTTTGCCAAACTGTCATCACTTTTGCTTTCTATGGGATATACTCAATCTATGAATGATCATTCCTTGTTCATTAATTCTTCTGAAGGATCTTTTACAGCATTATTGGTATATGTGGATGATATAATATTGACAAGAAATGATAAAGAAGAGATTGCTCGAATCAAACAAGCCTTGAATCAGACATTCAAGATTAAAGATCTTGGGAATTTAAGATATTTTCTTGGTCTAGAAGTGGCAAGAAGTAAGATAGGAATAATGGTAAATCAAAGGAAATATGCATTGGAATTATTAACAGATGCAGGTCTTTTAGCCTGCAAACCTGCACCCACTCCTATTGATAATCATGAGAAATTCTCTTCTACTGGAAGTGTTCCTTTCACAGACATTCAAGCCTACAAAAGATTGATTGGAAGACTTATGTATCTCACTAATACTCGACCTGACATAACATTTTCTGTGCAACAACTTTCTCAATTTCTTGCTAAGCCTACAATTGCTCACTATAATGCAGCGATTAGAATTCTCATATATATCAAAGGGGCTCCAAGTCTTGGTCTATTTTTCTCTTCCACTACCTCTGTTCATCTGAAAGCCTTTTGTGATAGTGATTGGGGCACATGTAGTGATTCAAGACAATCAGTGACTGGTTTTAGTGTGTATCTTGGAAATTCTCTCATATCTTGGAAATCAAAGAAGCAAGGAACAATATCAAAGAGTTCTTGTGAAGCTGAATACTGAATACATGGCAATGGCCACTGTTACATGTGAAATTCAATGGCTAACTTATCTTCCTCAAGATTTCAAAGTTCCTTTTGAGCAACCATCTCTTTTATACTGTGACAATGACTCAACAAGATACATTGCAACAAATCCAGTGTTTCACGAGCGTACAAAACATATAGAAATAGATTGTCACGTGGTCCGGGAAAAATTAAAGAAGGGTCTCATCCATTTGCTTCCCATTTCCACCACAGAGCAACTGGTTGATATTTATACCAAAGCTTTAAGTCCTCAATCTTTTAAGAATATTTGTTCCAAGCTGGGTCTCATCAATATTTGCTCCCTAGCTTGTGGCGGGGTATTAAAGGATACGGATACCAGAGTTATAGAAGGATCCTAATATTAATTGAGTGTCTTTTCTAATTATCAGTTGTTTCTCTTTATAGAGGAGAAATAATTTGGTGTCTTTTCTAATTATCAGTTGTTTATCTTTATAGAGGTGAATAACCTTTATTTTGTCTTGTGTGTTATGATTTTAGTATTTAATTATTGATTTTTTTCCTATTTAGTTAAACCTAGAATGAGTGTACTACTTGTATATATTCAGACCATTTGTTTTGATTTGAATAACAAGAAAGAAGAGATATTCATTCTCATATCCTTTGTCTTCAGTTTAGTCTTTTGTTCATCTCTGTTCTTTTTTGTTCATCTCTATTCTATTTTGTAATAGAGTTGGTTAAAGTTTGGTAATTAATTTTATATTGAATTTTTGTTTGATAGTTGTTTTGAATATGCACATATTGATTTCGGTATTTGATGTAGTTGTTCTTAAGAAATTAGTTAGTATTTGAATTAATTGAAAAAAATAAAAATAAGTTATTTTGAGTAAAACTATAATGAAAGTAAGTGATTTTGCAAAAGGGATTGAATGTTGGTTCAATTGATTTAGGCTCTAAAGTTCTAACATCTTCAAATTTTTCTTTTGAGAATGAGTTGCTCTTTTAATTAATGTTGAAGCGGTTGTATTTAATAATATATTAAAAGCTTCTTCGCTCGGATGTCTAATTGATTTTTCAAGCGGTGGTGTCCAATACTTAAAGCATCTAAATTATAATTTGAGCGAGATAGAAGTCATAATTTTTCTCATGAGACTTTGTCACTCAAGCAACTAGTGGATGCTTAAACGACAAATGTGAGGGTTGATTTTTCCTCCATTGAGAGTATGTCAGACAAATAACAAATTTATTGTTCAAACGATAACTCCTTATTTAAGTAAGAAAAAAATTAAGACAATTATCTCTCATTTAGAATGAATGATATTCTAGTGAGAGCACTTTGCTCGAATGACTTGATAACTTAATTTTTTTTTTCACTCTTTGAACTTCTATTTGTATAGATTTTTTTGTGAAGGATATATATATATATATATATATATATATATATATATATATTGGTTGAAAAGGGTTTGGGATGAGATAAATGTATGCCTATATAGTGAAATTGTGTATGTATATTGATGAAAATAATTTGGTGAATAAAATGAGAATAGCAATTGGATAATACTATATTGATGTGATATAAGTTACAATAACATACAAATACAAATGAGATATTACTTTTTACTAATAACTTAATTGATATAAGACAAGTTTTTTTTCAAGGACAATACTCAATAGAATGTTTCTTAGGTAAGTTGTGATTATGACATGAGTAAACAAATATGATTACTAATTATATTAAAAAAATTTAATATCATTTTATTGATTTATTTTTAACTTCTTAAAGAAGATATATATATATATATATATATATATATATATATTGTAAATAAAATTATATTTTAGGATGTTACAGTATATATCTATTAAAATTTGTATATTACATAAAAATGAAGATATGTAATGAGGTGTATTAAATGTTCATATGACAATAATTTAAGAACATTGGTAATTTTTTACTATCTAACAAAAGTTATTAAATAATAATGTTAAAGTTTGTATAATAACTTGTAAAGATGTAAGTTGAGAGGTGGTTTTCCAACACAGGGAAAAGTTTAAAGTAGTACAAAGATTTAGGAGAAAGGAGTTTGTAACAACCTTAAAATTGGGTGTGATAAAGTTGTGCGGGTAGAATGAGTAGTTGTTTTGTTAGAGAAGGGGATGTTTGTTGGTTGCAGTTTATGGCGGAATTATGAGGCAGTGTTGTTTGTATGATATGGGAAATAACGGGATTTCGTTCACTGCTATTCGTGTTTGGCTTACCTGTTCTGACTTCTCTCATTCAACTTTCCACCACTCCTTTCTTCTTATTACATTCTTATTTTCACTGCATAACAAGAATAAAACTAATGTTCTTTAACCCATGTACCTTTTCTATCCAATATTCACAAATAATACTTTTTAAAACACTTGTTTCGTACTTCATGAAACATAAAATCAAAATAATATTCTCAAATTATTTTTCATAAACAAAAATTTGTTCCAAGTGGATGTAAAAGAGAAATTCGAAAAGTTTTTTTAAGAGATATTTCTTATTGAAGTTAATAGAAAGAAAACTATTTTAATTTATTTGACCAACAAACAAAACTTGATTTTAATTGAATATTTATATTCCCACAAACTTAACTTAACTTTTTGAAGGACTTTTTGTTTGAATAAGTTGGTATTCTTTTATTAAGCTTGAGAACTAAAGTCTTCAACCGAATAGGTATATTTGCGTTTTTTTTCTTTCTTAAATTGGTTTAATTCTTTTGGAATTTTTCAAAATAGAAAAAGAAGGTTTTTTTTTTCAAAAATGATAAATCGACAACACGTTTTTTACCTACTGAAATCGTCAATCGCATTTACGATTTAAAAAAAAATCATATTATTTTAATTGAAAATCGCATATTCTATATAGTTTTTCTAATTGTATAATATACACTAATATATAAAATTAAACAAATTAAGACCTAGAATTCGTATATTTCATATACGATTTCCACTTAAAATCATATATGAAATATTTTTTTATAATAATTTTAATATACTTTTTTTAATATTTAAAACTAAAAAAAAATAAGAATAATAGGAAATTAGATAAATTTAATTTACTATTTATAACTTTATAGGCATATAATTAAAGAAAATTAGTTTGTTATAAAAAAAAATTAACTAAATATTTTTTTATAAAAATATTTCATTCCATGTCGAAGGAATTAGGTAGACCAAACAATAGTTGTATCCATAATGAAATTGATGAACCACTTTTAAATAAGGCAAACAAATGCTCTTACTGTAGGAATAAAGGTCACAATAGAGCATATTGTCACTAGTGGAAAAAAGCTCATTTACGACACCAAATATACATCAGTTTCACTGCCAAACGTTGTCCATTGAAACGCGGTGGCATTTTTGAAATTAAAACTGGTCTAAAATGGAGTTTGTGGATGGAACCGTCGTTTTAGACCAAAACGATTGGGTTTAAGACAACGATTAAGGTGAAATTGTCGTCTATTCTACTACGCTTGGGTCTAATCATTTTAAACCCCTTAAATTACCCTATTTTGAAGCTCGCGAACTTACACACTTACGCTATCTGGTTCTTCGTCTCTCGAGACCTTTGTTAGTTCTTGCTTCACATTCACACATTGCGACATTCTCATTGCTTATTTTGCTCTTTCTCTCACTGGTCATTGCTCATATTCCATTCATTTGGTTTATTGTTGAAGGTTTTCATTGCCTTCGTTTTTTTCTCTTCTCTCTGCTGCCACCGTTGCCACCACTGTGCTCTTTTCATTGTTTTGTTGCTTTTGTTGTAACACCCCAAAAATACATCTAATTATTACAATGCACGTTCTACATATTTCTATACAAGCTTAAAGTTTTTCAAAACATCCCTAATACAAGATTATGGCTTATAGAAATACAAACATTTACAATATAAGGTTCAATAGAAAAAACATCCTAAAGTCCTTTAGACCCTCCGACCCCTGTATGATCATCTGCTTGTGTACGTAATACAGTCATCGCGATTCATAACACAACAAGAAAAGCAAGGGTAAGCTAATGAAAAGAAATTTCATAACATTTAATTCATGCAAAAAGAACGAATCAAACTAATCATTTGTAAATATTTCTTTAAATGTTGTCATATAAACTTTCAATATCAATTCCATCATTCATATAAACCACACATGGATCTATTTTCAATTACAATCATTGGATTTCATTTCAATCCCACTGACCACAAATGAATCCATCGTCTTCCGGAAGACTCATTAAGTATGCCCCTACCAGAGACTAACATCTGATCCAAAGATTATCAGCGAATCCAAGAGAAAGGATATGGGTAAGTTCAAACATCCAATACCGAGTACAGCGGAACCCGATGTGTATGAACTCCCTCTCAACTTCTCACCACCTGATATCTTAGTCTATGTGACTTAGATTACCAGTGAAGCTAGAGAATCTCCGTTAAACATGGGCTTTTCATACTTAATAACATCAAACAACAACTCATACATTACCCCAAATGTATGACATCAATTTCATACAATTTTCATCATTCATATATAATACATATCATTCAATTACATAACATTTAAAAATTCATACCATTCAAGAAATTTTCCAACATAAAAAATAATATTTAACTTTCAAACTATCAAATAATATTTCTACAAGTTTAATAATATATAAACAAACAACACACTATATAAACGCACAACATCAACATTCCTACAAGAGAAATTGAATATTGGGACCACGTCCCTTCTACATCCAGATCTTCTAGCCTAGGGTGCTATTAAAAAAATTAAAGTTAGTTTCCCTTACCTGAAATTCCACTAATGGAAATTCTCAAACTGGGGAACCACTCAAAAATTTAGGAACCTATAGCAAATTATCCAAATATTACCAAATTTTAGTATGAGCTTAATCAAGTTGAGAGAAACACTTTTTCTCAACTGGCCCCACTAAGATTGATGACTTAATCTTAGAGAAAAACAGAGAATAAGGGATCTTTAGAGTAAAAATGAACTTACTTTGTTTGAAAATCTGATCGGGTGTGATCAGATTTTGAAATAGATGAGGTATGGAAGAGAAATTGAAGAGAGAAGGGAGAGATATTAATGGAGAGAGAAAGCATGAAAAAGTAGAAAAAGAGAAATGGTGACTGTGAGAGGGGGGGGGGGGGGGGGGGGGGGGGTTACATTTGTCGCCTCTACTTTTTTTTTAATATTATTAATTTGTATATTTTAGTATTTATTATAATTTGTATTTATTATTAATTTATATTATGTTAATTGTTAGATTAGAATAGAATTATTATTTTGTTACATTGTAATTAGAGTAATATTATTTAGTATTTATAATTAATTTAATGATTTTTAATTAGATTATAAATAATTTATTGATTTTTAATTGATATTCTTTATTACTTATAATTGTAGGTATGATTAAATTTGTCAATTTTATATTACATTTATAATTCTTGGATACGTGTTGGTATTGAGTCCAAGAGTGTTCGACCCTTGACAATTGTTTCTTGTATGAGAGATCCTTAGTTTTCCATTTGAGGTTTAATACATGTATTTATCTACTACTCCTCCAATTGTAATTTTTTTTAAATATTTTATAAAAACTAAAGGAAGTTGTAGTGACAGTAATTGTATTGAGTCTTGAATTGTTCGGGTGACAATTTGAGAAGAACAATATTTTTTTATCAGTTCAGTAGTACATAACTTGTAATTGACATGTCACATATATTTTACGTAACTTTACTTCATAACATTTCGTGTTGTTCTTCGAGTTGATATTTGATTGTGGAGATTTCGTGTCACTTGAAGACCAATGCGAAATACTGCCAAAATTTCGTTAAATATAAGCAATGTTGATTAAAGTTATGTACTGTTAAATTATAATTAAAGTGAATATTCTCGAATGACCTATAACAAAAACGTGATATGTCACACGCATTAGTGAACACCTCAATGAACATTATAGAACATAATGGATCGAGATTGGATTAAATTTGTTCGCATAAGTGATGAGTACGAAAGAGGAGTAGAAGAATTTATACAATTTGTGCAATGTAACACCAACAATAATGGTCATGATGGAGTAAAGTTTAGGTGTTCGTGCTTTAATTGTTTCAATGGGAGGAGATTGGATGTTAATAAAATCAGGGAACACCTTCTATGTGATGGGTTTCTATGATCTTATACAACATGGACATGGAATGGTGAATTATTGAATTTACCAAGTGTTTTCGTATCCGAAGAATATGTTCAGTCCACCATTGATGATATAGTACATGATGATCGATTGGAGGACATGATTCGTGATGTTGGAGTTGAGTCTTTTGCAGAAGCGCATGGATATGTAAGTATGTTAAGTGATGCATAGACTCCATTGTATCCTGGATCAAGTAAATTTCACACGGTTGTCGGCGGTGTTAAGATTCATGAATTTGAAGGCAATAAATGGATGGACTAATAAAAGCTTCACGAAATTGGTTCAGTTGTTAAAGGATATGCTTGCAAAGGAAAATACTCAACCTAATTGTAATTATGAGGCCAAAAAGATTCTTTTTCCGATAGGTATGGAGTATAAAAAGATACATGCATGTCCTAATGATTGTATATTATATAGGAAGGATTTTGGATTGTTGAAAAATTGTCTGAGGTGTGGGTTATCACATTATAAGTTGAAACAAAATGACGATGATACATATGAAGAGATGGAAAAGCATGGACCCCCCAATGAAGGTTGTGTGGTATTGATGAGCATATATTTATTCACACTTAATAGCTTTAATAATGGATTATTGGACTATAATAATAAATAAATTCATTGTTTTAATTTAGATTCATGTAATTGGGTTTATTTGGGCCTTAACTATTATTATTGTTAATTTTGTGTTTTTAGAGTAAATTATTTGGAGGAAGCAACTACCTTTGTGAATGAGCCAAATATGCAAAAGTCCAAGTTGCTTCTTGAACCAAAACAGGAAACAAATTCTGAGGAGAAGAAAGAGAAATAAAATCTACAATATTTCAGAAACAGAATTGGAAGCAAATCTTCTACAAAATACAAGAATTCTGGAAAGATGGAAACTTGGAAACTATTAACAAAATATAAACTACAATATTTTCCCAAGATCCTTGGAGCAGAAAAGCCTATAAAAGGACACAAGCATCAAGGAGAAAGGGGGGAGCTTCATAGGGTTTTCTTAATTTTTTTCTTCTTTGTAATTCTTTTGTTTTGCCTCCGCATGGAAGGCTAAACCTTTTTGGTTGATTCTTTTGTAATTCTCCATTGAGTTCTGAGGTTTTGTTCAATAAAAGTTTCATTTTTCAATTCTTTATAGCAGTTGTTTTTATTGTCTAATCTTCTGGAAAACTAATTTTTGTGAGAGGTTGTACTTGAACGCATGATTGAGAGTCTTCCTTATCTTAAACTTTGGTTCCTTAGTTAGTTCACATTGTTCTAATTAATTTCTTGGGCGCATGATTCAAGAGAGAGGAGATATGCATTCCCATGGAGTATACGCATGGAACAAAGTGAGTATTGATTAAACTAGTAGACTCATGTTTTACTGGTGAGTTTCAGTTGAATCAGATTGGCGTATGTTCAATCTGGTTTAGCTCTGTTGGAGGATTGAGAAAGGATTAATCTTTAGAGAACCTATGAAGAATTCAATGGTGGAAGAACTTGAGGATCAACCGCTTTTTATTTGTTATTTTGATCTCTTTTATATTTTTTGCACAACTATCTAAATCCCATTTTTATTATTATTGTTATTGCTAACTTTTATTGCCTATAGATAGATTCTAAACACTGATATACTGATTTTACTATTGGATTCGTTGGGAGACGACTTGGGGTCATCTGGCGAAAATTATACTATCATCTCTCTAGTGTTAGACAAGTCTACGCTAGAATCATATTAATTTGACAACAAAACGACAGTTATCAGGTATCTTTCCATCATTCCAAGGATAAAGCGTTTGTTTCCAAACCCAAATGATGTTAAGAAACTTAGATGGCATGCATATGAAAGGAAATATGATGGCATCTACTGCCATCCAAATGATTATATTCAATGGAAGAAATTCAAGTTTCCAGAGTTTGGTAAAGAGTCAAGAAATATCTGACTTGCTTTAGCTATGGATAGAATAAATCGATTTGGTAATATTAGTACGAATCACAATTCATGGCCTGTTTTACTAGTTATTTACAACTTACCTCCTGGATTGTGCATGAAGCAAAAATACATGATGTTGTTTATGATGATATCTGGTCCAAGACAGCTAGGAAATGACATAGATATTTATCTAAGTCCCCTAATTGAAGATTTAAAGTTAATGTCGGATCAGGGTATTGAAGTATTTGACAAATTTGCTAATGAAACTTTCAAGATGAATGTTATGTTATTTTGTACCATCAATGACTTTCCGGCATATGGTAACTTATTAGGGTATAATGTTAAGGGTCCTCATAAAGCATGTCCAATATGCGAAGAAGACATTGCTTCTCAACAATTGAAATATGGAAGGAAGACATTATATATTTGGCATCGAAGGTTTCTTAGAAGTCATCATTCTTACCGAAGGTTGAAAAAAGTCTTTAATGGACATCAAGAGACTGGCAGTCCACCAAATCGATTAACTGGTGTTGAGGTTTATGAAAAGGTAAATATCATAGACCACACCTTCGATAAGTCGAAAAAGAAGTCATTTGTAACAAACATATGGAAGAAAAAATCAATCTTCTTTGATCTTCCATATTGGTCGAGATTAAAAGTCAGACATTGAATAAAGGTAATGCATGTTGAGAAGAATATGTGTGATAGTTTAATTGGTACACTTTTTAACATTAACGGGAAGATGAAGAATGTTCTAAATGCACTTTTTGATTTACTTACTTCTCTTAATTCTTTTTATAATATCTTTACTTCAAAAATTTTTCTTAATCTTATATCATTTCTCTTCCTTTCTCATTGATAGATCTTTTCTATCTCTTTCTTCTATTAATCTTCTTCTTACATCTTATACGGATAGATAAGATGAACTCATTTCTTTCTTTTATTAATTATTTTTTATTTTTAGTTTAATTAACTTATTTTTAATTTTGTTTTTTTAACTTATTTTTAATTTTCTCTTTATAATTAATTATATAATATTTTAGAAAATAATAAAATAATATAATTTAATGCATTAAATTTAGAAAATATAGTATTATAAATTTTTAAATGTTAAACGTATGAAAAAAAGATGTAGTTAAATAATATATATGTCATGAAAAATATGGTATTAATTTAAGTTAATGGAAAATTGCATTTAATTTTCGGCGGTGTAAGACACGTTTTCTAAAATAAGTACTCACTTTATTTTAATAAAATAACAATTATAATTATTTGTTTCATTTAATAATTAGCGTTTTATAAAAACATTGTTTGAATATAAAAGCAAATGTTTATAAAATATAAAATAAATTTGTTAACTTATTATCATAGTTATATATTTTACTACAACCTTAACTTTAAATAAAAGAATTATTACAAAGGCTATTTTATTAAAAAAATATAAAATATTTAGTAGTTATTTAAAAAAAAAAAACAAAAGTCACATTTCAGAATATATATTTTTTGGTAACTACTATACTATGAATACTACAAATTATATCGGTCACAAACCCTGACATTATAGGAAATTTGCCATAAGATTGGAACATGAAACTTTCCAGAAGGAACCAAATATAATACCACAAATAACAATGAAAAGTTGAAACATTTAAAGATATATAATAAAATCGAGTTTAATTTCCAATTAAAAAAAAAGTGAGTTTTTCAAATATTTAAATAACACGTGTATCTCGTTATGTGTCACGTGTTGAGTCTGTTTATGTTTTTCTGAGAAAGAAAGGAAAGGGACAATTGGAGATGTGGAAACCAGCCAGACAGCATTTATATTTTAATGATATCATTATTGACCAACAAATCTTCACCAACATGTTTTTGCACCCTTCTTAATTACAAATCTAAATGCCACTTTTTTTCAGTTTCCCCTTTAATCATCAAAATTAATTTCTTTACACATTAATGGATTTTTACAAACCAAAATTACAATTTATTTTTAAAATTATATAAGCTTGTATTTTTATCTTATTTTATATTTTCAATAGCTTCGAGAACTAATTTCACCAATCATTTTTAATTAAAGAAGTCAATTTAACAATTCTTTGTTTATAACTTTTAACTATAGTTTTCCACCTTTCATTTTTTTAACTAGTGGATAATTTATTAACTATTTGTGCTAAATAGACCCAAACTTATTAGTAAACTTCACTCTAGGATTGCATGAGACATTTTTGTTGTAGTTAATTTGAAAATAATTCTCATATTCATATAAACTCCATGGTAGCAGTGATATCATATTAGTGATACGATATGTAACAGTATAAAAAAAACAGTAAAAAAAAAAGTAAAAAAAAAAAAACAAAAACGTCGCCTCCCCTGCACACACCATTCTTTTCTTCCTTTTCTCTCTCTCCATATTCTCTTCTCTTCCTCTCTCTTAATTTTCTCTTCCAATCTTCATCTATTTTAGAATCTGATCGGACCACGTTGTAGCTGGCAAGTTAAGGAACATTTCTACCCGATCAGATTTTCAAACAGAGTAAGTTCATTTTTACTCTAAATATCCTTTGTTCTCTGTTTTTCCTTAGGATTTAGTCATCAATATTGGTGGGGTCAGTTGAGAAGTTTAATCCTCTACTATATACTGAATTTTTGTTATGTTTGGATAACTTGCATTAAGTCCGTAAATCTTGAAGCTTTGAATAAAATTCTAAAAGTTGTTTGAAAAGCAAGCAATTGAGGTAAGGGAAGCTAAATTTAATTTTTAATAGAACCCTAGGCTAGAAGATATGGATATGGAAGGGACGTGGTCCCAATATTCAATTTCTCTTGCAAGGATGTGATGTTGTGTGTTGATATATATTGAGTTGTTTGTTTATATATTATTTAAATTTGTGGAAATATTGGGTTTTAATGATTTAGTATTAAAATGCTATTTTTTTATGTCAAATAGACTTTTGAATATTGTGAATTACTTTTTGAATGATATTGTATGACAGAATGGTATGGAATTGAATTCATACATTTGGGATAATGTATGGGTTGATATTTGTTGTGTATTAAGTATTGATGTCTATGTTGTAACAGAGATCTCCGAGCTTCACTGATGATCTAAGTCACATAGACTAAGATATCAGGTGGTGAGAAGCCGATGGAGGAGTTCATGCACACCGTGACATATGAGATGCACGACTTGGGTTGTATTGAACTTACCCTGATCCTTTCTATTGGATTCGCTGGTAATCTTTGGATCAGGTGTTAGTCTCTGGTAGAACTTACTTAATACGGGTCTTCCGGAAGACGTTGTTTGTTGAATATTCTGGATGTGTAGATCCATGTGAGATCTATGTGATTGATTTATGTTGAAATTTGAAGAAGATTGAATAATTGAGAAATTGGCCATGTAATTTGATTTTCTCTTTTAATTTAATTTCGTATATTATAAAATTTTATTTTCACTAGCTTACCCTTGCTTTTTGTGTTGTATTTAAACTGCGATGACTGTACTATGTACACGAGCAGATGACCATACAGGTGCAGGAAAGTCTTAGAGGTTTCAGAGTTTTATTTTGAGTTATGGATATGTAAATGTTTTTATTTCTATAAATCCTAATCATGTATTAGGAATGTTTTGAAAAACTCCAAGTTTGTATAGAAATACGTAGAACTTGTATTGTAATATTTAGATGTTATTTTTTGGGGTGTTACACGATACCCTATATATCTAAACTCGAATTAACAATATTTCAATTAAGATTGTGTTGTAAAGTAGAATTCGAATTAAGAATGTTTTACTTTCACAGAAAAAAAAGATGAAAGAGATTTTAAATATTATTTACAAGTTAAATCATGATTATGTTCATACAATACAAATAAAATTATGAGATTACTATTAAAAAAATATTTTTGTGATAGATGTAAAGATCTAAAAAATAATTTTAGAGTTGATGACATTATGATTAAATTAGCAATCTTTCAATTAAGATTGTGTTGTAAGTTGAAGATACATTAGGAGAACTTGAATTAAGAATGTTTTACTTTGACGCAAAAAGATGAAAGAGAATTTACAAGTTAAATCATGATTACATTCATACTATAAAAATAAAATTATGAGATCAATATTAAAAACATATTTTTGTGATAAATGTAAGGATATAGAAAATAACTTTAGAGTAGTAGTAATATATTTTGAATGACACCTGAATAATTTACTATTAAAATGAAAAGAGTATATAAATAGAAAATTCAGTTATTTAAGTTTCATTTTAAAAGAACCATCGTTTCTCTAGAAGTTTCCTTTTTCTATTTTCTTTCTAAAATTCTAACATCCTCGCTTATCATATCAACGATCGTAGTTCACCATTGAACTATTGACAACAAATACTACAAAACTGTCGATCAGAATCTTAGATAAAATAAGTTCATTTTGCTATTTTTCTTTGAGCCAAAATTTGAACTTGGTTTGTCTCAGTTAAGCTTTGCATGTAACTCTTTTAGCTTCAAGATTAGTATTTGTTATCTTAGAGTCTTAGTGATATAGTTAGATTTTTTTTTATCAAGACTTTGTGGTACATGTTAAACAACCTTTAAGCTTTGGTAGGATTGGAGCTCTTAGTGAACAATTGTGCAAACTCAGTAAGGGAAGCTAATTTAAATTTTTAATAGAATCATATGTTAGAAGATCTGGATGAGGGATCGTGTGTTGAACAAGGTTGCTTTGATGATTTCCAAATTCATCTTTGAAGACTAGAAGAACCTGTTGTTGTGTGTGTAGTTAGGTAGATTTTAAGTTTTTAATTTAAACTTAGTTATGAACCAAGTTCATATGATTTTAAATCTCTTTTGAAAGTTTTGTTTTTCAAATCTGTGTTAATTTTAGTTAGTAAGTTTCCCAACATGTTGATTTATCGCGACAATCGATTGAATTACACTTAAGGCTTTTAAAGGGATTTAAAAATGACTTGTTTTCTGTTGTCTTTTTTGTAAAGCAAAAATAGTTGATTATTTCGATAAATTTTTATGTTCAGTTTTTAACAGAAAAAAGAAATCAATCAGTTTGTTTTAAAAATCAATCAAGTGTTTTTAACATAATTTTGTTATGATTTTCGAACTGCTTTTAACTAATTTCAATTAATGAACAAATTTTTTTAATCTCTTTCAAAAAGTCTATATAAAGATTGGTTTATGATCATTTCAAAAAGAAGAAGAGATTTTTTTTTAAATCGTTTTCAAGAGAAAATCAAAGAGCTTTTAATCATTCTTGGACTCTTGGATCTTTGTTTGCGTGTGAAGTAGGAATCTGAGTTTTTTGTTCTATTTCTCTACAGCTTTTTAAAGTCCAGGTGTATTTTATTTCTTTCTTTTAATTATGTATTGTGGTAAAAAATAGTTTCACATAGTGGAAACTGTGGTTTTGGCTGAAAGTGTTGTGTTCTTGAGGGGTTAACACGCTTGATTGTGGTTTATAATTTGGTTTTGATTACTTAGTGAATTCTCAATGGTGAGTTGATGAATGGATGAAACTCTTAGTTAAGAGTGAACCAATATAAATCTCTTTGTGTAAATCTCTTTTCTCTTACTATGATAAACTACTATATATACTGTTATGTGTGTTCTGTTGCATTAAACAATCAATTGTTTCGATAAAATAACTAGTTTTTATTTTTTTCAAAATTGTTAATCTGTTAATAAACCAGTTGAACAGATAAATCAAGATCTTTTAAATCTTTTTCTAGTTTTTGCGAAAATCTTGCGAAAACAATTCATCCCCTCTTGTTTCAGCCATACATTATAACAACGTGGTCACCAACTTCAAAATTTGTATGCATGATTGACTGTTTATGAGTAAAATAGTGTATTGCTTGAAATTAAATGAGAATATGTTGATTTTGATGAAAATGAGTGATTAATTGTGTTTTATTTGAGGTTGTAAATGTTGGAATGATTGTATGAGTGATTTGAGAGGTCTTATGATGCATTTGAAGTGTAAAGAGTTATAAGTGATTGGTTGGTTGAATTTTGATATTAAGATGAGTTTAGAAAATCAAGAATAGTTTAGTAGATGTTGATATAGGAACTCAATGAAAGCACATGTACAACTCTAAACAATTGAATTGTTATTTTGATATGATAGGTTTTATAAAATACAAGTTAGAATATAAAAATTATAGTCAGATCATGCATATATTAGTTTTAAGTAGTTTTTATTTGCATTTTTTCTGCTCAAGTGAGATATTTTTGCTTAAGCGAAATATTCTCGCTCAAGCTACCCTGAGACAGTGAGTTTTATAACCATTTTTGCTCAAGTGAGAAAATTCTCACTCAAGCAAAATGGGGTGCTCTCAGGTTCATTTTTACTGAAGCGAGACCCATTTACGCTCAAGCGAAAAAAATCTCGCTCAAGTGAAAATGGGATGAATTTTATGGGTGCTCTCAGGTCTGTTTTCATTCAAGCAAGATGATATTCGCTTGAGCAAGACTCATTATCGATCAAGCGAGATAATTTTCGTTCAAGTTAAAAAAATAAATTTTTATTTTTACTTTTAAAAGGTTGGGTTATTCCCGTTTTATTGTTTTTAATTGTATTGTATGTAAAAAAAATATTATATATATATATATATATTTCTAATTGAAAATTTATTTAATGAGATGTTTGTGATTTATTGGATAGATTTTTGTGTGTTTTGAATTTCTAACCTTTGGTATGATTTAATTATGTGAATTTGTATATTGTAAGATGTGGAATATGAATCTTAATCAAGACATAATATTTTTAGGAAAGGAAATACCGTGTTGAGATTGTTTAGGATATGCATTGACTAGGAATTCATCTAGAATGAGGTATCCTGACTCTCCTGATATATTGAAATCATATAGATGAAGATTATTCTGGTGTTGAGAGACGAAAAAGGTTAATATGATTTTTTTCTGTTATTTGAAATATAATCTAGTCTTTCAGGTCACGTGAACTAATCCCGTCATACTAGGTTATATGATATTGAGATTATTTTATGTACATGATTGTGTGGATTCATAGTGAGATAGTATCATAGGTGCAAATATTTAAGTCTAAGACAATGCACGAGTCTTCTGAAAGTAAAGTCAAGTGTTTGAATACGTGGGTCAATATAAGTCTGACATGAGAAATGTGAATAATGAATTATAAGAGACACTTGATGATTTTGTGAAAATGTATGAAAATTTATGATTTTATGTTTGTTAATTGATGTTAAAATTATATAGATTTTTTTTAATAGCTAGCTTACTCTATTTTTTGTTGTGTTTTGTTTTTTTATTTATTTATGATGATCGTGTATTTACACGAAAACAAATGAGATTACGGGTGTTAATAATTCATGTATATATTAGTTTTTAGATATTACAATATATGTTTGTGATGGAAGATAAGTCACCTATTATGACATATTTTATGATAATTTTTCAATAAATATATTTTTTTACATATTTTATGACAATTTTTTTTTTTTAAAGAAAAAACTTCACAAGATAAGAAATGTGTCAATGGAGTTTTTGACAGAAAAAAAATCATCTTTAGAACTGTAATGTCAAAAATTCAATTTAAAATAATTAGTAACATGTGATGAATTTGTTATCTGCTGCAAACTTTTCATCACAAAGTACATCACAATATCATAAAAACTCATGTTTAAGCAAGTGTGTTTGTGCTTCAAGCAAAATAATTATTTTCAACACTTAAATAAGCACTTGACTGGTAAAAAAAAATAATATTTATGACAGAATTTTACAATAAAATTTTTGTATCAGAGTTTTATGAGGGAAAACTCAATATTAACGATGAAAACAAATTGAGAATATAATTGATACAAATTTAAGAACTCATAAAAGAATCAGAATTACCATTTTTAAAAATAATATCAAATTAGAAAACAAATCATTAAAATGTTTAAGTTTCAACTTTTCACATCCAAAACATAAATCGCACAATTTTTAATGTTATTTCTAAAAAAATAATTACTATGTATACTTTTTTTTACTTACTAAAACATCCTTTTATAAAACTAATATAAAACCTTTATTTTACTCTTCTTTTTTTGTTAACTATAATACTAATGAAGAGGAATGGTCTAATAAAGCTCACTTGTAAAATTAGTGATGGAATAACATCAAAGATTAAGAGTAATAATTCGCTAACATTTATTAAAATTCAAGGGTAATACTTAAAATTGTGAAAGACCATAAGAGTGATGATTAAGTAACATTTAACCTTGATATTAATGATTAGTCAAGACTTATATTTCAAGGATCTAATGAAAATATTATGTTATTTTGTTAATTTCAGATCTAACAAATGATTATTGATGAATTAGAATCACATGAATTTATGATTTTTTTGAACAAGTAGAGTTCCTCCAAATAAAGAATGGTCTTAACTTAATTAAAATATCTTACACAAAGATTGAGATTTAAAATAACAAGAAAAATTCTCGCTATTAGTGGAGACACTGATATATGTCAAAAAAAAATATTAAGCTTTAAATTTCCATACTTTTTCTCTAGCATACATTAGTTAAAAAAGAATGTTTTACGAAATTTATAAACATCAATTCAAATGGAACATTATCTAAAAAAATTAATGACATTTCTATAAATAATGTGAATGTATAGACGATGATTGTGGGAAGAAACATCGTCTATACACAAGAGAGGAAATAGACGACGATTATATAAGGAACCATCGCTTATTTTAAGATACATAAGCGATACTTATAGGAAGACTTATCATCTATTATTGAGTTTGACAACATAGACAACAATTTGAGTGAACATTTGTCGTCTATGGATTTTTTTAAAGCGTCTAAAAAATATTTTTACGATAGTGAAAATTAACATTAAAAAAATTATCAACAAAAGGAATAAATAAATAAATATGAACTACTTAAGAGATGATCCAACTCATATAACTCCTCTAGAGATAGACCCTCTAAACTTGCTAGAACTTACAAGCTCAAAACCAACACAGATAAAAAAAAACCAGCATCATCAAACTAATAAATTATCAAAAAAATTTGATGATAAGCAAACAAGTCAATGGATCAAGATATCAATAAAAAAAGAAAAATAAGCAAAAACAAAATCAAGTTGAGAGTGATTAAGAATTCATTAATAAGTTGAAGTTATTATATAAATTAGTATTTTAGGAATTGTTTTCTAAATAACAATATCTCTCTCTAAATAATTTGGAAGAGATGTTGATAGTACGAGGATGTGTGTCGCTGATATTAATAATAATTTATAAAGTATATATTTTATACAAACAGATTTTCAATTTTATTATATACCTATTTAATTCATATTTTACTCTTGCGACATTATTTCAAGTTTTTAGTTATAATATTAATTAGACTGAATTTATTTAAACTATTATTTCGGGAAAAAAAAATATTATTGAATAACTGGAAATTTTGGCTTCAAATATTATTTCGATTTTTCTTATTCTTTAGGCAACAAAGTCCAGTAATATCATAACGTATTATTTACAATATTATTTAATTGCATGATATAATACTGCATATAAAATAAAATACTACAAAATTCAAAAAAGTGTATTATAATTTAAATAATAAATTTAAAATTTAAAAATATATTTTTTAATGATAATATAATATTGGTTTTGATTATTTTATTTTTTATTGAATAATATTATTTTAATAATAATAATATTAGTTATTTTTATAAAAAACGTCACTTATTTATCATAGTAGTCTTAACAAAATAATAAAAGCAAAAATTTTCTAGTTTTTTTTATCATAAAATAGGATAATTCTAAAATCATTTTAATATTTTTCTCTAAATATTAAAAAATTCACTGAAATGTTTGTATCATTCTGTAAATGAAAATATCAATTTGTAAATGTTCTTACATGGATTATTTTAAGATAACAACAATCAGTTCTCTTTCATATTCTTAATTATTGTTCACCATACTTCACGAGTTTTCAATGTTTAGGTTTACTTCAACTTAGACTCATGATCTCACGACTTCAGGAATGAGAAGGATGTGTACATGCAAATGCTTTCCGATAATTAAGTTAGTTTTAATATTAAATGTATTATAAATTATCTTACCAACTTGTTCATAAGGTTTCCTATTTATACGGTTAGATATTGGATGTTTTTGGTGTTATTGGGTCTATTGTTTATAGTATTTAGCAAAATCTCCTTGCATCTCCATATTTTCTCCTTCTCCATACCTTCTCCTTGTACTTTATTACCGGACAAAATCATTATTAGACTTAATTACAGGAATATAATCACTATTAATGAGTCTATAATTAGACTTAATTATAGGAATATAATCACTATTAATAGGTCTATAATTAGTCTTAATTACAGATGTTATGGGAGAAAAAGAATCTGTACGGTTCTGTACGGTTCTAATGCTATGGTTATATATATATGTATCATTGCTATAGATGAGAGAAGGATTGAATAAAACAGAGAATATTCTTTCATGGTATCAGAGCACAAAACTCTGATACCCGACAAACACAAAGCAAAGGCAACGGTGCACAACCATGGCAGATGCACCAGAAAAGAATAATGCCAACAAAGCAGAGCACGAAGGAGGAGGTGCTAAGAAGACCTACTCGTCATATGATCTCAACGCGAGTGACAATCCCGGAAACATAATCACGCAAGTCCAATTGCGCGGAGAAAATTACGACGAATGGGCAAGAGCAGTAAAGATCTCGCTTCGTGCCCGGAGAAAATGGGGCTTCATTGATGGAACACATATCCAACCAGAGGATGAGGCACCCGACCTTGAAGATTGGTGGACCGTGCAGTCCATGATTGTATCTTGGATTCTAAACACCATTGAACCAAGCTTACGATCCACAGTAGCATATGCTGAGACTGCACATAACTTGTGGGAAGACATTAAAGAAAGATTATCGGTCGTGAATGGACCTAGAATTCAACAACTAAGGTCGGACTTGTCAAGATGCAAGCAGGAGGGAATGGTGGTGGCAACTTACTTTGGAAAATTGAAGGTCCTTTGGGATTAGCTTGCTAACAGTGACAAAATTCCATCTTGTACGTGTGGTGGATGCAAGTGTGGGATTGGTGCTCAGTTGGAAAAACGAAGGGAGGAGGAGAAGGTTCATCAACTCCTTATGAGGTTGGATGACGCAAGCTACGGGACAGTAAGATCAAACATTCTGGCCTCAGATCCATTGTCGTCTCTGAACCGCGTATATGCTATGTTGGTACAAGAAGAAAGTGTGAGAATGATGGCCAAATCAACGGAAGAAAGGGGGTTGGTCGTTGGTCTCGCGATGCAGGCCAACTACAAAGAAAAAGGGCGTGGAGATATGGTAGAAAAATTAATGACGTGCAGTCATTGCGGTAAAAATGGTCATGACATGAAGGGATGCTTCCAATTGATCGGATATCCCGAATGGTGGGGTGACAGACCAAAAAGTGAAGGCAAATGGAACGGCAGGGGACGCCAAGGGATGCGAAACAAAGGTAACCCGACACGTGCAAATGTGGCACACGCTAGTGGAAGCAACAGTCAAGCCAACAATGACGACAAGAAACTTGAGATGGCAGGTCTGACCAATGAACAATGGAAGGTACTGGTTGATATGATCAGCAAACAAAAATCAAATGAATCAGAGAAAATGACTGGTAAGAGCATTTGGGATTTGTGGATTATTGACAGTGGGGCATCAAACCATATGACCGGGTCACTGGAAAATTTGAGTGAAAAGGAAACTATACAAAGGTGCCCCGTAGGGTTACCCGATGGTGAACGTGTTCTAGCTTGCGAACAGGGAACAGTGACTCTTGAAGAAGGACTTGAATTGAAAAATGTCCTTTATGTTCCCAAATTAAAATGCAATTTACTTTCAGTACCTCAATTGACGGATGAAGAAAATTGTGTTGTAACATTCACTGATAAATTGTGTATTATACAGGATCGCACTTCGAGGACGCTGATTGGAGCAGGTGAACGGAAAGATGGGCTTTATTGGTATCGTGGGGTACGGAAGACTCAAGCATGTCATGTCAAGATGGAAAATCAACTAGCACTTTGGCACCAAAGATTAGGACATCCGTCATTTCAGATTGTGCAAATGCTTCCTGATATAAGTGGGAAATGTACTCGTGATGAGTTGAATACAGTTTGTGAAAAATCGAAACAAACGAGAGATAAGTTTTTCTTAAGTGCGCATCAAGCTTTGAATATTTTTGATTTAATTCATTGTGACTTATGGGGTCCTTATAAAACTCCTTCATCCTGTGGTGCTTCATATTTTTTGACAATTGTGGATGATTATTCACGGGCAGTTTGGATCTATTTGTTAAAAGAAAAAACAGAGGTATCAGTGACTTTGAAAAAAAATTTCACACTCGTTGAGAGGCAATACAACAAATGTGTTAAAATGGTTCGCTCTGACAATGGAACCGAATTCATGTGTCTAAAACACTATTTCATTCAACAAGGTATCCTTCACCAAACTTCCTGTGTCAGGACCCCGCAACAAAATGGACGCGTCGAACGCAAGCATCGGCATATTCTGAATGTTGCTCGGTCATTACGGTTTCAAGGCAATCTTCCCATTAAATTTTGGGGGGAATGCGTTTTGACTGCAGGCTACTTAATCAATCTCACACCATCCTCCATTCTAAAAGGAAAAACCCCTTATGAAGTGATCCATGGATGTGTACCCAGCCACGCGCACTTACGAGTATTTGGTTCATTATGTTATGCTCATAATCAAAATAGACAGCGGGATAAATTTGATAGTCGTAGCCGAAAATGTGTGTTTGTCGGGTATCCATATGGCCAAAAAGGATGGAAATTATTTGATTTGGAAACAGAAACTTTCTTTGTCTCTCGTGATGTACATTTTTTCGAAAATAAATTTCCATATTTTGAAGCCAAAAAGATGGACACTGCACCACCATTGCAAAACCCAATTATTGCCAACTCTTTAGAAACTGGAACGGACCCACATTTTCTTCATGAAGTTGCCTCCTCAAACCTAGATGAATGCATCGTCAACCAACCCATTGCATCTCCCATCCCAGCCAAGGAGGATGTTACCCTCACAGATGACTTCGACCACACTATCAACGACTCCGATCCGTGTATAGAAGCCTCGACGCTACCCGCGGATCCACCGCCGCGTCCGATGGAGACGGCGCCGTCGGTTTCTTCACCACCGCTGACGACCGCGGTTCCCCTTGGGCGAGGGCATCGCACGAAGCTGCCTTCCGTACGGTTACGCGATTTTGTCGCAGCCACCACGATACCGTCAAGCCCCTCTGTTCCGTCACCTCCTTCAACAGAATCCTCAGGTGTTTCGTATCCTATACATGATTTTGTGAATTGTGATTCCTTTTCTAACCATCATCAAAGTTTTCTTGCCTCTTTACACACCGAGCAGGAACCCCTGTTCTTTTCTCAAGTGGTCCGAGAACCCCGGTGGCGTGATGCTATGGCACAGGAGATTCATGCTCTCGAACTCAATGACACCTGGAAACTCACCGCTCTCCCTCTTGGAAAGAAGGCACTTGGGTGTAAATGGATCTACAAAATCAAATACAACTCGGATGGAACAATTGAAAGATTCAAGGCTCGATTGGTAATTCTTGGCAATCATCAAGTGGAGGGTTTGGATTACAACGAGACGTTTTCTCCTGTCGTAAAGACGGTAACCATTCGCACAACTCTAGCAGTAGCAGCCGCAAAAGATTGGGAGCCTCATCAGATGGACGTTCACAATGCGTTTCTCCATGGTGATCTTGATGATGAGGTTTATATGAAACTCCCTCCTGGCTTCCAAGAATCTCAACCAGGGGCAGTGTGCAAGCTTCAAAAGTCTCTATATGGCCTCCGACAGGCCCCCAGGTGTTGGTTTGCTAAACTATCTTCTTCTCTCACTCGTTACGGCTTCCAACAATCCCCGAAGGATCATTCCCTGTTTACTCTCAATAATAATGACATACAGTTGGTTGTGCTAGTCTACGTTGATGATCTTGTGATTGCAGGGAATAATGGTACTGCCATCCAATGTTTTAAAGGCTACTTAAATCAATGCTTTCATATGAAAGATTTTGGCCGCCTCAAGTACTTTCTGGGGGTTGAAGTTGCTCGCTCCCTCAACGGAATCTTCCTTTTTCAGAGGAAATATGCCTTAGATATCATTACTGAAGTTGGATTGTTGGGTGCGAAGCCCGCCACTACACCATGTGAAATTGAGCTCTGCTACTGGTTCTTTTCTTTCTGACCCAGCTACTTATCGTAGACTTGTTGGGAGGTTAATTTATCTGTGTTTCACTCGACCTGACCTTGCCTACAGTGTCCAAGCTTTATCTCAATTTATGCAAAATCCACGCTCCGAGCATTGGCAAGCTGCTCTTCGTGTTGTTCGATATTTAAAGGGGCATCCTGGACAAGGAATACTCCTACCTCGAGAGAACAACTTACAACTCTTTGGGTGGTGTGATTCTGATTGGGCAAGTTGTCCACTGACACGGAAATCTCTCACCGGATGGTTTATTCAACTCGGCACTTCCCCAATCTCTTGGAAAACCCAGAAACAACAAACGGTTTCTGCCTCCTCTGCCGAGGCTGAATATCGATCAATGGCTAAGACCACCCGAGAATTAAAGTGGATTAAAGACATTCTCGCTTCTCTACATGTTCCTCATCCTGACCCAATTCGTCTTTATTGTGATAGTCAAGCAACACTTCACATTGCTAAAAACCCGGTCTTCCACGAACGCACCAAACACATTGAAGTTGACTGCCACTTTGTTCGAGATGAAATCATTCACAAGCGCCTTCTTCCATCCTATGTGCCCACACATACACAACTAGCTGACCTTTTCACCAAAGCTCTCGGTGCTAAAAAGTTTGGAGCCATCTTGGTCAAGTTGGGCATTCAAGATTTACATGCTCCAACTTGAGGGGATATTACCGGACAAAATCATTATTAGACTTAATTAGACTTAATTACAGGAATATAATCACTATTAATGAGTCTATAATTAGACTTAATTATAGGAATATAATCACTATTAATAGGTCTATAATTAGTCTTAATTACAGATGTTATGGGAGAAAAAGAATCTGTACGGTTCTGTACGGTTCTAATGCTATGGTTATATATATGTATCATTGCTATAGATGAGAGACAGATTGAATAAAACAGAGAATATTCTTTCATACTTCCATATTTTTTTTAATTCCAATGATACCCTTCTAAGTATAGTGAAAAGTGTGATGTCTTCTTTTTTTTCAAGTGGTGATGGTTGTTGTTGGTGGCTGATGGTGAATGTTACTGGTTGAGGTAAGTTTTGTCGTTTATTTTTTTTTCATTTTTTTGGAAGCAACAAAACCCAGAAAAAAAAATCAACGAGGTGCAAAAATGGAGTACAAAACTAAAAACAAATATTATCTTCGCACCGAGTAATACCTCGAATACAACGAATTTTCTCACTAACCCTCTCACACACATTCAAATAATGAAGTTGCTCCCTCAAACGTTGTGATTGGAAAAGAATGAAAGTGTTGTGGTTGAAAGGGAGATATGGAGTGCAGAGGTACAACTAGAATTATTTAAAAATGTGAGATTATATTTTATTTATAATTATTTAAAATTTTTATAATGTTAAAATCGACTTTTCAAAATTAATATGAAGCTGGAGTATGAGGTAGAGAAAGAATTTACCATAATATTTTTATTACAAGCCCAAACCTTATCAATGCAATTTATTAGTGATTAACACCAATAATCCATATTTGATTTTGACTTTATGAAACTAATCTAAACTATTTCTGGTCAACATCATGAAAACTGTTATGGTTAAGGTGTGATAAGTTGGCAAGTCAAAATCTTAAGTTTAACTTTAGGTGGATATCCAATATAAAAAAAAAAATCAAGATGTTAAACTAATTTAAATAGCATTAGTTGATTCACTTGCTACTTGAACATATGTAATTTAAATAGCGTAATGAGTAGTTCATTTAATAATTGTATAATATTTTATTATATTATATTAATATTTCTATTTTTACTATAAAAAGGGAGAAATATATTAATTTTCTAAAAATTCAAACTTATTGTATAAATTTTTATTATGACTATAAAACTAAAGAACAAATCTTTTTGAACCAGTTATGAGAAACATTTTTTTGCTAAGAAAAACGTAAACATACTGTGGACATAAATCTCTACTATCAATTTATATAATTCATAATTATATAATATATAGATTTGTGTCCCTGTATCCTACATTTTAGAGATTAGACATATCTTTGTGTCCGTGTCGTATCAGTGTTTGTGTCAATATTTATACCATCAGAAAAAAACCATAAAAGTGTTCGGTTTATAGACATATAAGAAGGATACTTCAAAAAATATATCAAAATTAAAAAAAATATATTTACATATATATGTTCGGTTTGAATCCAGTGAGCTCTGAGTAGTCTTTCTCCAAGCTCTAGTGATTCAACCTCTAGAGAATGAGGGGGATCCACCTGCATAAAATACTCTGACGTTCAAGTTAATAAGAGCATAAATTTATGTGTATATAGTGAATATAGTGCTAAAATTTGAGTTGAGAGTACTCCTTGTGAATGGTCATGTATTTATAAGCCTTCATGGGCTTGGATATCTGACTTTGGTTTCTCCTGGTTTTAATGTGGCATGTTAGAGTATCATTTCATAAAATCTGAATATCATATATATAAATCAGAGTATTATGTAATATAATCAAATCATTTTATGTAATATAATAAGGGGTATTGAACAAGTAAATTAGAACATTTATGTAATACAATCAGGGATATTGTGCAGGTAAAATCATGTTAATTATGCATTTATAAGACTGTTTCCCACAATATTTACTAAATTAATATATTACACTAACATAATTATGTGGGGTTCTATAATCCAAAAACTCATGGTGATCTAGGCCTTGGGCCACCTGGCAGGTCGGGCCAATCGGTGTATGACTGGCTAAATCTGGGACGGTACACAACCCTTCAGCCTTGAGCCGAGCGAGCGAGGCGAAAAGGCTTGTTAAAAACATTTGCAGCTAACTCTGATCTACCTTTGGCGAGGGTGTAGATTCGGTCGGACAGTTTGGCTGAATCTGAGTTGCTTCGAAGTTAATGCTGATCGCATACTCCCTAAATCCGATGTAGATTTAGAGGCAACTGGTTTTTGTTCCAAGTTGCTTTTGATCAGACTGCTCGAATTCGAGTATTGTTCCATCCTGTTCCACAAAAAAACACAAATTTTGTATGAATTGGACCAACCCCAGGTTCTTCACCCGAGTGAGGTTTTTAAATTGGACTGATTGTTGTCGGCACCCCCTAGGCTCTTCACCTGACTGAGTGAGAATTTTTAAATTGGATCGATAATTGTCAGCACCCTTCAGGCTCTTCACCTGAGTGAGGATTTTTAAATTGGACTGACCGTTGTTGGCACTCCAGGCTCTTCACCTGAGTGAGGATTTTTAAATTGGACCGATCATCGTCGACACCCCTTAGGCTCTTCACCTGAGTGAGGATTTTTAAATTGGACCGATCATCGTCGACTCCCCTTAGACTCTTCACCTGAGTGAGGATTCTTTTTAAATTTGATCGATCGTTTTCAGCACCCCTCTTCACCTAAGTGAGGATTTTTAAATTGGACCGATCGTTGTCGACACCCCCCAAGCTCTTCACCTGAGTGGGGATTTTTAAATTCGACTGATCGTTGTTGACAGTCACATTTTTTAAACTGATCGTTGTCGGCACCCCACGCTCTTCACCTGAGTGAGGATTTTTAAATTGGATCGATCGTTGTCGGAACCCCAGACTCTTCACCTGAGTGAGGTTTTTTAAATTGGACCGATCGTTGTAGCACCCTAGGCTCTTCACCTAAGTGAGGATTTTTAAATTGGATTGATCGTGGTCGGCACCCCAGACTCTTCACCCGAGTGAGGATTTTTAAATTGGTTTGGACCGAGGTCGTGCTCCTACAAATTTGAAACTTGTACACCATGTAGTATACTGAATAAACAATCTTAATTTCAATCAACATCAATTTCAAATAAATCAAATTGTACCAAATACAAATCAACAAAAAATTCACAAATATTTAATTAATATTTATATTGTTTCAATCAACATAATAAGTAAAATAGGACACTTATAAATCATTGTCACAATAATATTCATTAATGACATAAACTCATAACAATTATTTATTTCTTTGATATTTTGTGACATGAATGTGAAACATCATCATCTTTATATTTTGTTGTTTTATAAAATTAAAGTATCTTTTATTTTTTTCACCTAAAAATAGTAATGATTTATTTTACCAAAATATCTAATTCTTTCTCATGTATTGAATTACTAATCATATTAAAAATCATATCCACATTGAAATTGACTTTTCTAATATTTTTCCTTAATTATCTTTTAAACATAGATTAAAATGTTGAAATAATATTTTATTTTTATAAAATATATAATGGGAGGAAAGTAAATAATAATTTGATAGTGCATGAATATAATATACATAGAATGAATTTAAGACATAATAAAAATGCATACGTCTTTGTAATTTTTTTTTTTTTCTAAATGGATTTTTTATACTTTAAAATATACGATTTTCATTGATATAAAAAAAAATTAAAAAAATATTATTTTATTTAATTAGTTTAACATTATGTGTCTTCACTTTTTTTAAACATTTCATGAATTACATCAAGATGTCATTTACTATTGTCTGAATCTAGAGAATTTAGCAGAGAAAAATACTTTTCATTGATAATTGCAGCTTGTGGGTTATGACTCACCTTTTCAGTTTTCTTGTAATAATGAGAAAGTTACTTACCGTTGACAATTAATTGAAATTATTGGGAGGTTACTTACCGTTCACAATTAATTGTTTTTATTATTATTGTCTCCTAGAACCATTATATATAGTAGTTTCCTTCCAGCAATGTAACACACAACAAATAGCAACATACACTTGCTTTCTCTCTCTTTTCATATACTCTCTATTTCTTCTCTTGGGTGTAAGTGTTTAAACCCATATAGAGAGCATTTGTTTTGGGGCTATTTATCTATTAGCCTTAGAGTAATTCATTGTACTCCCTATGCCATTATAGTGGAAGTTTTGACTCTCTTGTCTATGGTTTTTTACCTCTATTTTAAAGGGGTTTTCCACCTAAAAAATTCTGGTATCTCTCATTTGTCCTGTTACTTTAAGTTCTCATAATCATAATCTTTGGTTGAAAGTATCATGCTTCCACACACGATATGATATCCCTACACAACTTCCTTTTTTTTTCAAAATTAATAGTTAAAAATTGTAATAAAAATTATATCTTATTAAAAGTAAAATCAATATTAAAATAATTATTCTAAGTAAGTTGGTAGTAAGAACAGTTTTACCTGCTCCACGGTAGACGTCAAATGTTCTCGCAATCAGATGTGGTGATTAATACTCTTTCTTCCTCCAACTCACTAAAGTGCCTTTTAAGAACAAACTCGTGACGAAAAGCCGACCTTCAAAACGAACAATCCCTCAAATGCAACAATTGACTCTAATGATATTATCTCTCGAACTTGAAATCAGAACCATAAAAATATATATATATATATATATATATATATATATATATATATATATAATTAAAGACAACGAAAAGTCCTTCAGCGTGTGTTTGCTTCCCACGGAAGATTTCCGCAAGCAAAAATATTAAAAAAAAATACAAAAATCAATTAAAAAAAAGTGATGAAAAAAAATCGATTTTCCTTCTTCATATAATTGCGAACATTTGCAAAGAAAATAAAAGGTTATATAATAAAATATATGTATATATGTATTCGTTACAGTGTATCACATCATTATTACTGGAACACATAAATGAATACATATTTCATTATATACATACGATTATAAATATTATATTAAATATATATTATATTTTTATATTATTAATTTATTAATATTAATATTTATATTATAATAAAATAAATAAAATTCATTATGTAATATAATATATAATAATAATTATTATTATTATTATTATTAAAATAATCAAAAATATTAAAAACATATAAAACCATAATTAAAATAAATTTATTAAATAACAACTATAATAAATAATTAATTATAAATAATAAATAAAATTAAATAATAATAATAATAAAATTTAAATTGTTAATTAATTATAAAAAATGTATTTTTATTTAGTTAAAATTAATTTATAAATAAATAAATTATTATTATTATATTTATATATTATTTTATAATTTTTTAAATTTATTATATCTACCAAATCATTCACAAATTTTTATAATTTTTTTTACTTCCACTTTATTTATCTTAATCTAAACCACCTTCATTTTCCTTATATATATTTTTTAAAATTTACTATATTAAATTTATTTCCTAATCCAAAGAAAGTATCAATGCCAACAAAGCTCCACCACTGTTCTAAAGTATATTTATAACTAAAGCAATTAATTTCCTACTTCGATATTTTTGGAAGTAAAATATATTATAAGTAAAAAAATTATACTTGCTTATGAATTTTACATAGCCAAATGCATACCGATTGCTTTTAAGTACTTATAGTATAACATAAAAAAAGGTAATGAAAGAGAGAGCGAGAGTAATTTGGTCTTATGAGTGGTTCTAATTATATCAAGTATAGATAAAGTTAAACAAATTAATTATTGAATTTCATTTCATAAATTTTATCATCTTTTTAAAGTTAATTTTTGTTTATATTTTCTCTAAGATTTTGGACTCATTGTTCGAGTTTTCCAAGATTTGAGTTTGTCCTAGTGTTAGCACAAAAGAAAAGATAAGTTATTAATCCGATCTTATTTAGAGTAAGTTTCTCTTTGTTTCTTTTCTTGATATGATTTTTTGTTGAGTTGTTTTCATGCTTAGGGTATATTCTCATGGATAAAGATGAATATCTGATGGTCTAGAGTCGTGGTGATATATTTAATTTGATGATCAGAGTGTTTTTGTGAGCAAATTTGAGCTTCTTGTGTTAAAATGAGAATAATTGGGTTTTGGCTTAGAGTAGTTGAATTTTCTTGGTAGGGAAACTACCTTAGAAGACCTACTTGATGATTTTGATATAAAGTTTATTTCGTTTGTGAAGGTTTCAATAGAATAGTGTTATGTTGCATGATTACGCTTGAACTTATTTGGTTGCATGTGAGTTTAAAGTCCTTTGGTTGGATGCTAGTCTAACTTCTTTGGCGCATGTAAGTACATAGTTCATTTGATGCACATTGATTCTCTATTTTTTAATTGGCATGTTGAGTCAAACGTTTCTTTAGTTGTGTGAAGTTTGATGATTTTCAACTGTATGTCGGGTTGTGCATTTCTCAATTACACATTAAGTTTGATGTTCTTAAACTACATGATGAGTCAAAAGTTTTTGCACTGTATGTTGAATTATAATTCTTTCTTATTTGTTTAATCAGAGTCTTCATTCTACTTAAAAAGTCTTGAAGTTAATTTCTTTGTTGTAACATCCCTATATTTTTCCATATCTAATAAACAAAATCTACATATCAAAATAAATATATAAACACAATACAAATATGTTTACAACACTTTTATATAGTATTTTAAAATATATCCCTTTTCATATGACTTTAAATATTTACATAAAATTAAAACAAATATTTAAAAAAAATAAACATTTTTATTATCCAGCTTCTCTATGAGGAGTTCTATCACTTGTAACATCATCCACTCCCATGTAAATACACAATCATCACAAATTAAAGAAAACAACCACAAAATAAAGCAAAAGGTAAGCTAGCCATTTTTAAAACTTTTAATATAATTATAACTTTAAATATCCGCATAAAGCCATCAATTTTCATGCATTTCCACGTAACTATCAAGTGTTTATCCACATTCAAAGTTCATATTTCTCATGTCAAACTTCTACTGACTCACAGCACATAGACATTTGACTCTACTTTCGGAAGACTCGTGCATTAACTTAGACTCAGAGATATGCACCTCTCATACTATCTCACTGTGAAATCCACACAGCTATGCGCATAAAAAATCTCAATATCATCTATCTCCTAGTATGACAGGGTTAACTCATATAACAGGTCAAGTTAGTTATCTTTCAAACAACTTACCCATTCATATGAACCTCATTCGACTGTCACCACCTGAATAACTTCATCTATATGATTTCATTATCTCAGGAGAGTCAGGATATCTCCTTCTAGACGAATCCCTAGTTATGCACATCCTAAAAAAATCTTACCACGATATTTTCTTTCCTGAAAATACTATGTTTTGATTAAGATTCATATTCCACATCTCACAATATCCAAAATCACACAATTAAATCATACCAAAACTTATAATTTCAAACCATACAAAAATTCATCCATTAATCACATAAATATCTAATCAAAGGATTTTTCAATTAATTATACATAATTTATTTTTTTTTTACATAATTTATAAGTAAAACTACAGAATAGAAATAAACTAACCTTTTTAAACCAAAGATAAAAAAATTCAGTTCTAGGTGTTTTTTTTACATAGAGTCTAACTTAAGCGAAAATCATCTTGCTTGAGCGAGAAAGAGTATCGCTAAAGTGAAAAGTCTCTTGCTTGAGCGATATTGAACCCAAGAACACCCAAAATTTCATCTCAGGTCTTGCCTGGACGAGATTTCTTCTCACTTAAGTGAAAACGGACTCGAGAGCACCTCATCTTTTCATTTTGTTCTCGTTTGAGCAAGAATTATCTCGTATGAGCGGATAATTCTCGCCTGAGCGAGATATGTAGTAAAATATGCAAAAACCTATTCTGAACTAATAAAATTTCATTCAACTTATAATTTTATAAATCTACACATTCAATTGACAGTTCGCCCTCATATATGCACTCTAAATCAATAATCATCTAAAACCAAACAATCAATTCTCTTCAAACATCACATTTTATGTAATTCAACAAATTATTCAAACTCAATTCAACTAATTTATATTACCATTCTAACACTTTCAATTCTCAATCACAAACACTTTCAATAATATATTCACTTTAAAATCAATATATAATATTTAAATTAACCATTTCAGTCAATATATTAATTTACTCTTAAAAAAAATCCTGCAAGCAAAATTGGAATTGGTGACCACGTCACCTTCACATCCAGATCTTTTAACTTAGGGCTATTGAAAAGAATAAGACTAGCTTCCCTTACTTGAACTTGAGCAAATGCTCACTAAGAGCTTCAAACCTACTAAAAACTCAAGGGTAGCTTAACCTGCACCACAGAGTCTATAAAAAATCTAATTGTATCACTAGGACGTTGAGCTAACAGATACTACTTCTGAAGAAAAAATCATCACGTGCAAGCTTAAATTAAAGGCAAACCTAACCAGATCAAAACTAACTCAAGAAAAATGAGCCAAAAATGAACTTTCTTTATCTAAGTTTTTGATCGGGCAATCTTGTAGAGTTCATTGTCAGGAGTCCAATGAAGAACTTTGATTGTCAAACTGATAAGCAAGAAGGTCAAAATCTTAGAAAGAATGCAGAGGAAAGGAAAAATGACTTTTAAGAGAGATGATGGTTCTTTTAAAATGAAACCTGAATAACTGAATTTCAATTTATATAGTCTTCTCACTTTAATAATAAAATATTCAGGTGTCATTTTAAATTGTACCACTTCTACTCTAAGACTAATTTTCTCGATCCTTGCAATTGTATTTAGGGAGGAATAATCTTATGAAACTAGAGAGGGGATTCGATTCAAAGTTCAAGAGATAAATATTTTATTTTCTAGAAGGATCTATGTGCTAGTGCAAAAGGTTCGTCTAAGTTGCCAAGTGAGACTATCCATTGAGACACTCTAGTGAAGGTTTCATTTGATACCATTGCTCAACAAAAGCAAACACACCCAAACGAATGTTTGTCTAAGTTGTTAAGTTAAAGTATTGCCTAAGTTGCTAAGTTAGAGTATTGTCTAAGTCACTCTAGTGAGTACTTCGTCTTATACCTTCACTTGTGAAAGTAGTTGTGTTTAAGTGGAAGAATAATCTAGGTCACTCTAATGAGTGCTTATTTGATATCATCGCTCAATGAAAGCAGATACGTTAAGCGAAATATCATTTGAGTCACTCCAGTGAATTTATCATCTGATACCCTTATCTATCAGAACTATTTTTGTTTAAGTTAAAGTATTGTCTGATGTTATAATATAGCAAAATCACATGTAGAACACGAGAGAATAAAATATGAACTAATATTTCAAAAATGATATAACATAATTAAATACATAAATAATGTTAACAATTATTTATCATAAATCAAACCAAACATAACATTGAATAAAGATAACTTCTTCAAGAATATCAATATTAAGGGTGGATATAAAAACTAACACATCTAAATACCTCTCGAAAAATCCAACAATATATTTAGCTTCTTACAACCTTGAATGACAAAGTAATTTTTACCAATGAACATCTCATTTTAGTTCGTACATCACATCTCAACCATATTGGTAACTAGTGACTATGCAAAACATCACATTATTATCACATATTCATATACACAACGTATCATTACATTATAAGAAAATCATTAAATAAAAACTAATTTTAGAGACTAAAAATAATTAATCACTATATTGACTAAATTAGATACGATTTTAGAGATTAATTTTTTTTTGGTATCTAAAGTAGTTTTTATTATTAATAAAATTTATAAATTATTTTCTAAATTGATATCTAATTAGCTACCCAATTAACTAATTTGATACTAATTTATAAACTAGTTTATTAATTTAAAAACTAATTTATATATCAATATTGTTCTAGTCTATAAAATAATATATAATTTAGTAAATATAACAACTAATTATTTTTGTTTTTATAATTGATTTTTATTTAATGATTTTTTTAGTAGTGTTAATCGAATTTCATGCTTCATAACCTATCATCATTAAAACATATCATATATGACATCAATAATAAAATAACATCTTTAAATAACAATCAATAATAAAATAACATCTTTAAATATCTTCATATGTTATGTAAATATGCAAATATAATTTATCAAATTAAAAAATATCAATTTCATAATATAAATGTAGTTTGAGTGATACAATTCTCACTTAAGTAAAATTTAACCAAAAAAGAAGAATTAGTTTCTATAAGAATCTCTTGCTTGAACAAGAATCTTTAGTCTGAGCAATAATCCCTAGCTTTAGTGAAAATGCATCATAGAAAAGTTTGTTCTCTTTTATTCTTTCTCGAAGTTTCGCTTAAACGATAGTTATCTCTTAAAAAAAACACTAAAAAAATATTGTCTTTTTTATTTATTTTTCTTGAGTAGTAAAATGCCAAAAATAAAATTAGGTAACAACTAAAAAATCAACAAAAACATATTCTAACAATTCAAACAATATGAGGAAGTTGAAAACCTTATTTAACTTTACAATATTAATTTAAAACTCATATATCACTATATTAATTCAAAATTACTACTTCAAATCAAAAGACAACATAACTTTCTCATAATCTAAATTAATCAAATTGTATATAATTCAAGTCACTTACCACTAATTAATATATATATATATATATATATATATTATTTATTTATTTATTTTTTAAATCAAAAATCAAAAGTTTTCATATCCTTGCATTATTTCATACAACTAACAAATTTGTACATTTGGGACCAATGCTATTTTTTCTCATATACATCACTCATCAATCCAAAATTCAACTCAACTTTAAAAGTTAGGGGAGTCATAACTTCCTCTCAAAATATCTGATTAATCAAATGTATAATTACAAATCTTGTTTAACATAAATTTCAAAAATTAATTTATTTAACTTTAATTTTACATACGGCAACAAAAACCTCCTGCATGCAACTAAAATAAAATAAAAATGAAGAAAACTTAATATTTAAGAAAGAAGATAACAGATTACTCTAATTAAAATTTTAATAATGAATAAGAACTGATTCACACTCTATCATCATATTATTGGCACTCTCTGATACAATCATTCAGTGGAAAAACGAACTGAAAATTTAAAGATTTGATTTGTGATTAGGCCTTGCAGCCTGGGATAGGAAAGTGTGGAATGAGTTCATTAATATAGTCTGCTTGTTTAGGTTGTTTCCATAAGTGTTATACGAAATATTACGGGTTAACTCGTTGATAATTTTGGGTTAACTCGTTCATCTGTATAAATAAATAAAAAATTAAATCATAATTCACTAATCTATTATTACAGTGTTATCTTTATTTTATTTTAAAAATTAAATTTAATATAAAAAATAAATATTTTATTTTAATCATCTAAAGGAATTAATATTAAAAATGAAAGTGAATTTAGTTTTAAGTAAAGTCTTATATTTAAAATTTATTAATAAAAAAAATAATATAAAATACTTTGTATCAAAACTTTTATAAGATACTCTAATATATTTAGATACATATATATAGAAAAAATAGATGTAAAATAAAACTTTAATTATTTTTAATCAAATATTCTAACAGAATTTATATTTTTATCTTAATTAGATTAATTGAAACAGGAATAAATTTTTAATTTTTCAACAACCAAAATATGTTTTTATATAATAAAATTTTATTTTTTTATGCAGATTGTTCCCCAAGCCCACAAGCTACCTTTTTATGTGAGACGTGTCAGTGAAAGGAGGCTGCACTCTTTGCACAGGACGAACCAACCCAACCCATATTTTACAAGTCAAATGCGGAATGGGCCTATACAAGGTGGAGTAGCCCGCATTACCATCCTTATTTGTGGTTATCAAAGAGAAAATGTATTTAGTTATAAAATATTATTTTACTCTATCAAATAATATTTACTTACTTTGAAATCAAATATAAAAAAATAATAATTTATTTTTATATGAATTAAAAAATCAGTTAATAAAATATAGATTTAATAAAAAATCAAAATATTATGAATGTTGTCCTTTTTATTTTATTAATCTTAAAAGGTAGTACTTTTTTTTACCATTTTAAATTATTAATAAACACACGCATTTAAATTTTAGCATAAAACAAAATAAGATGTCACTATTTTCAACTTTACCGTATTTCCTCTCATTTTTCATAGTATGTTTAGTATGAACAATCGTGATTTCATGAGAAAATTCATGGTAAGACAAATTCATAATGTCTATATACACACAAATGTAGAATATTTATATAATAGGAGACTTAGATAATACTTTTATTTATATAATGGGAGACTTTGATAATTTTTGAAAAAAATAGAATAATTATATTAACATTTTTTATGAGCTTTAGTTGAAAAAATTTACATCGATTAAAAAAATTATATGTTATAATTAAATGTAAATTCTACTGATTCTATAAAATTGAATTAAATTTAAGTTTATTTTTTAATAATTTATAAAATTATATTTTTTTATAGTGTAACACTTTTTAAATCTTGAAAAGTTAATATAATGTGTAGAAGTGTTGATATAATATCTTTTAAGATAATTAAAGAAATTAAGGGGAATAGAAAATGAGATAATAAGAGAAAATTGATTGATTTTAATGTGAGTGGAGTATATAGTCAAAGAATTATTGGGCGGTGATTGAAATGCATTCCCAAAAGAATGAGATTGACGGAAGTGGAAAGTAATAGTCGAAGAAAATAAGATGTATAATCTAATGATAAAATTAAAGGAATTTAGAAAATTGAATTCGTTTTATTTATTTTTGTTTCTAAAGGGATGAAAGTTTATACTGAAACCCCTTGCTAGGGACGGTAAAGGAACCCTTCTTTGTTTGGGTCATCAATTTCACTGGACCATGCTCCATACATAATCAGAATAATTATATTAATAATTAAATAAAAAATTAAGGAATCAATTAAGATAGATATTTTAATTATAAAAAATAAAAAATGATTCAAGATAATTTTAAAAAGTAAAACCAAACACAGCCCTTTAAATAAAACAGCAGAAACAAAGTAAATAACGCCACTTCATTGCACTCCCCAGCATATTCGAGACCAAATACGAATCCAAACACAGCATAACCAGCACCAATCACAAAAAAGAAAAATATTGCGTAATTTTATTTTAAATTCACCAAATATACTAACAACATTCTTTTATTATTATTACTTAAAATCGATTGGAAACAATCAATTTTGGCGAGATTCTCTCTACATTTAATAATTATCTATTCAATAAAATTGAAATAAAAATTAGTGAAGAAGAATGTTATTATTAGGGTTTATCAATTTTTATAGTGTGACGGCAGTATATTGTGGTTGTGGATATAATTTCTTTTACTAATTACTTACCTATAAAATTTAAGGTGATTATTTGAATATAGAAATCTTTATGGAAGCAAATAGTGAGAGTAATAAAGTAAAATACAAGCTCTTAAAAAAAGTGATTATTATTATTATTTGTGAGTGACATTAGAGAGAGAAGGAGTATTAGAGGAGGGAGAGGGCGCATTTCAGCAGGAACAACTGAGATTGCAGAAACTCAGCATCGTGTTGGAGAGAGAGTGAGAGAGAGAGAGAGAGAGAGAGAGAGAGAGAGAAAGAGAAAGAGAGAGACGGAAATGCATTTTGTGAACACTGGAGCTTCTCTTCAATCTCAATCTCAATCTCAATAATAACAACTATATTTAACAGTAATAATCCCTTTGGAACCAAAACGACGCGTCACTTGAGTTTGATGTGTATGCGTGTTTCGTCGTTTCTACTCGGTGCTGTTGTTGTTATTGTTGTTGATTAGCCTCACTCGTTCGTTCGTTCTTTCGTTCGCGACCACACATAACCGTTGGATTTCGTTGATGGCTTCGACCACCACCTCCTCCCTCTGCACGTGGCTCGTCGCGGCTTGCATGTCAGTCACGTGCGACGCCGACCGCACCAGAACCCCTCAAGCAATGTTCCGCTCCTCCAAGAAGTCCCGCACTTCCCAATTCTCTCTTTCTGGATCCGCTCATTCTGGTATTTCCTTCTATTCAAATCTCGTCTTTAGATTTTCTCGCGATTTCTCAGATTCTCGATTCTCACCTCAATCTTTAACGTTGAATCTGGCTCTGCTTTCGTGAACTCAACCCTGTCTTGTTAATTTATTTATTTTTATTGTTTGGTGGAGTTTGTGTTTTCATTTTGGATCTTTGTTTTTGTTTTTTAATTAAGTGGGGCTGTTGGCTTATTTGATTCCGGTTGAATTTTCGAAGGGTGTCTGGTACCTGCTATGTTGCTTGAGGGAAATTATTTGGTTAGGTTAGCACTGGATACTCGCGCGTCACTTCACTAATTTGCCTCCAGTGTTTATCGTACGGGCACGGGTGAAAACCATTCCCAAATTTTCTTTACTTATTGATTAATTAATCAATCTTGTAATTATGGTTTTTTGTTGTCATTGCAATATCATGGAGATTGTTCATCGTGTCTTTGTGTGTGTGTACGGAGCATTACTTTAAATATGAAAAGGCAGTTATGGTTTTTCTTCTTTTTTTCTTTTTTCCTGAAATACCAGTTGCGGTGAAGTGTTCATGTGCCAAAAGTTGAAAGTATCGCCCCATGTATGGGCACCTCTTTGGCGTAGTTTTTCTTTGGGCACTTTCCATACATATATGAGTGAAAAAATTGTGACGTGTTTAATTAATGCCTTTATAATATTAGTTGTGGTATGTTAAAACACGAGGGGACAATGAACGAGTCTTTGTTCCTATGGTATGGATGGAAAATAGATGTGGGAGAAACTGCATGGCAAATGGTTTGGCACCTTGTTCTTTTGTATTTTAAACTTTCTCGAGTTTGGACATGTTTATGTCTATGCTGATTCATATAGGGATGGGCTGGTTCAGCCATCTCTTTTATTATTATTATTATAATTATTAATATTTAAAAATTCTAAACACCGGATGGAAATTTAGGCCTGCTTCTATATCATGATGTTTAATAACATTTTTGTAATACAGTTCACTTAAAACTTGAAGAGGTTTTAGTCTTTGCTGGTGGTTGTATTTCCTGCCTAACATTCATATGCACCTTTAGGATTAAGGTTTCTTTACAATTAGAAGATACAATTTTTCAAGTGGTAGGCATCTACTTTCTTGAATGGTAGGCATGTGCTGGTGATTTTGAACTTTGAAGTTGTGGTGATGTAGATAGAAGGAATCCAAATTTTGAGCATTATTTTATGTCCCATGATTCATATGTCATCTTATAATTGTTGAGTGGTGACCTATGCAATTGGAATTGTGAATTTCAAGGTAAAACAATGGCTGTAGCTTTACAACCTACCCAAGAGGTCACGACAATAAAAAAACCTCCTACGAAGCAAAGGCGAGTAGTTGTGACAGGATTGGGAGTGGTTACACCACTTGGGCATGATCCAGATACCTTCTACAATAATTTGCTCAATGGTGTTAGTGGCATAAGCGAGATTGAAACATTTGATTGTGCAGAATATCCAACTGTAGGTTACATTTTACTCAAATTGTATTTTCTGTTGGTTGCTGCTGTAGATTTTGTTCTCAAATATTATCTGTTTGCAGAGGATTGCTGGTGAAATCAAGTCTTTCTCAACTGATGGCTGGGTAGCACCAAAGCTTTCAAAGAGAATGGATAAATTTATGCTCTATATGCTGACAGCTGGCAAAAAAGCCTTGGTTGATGCTGGAATTACTGAAGATTTAATGGATGAGTTAAATAAAGAAAAGTGTGGAGTTCTGATTGGCTCGGCAATGGGTGGCATGAAGGTTGAGATTCAATACCTGATAATAATTTACTTTTGTGACATTCACTAGTATGATTTTTATGTAGAAGCATCATAACATCTTTAACATATTGTGACCCCTGCTGGTGTTGTGTATTAAACAGGTTTTCAATGATGCCATTGAAGCTTTACGAATCTCGTATAAGAAGATGAATCCTTTTTGTGTACCTTTTGCAACAACAAATATGGGTTCTGCCATGCTTGCTATGGATCTGGTCTGTTTAAAAGATCTTTGGACACAGTGTCTTGACTTTTTTTGTCACCAGCTTGTTCTTTTTTATGTCCACATTGTCTGAAGCTTTCAAGGAATGATTTATTTTATGGATTGCAGGGATGGATGGGCCCTAATTATTCTATTTCTACTGCTTGTGCTACAAGTAACTTCTGTATATTGAATGCAGCAAACCATATCATTAGGGGTGAAGCTGTAAGTATTTTGCTATTTTAGATTTCCCATATTTTCCCTTACTGTTTCTTTGTTGGACAAAAAAATTGGTTTAATGATGTTCTCATTATGTCAAAAGGTGTTAACAAATTTAGTAAATATGAAATTTGTCTGCAGGATGTGATGCTTTGTGGTGGCTCAGATGCTGCGATTATACCAATTGGTATTATTTTGTCACTCTTTCTTTCATGGCTTGTGTGGAATTATCTTGCCATGAACACTATTAATCCAGCAATCATTGGTGCAGGTTTGGGAGGCTTTGTGGCCTGCAGAGCACTCTCACAAAGGAATACCGATCCTACCAAAGCTTCACGCCCTTGGGACATTGTAATATTATAACTTTACTAAAACTGTTGTAAATTGCAATGATTCATGAGTTCATCAACCGAACCTTGGATTTTTCAAAATAAAATAAAATGATTAGATTGTGTTCGGCAGCTAAGAAGCACTGACACTTGGCTGAGCTGTTTCAAAGCTTTGTTAGAAACAGCATGGACACTCTAAATTCTTTTAGTTGCACTTTTTTCTTTTATTGTTAAACTTTTATAACAATACAATTGAAATATCATAATAATTTGATAGAGTTTAACATTGTATTATTGTCTATAATGACTTGTTTATTTGAAAACATGAATCATCTTTCGCAAGTTAAGATTTCTAATTTTTGCTATATTATAGCTGTATTATGCCTGATTTTTATTAATGGTCATATTTGTGCTTTCTAGTTCAGCACATGATTTATTTAAGGGAATCACCATTTCGAATATGCTAAAATGATGAGATCAGACAGCCTTTCTACATAATGAGGATTCATTACCCTCTATATTTTTTACCAGCCTACTTTTTTCCAATTATGATATGTAGAGACTGGGTGAATAGCCTTTGCTTTTTTAATAAATTGCAGTGCTTGCAGTTTTGGTTTAAGTGCTTAAGCTTTCCTTCTTGATGTGCGCTTTTGTTACTAACCATCCACTTGTGGTTATGATATTACAGAACCGCGATGGATTTGTCATGGGAGAAGGGGCTGGAGTTTTGCTCTTAGAAGAACTGGAGCATGCTAAGGTACTACTAATTGGATATAATAATTTGAGTACAAAAAATCTATTCCTTATATTAGGATTTACCTTTATACTTCTGTTCCTTTCAACAGTATAAGAACTCTTGATGCATCAGTTCTATCTTTTGTTAGGACTGTTCTTCAAACTTGTCATTACCACTTCCTACAACTAATTCTCTCCCAATCTTTATTTGACGTGTATATTATCACAAAATTAAATGCATACATCACCTTTGGCAATACATATACGTAACTTTTTGTGTATAATTTTTTATTTTACATTGCAGAAAAGAGGTGCAAACATATATGCTGAATTCCTTGGTGGAAGTTTCACCTGTGATGCATATCATGTGACTGAGCCACGTCCTGATGGTAAAATGTTAAATGCTAAAAGCTCTTTGTATTCATATAATATTGGGACAAAACTTTGAAGTAAGACATGCTCACACATGTGTTTTCAAAAAGAGTTCACACAATTTAGATTTTTGTTGATGTTTTCCTCTTGGTTGAAATATTCTTGCTTAACTGTTGTGAGTTATTTTATGATTTAGGCTAGCTTTTATTGATTCATGCTATGTTTCAGCACTTTCACTCGTATGAATGCTAAACTGCTAATTCTGAAGCATTTCAGTTGAATTATTTAAACACTCAAATAGATGCCTAAGCTGCTAATTCTGAAGCATTTCAGTTTGAATGTTTAAAATTAGTGCTTTAAAATTCTCAGTGTGATTGAAACGGTCAATAATCTGTCTTCCTATCATCCCCAAACATTGGAATGTAATTACTCTCTTTTATCATGACAATACCAGAATAGTGAAAGATGAAATATATCCTGCTTCATTTTCTTTATGGTTCTGGAGTTAGATTTAACTTTTTAGGTTCATGTTGATATAGCTTTTTAATATTATGAATTTTTCTTCGAAAAAATGATCCACTTGTGTCCCTGCAGATCATTCGAGAGTTACGATTGCACTTAACGTTTTATTTGTTCCATCTTAAACAGGGGCTGGTGTTATACTTTGCATTGAAAAGGCATTAGCTCAGTCTGGAATATCAAAAGAGGATGTGAATTACATAAATGCACATGCCACATCCACACCAGCTGGAGATCTTAAAGAGTATCAAGCTCTAATACATTGTTTTGGTCAAAACCCTGAGGTAAATTTCGCTTTGGTTTGATAACCCATTTGGTACACTTACACTTTTAATCTGTTTTAGTCCATATAATTTTGTACTATAGGGACGAAAATGAATTGGGTAGAGACTACAACATGTAAAAATGTAAGGTTTGAGCAAGTATACGGACCAAAATAGTTATTGAACATTTCTCTTTACATGATATTATTGCTATTGTTCTCATTCTAGCCAATTAAAAGGTAATTATGGTTTCCTTTTTTCAAAATTGTCTTTATTAATGCTGTTATTTATCATAATACAGTTAAAAGTGAATTCTACAAAATCCATGATTGGTCATCTACTAGGGGCAGCTGGTGGTGTGGAAGCTGTAGCCACAGTACAGGTTAAAACTCGTAATCACTTGTGTAGTAGCTAAATTTTCAACACTAAATATATTTCAAAGCTTTATTTTTGCTCAATGCAGGCAATTAAGAGAGGGTGGGTTCATCCCAATATCAACCTAGAAAACCCAGATAAAGGAGTGGTAAGTGTTACCTATTGCAACAACCCTTTTACTTAAAATTGTGTTGCCACGTTATTTATAACACAATTATCTAATTTGGTCAAATGAAAAACAAAGGATGCTAGAGTGCTTGTTGGCTCAAAGAAAGAGAGACTGGATATCAAGGCAGCCTTATCAAATTCATTTGGTTTTGGGGGTCACAATTCTTCGATCATATTTGCACCCTTCAAGTGAAACAGATTTCATAGGGAACTACTTTCTTATTATTAGGTAAGGTTTATATCTCAGTTATAAAAGGATCTGTCTGTCTCTCTCTCTCTCTCTCTGCTGCAGAGTTAAGTTTGTTTTTTGTGTGGTTGCAGTTACTGAGTACCCAGACAGTTATTGCATACTAACTCCTGCGTTTGGTTGGGTGAGAATATATGCGGTGTGGATTACTTGGTTGGAGGGGAAATCGTTGAGAAAAAATGTTTGTTGTTGGGATGGGTTTGTGTGCCTAAAGAATATGAGAGTTGATAGATTATCCGGTGCTCCTGGTCTGGTCTGGTGGAAGAGAGTGAGTGAGTCGCGGTTAGAGTAGGAGTTGACCCACTTTTGATGTAACCGTTTAACAACCTTTTTTATGGGATACACTCTTCTTTTGTTTCATTCCCATGTACAAACAAATACACCATCATGCCATTCCTCCGTTTTCTCATTTATTTGTTACTTAATCTTTATAATTTTTCAAAATATCAATTACAATTCAAATCAAATCAAAATATTCAAGATACTATTATTTATATTTTGTACAAATTCAAAACATTAATACCATACAAATACGTTGGTTGTAGAGATTAATTATTGACAAGATTGGTGGGTAATCCGTGCAGTAACATTGGAACTGCAGTCGATGAATTAAAAGTTATATATATATAATATTCGTTTTTAACCAGTTTATATAGCTGTGTTGCTTATTTTTATTATGAACTTGTATTGTTATGAATAATTTTATTTACTATGAAATTACATTGTTTACACTTTATTTGTTATTTTGCAATTTCTTCATCCATTTATATGATCCTTTTCATAAATTTCTTTTTTCTGTAAACCTCCTTTAGTAACCGAATGAGTTTTTTCTTTCTAAAATACCTAAATTAATTATTATATTTTTACTAAAAAAATAATAAATACTAAGTTATTAACATAAAGTTTATCTTTTATTTAAAATTATAAATACTTTAGGTGTATCAAAGTCCACTCCCACCTACTTTATAGTAAGATGATGCAAACAAACTGTTAACAAAGATTTAAACAAGTAAAAAATATCCTATGAGCAACTAATCATATTTTATTTTTTTTAATGACGAACTTAAGTGATGAGATTCTTTTAAACAAAATTTTATCGCTTAAACGAAGAATTTTAGTTTTAGAAATCTTAATTTAGTCTTTACTTTACTTAAAAAAGAGAAGAACTTTACTTGAAAATATTATTCAACTAACTTGTTATAAGGAATATATTTAACACCTGATATAAACTCAATCGTTCTTAAGATGAATTTTCACTTATTCCTTAAGTAAGTAAACTTCTATCCATATATGCACTAATACTTCAAAATTTATTAGTTAATACTATCTTCTCATCATCTAAGTAACTTGGTATAATTTTACATACTATAAATTAACACTCAAATTATCTACTAATCTTATATGCATATACCATACAATTATTGTTTTGTACATTTCAAACAAATATCAACTTTACTCTAAAAAATCCTTTAGAATTTGGGGAGAAGAAAACCAAATCACTTAAGAAACCTCTTATATTACTTTAACGAATTTTACCTTAAATATCAACAATTTAATAAACTTAAATCAAATAAACCTAACATGCATTAACAATACCTAAAAGGAGGAAATCATAATTTTAATTGAAGAGATAAAGTATAACTTACCTCAAAGAAAATCCTACATAGAACTTGTACATTGTTCTTAACTAGTTTGAATTTCTCAAGGCTTCCCAAAGAATGGAAGAGAAGGTTGAATTTAAGACAATTGAGAAGTTGGAATAATAATAATAATAATAATTTGATCATTAATAAATGATACCTACTTTAGATTCATTATATTTATTCTTGAGTGGTATTTTGGTAGATGGGTCTTAATTACTAATCTCATTATCTTATTATTTAATTGATGGCGTAACTACTCCATTAGTGATTTTAATGTTACCTGGTCATGAAATAGTACCTAATAGTGTAATTGTTGTGTTGAGATGCTCAATTGTTACCGTGGGAGATTGAAGACAGAACATGGTTGAAGGGTATAGATTAAAGGGAAGTCTCTCTTAACACTATTTGTACCCCTTTCTCTAACTTAACTCTTTTATTCTTTGTTATTATTTCCTTGCTTTCAATACAACAATCTTATTTATTATTTACACCACTCATATAAACACACGTTTTTATCATGGAATATTTAAGTTTAATCAATATTCTTTGAATTAATCCATGCACGTTTTCATTGGACAAAATAATACAAATAAAGGATAGAGGTTCAAAGTGTTATCTCTAACTTTATATTCTTAATATTTCTCTGCAAACACATCCACTATAAAAAGTCCTTATTGAAATAACTCCAGAATTTGAATACCGACAAGATTCCATTTGATATTGCTCCCACTAGAATAGTTCACTACATTTGGCATTGTTTGTTGAAAGAAAATAAATATTGAAAGTATGCAATAGAAACAAAAATTTCACCATCAACTTATATATTATAATTTATAATAGAAGAATAGTTTATGCATACCTTAGTATTTTTTATGTACAAACCATAGATATTCCATCTTTAGAAAAAAATAAATAGAAGAGCAATTTTTCTGAAACAATCATAATATTGATAATCATTTTTAAAAAAATTTACTCTATAACTTCTAATATTACTATTTTAATTATGTTTATATTATTTAATATAAATTTATTTTTTATTATATTTTTTTAAAACTGCCATATACAATTTAATTATCAAAGCATAACTCCTAATACTATTATTAATTATTTAATTTATAAATTTATCTTTTATTATATATATTTTTTTTAAACTAACACATCGTATACAACTATTTGAATTTTCAAAGTATAATTTTTCTTTCTGAAATGGTTAGAGTCTAGGAATAATATACCTAATTTCAAATAGATTCCTATATATATTCATTTCACACAGATTCCCATAACTATTCATTTCACTTTTTTTAACTGAATAGTATCAATAGAATGAAAAACACATTTAGCGCTTTCTGAAAGAACAATGACATGGGAACCAAAAAAGATTAATGTGTTTCTTTAACGCTTTATTGATTATTTTGAAGAAATTTAATTTAATTTTGCAAGTAACAATTGCTTTTACTTAAATTTTTAAATTGACATTTTTCATTATTTATAAAATTTTATTAAGAAACTAAACTTAACGTAAAAAATATTTAGTTCTTGGTGGTTCAGTCGCTGACTTGGGCGTCGGAGCGTGATCGGCCGCAGCGGCGCCGTTTCGTCTTTTGCAGGTTCTTGAGGTGGATCGCGGTGAAGGACGGAGGCTAACACGGAGCAGAAGTCGATCCAAGTTTGACGAGGCAGGGCTCCAGCGTTTCGGTCAACAGGCAGAATCATCAGGCGCTGTGTAAAACATGTTCCCATCCACAGCGTGAGTTCTTGGAGATTTCTGCGGTTTCTGTGTGGTTGTGTGCTGGTGCAACCATTCTCCGCCGTTCGTTTGGGTTTGTTCAGTGTCGGGAGGTTTTCCACCGTTCGTTTGAGCTTTCGTTCGGTTTTCTTGTTGTACGCACGCGTTTAGATTGCTTCTTTACAACTGCAAGAACGAGAGTACGCTGAGAGAGAACTTGTCACGGTTCCTTAGAGTTCTTGAGTTTTTCTCTTAAGTAATTGGTGGTTCAGTCGCTGACTTGAGCGTCGGAGCGTGATCGGCCGCAGCGATGCCATTTCGTCTTTTGCAAGTTCTTGAGGTGGATCACAGTGAAGGACGGAGGCTAACACGACGCAGAAGTCGATCCAAGTTTGACGAGGCAGGGCTCCAGCGTTTCGGTCAACAGACTAAACTTAGCTTTCAAATCATACAAAATCATATAAATTTTCTCAATTTAGACTAAACTTAGCTTTCAAAATTTTAAAGTGATTTGTTATATTAAATCCATTATAAGCATTATTGAATTTAGCTAGAAGATTTATTTTTTGTATACATGTATTACACATCCTTGCCAGCTAGATGAATCATAAATTTGATAACATAATTTCATTAGACTAGAAGCAATCGAGTACTTGTAATGCAACCTATTGTAAAAGTACAAAATATAACAACTTGTGAAATAAGAGATAAAAAAAATTATTCTTATGTTGTAAAACAACTTCAGAACACTAGAATTTGTTTCACAAAGAAAACAGCAACCCCATAGCCAAAGCCTGCTTCTATTTCTCTCATAAAATAAAGAATGAAAACAAAACAACATTCCTTTTAAGTTAAGTGATATATAATATACAGCAGAGGGAGCTTCAAAATTGGCATAATGCGAATGCATTACGATTATCAAGTATACCTGCAAATCAACCTACGCTCGTGCGGCCTTTTTATTTCCCTTGCTGCCTTTGTTATGAGTCTTTTTTCGCTTCAAATTCTGTAGGGAGAGTACACCAGAGGCACTTTTGCCTTCAAGTTTCTTGGTCATCTTTACAACACTAGCCATACCTTTTCTTGCGGTGGCCCGCTGCTGTGGACGCCGACTCATCATTTTCCGATCGAGTGGCCAATAGGCATACGGCTCAAGTTTATCTTTTTTCTGAACATCTCCACCTGCCTTTTTACTACCATATTCCTTCCCTGTGTAGGCCCAACCAGAATCTGATGTTTTTCTCCGCTTCTGGCCTTTAGTTCCAGACTTGGCAGACAAGTGACTATCAGGCTCACTCCTAGAATCATAATCATCATCCGCACGTTTTTTCTTCCTCCATTCCCCTTCCTCACGGATAATCAGCCGTCCTTCTGAATCTACCTCCATCTCATCATCATCTAACCTAGACTTTCTTTTCAGATGGTCTGACGTTTTAAGAGCTGACCTTGTTTTCTGCCGATCAAGCAAATCGAGTGGCTCATCATCAGATTCGTCAGATAAATGCTCCGGCAAATTCTTCTTCAGCCTGATTTTGGACCAAGATACAGATAACTGTCGGTCATAATTCATTTTCAGATAAAATGCTTCTGGCTAAGGATAGCTTCTATAATACTTATCTTCAGATGGTTGAGTAGAGATGGCAAAAAAATTGAGCCTAAGGGAAAAATCTACCTTGAAAACTAAACCGGTACCTTTAACAGATCCAATGAGTAGAGATTAATTTTTGTCTAAACTTGTGCTTTGCAGTGCAACTTATATGAATTCTTTCTTTGATTTGTACTAATATTTTGTTATGCAATTTTATTTGGATTATACTTTCAGATCAAAATTTTATTTGAGTTTATACACAAGAGAATTACCTTTAAATACTCTTATTTAAATTTTTTAAAAATTACTAGTGGGAATTCATGGATATTTTTTACGTGGGTATCCTAGTTAGGAGTCATAGGTAAGACATCTCAAAATATTCTTACCCAATTTATGAACTATCTATAGATACAAAAAAAAACTAAATAATTGGAAAACTGAATATAAATCCAAGAATAAGGTCCCTTTTGATAATAACGAAACTCAAATGAAACAGCAAGGCATTAGAAGAATGAACCAGTTAAAAGTTACAGCTTACCTAAATGAAGATGCTGATGATTTGGGATGTAAGGAAGCTTTGCCACCTCTAGAACTCAAATGTTCTGCTTCGCTATGGCCACTATCCCCATCAAAATCTGAAAAAATCTTTGTATGATTCCACATGCTTTGCCTGAAAAGTAATTAAATTATTGGTTTTGACGCAAATTTAGACATGGCTTGCAATTTAAACATAGCACAAAATTCACTATCAGAAAAGTAGACATACAACAGCTTCAACTAAAACTCAAGTATTAACAAAATTCATTTAACGAGTACATATTTTAGAGGTACCAAAAGTATGTCATTCTAAAATGGATGTGCGTCTTATAAAGACGATTGATGAATTCTACACTATAGCACTGCAATAGTGAGAGAATCTCAGCCCTAAGCTGCTACCATTGTGCCAGAAAGGTGCGACTGAACGAGGGTTGAAATCTCTGTTTACCCCACATAATACAGTAGTGTTGAAGGTTTATTCTGCTGGACAATCTTGCAGTTCAACGCCTAGGTCTCAAACAGAAACCACACACTCCAGAGTTTTCCAGTGCCATCCTCACGTTTCCAGAATTGCTGGCATGGTCTCTAGCACTTTTTTTGCGACTTGTTTGTTTGTCTCACTGTTTTCGGCTTACTGACACTTTACTGCCCTTTTATTTTCTTATGGCAGATGTTATCTCTCCTACATGTCTTTCATCTATGGCCTTCATAAATTTAGGTATTTTTATTTTGAAAATTTATATATGTACAGTATAAATTACATAATTTACCATCCTACTTACTGGTTTAGGGGGAGCTGAACTGCACAACTATTTGGGATTAAATAACCATGCAAAAGGATTTGTATATATATGTATATAAGCAAGGGATTTGATATTCGGTATGGGATTTAAATTGTCATCTTTCTAATAATGCAAATAAATACATGATTGTTACCTGGATGTGGTTGCTTTTGAAAAATGAGATTTAGTTTCTTCAGATTTAACACTTCGATTTCTCTCTTTTCGCTCCTTGATCTGTTAAAAAAAAAAATCAAATTCCAGGAAAACTTCTATCATAAATTATTGCCAGAATGACATTCAACAGACCTTGCGTATATTGGAAAGAAGTTTAATATGCTCTTCAGGCATGACAGCTTTCACAGCCTCCAGCCCACACTTCGAGACGAGCATCCCCAAAAGAAGTTTAATCTGAAAACAATTGGAATATCTCAGTTTACAATATGGACTAGCAGCTTCAATTGTTAAAGAGCAGTAATCCAAAACAAAACAAAAGTGGTATCTAGAAAAGATCAAGTGAGACGCAAAACAACCTTTGCCTTGAAATGATTTTTTGAGTTGTCTTGCCACTTCAACAAACCTTCCACCATGCTTTTCAAGTGAGTTTGCAACCCTTCAGCTTGTGATCTGGCTACTAATACCTTTAAAAAACCAAGATTGGCCTACAGAATGATGAGACAGAGCACATTCAATTATTGGCTCTGGGAAATAACATAGGCAGCAGTGCATTTGACTTACTAATTAGACAAGGAAACAAACCTTGATTATCTCTCTATTATTACTCCGCAATAGAGAGAGAGTGCCTGGGAGCAATTTCAAAGCACTTAAAACGAGATCAGAGAACTCATAAGCCAAACGAGCTAAACCTTTGGCTGCGGCACTTATCATATGTGGAGTTTCCCCAGCAAAGTGTCCAGCAACCTGAGCTCACAAAAGCATAAAATTAAATTACTCTACGTGGAAAAAACATATAGATCGTGCAGTATTGAACAATTGAGTTCAAGATGTTATAAAGTCGGGCCAAATAAAAGAAGTGGAGTTATATTCATTGTTTTATATCAATTAACCAAAGAAAATAAAAAAACAACTTTAAATTGGATATTTACCATCTGAAAAAAATTATTCAAGTTTTCTCTATTCCCGCCTCGCTCCTCATCCCCAAATGCATGGGCAATTTCAACAAGAATCTCATAAGCCCTGTTCCTGGTTTTCTTATTGACCTGCAAGGGTACTCCTTGAAATTCAGTAAAAAACCTCAAGAAGCTAGGCTATAGTGAACAAAAGTAGTGTCCATGGCAAGCATCTTGTGATTCTTTTGTGCACACAATAATGCACACAACAGTTAAAATCGCTACAAAATCATGAGTGACTGCTTATTTCCCATCAGACACAACGAATTGTACCCCATAATAAAGTAGATGTGATATATTGTATGAGTATGTATAGGTAGTCAAGACCATAAAATGGAGCACATACATTTATATCATTTAATATAATCCAGAGTAATAAAATAGTATATGCAAATAAACCAAACGCCAAATATATGTGAAAAATTTACAAAAGCCCAAGAAATTGAAAAAAAAAGCCTTCCAGACTGGTTCCAGAAAGTACATGGATAGTCTAGAAATGTGCCAGTTCCAGAAATAACTCAGCAGATGACTCTTCAAATTGAATCTTATTCATCCAAACATATAATAGCTTCCAGCATGGAAACTAAAATGGTACAACTAAAAACTTTCCACAATTAATATATGACACTACCTCTTTAAGAGCAAGTATAATTTCAGTAAGGAAAATGTCTCGCCAGTGCTCCAGGTTATCCTACAGGTAGTACATAACTTCAGATTATTTCTACTCATACAAGAGTACATGTCAAAAGTCTACGAAAAAAACAGAAGCAATAGCCCAGCATTGAATACCTTTGACTTTGAGACATGAACAACTAAGAAATAAAGGCAATCAAGTCTATGTCGTTTGGCAGAAAAATGACATGGAAGAATTTCAACCATAGTTCCAAGCAGCTCCTCAAACTTTGATGAAACAAAACTATCTGAGTTCTGTTAAGAATGATTCAAAAAGAAAACTGTAAGCAGAAATATTTAACAACATGAAACTGGCTCTGCAGTAAAATCATCAACTTCTAAAATTAATTTGTGGGGCCCCAAGAAACTCTACATTAATGACATCTTTGACAATCCCTTCAACTTAAATATTAGAGTTAAGACAATTAATAAAACCCAATCAACTATATATTCTGACAATATGCAAATACATGATAATAACAGTTATGGAAGCATTTGAGCAAGAAAGTAGTACCAAGAATATTGAAACGATAACATTACACTAAAATGCAATTAATTTGAAACTTCCGCTGACTGGAAAATAAAATAAAATGAAGTAGAAAAATACCTTAAGAATGATTGAAAGTACTTTGTATGCCTTTTTCTGCATAACACCTTCAACATCCTGCAAACAATAATCAATATAATCATCCATTCCAGCTGGAAAAGGGTAATTGAAAAATTCCTAACAGCACTTTATATCACAGTCGTACCCGCAATGCTGGCTTTATTGCTTCAAATAATAGAGCAATATCTTCAGCATCTAAACCAGGCAACAGTGAAACTGCCAAATCAAGAAGCTGTGCCCTGGGATAAAAAAAATGCAGAAACCCAAGAAATAAAATAATTTGAGTAAAATGGACATATGACAAATAAAATGTACAACATTCTTTAAAATCACAAGCCAAGGTGGAAGGAATAGATGATTATAAAGCACCTTAAAATTGATGGAGACAAATTGTTTGATGCATCATCAATCTGCATAGAATGAGAATTTGTGGAACTTCGTACTTTGCTGGCCTTTTGAGTGTATTTATAAAGCTTCACCATTTTTTCCTTGAATAAATTCCGTACGTCTGCTTTATCTGCTATAGAAGCAACGTCACCAATTGTACACTGTACATGAAGCAAGACCATCACTATTAACTTCTTGTACATGTTAAATGTAAAAGGAGGAGAATCAATTCAAATCTGAACTCTTGAGAAATGAAGATGCCACAAAAACTAGTCTGTTCTTGGAAAGGATACAGTATACCATGGAAAGTTCATTTTTTCCTGAACTTAACTATATATGACAACATTCTACGTTTTATTTTTATTTTTTTTCAGAAGAGGGGGAATTCCAGAATAATATTTTATTGGAAATGCTGCCTCATTCATCAAATACAACACTTAGACTCCAAAGTAGCTATCTTTCAATTTAAAAAGGACTAAGATATGAAAATGGCAACCCACACAATAAAATATTGAAAGAATAAATTAAATTCTAATAATCACAATCACTTTTTCTAATTAGAGCACTTACATTAATTACCGGAGGTTTCAGTAAATTACACAAGGGAATGAAGTGCATGTTTTTCAAATAATTAAGGGGATTAGTGTAATGTATAAGGTGGTGTCAGTGCAATGTTTTCAAACAATAAAAAGAGGTGATTGCACAGGTAAAAAAAACAAGGAGAGTTTGTGTAATATAATATCACAAAAATTGAGTGGCTAGTGTAATTAACTTTCTTAATTAAGATCCGTGAGCCTTAGTTGTCCCAAGATTCTTCAGTTAATCTATCTATGCAATATCTCCGTAAAACAAATAAAATTACAAGCTTTATTATTATTTTATTAGGTATTGATTTTTACTATCTTCATTACATTCACAATGAAAAACTGAAAGTTGAGAAAGCACTTCTATAGCTTTAAGTTTTTGCCATGGAGAACTAGCTACTAATATAACTTCATAAATTCTACAAGCCCTCGTGATCACTATTCAGTTGCTAGTTGAAGATGCATATAAATAAAAGAAAAGAAAAGAGTGCACATGTCCACATATATATACTTAAACCATTACTTAATCTTAGTGCCTAGTCACACGATTATTTCTTTCACAATTATCTACATAAACTGTCTGCATCTTTGCTACTCCAATATACTGGCTGGCACCGGGCAATAAGTGTCTCAGCCAATTTATAGATAATAAGTAAATCTAATGAATATTATAGCAAAATCTGTACCAAATATGGAATTACAATGAAGCTTAAAACATATCCTGTGGATAATAAATAATGAATATCAATGACACAACTATGCAATAAAAATCACGAAAAATAAATAAATAGAGAATACCAACATATACAGAACAGCAATCTCTAATTATATATTGTGTTGGGCAATGTATATGTTCTATTCAACTACAATAAATTGCAGAACTATTCCAAAAAATGTAAATTTTAGTACCTGCAAACAACCACCATTATTTTATTAGGTATTGATTTTTACTATCTTCATTACATTTACAATGAAAAACTGAAAGTTGAGAAAGCACTTCTATAGCTTTAAGTTTTTGCCATGGAGAACTAGCTACTAATATAACTTCATAAATTCTACAAGCCCTCGTGATCACTATTCAGTTGCTAGTTGAAGATGCATATAAATAAAAGAAAAGAAAAGAGTGCACATGTCCACATATATATACTTAAACCATTACTTAATCTTAGTGCCTAGTCACACGATTATTTCTTTCACAATTATCTACATAAACTGTCTGCATCTTTGCTACTCCAATATACTGGCTGGCACCGGGCAATAAGTGTCTCAGCCAATTTATAGATAATAAGTAAATCTAATGAATATTATAGCAAAATCTGTACCAAATATGGAATTACAATGAAGCTTAAAACATATCCTGTGGATAATAAATAATGAATATCAATGACACAACTATGCAATAAAAATCACGAAAAATAAATAAATAGAGAATACCAACATATACAGAACAGCAATCTCTAATTATATATTGTGTTGGGCAATGTATATGTTCTATTCAACTACAATAAATTGCAGAACTATTCCAAAAAATGTAAATTTTAGTACCTGCAAACAACCACCATCATCTTTTGGAGATTTAAGGAATACTTCTGATAAATCTTTTAACCAATTCTTTGCAGATGATTTCAGCACATATAAATTGTCTCTTGCAACCTGTGGTGAATAATGATTTTGTTCTTTGGTCATATCCTCACCAATATAACCCTTGTGTTCAATATTGTTTTGCTGAATCAGAAGTCGCAAACTAGTGCATATTATTCCACGAATATCAGGTTCTTCTTTCAGCTTACTACGCAAATGTTTCTCCAGATTCATAAAACTTTTAGCAGTGTCTGAAGGGTAATTGCAAAATGAAGGCAGCAAAGACCACAAAGAGTACGCAATTGCCTCTGCATTCCTTGATGACACCATCAATCCTTGCTTCTCAAACTGCAAAATGCATAAATAAGTTAACATTGTGATATAATATGATACTGCATCTTTTTAAAAAAATGTTTTATACCTTTTGAGCCTTCTCCCTTACACGCTTAATCATGGCCAGAATTTCTTCAGTAAAATAATTTAAAGGTGCACCAACTATATAGTGTTTTAGAATTGGAAAAAGCCAGACATTTGCGACAGATAAATCTTCAGCTTCCAAATTCAGAGGTACAAGGGACAACAGAGTTTCAGGTCCCATTGCTACTAGAGCTGCTCCAAAGCATTCGTGCAGCTGCACATCATAAAATGTACTAAATATAAGTAATTATTATAGCAGATAAAAAAAAAAAAAAAAAAACAGACAAGTTACACATCCCCAAATAAGATCCAACTTAATAATATTTATTAAGGAACCATGAAAAAGTAACACACAAAACTTCTTCAAAAATTATTGAACATCAAAAAAAAAAATTCAAGTGTACAGCTTTGAACAACTACATTGTTATCGATTAAAAACATACATCATGCATCAACAGCATTAAATGCTCCAATAGATTACATTTAGAAAGGGATAAAGACAGATTTGTCACCTAGAATAACAGGGTTCACAAACACTACCTAATTGCTTTCGATTCTTCAAAATCATCATAATATAATTCAAAATACATGCAACATTTTACTGGCCAGATGATGAGAGAAACTGATCTAAATTGGAACATACACTCTGGGGATTGGAAAATGGAACAAGTTGAGGCTCATTGCATAAAATTGTAAGTTCTATATTAACATGGCTAAAAAAAGAAACGAAGATAAACAAGATGACACCTGTTTCCTAAATGGAAAATCTTCATCCGGAAGCTTCTGCACATCTTCCATGTTCTTTAGTATCCCTCTCATAAAATAAGGAGAAAAATTTCCTGTATTGAACACAATCTCAGATATTAACACTGAGCTGCCCATACCAAGCTTCTCTTTAACAGATAATATTACAAAGAGAATGAGAGTAAGAAGCTAATAAAGAAACCATGAAGACCAACAGTAGTTTACATAATTTAATCAAACTGCAAAAAATAATGCATGTAATGTAACTAATGACCGAGAAAAAATTAATAGTTAAAAAATCAAATATAGTGTATTTGGATTAGCTATGAAAAAGATATTATATTTATAATCAATTGTTGTTACAATATGTTATAAAAATAAGTTTTTTTGTTTGGAAATGTTATGTAAAAGAGATTATAAGATAATCTATTTCAATAAAATAAAAATGTCTAATAAAATTCATTCTTCATAGTTAAGTTAAAAAAAAGGTATGAAATTATTTGTCAGAACTGGTTTTGCATTTGAAATAATTAATTGTTAGAAATAAAATAGGAAAACAAAAAGTTTGCCAGAAAATCAGCTATTGGATTTTAATCATAAGCTTCAGGATTTTGCATACAATAAAATAGTTTTTCCTTTTAGCCCCCCAAAATAATATCATTCCAATACGCACCGAGTTTCTGAAACATAGCAGAAACAACTTGAAATACTCTATCCCAGACAGCAGTGTAGTGATAATCAAGCAAGCACTCGACAGTTGCACAAATTTTTTCAATGATGGTTGGTGCTGATTTCCTTGATTTTTTGCTTTCACTAAAACTGATCTGGTCCACTCCCTGTTTAATTAAGCTTTCATCAATACAAGAAATTATCAAGCTCTTGAGTGCATCAGTGGCTGCATATATAGCCTCTTCATGTTCAGATGCCAAAATATCTGCATTGTTAAAATTAATAAGTACACAACAATATCATAATTGCCTTTTGACAACATCTGGAAAATTCAAAAAACACAGCAGAATTCACATCTTACCTTTAAGAGTGTTAAAGACAATGGGAAGCTTAACAACACATATTTGTCGGTTAAGAGAATAAACTTTATTCATTCCAGCATCAAGCAAGCGGGCAGTAAATGTTAATCTGTCTCCAGACATCTTATTGGATTCCATAGAACGGGCCAATGTGTTTAACAACTCAAGTAGCGCTTCAGGGGAAACTTCTGACAATGGATAATGACAGAGAAAACTCAGACCATCTGTAATGCGTCTTGTGACTAGGGGTTGATGCAGATCCAAGAGATATTTGAAGTAATTAAGAATGCTGGTCTTAGATTTCCGTGACAAAAAAGGAAGACATTCTTTCAAGGCATCGAGAATATATAGAATCTGCTGAGCTTCCTTAGTTCCTTCACCAGTATTTGTATTTGCTCCACCAACAAGCAATATAAACCTTTCAAGTAAGCTTGTGACTCCCTCACTTGCAGATGCCAATAGCGAAGAATTTTGAAAGTTTAACAAGACATCACGATGACACAGATGACTTTGCTTTCTGACCTGTGGACAGATTTAGTAAGCACACAGCATTCAAGCATGTTTCACAATATCGCAAACATTCTACTTCCTTAGTCAGCACCCAAAGAAGTCATATAGAAAACCAATCAAAAGTAATGTGACCATCCTACTAAATATTCAACCTTGTTAGACACCCACTGTTACTCAGTATTTGACTCCACCCCCCTTTTCAATTTATGTGTTCTGATTGTATTGTATTTATTATACTACAGAAAGTGATTGATTCATCCAGGAGGTAAGTTTTTTTCCACTAACAGACCCTGTGTTCTCTACTTAATAGCATCGTTTAGCTCCTCCTTTCTTATTTTGCATTATAAAATATTTCTTGTTGTGGCTATTAGGTGCAGAGCAATTTGTAGTGAAGCTTGTATCAGAAAAAAATGAAGGCAAAAGGCTACTGAAGAGGCACGGCTAGTGCTTCCTTAGAGAGCACGAAATTAAACAGATTCATGCGGTCTCTGTAAACCAAGCAGTAAAGCCAGAGCAGCAAAAACAGCAAGAATCCAACCAATCAAATTCTGCTTCCTAGAGCATATTTTCCTGTTGTAATAATAGTTATAAGAGTAAGAGAGGAAGACATGGTGCTGCTGACAAAGGACATTTGGTTGTGGATTATTCAATGTACTGTTATCAACACTCAAATTTATAATTGTACTACAATTTTAGTTTTAAAAATTTCTAGCTCTCTGTGAATTATCTTAAGATGATATGTGACCCTCTTTAGGAGGGAAATTTTGGATCTAGTTTACTTCGTCAGGTGAAGCCCGATAGGTAGAAACTTCCAAATCATAAACCATATACTTTTTTATGTTCTTTTCTGTATGTACCTGGAAGTCTGAACCTACAGTCTAATATAAATCACCCAGGTCCTATTGCCACAAGTTAATGCGACTTTAACTTTTAGGGTGTTCTTCTAACCCGTAAAATACGAATCTAATATTATTCCGCCACAGATCAGCCATTATAAAAATCACCACAACCTACTTTTCTTTTGTCATCACTCAATAGCCCTCAATCACCACAGGCATCTCACTAGACAAAACCTGTTTTCCTTATGTTTATACTCTATATTTAATTCAGCTCTGAAACTTACTGAAAAGAATGGCATGATCACGAATATCACCCATAAATCCAATGGAAAGAAGATACATAAAGAAAAGAGAAATAAGTATTAGTTGAATTAACATTTATATGATTTGAACATGGATGAGCGAAGACAGCTATTCCGGAGCTGGAATTAACTGGAACGATAATGTATTAGAAAGTGATCAGATACATTAAACTATAATCCTAGATCTTTTTTTAAGAACATGTTGCTGCTATTGCTTTGGAAACATTCCACTAATAATTTTCACCCTTCAAACATAAAGTGCAAAGAAAGTAATCGTATGCCTAATTAAAAATAATTTCAGAAGCAAATCCTGAATCTCACAAGCATTTATCTTAACTAATTAAGATTCATGTTATGAGTCCAAAAACCTTGACAGGAATCCCTATGTAAGATACTCCAGAGTCAGGTTTAGAATTGACAGTGAATAAGTACCTTAGGTCGTGAATCCGTAAGGAATCCTAACAAGACATTGAATAAGGGAGACACATCAGACCAGTCGACGCTTTCCTTAGCTATCAACAAATGCGAGAGGCTTTTCAATCCGGAAACAATCGCGCTCTCCGACGCCGACGGAGATCGGAGAACTCGCAGAAGGCTCTCCGGCTGTGGCTGTCCCTGCAGACTCTCCTTCTTCAACAGCGCGCGGGGGACCCTGGGGACGGCAAGCGAGAGAATGGTGAGAAGCGCGTCGATGATGTGGTTGGAGGGATTGGATTCCGACGTGAATTTGTCGAGGGAAAGACGTGCAGCACAGAAGTAGGCGTACGGAGTGGAGGGTTTGTTGTTGTCTTTGAGCTCCTGCGACATGGCGCCGATGACAGCGCAGAGGTGCTGGTGGCTTTCCTCTGTGGAGTTGCCGAAGCGAGAGATGATTGAATTGCACAAATCATCGTTGCTTTCGTCTATGCCAAATGCAGGTTCTTCAATTTCAATGCCTTCCATGGTGGTTGAGGTGATAAAACCCTAGAATGCTAGCTCCCAAGGTTTATTATCTCGAGAGTTCACTGTATTGTTAACTTAACAACTCTTATTGCTACGCGGGAAATATTGGGCCTATAGGCCCAGTTCACTACATGGACTCTAGTTTCTTTTAAGCCAAATTCTTCCTGCACCACTATAAATTCTTCTTGCACTCCCATATTTGTGAAAATATCTAAATTGTCTATTTTAAATTTTACAATTTGAAATATAAAATTTTGTATAGAATAAAAATATATTTTTTTCTTTGACAATGTAGGTAAGAGGTTGTTGTCGTAGTGATGTTGAACATGTGAAGGGTTGTGTTGTGACGGTGGTGTTTGGGGGCTGTAAATAGGAGTTGGAGTTGTTACGGTAAAAATTAAAAGTGGGGTGTTAAATGGAGAAAATAAAGAATAGGGTAAAATTGTAGTTTCGTTGGAGATTCTAGGAGTAAGCTTGGAGGTACATTAAGAAATTGTCATCTTTTAATTGTATTTTTATATTTATTTTATTTTATTTTATTATTATTATTATGCCTTTTAAAGATATCACATTGTCTTTCTGAAATTACTTAAAACGAAAACTAATAATAATAAGATATATAAATTAACATGTGATAATAATATCGTATTAAAAAATTCGCTAGAGACGTAAATAATATTTTTCACTTAAAAATATTTATTACTTATTTGTATGTATTATTGTTATAATGTTTTACTAGTTTTTATAAAAATAATTATTATATTAAAATAATAAGCTTTGTAAATATAGAAATTTAAAGTGGCAATATACGTGTGAATTTAAAACTAAATCATAATAATAATATCAAAATTATTAATTATAAAAAAATAAAGAATGAAGTACATCTATACCTATATAAATGGGATTCCCCACTTTAACTGCTATAAATTTTTTTCTTATATTATCCTTTCTTAATATTTTCTTTTATTAATTTATTTTGATTATTTGGATATTTTATAATTTTAGAAGTTAATAAAGTAGTTTTTTAATTTTAAAATTTTAATTTATTTGTTCTGACAGGAAAGTTGAGAGATTGATACGTTTATTAGAGAAAAGTGAAGAGAGAAGGGTGAAATGTGAATTTATGGATAGTTACTTTTTTTAGGCAAAAGAGTGATATATAAGAAAATGGGGAGAGAAAATGAATATAAAAACATTAAAAAGTGTTGTCTGGTGCTATTTGATATTCTTTCAAGAGAGTCCCAAGTGCGCACCAACAAATTCAAGAGGAAGAACTGAAACCTAACAATGAGTCAAAAAGCAAAGTGAGTGAAGATGGGAGAGGAAGAAATCAAGAAGTTTCAAGTTGTGATGCACCACTGCGTGAGCAAACGCCTTCAGTGTGACCCTTCCAACGTCTAAATGCAAGCACACATAGTCTTCCTTGGTTGTCACTACCGTCGTGCCTTTCAATTTTGAGATTCTGAAACTGTGTATAGTTGTTCCTCTTTACATTTCATCAGTGCCACTTTACCATGTCTTCCATCTCCTCAATGCTTCAAAAACCCTAATTTTGAGATTTTGGAATTGTGTATTGCTAATTATCTTCATATTTCATCTCTTTTATTTATCTTATTTTGCTTTTCCTATTTCTTTAATATATACATTTATTTATTTCTCAATAGTAATAGAGATGTTTAGTTTATTTTATAAATTAATAACTTCAATTTCTTTACTAATTAAGAATCACATTGTTAAAATATTAAGTTCTTCAATAATATTACATTCAATTTATTGTGATAAAAAAAATATAATTATTTAACTATTTTAAACATATTTAATTAAAAATAAATATGAGTAATAAAAGATTAACACAAATAGTAATATATTATTTAATTTGATTAAATTTTGTATTTAATATTTTATTTTGGTTATCTATACCCTATACCTATATATATATAGAGGAGATTCCTCATTATAACTGTTTTTTTGTTGTATAAATTTATTTTCATATTTTATCTTTATATCAATATTTCATTTTATTATGTTATATTGGTTATTTCGTCATTTTATTATTACTTAAATTTAAAACTTAAAAAAATAGTTAATATTAAATTTGAAAGGTGCATTACATTTATTATTCCTAATTACTCTTCACTATTGTAGCAGTTTTAACAATTATTTAAGAAACAATTTTAATGATTTTCCACCGCACATAAATGACTTACCCTACTTCCCAATTTCTCTCTCTTTCCTTCTCACATACCTACTTTTCACATTTTTTTTTACTATACTTTCCACATTTTGTGAAAAACTGATATATTATAAAAAAATAAAAAATTAATAAGAAAATTGAGAAAATTGGAGAGAGAAATAAAGATTAGGAATAAATTGATAGTATGTTTTTCATGTCTTATTAATAGTTATAAATTTTCAATTTTTATTTGTAATATGTGAGCTTTTAACAATCTTATGAAATCAGTTTAAAAAATTATTTTATAATGTTATCATTTGTATTTAAAATTGATCAATTTCATATTTTGGATATTTTTTTCTTCTTAAATTTTATAATAAAAAAATATCACATAAGTTCCTTTGCAGATAAATTAATATTGTTAACAAATATGAGATTTACTTAAAATTAATATATCAATACCCTTCTATGTTTATCTTATTATTTATTAACTTACTTTTCTTTACTTTAATTAGTTTTATCAAAAAATAGTGTTAAAAAGTTATATAATTTTATTTTAAAAAATTATTTACAATTTTAAAATTGTCTAATTAAAAGTAAATATAAATATTTAATTTTTATAATTTTTTAAATATTTATTATTTTTCCAAATTTTAATAGATTACATAACAAACACAAATTTAAAGACCAAATGTTAGAAATAGAAAAGAGAAATAAATACACGAAAAAAAACTTAATTACTTTTTTTAACATTTTGCATGAATTTAAAATAAATACATATATTTCTTATTTTTTTACTGACACTTCAAATTTTCTTTTGATCAGGAATGAAACTGACACCTCAAGTAATAACAATCATTTGTCATCACATGAAAAAAAATACAAAAAAATATGGAAGGAGTAGACCAAAACTCATATGTTAACAAAAATGATACATAGGTAAATTATACCTATTATAAGAACAAACTAAATAATCATCCATATTATAATAATTTTGTATTTAATTATATTTGGTATAAGTTGTAAACCTTTCAATACTTAGTGTGTAAATACTAGGACAAATCTATACCTTTTTTAAGATCATTTGTTACATTCCTAAAACTAAAAACATATATTAAACACACTTGAAATATAAAGAATAGACTACAAACCTTGGAAAATTCTTTCAAGAATAAAACCTATGGCAAGATTTTCTAAAATTCCTCTATATAGTAAAAATGTCATTCAAAATACCATCAGTAGTATTCACGCTCAATAATACATAAAGCTAAAGCTCAATTTCCACAAATATAACTAACTTTTAATACCTATTTTGTTTGTTTTTTTATCTTGTAAACGAATTGACATTGGCTAACTATTCAAATTTTGTGTATGTTGATATTGCTAGAGATATTGAACTTGAATTCAGTAGTTGAATATTTAATGATCTTACCAGTTAAAAATTATATTTAGAATTTGAAAACTAATAATCAAATATTTTCTTTTTTATTATTCAGTGTCGCTACACTACAAGAAAATCATCAAATAGAAACCAATATTTAGAGACCAAAATAATTAGTTGCAATAGTAACTAAATTATAGACTATTTTAGAAATTAAAAAAAAATAGTTTCTAAATTAGTTTCTATTATTGTGAAATAGTTTTTAAATTGGTATCTAATTAGCCACCAAGGTTTTAACTACCAATTGTTTAGATTCTAAATTTGGTAACACAAACCTTAGTTGCTAATTAGATACCAATTTAGAAACCATTTAACAATAATAGAAACTAATTTAGAAACTAAAAATTTATTTAGTCCCTAAAATGGTTTCTAATTTAGTCACTATGGCAACTAATTATTTTTTGTCTCTAAAATTAGTTTCTATTTCATGATTTTCTTGTAGTGTTATAACATAAGTTAAAAAACTTATAGATATACATCAGTGTAACAAAAGTCACAATTTCTTTTATTCATTATTATTATTATTATTATTTTAAATTCATATAATAAACTTGAGTATAGGATTGAAGTTGACACGACACTCTTTTTGTGTGCCAATACAAACCAATGCGTACTTACAAGAAAAGTTATTTTTCGATGTTACGAGGTTGCTTCTGGGCTAAAAATTAATTTTTACAAATCTAAACTAGCAGCCATGAATATTGAAAGAAACACCTTTGAATGTTATGCTAAGGCTCTAAATTGTGCAAAAATGGTAATATCATTCAAGTATTTGGGTATGGAAGTTGGAGGCAACCCAAGAAAGGAACAATTTTTGGAACCAATCCCGAATAAGTTGAAAACTCGGTTAAGTGCATGGAAAGGGAGGTTTTTATCTATGGCATGAAAAATTTACCTTATTAAATCGGTATTCACAACTATACCTCTTTTTTATTTATCATTCTATAAAGCTCCCGAAGTCGTATACAAAAGGATTATTAGTATCCAAAGGAAATTCCTCTAGGGACGGAGGAAGGAAAGTATAGCAATAGCATGGGTAAATTGGCAACAAATATACAAACCAAGGGAGGAGGGGGGATTAGGGATAAATGACGTACGCAATTTTAATTATGCTATTCTGGCTAAATGGAAGTGGCGTCTTTTGGGGAAGATAGGGGGAAGTGGAAAGAAGTCCTAAACTCTAAGTATGGTTTTGATAGTGAGCAAACACACACTCCTACAAAACATAAATCTAGGTGGTGGAAAGACTTACTAAAGGTGTGTGCGGTGATGAAGATATGACAGGATGGTTTCAGAAAGCAATCGGGTGGAAAATAGGAATGGGAGACAAAGCAAGATTTTGGGAAGACACATGGTGTAGTAATAACAATCTTAGGTCAGTTTATCCTAGGTTATACTCGATGTCGCTAGATCAAGGGTTAAAAGTGCGAGAAGTTGGCGAGTGGGGTGGTTCGGAGTGGCATTGGAATTTAAGGTGGAGGCGTAATGGATTTGAATGGGAAACAACTTTACAAGAAAAATTGATGACATTTATGTTGTGTGTTAAGTTAAATAGAAATGAGAAGGATAAGTTGGTGTGGGAGGGTGATGATTTCTCGGTCAAGGTTGCATACGATTATATCATAAAAAGTAATCGAAGTAGTAATTATGTGAATTCAGTCTTTAATCAACTGTGGATGGCTAAAGCCTATCCGAATGTGCTAACTACAGCTTGGGGAGTCTTACTGAATAGATAAGAGAGAATTTATCAAGAAGGGGTGTATTAACAAACACGTTATTGTGTGCCCTATGTCAGAACGGGGTAGAATCATCCCAACATCTATTCTTGAAATGTAAGGCAACACATAAGGTATGGAACGGTTGTTACAAATGGACAAGAGTCCATTTTATGCAACACAATGAACTGATTCATTTTAGATCACATCAATGCTAAACAAAATCTTGTGTGAAAAGGAGTATGGGCGGTCATAGTTTGGAGCATATGGGAACAAAGAAACAAAATAGTATTTAAGCAGGGAAAAGTTGATGTCGAGGAAATCTTGGCACAAATCAAATCTTGGTTATGGCTAAAGTACAAAAGTCCTTTATGTATTCCCTCCCAAATTGGATTATGAACCCAAACCTGTGCATAAAAAGTTGTTCTTAAAAAGGATGGGGGTCGAGAGTGAGCAATAGAGTAGGATGTTGTTGGGGTGGGTGTTATTCTACGAGGGTAGGGACAACTAAGAACGTATACAAGAAAAATATGTATGTTGTCTCTAGTGTAAGGAGTGGTTTAAAGTTTTAGATTAAGAATATATAGGATGAAAGTATTATTTTAGGTTGTGCAGAGATGAACAAAAGTCAATGATGTATTTGTTATGTGTGTTGTTATCTATGATGTGTTATTTTAGTCGTAACAATGTGACACAGTCTTAGTTAAAGACTAGGAAAGGATATTCATATGTGCAGGTTGTGAAGGATTGAAAGGCTGAGAACCTGAAGTGATGATGGAGGATGCAAGGAACTATGAGGTAGAGTGAAGAAATGGATAACTTTGAGTGAGCCATGGACTATAGCATCAAGGGTTATGTAGAAGGGACAAATGCCTCAGGTTGGAACGAGGTTTGGTGCCTTGATGCATACCCAATGCTGGTTGTGGGAATTCAACAGCTCTGAAATGTTTATGCTTCATGGGACAATGTTGTAGCTAGCTATTTTACAGCAAGTTTGTGAGGTCTTTGTGGTACTGGTTTATGCAGGCTTTATATACAATGTTGGTGTCTGCTAGGCCAAATAACTGCCCTATATGTGTGGGGGCTAGTTAGATTGTTGGGTTGTTTACTCTCGTGGTTCTACCTTAGAAGCCTATGGCCAATGTTGTGCTTTTTATTTCAAACCTGGAGTAGTAGGAGCGGAAATTCAGTGATATAAGGATTGGAACCACTACTTGTAAGACTTGAATTAATAAAGTGCAGATTTGGTAACAACACTTAAAAGAAGCAGTGTAGGTGTTGATAGAACTAGAGCTATTTGACAGGTGCAAGAGGCTTATCATGCTATTCCAGTTTTTGCTATGCAGATTTTTAGTGTTGGTGTGCTTGTAGCAAACTTCAAACCTTTTGTTTTGTTGGTAGCTAATGCAGAAAAAGTGGGTGTAGCTTAAGCATATCTCTTGTTGTGATATAATTATAGTCTTTTAGTTTTAGCTAGCTAATAGACTTTGATGGTGGAACATGTAAAAAGGTTATGACACCCCTAAAGTATCTCATTTATCTTCACCCATTTATTCTTTGTTGATTAAAAGAAAATATGAAGTTGACTTTTCTTGAACGAGTTGAAGATGATCTCAAAAAGTCTACCATATTAGAAATAAGATTTTATTTTGTCTACACCTTATCTAATCAAGCTCAAATTTTCAACAAAAACACTAAATCAAGAATATTTTTTTAAAGCTAAAACAAAAAATATTTTCCTAAATATCTAATGAAATTTTTTCAATAAATACCTTTGTTCTTTTTTATTAGTTGCAGCAAAACGTAAACTTCATCATTTAACCTAATCTCTAGGCATGCCAACAACTAATCAAACCTGGATAAATGAATTGGCCAACTTCCTACTAATTTAGTAGTGCAGATTGGTCAAAATCACATACCTTAATGAATCTAATATTTATTTTTCCATTCTGATATAGTCGAGTTTTAAAAAATGAAATAAGATGAAACAGCCACACGTAAATTGTCATAAGGTCCTTGGCATAAGAAATTTATACTAAGGAGATCAACTTATTCACGTCTTTGGAATCACCAGTTGGCAAAAAAAAAAAAGGAAAACTGATGAATAATATCGTGTTGACACAGTGTGATTTTTGAACACTTGCACGGTGCAAATATCATACTGACACATCTCTCTCTTTTTGTGTTATTTCCTCTTTCTAGGTGTGTCTTTATCTATATAAAATGTACTGTGTAATAAAAAAATGATAGTTGAACCCATATTGGTCAATAAGACTACACATGAATTTCTATTAAATATTCTCTCATGCATGACTCAGCACTTACGAGTATAGTCCATAGTGTGTCATGTGCAGACATTTATTAAGAGACACAAGTCACGTGACTAAACTTTCATAGATTTACCTACAAGAAAAAATAAAATAAAATAAAAAATGATAAGGCATGAGTCTGCATATGAGTCGCTGTATGTACTCAGCAAAGTTGCTTAAATACGTCTAAAAAAAGAAGGAAATGTATATGTGTGGATACTAAATTGCAAACAAATTATAAATACTATCTTATCACAGTTTAAATTGTTGATTTTAATAATTAAAAAATATTTAAATTAATAAATTTTACATTAACTATTTTCATTCTCATCCTCATCCTCATCTACCGAAGTCAAAGATAATCTTCACATAAACTTGCACAACAAAAGATCCATTATTATAACAAGCATTTTAAACTAGCTTTAATTATTTTTCAAACTGTGTTCGTCCCTATCCAACAAAACACTGTTTTTTTTTTTACATTCATTTGTATAAAGACGTTTTACATTAAACAATGCTTTTGAGTGAAATTCACTTAATTCACATTATGTGCGAGCTGGATATAAACAAATTGTATTAAAGACATTATAAACAAAATATAGAAATTCGCACAAGTTGCAAGTTATGTGAATATGTATGTTACATGTTGATGAGCTTCATATTTAGTATTCTAAAATTGTGATGATGTGAACTCATTTTGATAAGTTTGGCTTGTAAAAATATATTAAATATTATTTCAACATGATTTCTATGGTGTATTGATGAATTGAAGGATAATTCCATATATAAATTACTTTTAAATTGAATTCTTTGAACAAAATGGTTAAGAAGTTAGAGCTTGCTTTAATTTACTTTCTCCTGTACTTTTTTAGTCATTTCCTACTATCTTTTAACTCGTATACTGATTGATTGAAAATTAATCAACACTCTTTAGTATGACGCGCTTCTCAAAATACAACCATTTATTAATCTTTTTATTACAATAGTAATATAAAAAGTTTAATTTTTTATTTATTATTATTAGATTAATAAAAGGAATTATTAAATGGTTATATTTTAGAAAGAGATGTTGCGAATGAAAGTTGCAAGCTTGAGCAGGTTAGAAAACACTAAACCGAAGTAGTGTAATTAATTTAAAGAAAATTAAAATTATTACACATTTTTTATTAATAAAGAAACGGAGTCTAGTAATCTTATATTAGTAGTAGTAGTATGATTCAAACGTTGGTTTACACTTACACACATGGCGTAGAAAAAAAAAACCAATACAGAAAACTTATACTGCAAAGAGATCCTCACTATTTATACTATAGTGTGTGTGGGTTTGGAAGAAAAAACGCTAAAACGTGATTCTACCTTCTATCATCTTTCCAAACACACTCTTAAGATATTCACACTTGAGAACCGAGATGAACGGACAGGATCAGTTTCCGGAATTGGAGCGAGACTTCCCTGTGACGCTATCAGCGAGACGATTGATGAGGTAAAGCGCGTTGCTGGTGAGCATGGCGACGTCGGTGACTCTTTGCTTGAGCTCCAACTTGACATTCCCGGTGGTGGCGGCAGCGTTAAAGCCGGAGATGCAGGTATCGCCGTTGGTGAGGGCGGTGCTGGTCCAGGTCTGGACGTTGCTCATCTGCCACTGGAAGGTTCCGTCGCGGAGATGCTGCAACTCGTTCAGCGTCTTGCTCAACTCACTCACCGAGTCGGATATCTGCTGCACGCAGTCACTCACCGCAATTCGCTGCCTCGGTCCGAAACCCTGCGACGCGGCCTTTAGCGTCCCGAGGTAGGCGGAGAGAGCGCGCGTACGGACCAGGCTCGCCCTGACGGCGGCCTGGGCCAGGTCGAGGGGTTTGGCGGTGGGGTTGGAAAAGTTGGAGAGGGTTTGGAAGCAGAGAACGGGGTACCTGGCCTGCGCGCACGATGAACGAAGTGGATTTGGTGGTGGCCTTACCGCGGCGGCGCGTGGTGGAGAGAACAGGAGGAGGAAGACCGTGAAGGCGATAGTGGAAATTGGCTGCGTTTGCATGTTTGTTATTTATGAAAAAAAAAAGGTGAAGGATGAGAAGGAGAGTGTTACTGTGAAAGTTGATATCCAAGGTGGTATTTATAGGGCAAACTCGAGTCACGGACACTATGTTTGAAGGAGTTGCTTGCTTATACTTTCAAACTCGATAAAATAAATATATCCATTTAACAAATAAATAAATAAATATTTTAATTATATTTATTTTATTTTTTAATTTAAAATATTTAGTATTTAAGGTGGGAAACAATTATTTTTCTTAAAAAAAATAATCCTTTTACATTTGAAAAAATTCATTCCTACCTAACGATTTACTATAACTAGCAAAAAAAAACCTAATACACTTCACATTTTTCTCTTTTACTCAACTTTCACGATGATAGAAAATTAACATACATAAATAATTTTGGATAAGTTAAAATTGAGAATCAAAAAATAATAAATAAAGAAAAATGATGAATTGATTAAACAATTTTGTTTTTCTTCTCCGATTTGAGTCTCTCTTATTCTTCAAGTTTTTTCTCTTCAATTAGTAGTTTTGAGATCAAAGGATGTGATAATGTTCAAGTTAAGGTTAGGATTGACTTGATGGTAGATACAAAAGAATAATGAGTTTTTCAAAGAATATAGTTGCTTGAAATAAAGTGAAGAGAGAGATTGAAAATAGAGGTTATTTTATTTTATATGTGATATTTGGTGTGAAAACGTGAGAATGAATATGCTCTCACTTTCTTCCTATTGTTACAATAAGGAATTAGGAAGGGAAGAGTGGGAGAGTCACTTTACATATAAAAATTGTACATTAATATTAATTTAAAAAATTTAAAAAAAAATTATTTTTTAAGTAATTCATATAAAATGTAACACCCCATAATTTACATATAACTATTACAATACCGGTTCTACATATTTCTATACAAGCTTACAGTTTTTTCAAAATATTCCTAATACATGATTAAGACATATATAAATACAAATATTTACAATATAAGTTTCAAAATCAACGCCTTAAAACTCTTCTGATCCTCAGACACCTGTAAGATCATCTGCTCGTGTACGTAGTACAGTCATCGCAGTTCAAACACAGCAAGAAAAGCAAGGGTAAGCTAGTGAAAATAGAATTTTATAATATACGCAATTAAATCAAAAGAGAAAACCAAGTTACATGATCAATTTCTCAAATTATACAATCTTCTTCAAATCCCAACATTAAAACATTCACATAGATCTCACATGGATCTACACATCCAAGATATTCAACAAACAACGTCTTCCGGAAGACCCGTATTAAGTAAGTCCTACCAGAGACTAACACCTGATCCAAAGATTACCAGCGAATCCAACAGAAAGGATCAGGGTAAGTTCAATACAACTCAAGTCGTGCATCTCATATGTCACGGTGTGCATGAACTCCCCCATTAGCTTCTCACCACCTGATATCTTAGTCTATGTGACTTAGATCATCAGTGATGCTCGGAGATCTCTGTTACCATATAGGCATCAATACTTAATACACAACAAACATCAGTCCATACATTATCCCAAATGTATGAATTCAATTCCATACCATTCCGTCATACAATATCATTCAAAAATTGATCCACAATATTCAAAAGTCTATTTGACATGAAAAAAATAACACTTTAATACTAAATCATCAAAATATAATATTTTTACAAATTTAAATAATATACAAACAAACAACCCAATATATAAACACACAACATTCCTGTAAGAGAAAATTGAATATTGGGACCACGTCCATTCCGCATTCAGATCTTCTATCCTAGGGTGCTATTAAAAAATAAATTTAGCTTCCCTTACCTCAATTGCTTGCTTTCCAAGCAACTTTTAGAATTTTATCCCCCACCGTTTGGATAAGCTTCAAGATTTACGGGCCTAATGTAAATTATCCAAACAGAACAAAATTTCAGTATATAATAGAATAAGTTGAGAGGATTAAACTTCTCAACTGATCTCACCAAGATTGATGACTAAATCCTAAGGAAAAACAGAGAACAAAGGATATTTAGAGTAAAAATGAACTTACTCTGTTTGAAAATCTGATCGGGTAGAAATGTTCCTGAACTCCTCAGCTACAGCGTGGTATGATCAGATTCTAAAATAGATGAAGATTGGGAGAGAAATTAAGAGAGAGGGAGAGAAGAGAATTGGAGAGAGAGAGAAATGGAGATAAGGAAGAAAAAAAATAAGAAAGAAACTGTGCGTGGGGGGGGGGGGGGGGGGTCTCTGTTTCTGCTTTTTTTTTAAAAAGAAAAGGTGTTGTTACATTATCTCCAACTACAAAAATTTTCGTCCTCGAAAATGAACTTACCAATAAAGATACTAGGGTATGATGCTCGTATCTCCTCTTCAATTTTCCAAGTGGAGTCTCCATAGATGAGATCCCACAATACTTTCGCCATGGGAATACTTCTTCCACAAAGGTTTCACTTGTGAATCTAAAATTCTGATTGGTTTCACTTCAAATGACAGATTTTATTTCACTTGGACGGAATCAGACTCTAGAAATGTTCCTGAACTCCTCAACTACAGTGCGGTATGATCAGATTCTAAAATAGAAAAAGAAGAAGAAAGAAATTGTGCGTGGGGGGGGGGGGGGGGGGGGGGGGGGGGCGTCTCTGTTTATGTTTTTTTTTTAAAAGAAAAGGTGTTGTTACATAAAATGACAAAATATTTCATTGTACTAATAAAATGAAAGATATTAAATAAGAGTAGAATCAGAAAAAAAATTTGTTTACACCAAAAAACGGTTATAATGAATAATTCCTTTTATATATAGGTATAAATAATATATACTAAAATTTTAGATTAAAAAATAAAACAAACATGATTAAAATATTATTATTTTAAATGGTTTTATATTATTTTTTAGTATCAAAGTATCACAAAAACACAGATATTCAACCATTATTTTTTTAGGCATTATGTAAAATGTGTTTACTTTTATATACAAAATAAATTTCAACATTTTAAATTAATTATACTTTATTTTTTAATGAAAAAAATTGTATTTAAATGTAAAAATTGTATTGTACAATTATAATAAGTATTTTAAATTCTTGTATAATTATTTTAACTAAAAATATATTAATAAATCATTATAACATTAAACATTGTAGATGAAAAATAATTTGCAAAGAACCTAATAATTTTGACGGAAAATTATCAGAATGATACTGAATATTAAAAATATTTGATTGAAATAACTATTAAGTGAAGACTTTACTCTTTGTGTTAAGTTAATTTATAATATGTAAATAAAGTATATATAACATTGTTTTATCGTCAAGAGATTTTTTTTGAGAAAGAATTACCCTAATCTTTTTTCACTTGTGCCAATTCATATTGAAATATAATATTAAAAAAATTTACTTTATATTTATTTTTGATCACATTACTCAAATCAATTTATATCAGCCTCTTATATTATACAAAATATCATACAAATGTGATTTCTTTGTTATTTTTACAATCAATATACTATTTGAAGATGTCACAAATTAATTATTTTAAAAGCGATTTGGTAAATAAATTTATGTTATACTAAATTAATTATAAAGAATTTTATACATTATTAATGAAAATAATGTTTGTTATTATTAATTAATTAAGGTAAGTTTAATACATTTTTTTAAATGGTAAAATTTATTGAGAATAAATGTGACGATTTTGTAAGTTTGAATTAACTTAAATTTCACTTCTTAATATGATATTGGAGTCTTATAAGGTTTATCCTATAAAAAGTTTATTCTATTGAAAGTTTGTTTGACTTATAAGGTCATCCGAATCGTTATCGAACAATCCATTATATAGTCATACACACGAGTTGGTTAGTCTCGATGTGAGGGAGTGTATTGGATATACCACATCAGCTATAAATAAAAATATTTCATAGTATATAAGTGGGTAAACCTTACCTTATAAACTAAGTCCACTTTTTAAAATGATATCAAAGTCACTTAGATCATATCCTAACGAGAGTTTTTGCTGAATTTATCAAGTCACACGCTTTCGGACCATTAAATATATATATATACAGTCCAGGTTATATCGGTTAAATGATTGATCCGATTGAGTATAAACTCTACTTAAGGTAATCGAGTAAAGAATTAATGAGTTTTGACTCGGTATTATCCTGATAAGGGAGTGAGTATCTTACTCTTATTTTTTCCCCTATAATTATGTTAATATATCATGTATTTTTATTTACTTGTTACAAAAAATATTTTAATTGGTGAATATATTTTAGTCATATGATTTTTATTTCTTATGAATTCATAATTTGATGAATTTTTGTTATTATTCAAATTTGTTGTTATATTATTATGATAAAAAAAAATTCAATTAGAAAAACTTTATAAAATAAATGAAGGACGGTATACAATACATACTACATTAATAAATATGTTTTCAATAACTTGATCGTGCTAATACTATCAACATATTAAACCTCCTTTATTTGTGACGTCGAAACAACAACCATAAGCTAAATTTATAAAGTAATTAATATGCTCTATATTTAAAATTCAATTACATCATAAAAAATTGTCATTATGTTATAACAAAAAAAAACTTTACAACCAAGCATTATCATTGCTTCTGTTAGTATCACTCTTCTTTAGCCAAATGTAAATTGTTAACATAAACAAAAAGATTCACACGTATAGTGTGATTTATTGAATTAACATTTGATGTATTGATATATCAACAATCCATATTAATAAAATCATTTATTAGTATATTATATGACATCATTAACACAGACACTCAATACTTACATTCGAGAACTAATTATACCGATAAAAATGATAATCAAATAAGTAGTGTGAACAAAATCATTGTCAATAAGTGTTTTCTCCATATACACCTAACAAGGACAGATAATACAAAAAAACAGATTTATTGCTTAATTGTCGTGTATAATTTATCTTTCTGATAAAATATAATTTTATCCCTTAATGTGTTGATTAGTTATATTTTTCTAACAAAAGTATCGCCACATAAGAGTTAAATATCACATTAAATCGATTCGGGATTCAATTTTTTAACATATATATGTTGGATAGAACATTTTCCTATTTAATTGCTTTATTTTATAGAGATTCTGGAGAAGAACTTGATTGCCACTTTACCAAACAAATTAACTCTCTTTAAAAAAAAGCTTATCAATTATATGCAAGCGATCAATGTCAAGCTTTTATTTTACGTAAGTGATAAATTTCCTCTTATATACGTAAATATTCATCTTAAGTTTGAAATCAGTGAGATAATAATGTTTAATAAGTATCAAAATAAAGATAAAGATAAAACATAACACACTAGTTATCAGTTGAATAATAGAGATATGAAATCCAAGTTGGGACTTATTTAAGAAAACGAAACGTGGAGACATATTTCAACTTGCATGGTTTTTTTAACAGGAGGCATATACGTGCAACTAACATTTAATTATAAAGATTGTGGAATAAAGTATTGCTTCCTCGTATGAAGCATTTAAAAAACAAAAACTTAGAAAGAGTGTCACGTGGGTGCTGTTATTTCAACATGACTTTAAATCAATGCCCAATTTTTTTTTTATGAAATCCGATGAAAATAATTTTGTTCTTATAATATATATCTTGCTTTTTCAGTTACAAAAATAAATGAAAATATGGATTTTATATTTTAAAGGTATTAAACTTATTAAAAAAAATTATTTTAATATGAATTTAAGAGGATAGATAAAAAATATTAGAAACATATACCATTATTCGTTAGTATTTTATTTAATAAAAAAGAAAGTTATCATTTGCTTGCTTTCATTGACATTTTTTGCCTAAACAAATGGAAGTCAACGATTTTTGAGTCTCACGAGATAAATGCAGTGAGCCAGCTAGAAGACAGTCCAGATACCAAGTGGCAGAAAGTCAACAGAGATTTAGTACATTTCCTTTTTTTATTAAGATTAATCTTTTTTCCTTATATTTCTTAAATATTGGGAGATTTGTTACATGTTAAAAAATCACACTAACTTTCACATAGATTGTGTTTCTCACATAGTGTTTGAAATGAGAAGGAGATGCGGTGAAGATTTAAAAAAATAAATTTAAATTAATTTAAAAGGATAATATAAAGAAAATAAGGTTGTTTATATTGAAGTATGTGAATAATATGATAATTGTAAAAAATTTTATTTTTTAAAATATTTGAATAATAAATATTATATATTTTTGTGTAGATTTTAGTTAATTAAAAATTTGTGTATTATTTCTTACTATTATTAAATAATTATTTTAAGAAAAAATAAAGTTAGTTAACCTTGTCCGAACATGGAAACGAATATGGAAGAGGTTATAAAAATAATTTTTTATGTTATAATAGAAATTTTAATATTAAAAATTGTAAAAAATATTTAAAAAATATTATTAATCAAATATCTCAGTAAAAAAATATAAATGATCTAATTATAAGATATCTGGATTTTTTATTTTTTTATTTTGAATTAGAAAGAATTTGTAAAAGAAAGCAATTTTTTTATTATGGGTAGAGAAAATCTTCCATAAAATCAGAGTATATAGTTTGGGAGTTGGAACATTATTAAAACATTTAGTTTAATATTTATAAATTTATTAGTGGGATTGCACTGTGGTGAATCCTCCTAAAAAAAATAGTTTTAATGAAAAAAGGTTAATAATAAATATAATATTTGTCACTATTAATATATTATTTGTGACTATTATTTTCCATGTAATTAATAATATATTATTTGTGACAATTTTTTTTCTTGTCACTAATATTGTTTATAATAGTGACAAAACTAAAAAAAAATCACAATAGATATATTAAAAAATTAATAAAAGGTAAATTTAACATTTCCACATATCACTTTAGAATTACTATGAAATTTGTGTCAATAATAATATGTTATAAATTTATTCTTACGTGTATAATACAAAATCTAAACATATATAAAAATTATAAAATTTATATTATTTTATATTTGAATTTATGATCTTCCTTTTTAGAAGTAAACATTATTTTTATTTTGTGATAATGTAATTAATAGTGATATATAAAATTGTCACTATTTGTATATTAGTTGTGAGTATATTTTAATTTGTCACTATTTTTATATTAGTTGTGAGTATATTTTAATTTGTCACTATTTGTATATTAGTTGCAACTATCTTTAATTTGTCACAATTGTTTTATTAAAAATGACAAAATATGCATGCCATAAAATAATATAAATTATTAAATTTATATTATTTTATATTTGAATTTATGATGTTTCTTTTTATAAATAAACATTATTTTTATTTTTTATTATGTAATTAATAGTGATATATATAAAATTTGTCACTATTTGTATATTAGTTGTGAGTATATTTTAATTTGTCACTATTTATATATATATATATATTAGTTGCAACTATCTTTAATTTGTCATAATTGTTTTATTAAAAATAACAAAATATGCATGTCACAAATAATTATTCATTAATATAAAATATCATATGATAAATTTATTTTTCTTTAGATAAGAATATAATTAATATTTTTTTTAATGCTTATAAAGTAATAAGGATGATATAATATTAATTTTCATTATTATTATTATATCACTAGTACTTGTTAATTTTTTTTTCTATTTTAAAATTTGAACATCATCTTTTATTCAAGAAACAACTTTCCCTTTATTGTGTCACTTTACAATTCCAATACTTATTTTAATACATTTATCTATTTATTCATATCTTAATACATTTTATTATAATATTAGTTAATAATATGTTTACTTCAAATTTAAATTTAGCATATAAAATTTTAACCACCTAACTATTCTTTCTTTCTTTTTATTTCTCTTTCTCTCTTTCTATATATTATTTATATAAGTAAATAATAGTTATGTAGATAGATATATGAAAATAAATAGATAGATATGATTCATAAGAATAAACATAATTAATAACAAAATTTGTTTTAGAAAATGATCTAAATCAACAATTTGCATCTAACTTTTATCTAATCTCATACCTTTCAAGACTTTGTGTAAATAGTGTATAGTGAAAACTAAGTTACCTTACACCTCTGTAGTTAGTTTATTTTTAGTGTTTATTCATGGGTCTCTACTGTAATAGGTCAAATCTATCAAATTAATTGATTTCTAGTATGATTCACTAATTTATAGGGAGATATGTTGGTATACTGGTATATTTGGATAAAATCTTTAGTGAAACAATATCTTTTACTAAATCAATGTTACCTGATTTATCGACGTCTCACTCGCATTTGGTGGAGCATAGTGATAACTTGTGACGAGCTTCCATAACTATCATTGTTGCCATTCACAGTGTTTTAAATGTGTTTTGACACGTTTGGTTGGTCACCGAGACCCCGAGTGACTGACTCGTCCGGTATTGACCGATACACTAACAATTTGAGTACTTATACAACTAATGTATTAAAGTGAAAATGAAAACATATAAATAGAATTCATGAAATTATAGAATAAATAATTAAAAATACATAATTCATCAATTTCTTTTCAATTTAACACTCTTTTTATTTGATTATGTTCTTCTTTTTCTTCATACTTTATAAATAATATAGACTTATACTATTTATTAAATTTTATCTCTTTTTAAAAATAAAATTTATCCTTATCTTTAATATATTTTATATTGTTAATTTGTTTAGAAAAACATGTTATAAAGTTTGTTATTAAAGTCATACTATATAATATGATTATATTTATTAATTTATTATTAACAAGATAATATGATTATATATAATTATAAAATATCATTGATTAAGTATAATTTTTATTATTATATATAAATACATAAATATAGAAAATAAGGAATCAATCTCTATTTGTAGATTTTTTTGTTATATGTTAAAATATTCAAAGATAAGTTTAGAAATGATACTTCAATCAGTTATAACTTATAACTATATCAGTTATAATGTATATTGTACATATCTGAATTGTTTGGATTCTAAGAAAATAATATATCTCTAAATAAGAAGTTAGTATTTAGACTTATTATAAGAAAAATACAATTATTCTCTTTAGGAATTAGGTTTATCAAATTATTAATGTTGTTTTACAAAAATATATACTAAACATTGTCTTTAACATCGTAATATATAATTATTTAATTATAATTATTACTTTATTATGGATAAAATAATATATTTAAATAAATAAATACTAAAATGTGAATATAACTATATTTAAGTTAATATATAATAACACCTATTTTTAAATAAAATAAGATAATTAAGTATTACTTTATAAAAAAAATATAAAAAAAGTAACCTTATTTATTAAAATAAAAATTATAAATTTATTTAAAAATATATAAATATATAAATGTTATTAAAAGTATAAGAAAAATAAATATTTATTTTAAAATTATAAAAGTTTGAATAACATTTAACATGATTTATAATGAGATAATTAAATTTCTTTTAAATTAAATTATAAAAAAGGCATGTTTTTTTAAATAAAATTGAAAAATAACTGATGTTATTTTGGGCTTTTTAGATGGATCCAACACATATGTAACCCTAGAATTAAATTTCTTCTCAATATTACTCAAAGACTTATATTTGTGGATATCTAAAATTGAAGCAGTTATCTTCGTGCTCTCTGAAGTTGTAGGAAGAGGATCCTATTCTCAGTTTTTTTTTTGTTTTCATGATTTATTGGTAAGTCCAGACTTAATTGGTTTCTTAAGACCTTTTTTTTTGCTTCCCTTTGATAGAAGACACTCAAGGCACTATCACATTTTCCTTTCTTTTCATCCTAGATTCCTCAATCTTTCACGGCACTGTCACATCTCTAGGTAGAGTGAACTGCGTTTTGCAACCGCAGACGCTTTTTACGACGAAAGTGGAGGAGCATTGAGGGATTTCTTGCACGAGGGTTTTCGGAAGTGGAGGAGGATCTTGTTGGAGGAAGGAAGGTTGCGATGTTTGGGAGTTTGTTATTATTCTTTCATTCTTTGTTGCAGATAATATTTACAAGTCCAAAATTTAATTGGTGAAAGTTGTATCAATACATACAAATCAATATTGCCTCCTATTATTTGATTTTTTAGCAATTTTTACATCTTTGTTTTATTCTTTATTATTACTATGTAAGTTGAAATTCTTTCTTTCTACAAGTGAAATGTAATGGATTCAGTTATTTGTGTTCCTATGCTCTCTATGCAATTTCGTTTCTTATTTGTTATGTTTTTTTTCTCAAGTCCGCAAGAACATCATCACCAGGAAATTTTTTTATCACTGTTATTCGGGCTTCTCTTAATACTGATAATGATTCAATTGACACATTTAAAATGTTAAAATTGGGCCAAAATGATTTTATTGCTTACTTTCAATACTTATTTCCAAAATCTTTACTTTGTTTAATCTCCTCCTCATTTAACAATTGAAATGTTCCATTAAGTTGTATTAATAATTAAAATCAATTAATAAAATAGTAATAAATTAAAATCAATTAATAATAATTAATAATTAAAATCAATTAATAATTAAAATCAATTAATAATAATTAATAATTAAAATCAATTATTAATAATTAATAATTAAAATAAATTAAAATAAATTAATAAATAATTAGTATATTGACATTAAAATGATATTAATTATTAATTATAAATTATTGACAACTAATTTATTTTTATTCTCTTATACATTTGTGATAACTTGTTATTGTCACCATTACAAAAAGATATGACAATTAATTTATTGTGATATTTTTTGGTTGTCACTATTACATTGAATTATTAGTGATAAATATTACTCTCATGATAAGTATTACTCTCACAAGTTTAGTTTTAGTGACATTTAAAATTATTGTCACAAGTATGATAGTGACAAGAGCACTAGTGACAATGTAATTATTGTCACAAGATATTAATAGTGACATATTTATAAGTTGTGATTATTGTCACAAAATATTAATAGTGACATATTTATAAGTTTTAGTGATGAATGTTTATATCACTAAAACTAATTTTTCTTGTAGTCTGCAAAGTTAAATATATATAAAAAAATAAAATTCCACCATTCGAGGCTTATATGATGTACACGATTCATTGTATAAGGGTTGAACCATCTATAAAGAGGCTCGTATTTATTAATTTATTATTGTCGATCAAAAGAATGATGTACACGATTCATCAAAGGTAGCATACGAAACAAATGAAACAATAATCGATTACATGCAATCCACTATCCAATTAAAACATCAACGTAATCAATAACTGATAAGCTATAATCAACTATCACTTAAATAAAAAGTATCGTAATCGATTATGTCCAAAAAATATGTAAAGTATAATCAATTATCAACTTAAAAAAGTCATAAAATTGATTAATTTTTAATCATAGTCGATTTTTCTTTGCAAAAAATAAAGATAAGGGAGTAAAATTACTTTTGTCACGTTGACTTTCTCCTCATTTCTTCATATTTCAACGAGGTACCCATTTGAAACATTCCGCGTTTTTCTTTCCTTACATAGACATGAATCTAAACACAAAACACACCTTCAAATCCATATTTATCTACAGTACATCACCAAAAATAAACGCAACAATAATGTTCATAGAAGAAAGAGTGATTATTTGAATGTAAAGCTATTTTTCCAACCTAATGTTTTAGTTTTACTACTATTTTGTATAAAACATGCCTTCAAGTTTAGAGTTGACCTTCAAGTGAATTGTGATTCCAACAAAAACTTTAGTTTGATAAAAATGTCGTGTGAGAGAGTCACAATTTTGATTAATGTAATTTTTTAATTAACTTTTTTTTTGTTTAAATTAAATTTGTTAGGACATAACACAAGTGTTTTTGGACTTACAAACTTTTTTGTTAAGTTTTTTTAATGTATAATGGTATTTGTGATTTTACTGAATTATTTGAATTTATAAATATTTTTTTAAGGATTGGATAAAAAATATATGGAATATATTATTTAAAATATTGAATTTGTTTGTTTTAGGTATTTATATTTTTGTTTTAATGTTACGATTTTGTAAGTGTACTGGTAGGCACCGGACGAACGCACGTGGCCGACCGGCCTTATACACTAAATGGAAACGAACGCACGTGGCCGACCGGCCTTATACACTAAATGGAAACGAACGCACGTGGCCGACCGGCCTTATACACTAAATGGAAACGAACGCACGTGGCCGACCGGCCTTATACACTAAATGGAAACGAACGCACGTGGCCGACCGGCCGTATACACAATAAATGTAAGGGCATTTATGTGACAAGCTAAGGTGGTTAAGATACACCTCCGAAGAATAAGGAATATGCGTTTAGAGAAGATATGTTCCCCGGGTATTCCGGAGCACGACTGACAAGACATATCCATAACCACCCTGAGCCCAAGGGATAGAAAGCCCATTAGGCAATCCTATAAATACTGTGCTCAAGCCAGAGAAAGGTACGTTTTCATTCACTTACGAAACTGCGCTTAGAATCTCATACTTACTTGAGCGTCGGAGTGCCTTCGCAGGTACCCTCCCCCGCCCGACCGAAGTTGATAGCACGAAGTGACGACCGACCAAACGAGACAGCAAGAAAGGACAATCGACCAGAGGAGAAGAAGATCAACACGTCAGCAATTACACCACGTCAACCGACCGTGCCTGGGCCCCATCTCTCCACTCAGGTACAATTGGCGCCCACCGTGGGGCCGAGGCAAATCTTCAATTTTTGAAGCTATAATGGTTGCGACAAGAAACAACAACGACGCTATGGCAGAACAGATGACTATGATTCAAATCCTCCAAGCTCAGATGGAGGAACTGCGACAAAAGGGGATGGAAGACCATCGTCAACATGAAGAAGATAGACGCCGCCAAGAAGAAGAAATCGCCTTATTAAGAGAGCAGAATGCACGACTCCAACAACAGGTCGATAATCCCGAACGAGAAGGCCAATCCCATATGGCCGACCGAACCGCCTCTCGCATACCTACACCTGCCAATACCAATCCTGCTTCCAGAGCTGAAACAGTCGAAAGAAAGTCAAGGAAAAGGGGTCATCCTTTTACAGACGAAATTATCACCACTCCACTTCCTGACAAATGGAGAGGCCTCGTCATTAAACTCTATGACGGCTCGACCGACCCGGACGAACACTTAAATGTCTACAAGACGCAAATGACTTTGTATACCACAGATAACAATGTGTGGTGTAAAGTATTTCCCACGTCGCTCCAGGGAGAACCTCTTACCTGGTTCACAGAGCTGCCTCCAAACTCCATTAACGATTTTGACACCCTAGCCGCAAAATTCTCCACTCAATATGCCACTAGCCGACCGCATCACATGTCCTCCATGTCTCTCCTAGCGGTACAACAAGAAAAAGGTGAATCTCTTAGAACCTTTCTAGATAGGTTCAACAAAGCATGCATGAACATCTGAGGGCTCAAACAAGAGGTTGCATTGCACCATTTGGTCTCGGCCATCCGACCGAGCCGTTTCACTGAAAGTCTCATCAAGAAACCACCTCAAGACATGGAGGACCTTCGAACTCGAGCAACCAAATTCATGCAAATCGAAGAACACATTGATTACCATCAACGGTTCAAAGCTGTCGGATTCGGAGCCCTTAAAGACCAAACCCAAAGTAAAGAAAGAGAAGTCGAAACCGAACGAACCGTCCGAACCACTCTGAGGTCCGACCGGAATAGGGGAGGCCGAATCCCCAGGTTTAACAGTTACACCCCTTTAACTGTGCCGAGGGGACGAGCCCTAGATGAAGCACTACAAACGGACCTAATCCCGACATTGAAACAGTATCAAACACCACCGAATGCAGATACTGCTAAGCGTTGTCAATACCATCAGAATTTCGGTCACACGACCGAAGGATGTCAAGCTTTGAAGGATAAAATTGAAGAACTCATCCAAGCTGGCCATTTACGGCAGTTCGTCAAGAGGACAAGGAGTTCAAGATCCCCACCACGGAATACTGACCGTCCTTCCCGTGGTGTCGACCGGTCGTACCGTAACGATTACAAACGCCACACTGACCGTAGCCAGACTTCGCGAAAACGCAGCGAAAGCCCCGTTCGGCGTACACGCCCCCGTAGCACAAGTCCCGACCGAAACGCTCGACCTCGCCAACGAGTCCGCGAAGTCATCAACATGATTGCTGGACCCGTTAACTTGGGCGAACCGAACCACGAAACAAATTATATAGCTGGAGGATTTGCCTGTGGCGGGTGCTCAAATTCCGCCCGAAAGAAACATCTTCATGACATCCAGTCCGCTCATGCTACCACGAGGAGGCGTCCACATATACCTCCGATTACTTTCACTGACGAAGACTTTACAGCCATAGATCCAGCCCAGGACGACCCCATGGTCATCACTGTAGAAATTGACAAGTTCGCAATTGCCAAGACTTTGGTAGATCAGGGTAGCTCGGTCGACATATTGTATTGGGACATTTTCAAGAAAATGCGCATCCCAGAAGCACATATTCAGCCCTATAACGAACAAATTGTAGGGTTCTCAGGTGAACGGGTCGATACTAAGGGGTACATAGACTTGTACACAACCTTTGGTGAGGAAGACGGCCTCCATAAAACAATAAACGTACGATACCTCCTGGTTAACGCACAAACTTCCTACAACATCCTGCTCGGTCGTCCGTCCATTAACAGATTAAAAGCCATTGTGTCCACTCCACACTTAGCCATGAAATTCCCCTCGGCTAACAACGACATTGCAACCATCCATGTCGATCAAAAAACCGCTAGGGAATGCTATGTAGCAAGTTTGAAAAGTGAGCCAACTCGACGACTCTATACAACCAATACGGACGACCGAGTCCCGCAAAAACGAGGACGTTCCCCCACACGGCGTTCCGGACGACACATGTCCCGTCGTCAAATGATAGCCCTTGTTGACCTCGACCCTCGCATGGACGATCCCCGTATGGAAGCAGGAGAAGACTTGCATCCATTCCCGCTTCGCGATGATCGCCACACTACGCACATCGGTACTTCGCTGAAACCGGACGACCGAATGGCCATCGGGACGACACTTGTTAAAAATTCCGATCTTTTCGCCTGGACGGCCGCTGATATGCCTGGCGTAGACCCACAGGTTATCACTCACCGATTATCACTGTATAGAGAAGCTAAACCAATAGCTCAAAAGAAAAGACATATAGGCGAGGAACGACGTCAAGCCGCACGTGAGGAAGCCGACAAATTGTTACAGGCTGGATTCATTCGGCAGGCCCATTAGACCACATGGCTAGCCAACGTGGTTATGGTGAAGAAAGCGAACGGAAAATGGCGTATGTGTGTTGACTACACAGACCTCAATAAAGCTTGCCCAAAAGACTCGTATCCTCTGCCTACCATTGATCGTCTCGTCGACGGTGCAGCCGGACATCACATCCTCAGCTTCCTTGATGCCTACTCTGGCTATAATCAAATCCAAATGCACCCGGCCGACCGGAAGAAGACGGCCTTCATGACTGATTCCGGCAATTTCTACTATGAAGTAATGCCCTTCGGACTCAAAAATGCCGGAGCCACTTATCAAAGACTAATGGACCACGTATTCCACGACATGATTGGTAGGAATGTTGAAGTCTATGTCGATGACATCGTCGTCAAGTCCGACTCATGCAAACAACATATTGCCGACCTAAAAGAAGTTTTTCAGGCCCTCCGCCAACACCAGATGCGACTCAATCCGGACAAGTGTGCGTTCGGCGTCGAAGGGGGGAAGTTCTTAGGTTTTATGCTAACTCATAGAGGCATAGAAGCTAACCCCGAGAAGTGCAAAGCTATCTCCGAAATGCGAAGTCCCAACTCCATTCAAGAAATTCAGAGACTTATCGGCCGACTCACCGCACTATCCAGATTTGTTCCTAAACTCGCCGAACGAACGAGGCCAATCGTCCGACTACTGAAAAAAGCATTCCGCTTCGAGTGGTCGACCGAATGTGAGGAAATTTTCCTCGATTTGAAAACTTTTTTATCAACCCCGCCGGTCATCCAGAAACCGGACGCACGAGAACCCATCATAGTCTACCTCGCCGTTTCACACGAAGCCGTCAGCTCAGTCTTAGTGCAAGAAATTAATTTTGAAGAACGGCCGGTTTACTTCGTCAGCCGCGCCCTTCATGGCGCCGAAATCCGATACCAGACGATCGAAAAGGTAGCCATGGCCCTCATCATTACCGCCCGACGAATGCGTATGTATTTTCAGAATCATCGGATTATTGTTCGGACAAATTACCCTATTGTAAAGATCCTCACTAAACCAGATTTAGCCGGACGAATGATCGGTTGGACGATCGAACTATCCGAATTCCATATTCAGTACCAACCACGCGGAGCGATCAAGTCGCAAGCTCTCGCCGACTTCGCAGCTGAACTCACTACTTCTTCAGCCGAGACCGAACATTCATCATGGATCTTATATGTTGATGGCTCCTCGAACGAGAGGTCGTGCGGCGCTGGAGTTGTTTTGGAAGGCCCCGGCGAGATTGTCATCGAGCAAGCCCTCAAATTCGACTTCAAAGCTTCAAACAATCAGGCCGAATATGAAGCCATATTAGCCGGTCTACGTCTCGCTCAAGAATTAGAAATCACTAAGTTAATTTGCAAAAGTGATTCCCGGCTTGTCATCGGTCAGCTTAACGACGAATATGAAGTCCGAGAAAGCTTTTTACAGCGATACTATCACTTAGTCAAACAGTCGATGAGCACCTTTTCTGAAATTTCTATGCAGCACGTTCGACGCGATCAAAATACCCGCGCGGACGCCTTGTCCCGGTTAGCAACCACGAAGTGTAAAGGAATGCATCGGTCGGTCATCCATGTTACGCTTGCACGCCCAAGCATCGACCTACAGCAATGCCTGACGACCGACACGGAATCTACTTGGATTACCCCAATCAAGCAATATTTACTCGACGGCACATGTAGTCCTCTCGGCGAAAAAACCATGAAGCTGCAGGCCGCCCGTTTTGTCTTAATCGGCGACGACCTTTATCGCCGAGGTTATACCCAACCACTCCTTAAATGTTTGACACCAGACCAAGCTTCCTATGTCATCCAAGAGTTGCACGAAGGAATTTGCGGAACTCACTCCGGCGCACGGACAATGGCTGCCAAAGTATTCCGGGCTGGATACTACTGGCCGACCGTCCAGGGTGACTGCACCAATTTCGTACAAAAATGTCTTAAATGCCAAGAGTTTGGCACTTTGTCCCATCAAAAGCCTGAGGAACTCCATTTTATGTTATCACCTTGGCCGTTCGTCCAATGGGGTATGGACATCATTGGTCCTTTCGCCCCCGGTAAAGGCCAGTGTAAATTCTTACTAGTCGGCATTGATTACTTCACCAAGTGGATCGAAGCCGAGCCCCTGACTGCAATCACCGCCCGCAATGTTCAAAATTTCGTATGGAAAAATATCGTTTGCCGCTTCGGGCTTCCACAAATCATCATCACCGATAACGGTCGGCAATTCACCGACCGAACGTTAGCTGAATTTTACGAGAAGCTCCACATCAAACACATCGCTAGTTCAGTCGAACATCCGCAAACAAAGGGACAGGCAGAAGCTGGAAACAAAGTTATTTTGAACGAACTGAAGAAACGTCTCGGCCCAGCAAAGGGCAACTGGACTGACGAACTCTTAGAAGTATTATGGGCATATCGCTGTACTCCTCAGACGACTACACAAGAAACGCCGTACAGCCTAACGTATGGCACCGAAGCTATGATCCCCGTCGAGATTGGCGAACCCTCTCTCCGCCGGCAAACCCTTGATCTTGATCTAAACAAGGAAAGCCTCTCGGTCGGTCTCGATCTCATCAACGAACTCCGGGACAAGTGTAGAATTAGAGAAGAAGCATGCAAAATTCGGGCGGCCAGACGATACAACTCCAAAGTTAAACCAAGATTGTTCCACAAAGGCGACTTAGTATGGCGAATGCGGAGCAGCGCACGGAAGGAAGGAGGCAAGTTCTCCAACAATTGGGAAGGACCTTTCCGCATAGCTGATACGGCAGCCGGTGGAGCCTATTATTTAGAATATTTATCTGGGAAGGAAATACTGAGAACGTGGAATGCCACACATCTCAAATTTTATTACAGTTGAACTCTTTCCTCGCTCAGTCGGTTTTTCCCTAAGGAGGGTTTACGACCGGGAAGGTTTTAACGAGGCACTAAAGTAAAATCCAAATCTCCTAGTCCTTTACTCAATTCATATCTCGTTCGGTTTCATAGGTATTTAACGAAATCAGAATTTATCGGATTTATATATGCCTCGTTCGGCATCAGAATTATTACTTTTTACGTAGTCAGAATTTTATATGCCTCGTTCGGCATCAGAATTATTACTTTAACGTAATAATAATTATTTATGCCTCGTTCGGCATCAGAATTTATCGGATTTATATATGCCTCGTTCGGCATCTGAATTATTACAACGTAATCAGAATTATTTATGTCACGTTCGGCATCAGAATTATTTACTCAATCTGATGCCTCGTTCGGCATCTGAATTATTACCTCAACGTAATCAGAATTATTTATGCCACGTTCGGCATCAGAATTATTTACTCAATCTTATGCCACGTTCGGCATCAGAATTATTACTTTTTACGTAGTCAGAATTTTATATGCCTCGTTCGGCATCAGAATTATTACTTTAACGTAATAATAATTATTTATGCCTCGTTCGGCATCAGAATTTATCGGATTTATATATGCCTCGTTCGGCATCTGAATTATTACAACGTAATCAGAATTATTTATGTCACGTTCGGCATCAGAATTATTTACTCAATCTGATGCCTCGTTCGGCATCTGAATTATTACCTCAACGTAATCAGAATTATTTATGCCACGTTCGGCATCAGAATTATTTACTCAATCTTATGCCTCGTTCGACATCTGAATTATTACCTTAACGTAATCAGAATTATTATGCCACGTTCGGCATCCGAATTATTTACTCAATCTTATGCCTCGTTCGGCATCTGAATTATTACCTTAACGTAATCAGACTTTTTTATGCCACGTTCGGCATCAGAATTATTCACTTATTTATGCCTCGTTCGGCATCAGAATTATTCACTTATTTATGCCTCGTTCGGCATCAGAATTATTCACTTATTTATGCCTCGTTCGGCATCAGAATTATATTATTACCTCAACGTAATCATAATTATTATGCCACGTTCGGCATCCGAATTATTTACTCAATCTTATGCCTCGTTCGGCATCTGAATTATTACCTTAACGTAATCAGACTTTTTTATGCCACGTTCGGCATCAGAATTATTCACTTATTTATGCCTCGTTCGGCATCAGAATTATTCACTTATTTATGCCTCGTTCGGTATCAGAATTATCTTATTACTAATGTAATCAGAATTATTTATGCCTCGTCCGGCATTAGAATTATCTTATTACTTTAATGTAATCAGAATTATTTATGCAAGTGTGCATTGCCCACATGTCGGGTCCAGCAATTTTCTATGCCACATTGTTCATTAACTCTTCAAAAGAGGCGTCAGGCTGTGGGCCAGGGGTCTCCCCCTCGGCCTCCTCATTTAAATTATCATCGGGGTTGATCGGCACCAGCTTTCCATCAACTATTATTTTTTCTGTCGTACTGGTCGTCCTCCAGGGGTGCTCCATGCAGGCAGGCCGCTTGTCCGATGCCTAACCGAAAATATTCTTCGCTAATGCGAACGTCCCGTCATTCCGTTAAATTTAATGTCTGACAACTCGAAAGGCACAACAATTATTACGACTCTTCGGCTTTTATTCACCTCGAGCCTGGGGGGCAAGTGTACTGGTAGGCACCGGACGAACGCACGTGGCCGACCGGCCTTATACACTAAATGGAAACGAACGCACGTGGCCGACCGGCCTTATACACTAAATGGAAACGAACGCACGTGGCCGACCGACCTTATACACTAAATGGAAACGAACGCACGTGGCCGACCGGCCTTATACACTAAATGGAAACGAACGCACGTGGCCGACCGGCCGTATACACAATAAATGTAAGGGCATTTATGTGACAAGCTAAGGTGGTTAAGATACACCTCCGAAGAATAAGGAATATGCGTTTAGAGAAGATATGTTCCCCGGGTATTCCGGAGCACGACTGACAAGACATATCCATAACCACCCTGAGCCCAAGGGATAGAAAGCCCATTAGGCAATCCTATAAATACTGTGCTCAAGCCAGAGAAAGGTACGTTTTCATTCACTTACGAAACTGCGCTTAGAATCTCATACTTACTTGAGCGTCGGAGTGCCTTCGCAGGTACCCTCCCCCGCCCGACCGAAGTTGATAGCACGAAGTGACGACCGACCAAACGAGACAGCAAGAAAGGACAATCGACCAGAGGAGAAGAAGATCAACACGTCAGCAATTACACCACGTCAACCGACCGTGCCTGGGCCCCATCTCTCCACTCAGGTACAGTAAGAGTTTTGAAAAAACGAAAAAAAAAATGTATAACAAGCTTATTAGTATATATTTGATGGTAATATGATTTCTACTGTGATTTAATGAAAGATTTGATATGATTAATAAAATGTAAATTTTGAAGTGTTTCCTTGTTAGAAGTACTAGAAAAGCTTAGTTGGTAAGTGTGATTAGTTATTTGGTATGTTAATTAGGAAAAGTAAAAATGACCTGGTTAATACTTTTTTACTCTTCATGATTATATCTATAAAAAATAGTTTTCTTATCATAAAAAACAAATATTAATTTCTACTTATATAAAAATTATTTAAATTTTAGCAATGAAAGTATAAGAGATCTTCTTGTGAGCTTCACTGTTAGAATATTGTGGGCACAACACAGCAAGAAATAACAAATCTTTTAACAATTTATCTCCTATCTCCCATTTTCTCACTATCAATAAAATATTACCTATAATCCAGTTTTGGGCTTCACCACAAGAGTGAGTTGGGCCTACCATTCATTTTAACAAAACCCATGAATTGGTTTTGGACTCTTGTTCCATTGTATCAAGACCAAAAAAACGAACCTTTGACAGTTTCTTCCTGCACTCCTACATTTTTCTTCCTGCACCCCCACAATTTTGTAAATTTCGAAATTGACCTCCACAATTTCGGGATCTGGGAGTGTGCTACGGATTCATCAATCCGGAAGTGAATCATGTTGCATTCTGGATGAGGGGGTGTTCTGAAAGCAAAATTTGCATAAATTATTGATTTCCGGATTGATGAATCCATAAGCCTAATTTCTATTACGAATTGATGGATCCGCAATGATTTTTTTTTAATTATGGATTTCTGAATCCAGAATGCATATTTTGAATTACGGATTGGCTGATCTGGAATGGTTTTTTCAATTATGGATGTTTTGCATTTTTTTATTTTGGATTAACACTATCATTCATGTACTACCGGAAACATCAATCCAGAAAATTACTGGATGCGCTAATCCGAAAATTTACCGGAAGCGCCAATCCAAAAATTTTCCGGATTTCATAATCCAGAATACAAAAAAAAAAAATATACAGTTCATATAGGAACAGATTTGTCTTTGCGCAACTTTGTGGGGGTGCAGGAAGAAAAATGTAGGGTACAGGAAGAAACTGCCCGAACCTTTTCATTTTACCTACTACACCTATATCACAAAATTTATTGGAAATAAAACAAGAATATATAAACATATTAAAAATAAGAATATATAAAAACTTCTTATGCAATTTATTTTTTATACATTAAGTCATGTAATAATTATTTTGAACTTTTTATAAAAAAGTTAAATTAGTTTAATTTCATTGTGCTTTCGTAAAGGTACTTTCGAAAAAAAATTATCTAAAAAAATATTATACAGTTAAAATAAAATAAAGCAAATTCGCTAATAGTAAAAGACCTGTTGTGCTTAACTTTCATTTTATTTTTGTTTCTATTTAAAAATGAATTCTCTTAAAAATATAAAAATATGCCCTGTGGACCACATGATAATTTCGTTGGACTGTGAGATAAATGAGTGGCTGTGGTTTAGAGATAACATGTGTGGTTGGACAGACGAGTTTCTATAAAAAGAATTGTTTTTAAAGTATAAAAAAACTATCGTTTTTTTGTAAGTTAAAAGTTATAAAATATTCTAACATTACTTTATATATAAATTAGTTACAACTTATAAAAAAGTTAATTTAATTTAACTTTTCATATATTCACTAAAAATTGGTCCAAATAAAAGGATATGGGGGTGTTAATTAGGGTTTTGTTGCTTGACACATAACTATAAAACAAAAGAGGAAGAAGGATGTGAAATATCCCTGATTCAATCTTGTGAGACACTCATTCCATTTGTGGTGCCTAGTGTTATAACTGCTTTAAAACAAAATATATGTTGTCTTAAATTACACTCAACATAGTTTCATGTTTCTCCTCTTTTCACGTGACAAAACGAAACCATAGAAAAGACAGAGATATAAAAGTACATAATAGGTGGATTTTGTCGTTAATGGTTATTGTTATGTGTGTATTTGGACCTATATCTCGTCCAACATTCCCTCACCTCATTTTCCTTAATAATTTTGTTTCATGGACGGTGTGAGAGACTGCTACCATAACCATTACTTCACAATCTCACTAACTAAAATAATATTAATTCTCTAGAGAATTACATAATAGGTTAGGTAGAACCTACTAAGCTTACTATTTTACTAAAAATTATATATATATATATAAAAATTCTTTTAAAAACTAGTTATTTTTACGCACGTCACTTTAAAAAATAATTCAATAAGTTGTTGATGATGGCGAATTAAAGTTGAATATAATTTTAGATGAATTTTTCTTTCAATAAGAGTTTAAAGTTGTGTTTTTAGTTAGTTTGTTTGTTTTTATTGGTAAAAATGAATTAAATTAACATATATCATTTAAGGATGGTTCAAACTCTTAAACAAAAAAAAATAAGATTGCTATCATAACCTACAATTCATACTTACAAGCCTAAAGAATAATAAAACAATTGAGAACTAATCCTACAAAAAACTGTGAGACCTGCGCTCCATAGATAACAACAAGTTAATCCTTCTAATCTGTTTACAAAAAGCAGAGATACACCAAACTTGACCTACGGAAATTTTTTTTAGACCATCTAATGCCTTACTAGTTTCAACCATGGTAGTTGAATAGAGATACAAGTAGTGTATCTGAGAGCTGATTTTCTGAATCGTGTATTATTTCATATCATGAATCGTAAGATTCATAAACATTAAAAATGTAACATATAATTAAATATATAAGATATGTAGAAATGCAAAGATGCAATTAATAACAAACAACCTCATATTTCATTTTGAGTGTTGTATCTACATATATATACCACACAATTTTAGCAACACAACCTCAAAAAACAGTGTGGTTGTTGCATAAAATTCCTATAACCAACATGACTATATGCTACTAAACAAATTTTACATTATAGCCATTCAAAAAATAAGTGTTATTGTTGCTACTACTACATAATTACTGTTGGTTGTTGCTTCTACTTGTACATACTAAACAACCTCAAACAAAAAAATATTCTATCATAATCATTCATATTTCATCATCTTCCTCTCCAACATCTACATCACTAAAGTCATCTTCATCTTCTATTAACACTTCTTCTTGAATGTCTTCAATTTCTTCCTCATCTTCTACTATGGATTTTCCATTTTTATTGATCTTGGTATTTAAATTTCTAGGACCTATATTAACAAAAGAAAAACAAATAAATTTGAATTAGTTATAGTTTGTTGAACTTTCATTTCAAGTTCTAAGTTCTAAATAAAAATAATTACCTCTCTTCCTTTTCTTGCTTGGAGCTCCCTTTTCAACATCAAAACACTCATGTATATCCATCCAAGAGGAATCAATAAGCAAACAAGGATTTTCTTTTTCAGTGATCCATTCATCATCCGATTCAATATCTGACAAACATATGGGATCAAAGTTCCCCCCTTCTCTTCTCTACTCTTTTATCTCATCTCAAGTTGAAGATTGTACTTCACATACACCAGAGCATTTAATCTTTGTTGTTCTAATCTATTTATTCTCTTAGTATGCACTTGGTCAAATGTGCTCCAATTCCTTTCACATCCTGTTGCACTACATGTGAGGCTCAAAATTTTCATGGCTACCTTTTGTAACTCTTTACCTTCTCCCTCATAACTCTCCCATCAAAGAGCTGTCAAAACAAAAATGTATTCAACTATAATGTAATTAAAACTTTATAAATCATATAAGAATTGTAATGAGTAATTTAATTATCGGGTTGTTTCATATTTCTAGTATTTATTGCCATGTCCATTCCAAAAAGCCTTTTAGCTTCCTTAAACTTCCCAAGTTGTTGATTAATTGCAACTCTTGTTCTTGCATCTAAAACCATTCTTTGAAATGTCTCATATAAACCAACCAATACCTCACTATCCAGATTGAAATTTTCAGCTTGTTGTCCCACTATGGTGGACAAGAAGTTGAAAATAACATTCTGCCATGATATGGACTTTATAGAAGGTATCCCTGTAAAATATAAATATACATATGACGACAAATATAAACTACTTTATAAATGTTCTCTCAAAGTAATCACAAACAAAACCACTCTGAAAGTAAGTCAAAAAGTCCTAACCTTATAAATGACCACCCACGAAACTGCTCCACACTCAACAATGCCTTTGGGTTCCACAAACGCTGCCCCACACAATCGCACTTCACGAGCTCAGGATGGCAAGGATCGAACCGCAAAATCGCATCTCAGAATAGCATACCTCAGACACCCTCAACCTTGCTTACAATTAAAATTTTGTAACCCGAATTCAAGAAGCCATAACCTCAATTCAATTTTTACTAAACTAATCCAACCATCCACGTCACTTGACACCTCACCCTAAACCCATAACCTTTTCTCTCTACCACATAAGTAGAAGTTGACGCCGTTTGTTGCGACTTAACAGATAGGACCATTTTGCATACATTTAAACAAACATAGGGACGAAATTGATTTTTAAAAAAATCAGTATACTTAATTGACTATTGCCTCAAAAAGTAGGGACAAATAAGATAATTATACCTAAAAATTATCACTGAAAATTGCTCTCCTTTTTGCCTCTAGGTTTTTACCTTACCAATTTAAGTTGAACCATGTTTTGATATTTGCAGTCCAACTATATGGTTCTTTGCAGTGCTAATTATGCTCACAAATACTAACAATAAGCCCTGTTCAAATATCAAAACCAATTTTAATATGACATATGAAGATAGGTATCTTTGATGTTGCTAAAAATTTGAATCAATATGGGTCAGATGGTGAATTATTTATACCATTTTCATGCACAACGCTTATAGAATTCAATGATACTAGATTATACTAAATTATGATTCATTTTGAATCAATATTGGTCTGCCTCAGAATTAGGAACATAACCATAAATTTCATAATCTGTTAACTTTACCACCTTCATCACAAGTATCACATAAGTGCATAATGATATTACTTTTATTCACTTTTTTAGGAAACCATACCTCATTAAGGTTCATTCCTTTAAATATCCAGCAAAGAAGTACCACCCACAATTTCAGCTCATTTCTTCATAGACAAGTCAATCAAAACCTTAGTTAAGAAAATCACTCTAAGAAAACTAATCATTATTGTCTAAGTCTTAATATTTTACAAGCCTCTATTCTTACAATAGAAAAGTTAAAGTTAAGTTAAAAAATAGATAAATTTGTACATGTATATCTATTATATTTCACTGACCTATACAACAACTAATAACGAGTATTAAATAGTTGGAATACATGGACCAATAAAAATGTGATGTGAGTTTTACTTATGCTTCTGAATCAACATGCATGGCTACTATTTTTTTTTAAAAAATTTAAAATTGCTACAATAAAGTTTAGAAACATAATGACGCAACTTCCATTTTACCACCTTGCATCCTTCCTCTGCATCATAAGAACGAAATCCTTAATCTCGTGGATCTGTTTGGACGTCTCTTGATTCCGATAACCTGAAAATAAAATAAGAAATATGAGAAGAGAAACAAAACCCCAACTATTTTCAAATAACCCAAAAAATAACATTTACTGGTGAGTTATTATGATAACATTTATTCTCTTAACCTTAGAGATTTTGTAAAAGCATAATTAACATTTACTGACGAGTTACTATGATAACATTTAGTACATTATTAATGACTAGGTAGATCATGTATCTAAAAGCATAAAGGTTTGTAATACAAAAGATGAATGCTCAATACTCTAATACAAGAAGAACAAGTCATATATAGATAATAATGATTGTAAAACTACCTCTAATTAGTGCTCCAATGATTTCCAGACTAGGAGTGATTAACTGAAACTAAAAATAACCAAACTGATAAGAACATAAACAATTCTTATTTTCAAAGTAATTTGCGCATAAAACAATTTATTAATACTAAAAAAGATGTTTTGCGTAATAATTAAGGTTATAAAAAATTCAGACCAAATACCGGAGGAAGCAATGAAATTAACTTATTATTAAAATATGAGGACTGATTGTTAATTTATTAATATTTAAAAAAAATTGAAACGCACTAATTTTAACAGAAAATTAATAGACCAACACGCTGCGTGAGCACGAGCTTATCCCCTTTAATTTAATTGATGACAGATGTGCAAAAAAATGGTTCAAACTTTAATTGCCATAATTGATTAGTTTTAATCGTTATTATTTTGCGGATTTCATAGTGACCATGCATGTAACTTGTTGTAAAGCATGCTATTTAATTGGAACCATTTTTTTTGGACACCCAAGATTAAAATTGAAGTAGCAATTACCCCATTAACATTTTAGGATAGGTTAAAAATTCACCACAGTCTTAAAATGCAGCAATAAAAGAATTCATATACAATTTAGGAGGAATTAGAAGCAGTGAATGTTGAGTATAAATTTGAAGAGTTAGAAAATTGATGAAATAGCAATACTAATGGGGTAGAAAAAATGAAAATTCATTATTCCAATTTGGCAATTTAGTAAATAAAAAAAAAAGAACAGATAAACTATTCTACTTTGGTAGATTAATTTAGAAAGAGGACAAGTGAAAAAAGAGAAGTGAAAATTCAGGTTTCATCTTTTATATATATATATAACCTAGTGATTATTCAAGACAAACTTAAACTTTCAATTCCTTATCAAGAACTTCGCAACTCGTGTTCCCAACAGCGATAGTGTCAAAGTCGGTAACGACATCCATGTATTCCAGTGGCACGAGGTAAGTTAGACACACAAACACAAGTTACAAAGGGAATCCTGTTATAGACACAAGTCAAACAAACACGCTAGATATATCTGATTAAATTAACAATTTGAAAAAAGTCAATTATGTGAAACATACCAGCAATTCTATGAGGAGAGACTCGAAGTTGTATTCAGAAAGGAATCATCGAGGTGAGGGATTTTGAAGGCTTCGATGAATGATGGTGAAAATAGAAGGCGTAACAAAGATAGAAAAAAAGAAGGTCTACTATTGAAAATGAAGACGAAAAATATTTGAAAGGAGATGAACACCTAAGATATTAGGTTAAAAAGAGGAGAAACCAATAGGAATAAGAAAATAACAAAATTAAAATATTTATGCGGACTCATTAAAAACAGTTGAGACTTATACTAAAGTCTTACTAGGATTTGGAAAACCTCTTCTAATTGTGTGTCTTACTAGAAGTATGAAAACCCTCTCCTAACTATGTGCCTTACTAAGGATTATAATAACCTCCATTAATAAATTCCTACTATTTTTTTTTTTATTTTGTTTAGTGTAATAACTTATTCTTTAGACAGTATATTAACAAATATGTTTTAAAATGAAATGCAAGACAAAAATAAGTAATTGGTAGGGTATGAAATTTATTTTGTAAGTTTATACAAATATATAATGAACAAAAATTTATACAAAAATATCTTTTATTTTATTTTTTAATTGTTTTTAAAGATAAAGATAAATTTATAAACTCGCATTTTTAACATTTAAAAAAAAAATCTCTTATATTCATAATATCACTCACAAATTCACTAAGATACATTCTCACTTTCTATCCACTTTTCTCTCTTACCTCCATTCCCTAAAATTCTCATACATCTCATCCTCCATCCAAAGAGAACCTATATAAAATCATATTTCAAATAGCATTTTGTCTATTTTAAAAAAATTCCTATGGGTGATATTTTTGTAAAATGATCATATGTATAAATCACGGTGAAAGTGTGAAGTCTATTTTAGGTTATGTTTGTTTCAAAGCGTAAAAAGAAACAAAAAGATATTGTTTAAAGTGAAATACAAATGAATCCACATAATCAAAACAAAAATGCACACAAATCGAAAATAAAATTTTCTTGCAAAACTTTCTTCAAAAATGTGTGAAGAAAGTTGTATATTTGTATATTTTTTTAATTAATTAATCTTAATTTACTTTTTTACCCTTTTTATTTTAAACTTAAATTATTATTATTTTTATTTAAAATATAATTAAAATTTAAATATAAAAAATATAAAAAATAATTATTATAAAAACATAATTAATCATATTATATATAATAAATTATAAATATAAATAATAATAATAAAAGTAAATATATTTTTTAATAATTAAAAAATAAATTAATATAATAATTATATTAATTAAAAAAAAGAAAGATAAAAATAATAACATTATTTAATATAAAACTAAATTTTTATCAAATATTTATAATTATAAATATTTAAATAATATTTTAATTAAAAATAATTATAATTTATAAATAAATATATCAAATTAATTTTTAACCATTTTTAAATATAAGGATAAATATGTAAATTTACATTTTTATCAATTAAAAAATATATAATTTCACTCACACCCATCACATCATTCACAAATTTTTATAAATTTTCTCCACACTTTTCACTCAATTTATCCTAATCCAAACATCTTAACTTTCTCTACACTTTCCCTTCAAATCATCTCAAATCCAATCCTCTTTTTCACTCTCTAATCCAAACAAAAGAAAGCATTAATTAGAGTTATAAATTGATCCGTGTGTCTAAATAAGTAAGGTAACCAATAACAAATCTTCTGAATAGTTTAAGTGCAATTATTGTATGTGTTGGGATATTCTGCAAAATGACTCAGAATATTACTCAATTTGCTTTGGAATCCTATTATCAATCACACCAACTTCACCTACTTACCACTTCAATCTGTCATACTTGTCACACTCATTAATCAAACCCATTATTTGTTAGTAAATGAGAATTTACACTGTTTTTTTGGCTGCCTTGATTTTAAAGATCAATAAATAAATAAAATTACAACAGAATGAAAATTAATAGGTAGTTTCATTTTTTGTTTAACATCTTAGAAAGAATAAGTAGAGAGATAAATGAATTTAATTTGTTTGGTAGATGGAAAAGAGTAAAAGTATTTTTTTAATCTCTTTTTCAGTTTTTATAAAATGGATCAAATTAATCATTTTCAATATTTTTTATTTTTTGAATATTTATATCTTACACAAGCACTAAATATTTAATTTAATTTTTCAAAAAAAATTATTTTTTTCTTTTTGCGTGGATAAAAGGTCATTTTGGTATATATATCGGTGTCAATTTGATCTTTTATTTTAAGAGAATAGAAATTCTTATTTAATTCTTTAATGTATGTCAATCTTTCTAATAAGTTTTATAAAATCATTTTATTATTAAATAGTAGTATTTAAAGACCAATTCAATGCTAAATTATATTTTATAAAAGCTAGAAAAAACAACTTATACTTCTTTGTGCATTTAGGAATTAAATAAAACAATTTGTTTGTTAAAGCTAATTTGTCACTAGTTTATAAATATCCAGAAATAAATTGGTCATTTTTGCTGTACGCTTTCATCAAAACCTAACACCTCCCTGGTCTATTGTCTTGTTTGGTGTTAGCACGGTTGAGTTGACAGTGCAAGTGAAACGTGTTACCACCAAATATGATGATAATTATTCGTAACTAAATACACTCTCATGTTAATTAATCAGCAAACAATTGTTCATTTGAGATAATCAGCAGTTTTAATTAAACCTTAAACCATCTTACTCTCCACAAACTAATTCTGATATAAACAAAGGATCCATGAAACACAGGGAAAGAAAACTTGCTTTGAACATTTTTGCTTTTAAGATAACCATAACCACTACACTACTATATACATTCTGAATTATAATAATAATAATAATAATAATAATAATAATAATTCAACAGTACAATCTAATATCTAATATTATTGCCAGAGAAGAACACAGTCTGTGCTGTCTCTTCTGCTACCAAACCTGGAGCCACCATCCCATAACCGCACAACGCAGCCGTTAAGCGCCGCTAAATCCTGACACGTGTACCACCCTTTCTCGTTCTCTCCCATTCTCATCCTCAACAACCTTTCCCACCTCTCCCACCATTCTCCTTCTCCGTCAATCTCATTCCACTCCTCCGTTACCGTCTCCTCCCTCTTGCATTCTCTCTCACCCTCGTAGTAAAAACTAAAGCTAAACTTCCCCTTCCTCACTCCGTCTATGTCGACGTCAGGCCCATTACCAACCACAGTTGGGCTCGGAACAGACGCTGGCTCCGCGACAGCAACCGGGTCGGACTCATCCAGAATGGGGTGATCGGGCGGCGGGAGAAACTCGGACTTGGGTGGTGGGATCCTCCAGAAAGTAACGGCGAGCCAGGTAAAGAAACTGTTGAGGAGGGTGATGAAAGCGAAGGTGAGGTAGTTGAAGGCTTGAGCCTCGAGAGGAGAATCAACCTTGTTCATGGTGCGTTTGTGTGTGAGGTTGAAGTGAAGATGAAAAAGAAATGTGGTGAAGGTTGATTATTATATGGGAAAGATGAATGGATGGTTGGAGAATGGGATCTTACATAAGATGCTCCGAATCGACACCTAAGATGCTTCTTCAATTATGTTACAGTACATCCCATCACACATCCCAAAAATATCAAACTAATACCACTAAAATAATTACAACTTGGACTTTCACAGAGGTATCTTTAACATTTCAAGGTATGTTTACTAGGCGAACATTTCAAGGTATAACATAACTTCTCCTCCATCCTTCTATATCAACAAATAAATTTCAGACTCTTTTTTTTTTTTCTTCTAAACACCAATTAATAATATCAAATTTATCTATTCAATTTTTTTTACTCTAAAGTTTTCCAAAAAAAAAACATCTTTATGGATTAATGTATAAAAAGAATAGCAATAGTAAACTTTTCATTTTTTTTAAAATTAATCTCTTCCGTTTTTTGTTGTAAAATTGAATATCATTTATTATTTGTGAATTAAGAAATTATAGTAACTTAAAAAAAATGTCTTACAATTAAGGAAAAGTGAAGTATTTTCATAAATATGTGAACTAATTAATTAAATTTGTATTAATTGTATGATTTTGGTACTTTATGTTTTTATAACAACTTATTAAATTAATAGGGTGTGTTTAATGAATGGAATTTATGATATTTATAACAAAGGGACTAAATTCAGATGTTTATATTTATCATTAAATTACTAATTAATATATTATAAACACATTAGCATGACTAACATTAATAATAAATTATTACTAATGATATTATTAAGAAAGATTCATAGACACACCAGAAGAAATGATTAGCTTTTATATATTTATGTCGCTCTAGTGTGAATGTGTTTTTTATTGGTTAAATTTATGCAAAATCGATATAAAATTAGTTTTCATGGATACGTAAGAAAGAAGAAATTTCAAACAAATAATAATTTAATCTAATTTAAGTTATGCGTCGGTCTGACTAATAATATTTTTAGAAAAAAAAATATTATGTCAGTTGTAACGATGCATCGTTATATTTTAATATTTTATTTTTTAAAATTTATTTATTTTAAATTTATTTATTTTAAATTTATTTAATGTATAATATTGTAATAAATATTTTTATTTTTATTTTTTATTATATTTATTTTAAATTTAATGTTTTTAATATTATAATCAATTTTTTAATTTTAAAGTTTTGATATAATTTAGTTAAATTAAATTTATTAAGTGTTTGATTTTAAAATTATTTTAAAAAGTTTAGAAAGAATTGAAAAATGTAGAAAAATAATAGTTGAATAAAAGAAAATACGTATTTAAATTTTGTAAATGTTATATAAAATATTTTAATTTTTTAAATATTATTTATTTTAAATTTATTTAATTTATAACATTGTAATTAATATTTTAATTTTAAAATTTTTGATATAAGTTAGTTAAATTAAATTTATTAAATTGATTAAGTGTTTAACTTTAAAGTTATTTAAAGAAATTATCTTAAAAAGTTTATAAAGAATTGAAAAATGTAGAAGAAAAATAATAATTGAGTAAAAAAAAATACGTATTTAAATTTTGTAAATATTATATAAAATATACATAAATTTAAGAAAATAAATTTAACATGAAGTAATTAATTAATGTAAAATGTAATGGATGTATCTAAAAATAGAGAGTCATTTTTATCTTAAAGTCTGAAAGTAAAATTAAGAAAATAAAAAGTGAGATAAAACTTTTGATTGGTAACTTAAATAAATTTGAATGTCATATTTGTATAATGGATGAATGAACCTAGTGATTTTTCTTTGATATTCATTGTGATTTAAAAGATGTTAATTCTCATAAATGAAGTATAAGATCATCTTAAAGATTTATCGAGAATGTATATGATACAAACATATTAAGACTAAGTGTGTAAGTAACTTATTCCTAATTTTTAGATTGCTACAATACCCAAAGTGTCCCAAACTTGACCACATGTTCTATAAATGCAATTCTTATAGTTACTAAATATAATCTTCTAAAGAAATTGATATTTTTCAACTGAAACACATAATAATGTAGTGACTTTTGAGTCACAAGATGAAACATATGCAATATAAGTGTGTTAATACAAGTTTTCCAATGTACTAAAGAACAAATTCATAGATTTAGCTTCTTTTATTGTATGTCATTGACCTTGTATTAAGGAACATAAATGTTGTACCATGTAAACAAATTCTCATTGTATAAATAATAAGCCTTTGACAGAGTAATTTTAGTAGACTTAGTTCTTAATAAATGTAACATATATAACTCCATTTCGTCTGGGTCCTGTATAGAATGAACTTAGAATCATGGAAGAGAGTTGATAATTAGATTTTGGATTATAAGTTCATAATCCTGTCCCATTGTCATTTTGGGAGGAGCATATGTACTTGTTTTTTTTTTTATTGCAGGTAGTAAGGTAAGAGTTGAACTAAGAACTGGATTGTAAAGGCTAAAAAAGGGTATCATGAACAATTTTAATAACATAATTCATTGATATTCGTGGTAGTAGATGCTATGACACATACAAATTATACTTAATTTGATGAAATTGTTTGATTTGAAAGAGAACCTTTATTTCAATATCACACCTTAAGAGTTATTTTTTGGTTAAGACATTAATAAATTGATTATTTTTAGATAATAGTAGATAGTAAGAACACTTGTAAGGATAAATGTTTTTCAAACCAAAGTTTAATTGAATTATGTATTTATTTTTGTTGTATAAATTAAATTAATTTTTTGTATAAATTAAATTAATTTTTTATTGTATAAATTAAATTAAGTTTTTTCTGTATAAATTAAATTATTATTATTTTTGTATAAATTAAATTATTTTTTTATAATTTTTTTATAATTAAATTAATTTTATGTTGTATAAATTAAATTAATTTTATGTTGTATAAATTAATTTTTTTTGTATAAATTAAAGTAACTTTTTGTTGTATAAATTAAATGATTTTTTTAAATAAATTAAATGATTTTTTTTTGTATAAATTAAATTATTATTTTTACTATAAATTAAATTATTATTTTTTGTATAAATTAAATTAAATTTTTTTGTATAAATTAAAGAATCATTTTGTTGTATAAATTAAATGAATTTTTTTATACATTAAATTAATTTATTTGTTGTATAAATTAAAATATTTTTTGTTTAAATTGAATTAAAATTTTAAAGTTTTAATTCAGTTTTTAAAGTTTTAAATGAAATTAAAATAATTTTTTATAAAAGGAGCTTTGACGTCCACCTATACATCGAAGGTGGTCGCACGCATAATTTATCCTATTTAAAGCAAAATTTTCGTTGTCATGCTCAATCCCACTTTCCCCAAATTAGAAAATCCAATTTCAGTTTCCCTTTCACACTTTGCCTCCAGTCGCCGCTCCACTCCATCATTTGTCGATGTCACCGTCGTCGTCGTCTCCGCTCCACTGCACCCTGTCGTCGTGACTGGTCTGACATTGTTCACTAGTTGTCTTATTTCCTTCTATTTTGGTCTTCATTTTTTCCTTTTATCCATTTTCGCTCTTGTTCTATTTTTTTTTCTCATTCTTCATTTCAGCTCCAACCTTTTGAACTCCACCTAAGATGACCTAGTCTCTTCACTTTTGGTTCCTTTCTTTGCAAAATTTCATTCTACACAACATCAATTAGTTTCACACACAAATCCATCTCAACAAGATGATATCATAATCATCATTGCAAGAAAGACCATTATAGATTGAAGGTTGCCAATGAATTCACCACATGAAATTACTTCCTCATTTAGTTCATTTTTTCTGCCCCCTCCAACCAACATGCTTTCACTTCCTAAGTTTGGAGTAGTGGTCTTCATGATTATGGAAAACTTAGATGGAATTATTGAATAAGAAAATGAGTTTTTTACATTTTAACGGTAAAAAACAATAATTTAACCACTTTTTAGAATAAAATATTAAATTATAATAAATAAGGAAATAGGATAGGAAGAATAAGATGGCACAATTTTCAAGATTTATAAGTAGTTGTATTCGACCCAATATGTTGCACTAAATTGGGCCATAATTCTGTTAGCCTAGTGTGGAAAAAAAGACCATTTTTGGGTTGTAGGGCACTGGACATGATTTTAACACCTCCCTTTTTTCTATTCCACTTTTATTCTTAATCTCTTTCATTCTCTGACCGTCACTACGCCTACAAGCATCCTAAAATGTAAAAGACAACAAACAAGCACACATAGTATTTTAGCATGTGGATTCACTATTAAAAAAAATCACTAAATAAAAATTAATTTTAAAAAAAAATAATTAGTTACTATAATGACTAAAGTAGAGATCAGTTAAGATACTTAAAAAATTATTGATTTCTAAATTAGTTTATATTATTGATAAATAATTTTTAAATTGGTATCTAATTAACTACCAAGATTTTAAATACCAATTATTTAGATTATAAATTTAGTAGCAAAAATCTTGATAGCTAATTAGATACCAATTTAGAAACTATTTATCAATAGAAACTAATTTAGAAACAAAAAAATTTATTAGTATCTAAAATTGTCTCTAATTTAGTCAATATAACAACTAATTATTTTTTGTTTCTAAAATTGGTTTCTATTCAATGATTTTTTTTTTGTAGTGATTGAAGAAATTAAATATTTATTTATATATTTATAATTATCATTCATAATAAATTGATGTTTTAAAATTTGTCAATTATAGTATTATTTTCAGATGACTAAAGTTCAGAATATAAATAAATATTTTACATATATTGTTCATATTCTAAATTTATGATAAAAAGTTTAAATTGTGATATAAGATACTTTGTAGATTAATACGTAGAAATACTTTTTTTTTGAAATTTAGTTTGTGTTTCTTATTGAAAAAAATAGTTTAAGTTTACACATTATCATATATATATAAACAGTACACAATGATATTTCAAAATGGACTAAATATTATTTTATCATGAATTTGTGAATATGATACATAAGAAAAATGCATAAAAGAAAAGTACATAAGAAAAAAAACTTGCAATCGCAAGACTAATGCTTCACAATTCATGTTATATTTTTATTTAGACATATAAAAGGTGTTATAAGATAATTATTTTAATTTATCTATAAAAAATATAACTAATAAATATGAATTTTTGCAAGCAGGTGTCTTTTATATAAGTGAGTAAAATAATTTATAAGTGATAATTGAATGTTAATTATGTGCAAACATGTTTTTATATAGTCTATACGTTTGGATTGGTGGTGTAGTTAATAAAGAAAACTTTAACCTTTAGTTGTTGAACTTTTTAATTGTTTGCATCAATAGTGTTGAACAATGTGATTTGATGTCTCCAAATTTAAAAAGAATGCTTGAAGACTTTGTTGTCGGTTTTTTGTGTCCATCTACTAGTCTTTGAATTGTTAATCCACTCTTTAAGATGATCCAAGGTTAATTGAATCTTAATCTTTTTGAAAATATGAGTTTTCTAAAGAGTGTGAAATTTCAATATGTTGAAATATCGATTCAACTGGTTGTTTGACACTTAATAGCTTTTAAAATCAGTTTGAAAAGCTTGGCTTTATTTTGACTTTGTTGTCAAATTGATTCACCTAGTTGTTTCGAGGATTCAACTGGTTGTTTTTCTGAAAAACCTTAACAAAATTCGGTTAAGTGGTTTAATCTATTTTAAATGATCCTAACAACTTTTGCTTTTTGATTTAACTACTTTGACCAATTGATTGGAGTATAAAAAGGTTGTTTTACGCTCCTAAGCATTAACTAAGAAAGAGAGATTAATCAAAAACAATTTTCACGATTTCAAAGAGCTTTTGGATCATCTCAAGTATGGAATAGGACTAGGTCTTGCAATTCTGAACTTTAATCTTTGATTTACCCAAGTATATTCTATTCCCTTCTTCCTTGAACATTGTATTTCTGTGTGTTTTGGTGTGGTGCAGTTTCAGAAGGTGTTTCTAGAAACTGTGTGGTTTGCCAAAAGTGATGTGTGTTCTTGAAGGGTTCAAGATCATCACTTTTGGTGCATGATTTGTAATCTAGGTTTGATTACATAGTGAATGCTTAGTGGTTAACTGAGGATTGGATGTAACTTCTGGTTAAGAGTGAACCAGTATAAACATCTTGTGTGATTCTCTTTATCCCTACACTTATTAAACTGTTTTAACTTTGTTTTTCAAATCTGCTGATATAAACAACCGGTTGTTTCGTGAAAACAACTAGTTGATTTTCTGGAATCAAGTTTAAAAACAATTTTCTATTTGGCTGAATAGATTTTCCGTTGATTAATTCTTGATAGCTTTTCACTCAACCTTCAATACTTGTAAAAAGCTTTAAAAAACAATTCACCCTCTCTTGTTTAAGACCTCTAATTCTAATAAAGAGTAGTTAAGAATTTTAAAAAATTAAAATTGACCAAGTGATGAACTTGAAAAAAAGGAAGTATGCCTTTAACAACTTGGAAATCACTCCCTTCTTCCTACAAACATAAATATAACACAAATAAATAAGAGGTTTTTGCTAAAAAGTTTTTGGACTAATTATGATTGGCTAGTAGTGTTGATGAAGATATGATATAAAAACCTTTTTGATATGTGAGATGGGTGTTTATATTAAAAACCAATTTTTATTCAGTTCATTATTTGATGAACATAACATAAATGAAATTCAAAATCTATCTCTCTCTACTCGTACAACCCTTCCCTCTTATCTAAAAGGTTCTTAAGAGAGTTTCTATAACCATCCTAGATTAGAATCCATGGGGTCTATAATATTGTGAAGGAAGAGTAAAACATAAAGTTTGGATTCTGGGTATGGGATAAGTTTTCTCATCTCACTTTTTTCTCCTATCACTAAACAAATTTTAAATAAAAAATAATTAGTCATTATATTAACTAAATTAGATACTATTTTAAAGACTATAAAATTTTTGGTATCTATAATAGTTTCTATTATTAATAAAATTTATAAACTAGTTTTTAAATTGGTATCTAATTAAATACCAAGGTTTTAGCTACCAACTTTAGAATCTAAAATAAGTAGTAGCTAAAACCTTAGTAGCTAATTAAATGTCAATTTAGTAACTGATTTATAAATTTTAATAATAATAAAAACTACTTTAGATACTAATAATTTTTTTAGTCTCTAAAATTGATTTTTATATCATGATTTTCTTATAGTCTATATATAATACATGCATAAGTTGGAGTTTGAGATATATGAGGGTTTTATGGTTTTGAACTATCTTTTTTTTGGCTTGATGAATATATTTTGGAGTTTTAAGTGATTTAAGAATTTTCATAGTATCTTTAATTTTAGAGTTTGAGATTTAGAGTTTAGTTCAACCTATATTTTTTTTATATTCAAATAAATTAAGGTAAGAGAAGTTAGTGTTGCAATGACTTCTATGTTTGGGTAATTTGGTTAGAAAGTTATGGTTGGTTGATCATAATTTCAAAAGCTACATTTTGAGTACATGAAATTGATTGTAACTATGGAAGTTTTAAATGAGTTTGATGGTGTGTGTATTCTTTATATATGACTAGAAAAAGATGATAAATTTAAGTGGACCAAACAACACTTGTACTTGTATGTGTTTATACAATTAATATAAAATTATGTCTCTTGAAAATAATCTTCGTTTGTCTTTGTAATTGTTTTACTTTTAGGATAAAACATGAGTCATTATAGGTATTACAAGTTGAATAAGAGATTATTTTAAGATTTTACCTAGGTTTTAGATTGATGTTCCATCTCAAGAATTTTAATTTGAGTGTGTGCTTTTGATTTTGAAACAATAAATTAAAATCTTGTGTTTTGCAAGGTGATTAAATTGATAGTTTTATTAGTGAAATTTGGTACAAAATATTTTTAGTCCCCATAATTATAATCGATATGATTTTTTTTATCAACAATGAATAAATTAAATTAAGATGAGACTCTTTAGGGGTATCCCAACCCTTTTACAATAATGATCTATTGTCAATCTACTATTTCTCAAACCAGACCAACCAATGCCTACATTATTTGGCTAGAGCTAAAAGCTAAAGCTAAAGCTACAAACAATCAAACTCTTTAATAATCCTAACACAAATAGCCACTGCTTTGCATAGTTACAAATTAGAACTACAACAATTATCAAAATTTTAAGAGAGGTTAGATTGTGTTGATTAGTGTACTTAAGATGGATGTATCCCGTTGAGCGATATATGAAAATTTTGAAAAGTTATGTGAAAAATCATTATCGTTCAGAAGCTTCAATGATTGAAAGGTACATAGCTGAAGAAAGTATTGAATTTTATTCATAGTACATGTTAAAAGAAAATCCAATAGGTCTTCCAGGTAACTCATGGCACCATAGGCATTCTACAAGTAAATGTTTACATGATGTACATGTGGTAAGCAAATATCGATCAGAAGTCTTGCAAGCACATTTGTATATATTGAATAACAGATGAAGGTATACCTTACACATATGCTTATAAAGTCATTGCGAAGGCAAATAACCCAAGACAACTAGAGAAATGGGTCTTGATGGAGCATAATAGAACTTTTATGCCTTGGTTTAAAGACGAGGTGTTAAAGGATTCAAAGGCATCGAAGGCCTTGACCTGGTTGGCTGTTGGATTGAAGTTTGATGTTGTTTCTTGTACAAGTTACGAAGTGAAGAATTGTATATTTTACACGAAGTCTATGGATGAAATGAGTACAATTCAAAATTCGAGTGTTACTCTTGAAGCCGAGTCAATGCAGTTTTCCACTTCGAAAGATACAAATTCTGTACTTGGATCAATGGCATACTATATGGGTTTATAAAAGAGATATGAGAGGTTGACTATACTAAGTTTTTCGTTCCAGTTTTCAAGTGTAAATGGGTTGACAATAAAAGTAGGGTAAAATTGATGAATAAGGAGTCACACTAGTGGACTTTACAAAGATAGGGTATCGAGATGAGCCATTTATAATGGTTCAACAAGTATCTCAGGTTTTCTAAGTCAAAGATCCTATGTTAAAACATTGGTATGTCATTTTACATGGGAAAAAAATAAGGGGAGGCCATAAATGATATTGAAAATGGTGAGCTCTGTTCATTCAAACCAATGATAATGAATAAAGATGACGATGTAATTGATTATGTACATGCAACCCGTAAAGACCACAACGAAGGAATTTACATACGAACATTCAACCCACAATGGTAATAAATTTAGAAATATTTTTTATAATACGAATTTAGAATTTTATGTATTTGTTTTATATGATTTTCTTTCGATGCAATTTAACTAATGTTTGTTACCTAATTTTTTAACACAAATATGGCTGACGATCAGACTCCGATCAGACCCCGATCCGGACAAGCCAACAGAGGACCTACTAGATTGAAGCGTCTCTCATTTAGACGTGCTGTTGGTGAGAAGACACCTGTTGACATTGACGTCAACACTGGAGTGGCTTCTGGTCCTAATGCTGAGACCTTTAGCAATTATCTTGGAGTTGTTTCTCGTGAGAGCCTCTCCATTTGGATTAATTCATGGGATGATGTGTTAAAGGTCGATCAGAACATGCTTTACATTATTATCGTTATCATATAATGCTTTTTAATATTCATTGATCAATTTTAATTTGATGATATTCTTTTGCAGACAAATTTTGAAATCCCTAATGTGGAACCGCTTCGATCAAAGATCATATCCAATATTGAAATTAAATTTTTTCAGTTTAAGTCAACACTAACGACGAAATATATTTTTGGAAAGTATAAAGGCGAAAATCCTTGTTTAAAGTATAAACATATTGATGAAGAGACATGACGTCATTTTGTTCAAAGTCGTGAATGTGAAGCATGGATGGTAAGTGAAATTACTTTACTATTTTTATTTATATAACATTAATAACTTAATATTATTTAATTCAGTTTGTTTATTTCATTTATGACAAGATTGTCGGAAGAAAGCAGACATAACATTAAAGAATGTTACCCCACACGTACTGTCTCGTTCGGGGTATCGAAAGCTTGAGCAATCACTGATGGTGGAAAATGAGCATTCCAGATAGGGGACTGAGTCTGAGATTGATACAGGGGACACTTCTCCTCCATCACCACCTTCCTGCCATGAAAAATGGAAGATGGCTCATATTAAAAAGTCTAGTGCTTTTAGTTCTGACCAATCACATATAGTCTAAAAAAAATTGTAAGTTACTTTTATCCTCTTTTGCATTTATTTTAAAGCATTAATTATATTAAAAACTTATATGATTTTGATCTCTTGCAGGATTCATTGGTTTAGCAAAGCTCCCAAGGTAATTTTGTACCTGAAGGTCGTCGCAATATCCTAGTTGAAGCAATTGGACGACCTGAGCAATGTGGTTGTCTTCGTGCAGCTGGAAAAAGGGTTGAAATAAAACATTATTTTGGAGTTGCAACACGACACTCATCCTCCTCCCCATCCTTAGAGACCAAAGTAGAACTGACGAGTAAGATACGTCAATAATTGATGGAGGAGATGAGAAATGAGATTGAACGGGTGCGGCTAGAGTTGCGACAAGAGTTTCTATCGCAACAAGTTTGTGTCGAGCCTCCTGAGGCGAGGGTTAGTCTCGCACCCAAGAGAACAAAGGGGAGTTGTGCGGCTCCTACAACATCAGGGGAGGATATCATTGGAAAAACGAGCCAATGTGAGCTACTGAAGAGGGCGACATGTTTCCTCAAGTGGTGGCCATTGGAAAGATCTATAAAGAGGACACCACCTTACATAACGTTCCTCTTTCCCTGTTGCGGCGAAGCTAACGGTGATAAAAGTACGAGTAGTTGATGCTCGTGTTCCAGTACCTTCAAATGAGGTAACAACGATGCAAATTCGTAACCTGGCCCAGACACCTCATTCGAATTATACCAGAACCTCCGGTAATAATTTCATTTCATTATATTAATTTTTATATATATATATATATATTACATCTAATTTAATACAAATGTTCCTTATTTTGTAGAAACCTCATCGGAAACCAAGTTCGAAAAGAAGCATGAGGTTCCGATTGACGATCCCATAGCTTCCTTAGCTGCAGTTGCTAGAGAGATTGGTCATAACCTTGTGGACATTCCATGGGATGATACATTTTTTGAAATAAACATTGACATTTCATTGTACATATACATGTCAGATTTGTTAGAATTTTCAATTGGGGATGAACAACTCTATAAATATAATTCAATTTTTTATGATGTAAGTATCTTTACCTATATTTCAATTTACTTTATGTTAAATTATTATTGATTATGATTTAACTAATAACGTGTAGGTATTTGCATGGAGTTTCAATTAATGATGGAATGAAGATGTCTATAGATTCTTAGATCCCTCATATACTAATCCTACTAGAACAAAGAAATGTGAAACCCAATCATACATCATTAACACCCTGAAAAAAGAGGGAAAAGAAGTTTATTTATGCCCTTATATTAATGAGTAAGTTAATTATAAGTCGTCAATTATTATTATTTCATGTTTTAAATATTTACTAACTCTTTTCACGGATGATATAGGGGTCATTGATAGTTACTTGTCTTATCCACGGTTGATAAGATTGTTGTGTGGTTTTGTTTCCTAACAAGAGGCTATCCACACATTTGAAGAATATGATTCATAAGTAAGTACACTATAAACTTAACTCCGTATGTTACTAATTAAACATCTACTAACGCGGTTTTTTTGTATTAATCAGTTCATGGTGTGGATATAACATCCTAAAATCTGAAGTGGATCACACTTAAGGTTTGTAATTTTTGTTTTTCTCTTTTCATTGTTCATCAATATTAACGCTTACTTTCTATTGAATTATAGTATAATAGACAACCAATAAGCTACGAGTGTGGCTATTACATTATGCAATGAAGGGTTACCATTGTAAGGCTAGGCCTCAAAAGTGATTGGGAGCCGGTAACATGATGGTAAATTATTTTTATAATTCTTTAACATATATGTATCTTAACACTAATTTATGTGAATCTTATTTTGTAATGCAGTTCTTTATGGATGAGCAAGCAATTTCTTCGGCTGCCATAGAATATGTGAGACATGCTTGGGCCACATATTTTCTAAATTTTTATAACTCTAAGATAATTAATCAATAGTGTAGGAATTAGATAGATAGATAGGAATATAGGTAAAAATATATGTTATTAGTGTTTGTAATACATTTTTTTATCAATATATATAATTTGATTCTTTGAATTTATGTATTTGTTTGACTGTATTATAATTGAACAAGTCAATTTAGATGAGAATTAACATTAAACAGAATGTATTAAAAAAAATACCATCAACAATGGCGACTATTTAGTTGTTGTCTTAGATGCAGTGCAAAGCTTTATAAGTCGCCTTCTTATATGCTTTGGAATGCTTTATAAGGCGGATATGGTAAAAGTTGTCCTTTTACACCTCATGCACAAGGGAGGTGTAAAAGGACGAGTTTTACCATAACTACCATCTTTGTTTTGAATGCGTACAACTTATAAGGGCGACTTTTACCATAACCACCTTTTTTGTATGAATCTAAGAAGGCGGCTAGATAGTTGTCTTCTTCTCTGTTGGACATAAAACTACACATACATCAAAGACAGCTAGAAAGCCGTCGTTTTATCATGAAAATAATCGTTTTTTTAATTTTTTCTGCATCAATACTTTAAATAATAAATTGTGTTACCTTTTTTTGTGTGTTATTTCCACTAAGTAAAAGTTGATTTTTTTAGAACTATATGCAATCACATGTTTTATTTTTATTTAGATATAAGTTTTAATTTGTCTATATAAAGAATACAAAATAATAAATATAAAAAAGTTATCACTTAACTTGTTAATTTTTCTTGATAAGTAGGTAGTGAACTGTTTCAAAATTCAACATAAGACCGCATGCTTTTATACCATCTGAATGATTTTCATTTTAAAATAATAAATATGATGGCGATCTTTATATTTTTAATATTATACGTATATATATAATATATTTCTGTATACACTAAAACAGGTCTAATAATAGAAAATTTATCTTAAATTTTAATATGACTATACAAATATATTTGAATTATTGCCGTTAAAATATGAATGTAGCTGACTCATGCAAATATAAGTTTTGACTTTAGTTCCAAATAATTGTTCGACCTAATTTCCAGGAAGATTAAATGACAACTAAATAAGTATAGAAGTCAAAGAGAATAAAAACAAAGGAAAAAACCTATTAGTAATAGGTATTCCTAGGAATATCCTTAGTGTTATAAGGATAATCATCAATAAATTAATGATTTGTTTATAATTTATTTTCCATCTACTACCTACCAGTCAAACTTCATGGTAAGAATGACATTTAAAAATAATTAGTAAAAAAATCAACAAATCACTATGCAGTCAAAAAACTAGATCATAACATAATTAAAAATTCTTTATATTAACATGTATAGATTATTTTCTCATTCATAATTAAAAACCACACAAAAATTGCAATATCAGGAATCATAATAATGATTTTTTGTAATAAAAAATATTTCAATTTTTGATCTATTCTACTATAAGGATATTAGATAACACTAGTCTATTTTAATACATTTTAATTGTTAATTTACTTTTAAAATATAAATTAACGTGAAAAATCTAAAAAAATGTTAGTATATTAGAGCGTATATTATCTAAAAACAATGCCTTCATCTTCAAAATCAATATATAATGGCAAAATATTATATATATATATATATATATATATATATCACTATAAAAAATTATCAAATAACAATTAATTTAGAGATAAAAAAATAATTAATCATTATATTAACTAAACTAAGTTAGATACTATTTTATAAATTAAAATATTAGTGATATATAAAGTAGTTTTTATTAGTAATAAAAGTTTATAAAATAGTTTTTAAATTGATATTAAACCTTAGCTATCAAAGTTTTAGCTATTAAATATTTTAAATTATAAATTAATCACTAATAAATAAATTTAGAATCTAATTAGTAGTTAATTTTTTTAAATAATGTTAGATACCAATTTAAAAACTATTTTAAAAAAATTTGTATTAATAATAAAAATAATTTTAGATACCAATAATTTTTTAGTTTATAAAATAATATTTAACTTAATTAATATAATTATTAATTATTTTATCTCTAAATTAGTTAATATTTAATGATTATTTTTTAGTGATAATAATATAATTTTATTTATAAATACAAATTTAATTTATGTAATAAAACTTATATAATTACATATGTTATTTTACATTACCAACTGGTTTATCAAACCTCTTTAATTTAATAAAATAGTTTATTATTTTTGAGTTCAATATCTAAAAACTTATTAGCTACAAACTAATGAACTAGTTTTGACAAAATAGACCAATAACCTATCACCTTACTTCTAGGAGAATGAGTTAGTCTAACTTAAGTTAAATTTAATTTAATAATAATAAAAAAAAACTTAACCCAATTTATTTGGATTGAAATATTTTATGTAGTCCTTGAACTCAATAAACATTTTAACTTATACTTTATTCATAGAGAATATTTTCATTGGTATAATAAGTTTTCATCTAATTTGTTTTCTTAGAGTTCTTTATTTTATTTTTTTTATCAGCAAATAATGAATAAATATAAAAATGGGACACTTCAGGGGTGTCCCAACCCGTATACATCCAATAGGTGCTCTAAACAGGAAGAGAATGAGAAATGCATCATGAGTTCACCTAAGCTATTCAGAACACCCTGAACCTGCTAAACATGCAGACCATAATAACTAAAAAGAGCAACATTACAACAAACAAGATAGTACTTTCCAATTCAATAACAAAATAAGTGCACCATATCCACGACCAGCAACATATCACACTCCAATTGCGCCTCGCCTTGGTGTAATCCTGTCATTCACCAACCTCAAATTCCAAAAAACACAAAAACCAGCAGCATAACATGCCCTGCATTAGACTCAAAAACCTCTGCAACAAAAGCTGCTCCAAGTTGCACTTTCTGTTATATCATTAACAATTCCATGCATCTCCCTTGCTATGCCCATCAACTAGGACTCCATGATTTCGTAACCCCAGCACAAACTCCACTCCGCGCCATATACCCACCTTAGTTGAGAAGTTGGGACCCTCCACCCGTATCTCTTCTACTTCGCTTCACCTTAGACACCACCTACTCCCACAAAATTTGAGCAACAGTAATTCTCCCTGCTGCTGGGCCCATCTCCTTAACAACTTCACCTTTATAAAAGATTATGTTCATAGCAGAGTCCTCTCCTCAGGACAGTTCTCAAACTCTCTCGGTCTGCACATGCTTCCATATCTACATGTATGTGCTGAGATCATGCCAGCTCCTCCATTTCCATCACCGATGCACTCACAAAAGCAGAGAGATCACTGCCAACTGGAGATATCATTGATCTTGACTTTCCACCCCATCTTCCATGAATTGCCTGGACCAAGACAATAACCTGGGGTCATCTATACTAAATCCCTTATGTCCTCCTTACCCTGCTCCCCCTAGGTACACAGACCTATTGCACCCCATCTTGCTAACCATCCCACCATCTACTACATCACCTAAACACCCCCAAAGAGACACCCAACACCCGTGCAACCTTCCCACCTAACAACAGTATCAGCAGCATAACACTAAACCCTTTTATTTGAAACTACTAATACACACCATTGGATTCAAAACCCAATCTGTAAAGCAGTAATTAAAATTATGCGCTTTATGCTTCATCCATAACCACGACTTAAGTTGCGCATTCTGGAACACCTCTTCCGCATCTACCACACCTTGGTTGAACACAACAAGGTTCCTATGTTCCCATATACACCGCACTATAGTTGCCCACGCCCCTTTCCACACCAGGTTTTGTTTGTTACTACTTTGAATCAAGTGAAAACTCTCAAAGTGGATTAAGCAGTCATTATGTTGGACAGACAAGATTCCAATCCATCTATGACATAAGGCCCACACACTCCAGGCGAATTTACATTCCAGGAAGAGGTGTTGACACGACTCTTCCTCAGACTGACACAAAGCGCATACCACAGATTCCAGCGTCATCCCTCTTTTCCTCAAGCACAATCTAGTGGGTACTCTACCCAACATCACCCTCCATGCTGTGATCACCACATTAGGGAACGTTTTTATCTTCCAAAGATACTTGAAAGCATCAATCTGAGGGCTCCTATCAGCTTTAACTAAACATTCATATGCCGACCTCACCGTGAAACTTCCAGATTCATCACTTTTCCACACTCGGGCATCCTCTCTACCCCTTTCTAGGTACGCAGTAGATATAAGCATACCAAGTTCATTTTCTAAGGTAATCTCCCCTTCAAATCTCGCTCGCCTCCACCTTAAATTCCAACACCAGTTCATATCTTCCCACTCCCCTACCTCTTCCACCTTTTGACCTTGATTCATCGATATTAAGTACAGTCTAGGGAATAGGGACTTGAGATTCGCATTACCAACCGACACATCCTCCCAGAATCTTGCTTTATCTCCGCTCCCTATGCTCCATCCGACCTCCTCTTGAAACCATCCATCTGCTCCTTCCTCCCCACACACCTTTTGTATGTCTCTCCACCACCATGACTGCAAGGGAGTTCGACTGACATTGTCTTCCAGGTCATACTTTGAGTCCAGACATTCCTTCCACCTCCCTTTCTCTTCCGATATACATCGCCATCTCTATTTAGCCAAGAGTGCAACGTTACACTTACGAATGTCTCTGATTCCTAGATCCCCTTCTTCCTTCGGTTTACATATGTTTTTCCAACTAACCCAGGCCACTGGTCTTTTCTCCTTTCCCCATCCCCAGAGGAACCTTCTCTGAATGTTGATTATACGTCTATATACCGATTCTGGAGCTTTGAAAAGAGAGAGATAATACAGTGGTATGGCCGTGATAACAGACTTGATAAGGCATATTCTACCAGCCATTGACAGAAATCTCCCTTTCCACACATTAAGCCGTGATTTAAACTTGCCTAACACTGGCTCCCAGAACTTTTCCTTCCTTGGGTTTCCCCCTACCTCTAGTCCCAGGTAGTTAAACTTGTTTCCCATCTGAGAGCAGTTCAACGTCCTTGTGTAACAGTCAATATCACTACTAAGGACATTAAAGCTTACTAGCTTTGATTTATGGAAATTAATCTTCAGCCCTGAGGCTATCTCAAAACCCCTTAGAATAGCCTTCAAAGTCACCACATTGGTAAACGAGTTTTGACAGAGGAACAAGGTATCGTCTGCATACTGTAGGAGGCACACATCAACCTCTTTTCTTCCGATCTTAAGACCATGCAACATGTTTGTCTTCACAGCCTGCCTTACTAACCCAGCCAAGCCTTCAGCTACAACAAGAAAAAGGAATGGTGCCAAGGGATCACCCTGCCTAAGCCCTCTAGAGGGTTTAAATTCCTCCGTAGGACTCCCATTAACAAGAACTGATATAGAAGCACTTTCCAAGCACCCTCAGATCCACATGATCCATCTGTGATGAAACCCCATCCTTTGTAGCATGTCATATAGGAACTCCCATCTGACAGAGTCGTATGCTTTTTCGAAATCTACCTTTAGACACAACCCACTTCTCCCTCTTCTCCTTATGTCTTCAACTACCTCATTAGCCATTAACACACTGTCAAGGATTCCTCTATCCTTCAGGAACGTTGATTGGCTTTCATCCACAACAGAGGGTAGGACTTTCTTTAGCCTTTCCGCCAGCAGCTTAGCAATAATTTTGTATACCGCACCTACTAACGATATAGGTCTGTATTGTTCGAGCCTGGAAGGGTCCCTGACCTTGGGTACCAAAGCAACAAAAGAGGCATTACATCCTTTTGGGATAGTCCCATTTTCATAGAACTGCTCCACCGCTTCTACAATCTCCACTTTTAAGACTTCCCAGCACTTCTTCAGGAAATTAAAATTGAAACCATCTAGTCCTAGACTCTTTGCGCCTTCACATTGCCATACGACATCTCTAATTTCCTTCTCAGTAAACCCAGCTATAAGACCTTGGTTCTCCTCACCACTAAGGGTTTTAAAATCAACTGCATCCAGTCTTACAACCAAATCCTTCGTTGCTGTAAATCTCTTCTCAAAAAGCAACTTCGCTTCTCTTCGCACCGTACTAGGTTCCTCACACCACTGGTCTCCAATCTCCACACCCTTCACTGCATTTCTTAGACTCCTCCATCTAAGGGTCGAATGGTAGAACTTTGTGCAAGAGTCCCCATTCTTGAGCCAGCTTGCTCTCGCTTTTTGGCACGTAAGTGAGTCAAACTTTCTATCAACTTCCTTGAGACGGCTTAACAACTCACACCTTTTAAACCTGGCTTCTTCCGTCATAATCCCACTACAATCTTGACAGTTGATGTCCTCAATCTCTTGCAGAATCCTCTTCTTACTTGTATTCAAGTTCCCGAACACCTCCTTGTTCCATAGTTTTAGATCCCTTTTCAAACACTTCAACTTTTCTTTAATCTTTATAAACCCGCTCCCCCTACTTAGATAGGAGTTCCACTTCGTCTCCACCATCTCGCCAAAACCTTTTTCTGACAACCACGCATCGATTGTTCGGAAGGGTTTAGGTCCCCAATCTCTTACCACTGATTTCACCACTATGGCACAATGATCAGAGACTTCCCTTTGTTGTACGTACTGTTTGCACATAGGCCACTTTTCCATCCATTCCTCCGTAACCAACACCCTATCTATTCTGCTCTTTGCCAACCCATTAGAGTTGAACCAAGTATATTTTTTCCCCACAATAGGAGTGTCCAGCAACAGATTATCATTAATAAAGTTATTAAAACCTCTAATCTCACTTGTATAATCCGCTCTATTCGTACTACCTCTCCTTTCATCACGACTTCTGATCACATTAAAATCACCACAGAAACACCATAACACCTCATGTGAGCTAGACTTAATATTCGATAGCTCCATCCACAGGGTCTTCTTATTTCTCAAGTTACAGGCAGCATAGACATTAACCACAACACATCTCAGGTTATCTTTAACGAGCCTGCCATATACCGCAATGTACCCGTTTCCCATACGATGAGTTTCATATATAAAGGCTTCTTGATGCCACATAGATAACATTCCTCCCCCTCCATTCTCCCCTTCATAGTGTAACCAACCCACTTTATTATCCCCTCACAAAGAGTAACATTTAGCATCAGATATAGACTTCACTTTTGTTTCTTGCAAACACACAAAGTCAACTCCCTCACACGATATAATATGTCTCAGGTACCTAGACTTAGTACCTCCCCCCACTCCTCTTATATTGAAGGTCACAATAATCATAAGACACTATTCTCATTCCCTTCTTTATGCCCAGGCATCATCTCCGAATCTCGTACTTCCATACCATCATAAACATTAATGACCTTCTGTTCGTCTTCTCGACACCCCAACCCAATTTTCTTTCCAATTGCCCACAGCTCCGGTGATTCCACTATGTTACTACGGGCTACCATGAGAGAATTGTAGTTCCTAATATCTCTATCCGAAATTGAGGCTATAGATAACCCAACTCTATTACAAGGATAGGTACTCACCTGGGAGCGTCTTTCACTGATTCTTGCCGATTGCCTCGGGTATGATCGTGATTCCCCCACACCACCAGGTTCTCTTTTCTTACTCAGCCGTTGCGGTGAGTTTGGCTTGCAGTGCTAAACTTCTCTCTCCATCCCAGAAAGTGGCTCTGATGGTGCTCTCGCCGTTACTCTTCGAGACCCATCTTGTTCCTCCATGCTTTCCTCCTTCTTAGAGCAAGACCCATTGTCCTGCACACGACTTATTTCTATTGGTTCGTGTATGAGGGCCCAACGTTTTACTTCACCGTGGGCCGCCCCTGGGTCCCCTAACAGGCCTACACGATCCACCAAGCTAGTTAGTGTAGCATCCTTTAAACCACACTCCCCTTTATCTACTTTCTTTCCATCAACGTCATCTCCCGCTTCCGACTGGGCTAAGTGTGCGTCCCAGCCCCCTACGAAATGGGCCTCTTTCTTCCTTTCAAGGTTCGTTGGCCCACATGTACCTAGTGAACAATTTCCACATTCCAGCTCTATCACCAATTTTGCCAACTCAGCTTGTATTGGTTTGCCGTACCCAACTACCCCACAGTCCTCATCAGAGAAAGATATCAAATCAACATCAGCACATCCTTTCTGCCCATTTCATTAAGGTTTTCCCCCCTTTCCACTGACAACCTCTTATATTTGAAGGGGAGCCCACAAATAGCCGTTTTGTCTCATTCGGATACTGTTCATCATCTTCTTCCATCGCCTTTTTTCCTTCCCGTTCGCACTTTGACAGATGCTCCTCGCCCCTCCATAACCTATTTTCATCCTCACCGCTCATCCCCATGAAAATTGTTTCTTCTATGTAGGTTTTTGAGGACGATACACTCTCCGACGACACAGATGACGAAGTTACATTCTTACCACTGTCACCAACCCAACCTGGAGTCTCCTCTTCAATGAGGATATTGCACAACTGATTGTTGATCCTCACACATTCTGCCATCCTAGCCCTCTCACACTTCAGGATCCGGACTTGTAATCTCGCAAATTCCAGATTCTCCCAAGACTTCGTATAACTGTCAATGCCTACCAGCATAGCCGACGGAGCTAGAGTTCCAATCAACTTGGTAAAGCACTCTTCATTCCACAGAGGGAGCGGTAGTCCGTAACACCTCACCCAAACTGATTTATGACTTGGGCCACTGGAGGCTGACCAAGGCTTAAAGCTTTCAAACATAGAGTCAACCCACTCATTATTGACCTTTATGAAATTCTCCATTTTCTCCCCTTCTCTTGGTGTTAGTAGAATAAAATTGTCCCCTAGAGCTCTTACACGCAACGTGCTCATGCCCCCTGACTCCAACTCCTCCACCAGCTGATCAACGTTCTTACCACCCCTAAGTTTCCCCACCGCACTCTCAGTCATCCACGGTAATACACATTGTTGTGTTTTAAAGCTTACCCCCTTCCATTGATCTGTATTTGTACCAGTAGCAACTTCTGCATAAGACCTATTTCCTTTCTTCTCCACCCATATGTCCTTCCTTCTCTGTTCTCCCCCTGCCACCGTGATTTTCTTAAGGTCAGGGCTATCTTCGTTCCGCCGCGCCCTTAAAGGGGTCGTTCGAAGCCCCCCCTCTAACCTACTTTGTTCCTCCATCTTCCTCTGATACTTTGGGATGTGCACAAAGAGCTTCTTATTCCCTACATATAACTGGTCCAACTCTCTTTCCAAACGTCCCGCATCTCTCACTCCGAAGAACCGCACAAAACTGAATCTCCTTCCCCATTTATTTAATCTTCGGGAGATGAAGACATCCTTCACGCGAGCCCATTTTTGGAACACCTTGAACATTTCTACCTCTCCAACTCCGGTAGGGAAGTTCGAAAAGAAAAAAGATGTAACCCGTTCGTCTTCATGCCGACCCAATCGGCCTCTGCGTTGCCCTCTTTCCCTCATCTCCATCTTAGAGTTCTTTATTAATATGTATAGATCACCTATATAGTCTCCCTATATTTTTTTGTATTTCCTTTCTTTTTTCTTTTAATAATATTTTTTTATGTGCTAATAGATGATAGTTGTTACTTGAGATGTTAGCCTAGTTGAAATGTCAAGTTTCATAGTAATACCTAACATGAGAGCTTTTAAAAAATATATTTTTTAATTTTATATAATAAAAAATATATAAAATTAAGTACACAGTTAATTTTTTTTATAATTTAAATTTTATCCTTTAAATTAAATAATTTCATAAAGATATTTTATTCCATTGTATTCACTTGTAATGTCACTCCTTGTATTCACTTATAATGTCATTCCTTCCCCAAAAGACAATCATTAAAGAAATCTAATTTTAAAAACAAAAATAGTTAATTATTATATTAGATACAATTTTGTGACTAAAAAATTATTAATTATAATTTTTTTCTATTATTAATAAAATTAATAAAATAAATTTTAAATTGGTATTTAATTAGTTATCAATTAATCTAAATTCTAAATTTGATAATTAAAATCTTGATTATATACTAATTTAACATTTTTTTTAAATCATAATTCGATCGAAGATTATCAATATATCATAACTTTTTAATTTATTTATTATCCGTGTAGAATCTATGGGCAAGTTTCTATATGAGTCGAAAAATAATTGTAGGAAAGAAAATGAAAGAGACAAGGGAAAGTAGGTATACACTGTCCTAACTAAGAGTGATAGGAATGAGGTTTAATTTCCTTCCAACTTCCTTAGTCTCCAAACCTGAACATTCAAAATAGATGCTATACTGTGGATTCAACCATTTCTATGTACCTTAAACGTTTTTTTCCAAAATGACAGGGACAGTGCCAGGCTTCTACTGTTATGGATAAAACTGTTCGTTTTTCACTAATTCACTTATAAGGGCGTCTATGGTTCTATGCTTTTATATTTTAAATCTCATCCACAATTTAGATATACAAAAATGAGAATTACTCTGTTTAAATTGGATCAAACTACTTTTAAATTTATTTGATGTCAAACTTTATAAATATGGCTTAGAACACATATTTATATTTAGAATCTAAAATGTATTATGTTTATCATAAAGAAAAAGTTACAATTTTTTTTTTACTATTTATATATATATATATATATATATATATATATATATATATATATATATATATATACACCTATATAGGTTGAGGGGTTCAAATAGTACTTTTGACTGGTTGTATAATTGTTGGCGTGTCAGTGATCTCCTAATTACTTTAAGACTCATTTTTTAAATGTTGATATTCGATCGATTGGGGGATTACCTGCAAAAGGTATTCCAACACTTTGAATGTGTTCTAGTTAAAAATGAGAAAAACGTACCATATTCATTTATTTACATAGGATTATATTTATTAACTGATATGCATATATATAGTTCCTTGATAATAAGAACAAGTATCTTTCGATTAATCAGTTATTCTCGCATATTTTAGTTGGACTCGTTCCACGCTATTTATAACTGTTATTATTTATTATATTTTCTATTTTTTTTTTTACTTGCACGATCGGTTACTAAAAAGTGGTGACTGACTTGTCCGATAAAGTATCTTTTTATTGGCCAATGGGTAGGTTTCAGTCATTGTGATGTGCAATATGTGTGTGTATGTTAGGGTACTAATTCATGTGAACTCCAGCGGAATCAAGCTACTTTCGGATAAAGATGGCATTTAATTTAAAACTTAATTGGAAGAAACAATGGACGAGTAGTGGTTATAGTCAATATCCCTGTTAAGTGATTGTCGCATCTTATTTCAAATTCACTTTTCCCCCTTAATTTTGTACTTATATGTCTATGTTTCTGTATAGACATTCATTTTAAATTAATAAATATATTTAATCATTCTTCCACCATCTCTATACATAATATATTTTTAAAATTGTATGTATTTTATTACATGATAGTATACTTCTTTACTTTATTTTATGTATTTTAATAAATTTCTAATGATATTTTTCACATTGTTAATATTTGTTTAATATTATCGAGTTATTTGTTGTTATATTATGACAACAACACTGCCATATAAGACTAATTGATCATTTAATGATATTTAATCATGTCGATTCGAAATTCTTAAATTTAGTAATTTTTTAAAAAAAAATATTTGTTATTGTTGTTGTTTCAATGTGTTATTTTGTTTGTCGGTAACATTTGTGTGTTAGTTGTTTATATTAATATTGTTGGTAATTTTTCGTAAGTTACATGTGCGACATCACAATAGTTTTCAATTCTCTAATAAACTTAAATTCAATCATAAATCAACATAATATATCCCTGATAATTACTGCGACAAGACACAATATACTAAGCAATTAATCGAACAAAAACCATTATTAATTTAACTAAAATAATTTTCTTAAATGTTTTTAAAGAAAAGAGTGTACAAAGTAATTAAAATTACAAAAATATATTTTTATTTTATAGGAACATCCCTTGCTTGTGTAATGTTTGTCATTTTTAATTCATGTAGTGAGAATATCCAGTTCTATTATAATTTCCTTAATTTTTTGATAAAAACAGTTTATATAGATGCAATCAAAATATATATATATATATATATATATATATATATATATAAAACTTGGTTACATCTATATGAACTGTTTATATATATATATATATATATATATATATATATATATATAAAAGTCGTGTGAGTTTTTTTTTATATTTTTTAACAAAAAATAAATGAATTAAAAAGAATATTTTTAGGGTATCTTAATCTTTATACAAGCAACAAAATATTTAAAATCAAGGTAAAACAAAACCTATAACAAATGTGGACCTAAGTTTTACAAGAATAGTCATCACTTCCTTACAAAAATAAAATTATGCATCAAAACCAACTTACATACTAAACCAACACTAATCTTCATTTCCTAGATAAGCTTTCCTAAATCAGCCTTACTTTTCCATTTTATTCTTCCTTATGATGAATTTTCTAACCTTATGATTCCAAGGCTACGTCAATGAGAAAGAGAGTGGCAGGTGTTTGGCGGCTGGGACAACGGTGCTTGGAGAAGGAAAGGGAGAGGTGCGGAGGTTTGTCGAAGCAAGAAACGAGTAAGTTAGGAGTGAGTTAGACGACAAGACGACAATCATTGCGGAAAAGACGAATTTGGTGGGGTTAGTACATAGCAGAGAGGTCGAGGGCTTCGACGTCGAAGTAGCAATGTTGTCTACGCTCAGGGTTAATGATGTGATTCCAATAGCACAATATGAATGATTCTTGACATTCTTAGGAATCATCTTGAGTTGGATATGAGATAGACACTTTATGATAGAATTGGATCAAGGTTCTATGATCAAGAACTCACCAAGACTAGTACCAAAACCCAAACTCATATGGAAGTTCCATGTATTATCAAATTGAACCGAACAATTTGAATGAAAAGGCAAAAGCACCGAACAAAATGCATAAGAACAGAATTGCACCGAACAAATAAGCTAGAAATGAAGAAGAAACAATGAGGACAGCAAAAAGAAAAAGGAACCGAAGCAAAACAACAAGAACACTAGGAAACCGAACTGAAAAAGCAAAGGAAACAAGCTAAGACATAAACATAAAAAGAGAAGGAAGGAAGGAGAAGAGAAAACTCATGAAGATGGAGGAATGGTTGGATGATCACGCCACTTAGAGGATGGAGAATCCAAGATGAGTGTGCTATGCCGCCACTTGAGGTAACCAAAGAACTCTCAAGATAAGACTAAGTGAGGAAGGCACAAAGCACTCCAATTCTCTCTCAAATTGAGTAGAGTTTCTCTAATTCAAAATTCAAATCTGAATTGTACAAGCTATGCACCTTTATTTATAGCCTAGAGGTGCTGAAATGCAAAGCTAATTAAATTCAAAATTCCCCCCAAATTACATGAAAGTGGCGCCAAGCATGAGGAAGGTGTGACTTCCTCTCTCACTTTGGCACCTCCCTATTACTTCTACACCTCTCTACTAAACGCACACCCCCCCTAAGACTCCTAAACTAAAGACCTAAAGATGCTTTGACAAAAGAGGTTTCTTATGTTTCCCTCTAAGCACCTTCAAACAAAGAAATTACAAAAAGAGAAAACAAACGTCCATTAGCTCCTAAAGCCTTGAACATGCTCCTTGTAAGCCTTTGAGGTGGGCTTTGAACTCCATGAGCATCCTCCATTTGAGCCTCAACCTCTTCTTGCTCTTGATGATTGGCCTCCATGTCCACTTGAGCTTGATCTCCATCAGTTAAGGTGAGAGAGTCAGGACCTCTTGCCGCAAGTTGTCCAGTGGGGAGGATGATGGCTAGTTTCGGAGGAGGGGTGGGAAATATGTCTTATTTGAGTGATGTAATTGGTCCCTTGGACGAAATGTTATCTAAATCAGATTCGTTAAAGGGATTAAGGCCAGAAATTATAATTTCAGAAAGTGATGTTAGTCACTATAGTAGAATGCTTTGGTTAAAAGATGAAAACGGAGAAGCGAGAAGGAAGTGGAGTTCCGGTAAGGAGATGAGATTCACTCTCTTAAGAGAAGAAGAGGTTGTCTTAAACAGACTTCGCAGTTTGGAGATTCAGGATTACATGAGTGTTCAGAAGGAGAATAGTGTTTCAGATGATGAGTCTAATTAGCATGAACATAAGGGGGGATAAGAGGAAGTACGAAAAGAACTTACTTAAAAGACTTTATTAGAAAAGAGGAGGTTGGAATGGTCTGTCTACAGGAGACAAAGTGCGCAAAGATTAGTAAGGAAAATTGCTATTTTTTTGTGGGGCTCAAATGAAATTGAATGGATGGAGAACGAGGCAGTTAATAATGAAGAAGGAATTATTATTATGTGGACAAGAAGTAGTTTTAATATGACGAACTACTTTAACGGGAAATCTTATTCAATCGTCGAAGGAGTTTGGAAAGTAGGAGCTGGGATACAAATTACGATAGTGAATGTGTACAATTCTGATTCGTTCAAAGAAAGGAAGGAGGTATGGGATGAGGTTAGTGAACTCAGGAAGATTCAACAAAACAGGGTGTGGTGTGTTGTTTGGGACTTTAATTCAATTAGAAGAAAGGAGGAAAGAAAAAGCGTAGTTTCAGTTTCAGATTATAGTAGGGAGACCAGGGGGTTCAATGGTTTCATCGAAAACACAGAGTTGTTGGATATTCCGACGGTCGGAAGAAAGTTCACTTGGTACAAGCCGAATGGGACGGTTAAGAGCAAAATTGACATGATTCTTGTTTCTAGGGAATGGCTGGATGTATGGCCAAATAGTAAATAACTAGTTGTCAGCATATCGGTCTCTGACCATTGTGCTCTAGTGCTCAAAACGGTGTCGGTAGATTGAGGGCTGAAACCTTTCAGAAGTCTAGACGTGTGGCAAAGTGGCAGAAGGTTTTTAGATTTTGTTCGGAGTAAATGGCAGAATAATTAAGTGTTGGGCGGAGGGATGTT